>NC_134402.1:179672274-180379774 GCF_038048845.1 Mixophyes fleayi | reverse complement strand
TCTGAAGCTAGGGACCGGTGGGAACTATAAATACAGGCAAAACACAAACATTTCAGTTAAAATGAACATTTGACAGTAAATCCTGCCCTAGACCAGTCTAGAACCACATTAAACACCTGCTGGCTAAAATAGGTATAGCAGTAGACCTGGTCCAAAACAACTTTAGTATTTGTTGACTACATGATTTTGCATACCATAAGTATTATTTTAATATTAAAATGTAGAACCTATCATGGCTTCAGACTATGTAAATTTATAGCTGAGTTCTGAGTGATCAGTATTACAGAAAAACTCTAAAACTGAACTTTCAGTTGTAAAAAAATAGAGTTCAAAAAGTTAAATAAAAATGCTAAATATTACTTACCAGTGTTGCAGCAATCCACCCAATGTAGCAGGTCCCCTGACTTCTGCAGCAGCCAGGGAAGTCTGTGCTCACTCCTGCAGGCCACTTTGTCAGGCAACCTTTCTCATACAGGCAACGTGGTGTCACTTAGCGAATTGAGGACTGGCTTCCCTGATGTTGGGGGGACAATACTCCAGGTGGATAATCGCAACACAGGTAATTCTGTAATACTGACCATTTTGTAGGTTATCAAACTAACCAATAAGGTGTTGCTAAATTTTTCTTTAAAATATCTACAAACACCAGACAATGGGTTCCAGCTAAATTGTAAACATTACCTTTTCTGTGAAAACTTCATAGTAATACTGGATGAAACTTTTAGATAGTTTGACATTTTCTTCAATATTGAGTGTGTGTTGGGGGAAAACTACAAGTCACTCAGTGTTTCACCTATGTTTTAGGATGAGTGAAGACTTTAATGAATGTGGAAAAATGTGAAGGGATCAAATGCAAATGCAGTTTGTTTCTTCAGTGTGATATCATGCTGTTCTTTATATGTCAATGAGCTGCTTTAACGGATGGAGACAATGATTAGCACAGCAAGATGGCGTCGCATGCGGCCAGAGGATTTTTTTGCTGCATATAATGGGAGGACCTAGGCAACTCATAAGAAATGTGAACTATATTACCAAAACAAAAGCACATTTATGCACACAACTGTAAAAGTAAGAGTGATGCAGTAGTGAATATGATAATGAACTACAAGAGGTGAAATGTGCATATTTTAGTAGGCCTACCTGAACCTGTGTGTCCCCTCAGAGCCTATTAATAGACACACAATTACTACAAGCTCTGGCAAACCAGTATTTGGTCAATACTTTAAATGAGCAGATCAACCAGTGTAGTATGGAAATGGAAATATAAAATTGTGACACTTTAATTAAAACCAACACCCTCATATCTTTGATGACACACGCATAGCTGCTAACATTTTAAAATCATTTCCAGGGACACACTGGTGCCAAGCAGAAGCATCTAACCACATCAAACTGTCTTGGTGGGTATTCATAAGTGACAATCCCAATGAAGATCTTTTAACTGGATGCAATGTTGGCACCACTTGTCTCATCTCTAAACAACACTGAAAAATGGACATTTCCAAAGACAGACACTTCCAGTGTCAAAGTAGTGATAGTAGTGAAATACATTTCCCTATCAGTCCATGCAACTGCAAAATGGAGAGCAAAGCACCAACTCGAGTGAACTATTAATGATAAAGAATGGCGGCATGCTCTAATCCACTTAATTAAAAATGAAACTGGCACGTTTTCGTGTCAAAAATGTGATTATGTTAAGAGTATCTGTCAGAAACAAAGAACATTTTTGCATATTAACATTTTTGAATGACTTTGCTTGATATTGCTGAGTTGTGCAGAGTGCTCCAGTCAGCAGTGGATAAGTTGCTTTGACACCCAAGACGAACTTGTAAAAATTAAACCACCCTACCACCATTGCATCCAACAGTGCCCCCCACAAGCTGTACAAGTACATTATACCAGAACAGTGAAACACAAAATTTACCAGCACTGTGCCCAGAGCCCTCTTAAGAACATCTTGGGCCCCTGGGCACAGCAGTGCACAGGGGCCCCTATATATACAAAAAAAAAAAAAAAAAAAGATTATATATATGGGCCCTGCAGCCCAGGGGGGCCCGTCGGAGGAAGGGGGAAAAAAAAAAAACTGAAAAAAAAAGAAGAAAATACTTACCGTGCTGTCAGCTGGTGATCCGGCTCCCTCCATGGTCTCCTGCTCCGTTGCACTCCGCAATGGATGTCAGGCGGGCGTGATGACGTCACGCTCGACATGCACTGCGAGCGCGACGGAGGGAGCTGGATCGCCAGCTGACAGCACGGTAAGTATTTTCTTCTTTTTTTTCAGTTTGTTTTTTTTTTCCTCCGACAGGCCCCCCTGGGCTGCAGGGCCCCCGGGCACCTGCCCATTGTGCCCAATGGGAAAGACGGCCCTGACTGTGCCTCATCTCACACAATAAAACTAAACAGTGACCCTACACATTCAATTCCCATTCCTGTGACCAGTTTATAATGTTTACTTCATTCTCTGGTGACAAGTGCACCAGTGGACAGAGTACACTACAGATACCAATCTTTGCTGGATAGAATAGAAAACATAGCTTGCTTTGTGGCTAGTACTAAATACAGAAGTAATTACCTTGTGCCTAGTACAAAAGAGAAATCATAAAATATTTAAATAAATGGCACTATGTATAGCAAATTCCTGAGTGTAAAAGTGTACACAAATCCCAGGTTCAGAGTCAGTTCAATATGCAGCAGAATCGCTTGTAACAGGGATATGTACTCAGCTAAATCCTGAAGTATTGATTATGTACGTACCTAGTACATGATACATAATCCTAAAGTATATTTGAAAGGCCTGTCTACTAAATGGGGTCCTTCCTCTACCTTGACATCATCATAGCGGATGATGCACATTGTTTGGGATACTGGGGGAAATGCTGGAAGATCACAGCAATTGTCCAATTGATGCCACAGTTTTGATTATTTTCAACCATTGTTTGGATCAACCAGCACTGAAATGCAGAGATTTCCAGCATTTACCCCAGGATTCAGAGTGGCACTCATTTGTGTAAGTTATTATAGAATGATAAAAGCACTAGAGCAGAGACTACCCCCCCCCCCCCCCCCAACTGCTTTATGCGGAATAATTAAATTGTGAGTTGGGTTCTGCCATAAAGAGGACAATCCCTTTAAGTTTTTGCAAGATGCCCTTTCTCCATATTCATTCTCCACCCCTCTTTTGCCTTAGTGTTTTGTGTAATGGCTTATCTCTCCAGGGTGGTATGAGAGGTAGAGAGAATCTGTACAATATTTTAGAGAAAATGTTGATGAAGAGCAAATGGTAGAATACCGCTTATGAAATGATGTACGTGCTTCTGTTAATATTGCATTAATTTCATGGAAAACGTGTGCGCAGACAATCTAGACATTATAGATTCTTGTTACTGCCCCAGGACTTAGCCATATTAGACTTAATTGTTTTGAAACACTGAACCTGTAGAAATGAGGCGTGCACACAAAATTCTTTAAAGTTATGGCAAGGCAATGAATGCCATGGATCATCGAGTCAAATCTCCCATGATGCCCACAGCATCAAAATAAATTAACACATCACAAGCAAAATCTACTGGGTCTATTATACAAAGAAGAATAAGAAATTGTGATTTATAACTTCAAGGCTATGAACTTGTAGATATGATTACTACAGTCTTGAAAAAGAGTAATTGCAGCATACATATTATATGTTAAACCAGCTTATTGTGCTCATTTTTTTATGGCAGGATAAAAGGTTAGTTCTTCTCATGAATTTAGAAGTATATATATATATATATATATATATATATATATATATATATATATATATATATATCTTAATTTAATCAGCACTGTACAGAGAATATTTGTCATTCAAATCAGTTGCTGCAACGCTGGAACTTACAGTCTAAATACACACAGACTAGGGTTGATGTTATCAACAGCCAATTAATCTACTTCTATATCCCCAGTGCTGTGAAGCAGAAGTGCTAACCACTGAGCCACCATTCTATATAAGACTTAATCATGAGACCACAGGCTTGTAAGGTCCTTTGTGCTAGCTGGCAAACCTAGCCCGGCTATGCAAAACATTGTAAGTGTTTTCGCCCTGCTAATAAAGAGGGTTAAAACTATGTTTGCAAAGGTGTAAATGTCGAAAGGATTAATGAATATTAAACCTAAAACACAAGTTGTATTATATAAAGGAGCTACTAATGTCTTACATATGGAGATATGCTGTATCAAAGACATATATGTAAATGTCATGCTGTTTATTTCACATTGGATTTATATTAGTTATGCAGATGAGTGTAAGCTATTATTTTCTGGTGTCAGAGATTTTAGGCTGAGGACAGGGTGACTACAGTGTCTTTCACCGGAAGTAGTGTCAGGAAGGCTGAAGAGTGTTAGAAAAATATCTGCAACCTTATCCATGGTATCTTCAGTTCTGATACAGTCCAAATGATTAAACTATATAATAGATGCCACATGTGAGGATATGCAATCTGTTAATCACCTGCCTACATTTTAGCCTAAGGTCTAAGCCCTATGCCTATTGGCTTCTGTTTTCACTGTGCGTTTTCCAGGCTATCTGCCTGTTACTATTTTTTTCTTAGTGTATAACACTCTGTAGTTACCATAGTCACATGTCATTGGTACAGGATTAATATTTAGGCATTTTAGTAATAAGAATAACCCGAAGAAATAGAAATGGATATTACTAATGTGTCAGATATTCTATGCTTTTTGTATAATAAACTATATAGGATGCATTTAGTACATAATGGTTTTTACGGACTAGTGACACTGTTAATGATCTCACACATGTGTGATTTATAACTGTTGTCAATGCATATTACTATATCATTCTGCCATCTCATTGGAAGGCTCTTTAGATCGCTGTGTTTTCCAGTACAAGGACAGGCAAGGCTGGAAGTGCTAGAGAATTCTATCTGCACATAACAGTCCAAGAAAGTAGGAAGCGGGAACACAAAAGGCAGTGTTTTAGTTTCTAAACAGAGTAGGAGGAATTGGAGATACAATCGAAAACAAGATATGAGCTGGTTAGCCCTGCTAAATGACAGATTGAAACATGTTTCTTTTTTCTTTCGCAAGGAAAGATTTTGGTTTGACGCGTTAGCACTTCCAGTGCTGATATGTGAACAGAAATTCAAATAACCACTACAACACTGACTTCTTCCTACACAGTGCAATTGACCAACTTTAAAAGCATACATGTTCTAAAGAAAATACCTAAAGGTCAAGAGCATGATTCTAAATATTCTTTAGTTTCTCTTGCACATCAGAGATCTTAGAGCTCATGAGATGGCCATACAAGCAGACATCTGGCTTTTCAACACAACTGTGAATCAACATGATCAGAGAGCAAATTTGGTCATAGAAATAAGGTCTGAATTGCAGCAATCGGGTTGTTCAGGTGTCACACAAAACCACTAGATCACAAGAGCAAGAATAGTGGATATACAACCCCACAAAGTGGCTTGGCTTTCCACTGTTTGCTGTCAGGATATCACTATCTCATTATGCTGTGATACAGATAGGGTGAACATTAATGCATTTAATTAACTAGAAAGGTCAAAATCATGCACCAGTGAAGTGAATACCTATGCTTGCCTTGTCTTTTCACCACTGTGCAGAGGTCAATGATTCACTTACAATTGATATCTCTTATAAGCCTCCTGTTGCAAGGTAATGAGTAGCAGCCTCGCTGATCAGTGTTTAGTGATTGCTAGGAAATTCAGTAATATCCTTTTGACACCACCAGGATTACTTTAATGTGTAATATTCCGTAGGAGTGTAAGGGAGGTACAGGTTTGATTTACACCATCCCTGCCAGCATCAACAATTTTAGTAGCCTGGATCCAATAGCAACTTAGAGCCAGATATCACTGGTGTTAGTGTGCAGCGCAAATTCATCAGACCGACCCTGCACTCTAAAGAATGTCCCAGACTTAATATAATATAATGTTAACAGCTAGACACGTGATAAATGCATAAAAAAAGAATAACTGAATAACTAAAACTAACTCCTAGGCACTAGCTCAATAAAACAACTTAAGCCATTTAGTGTGGCACTTACACATTCTGTATGAGTCTAATGCACTTAGGTGTGAATGTCACACAGAATGAAAGTTACCTCAAAATTTTCTAAATTCTGCACCCCCACAATATTTGCTGTCCCATCCCTGGCCTATTCCCACTTATATCCACCTTATGGATGTGTGCATGCAGGTAGATTATACCATTGTGTAGTGACAGCAAAGTACAAGGGTAATACAAATAAAATACTCACCTTTGTACCTGTACTCTATAACAATGTCAGACTTTTTTATTTAACATGTACAGATATTTGTCATGTTTACATTTGGGATAAATAGTGGATTACATTTTGGAGCAAATATTGCTTCATAAAATTAACAACGGGACAATCAGGATTTTTTTCTCTGTTTTATATAGAATGTTCATAACATATACTAATTCTCATATTGTGCCAAAGGAAAGCTTCACTGGCTCGGAAAAACTATATACAACTAACTTGTGTTTAGTAAGAAGTAAAAAAGATATTCCTTGTGCAATGGACCAACATTTAAAAATGGCCTAGTCATGAAGTGGTTATTACTAATAAATACACGTGACCATATTGCTTGTGCTGCATGTTGGATGAAATTTATTTTTCACCATATATTTTTATTATTATCTATCCTCACAATATCTTAGGCACATGCAGGGGGTTGTGATCAAACCCTTCCTCCCCTTGCAAAACTAAACTACTGAATGTGGCGAATATGAAGAAAATGCCTTCTAGTGCCATTTCTATCACTGTAAATGATTTTGCCCCTGGTTCCTATGTGCAGGGCAGGGTGATATGCATGCTTTCCAGAGCCAAATATGTACTGTAAATAATGAGCATATATACAGTACATGTCTGTGTGCAATATAAATATATATCTCATAAGGATATATTATGAACATTTTGGTGGAATGTTCCTAGACACAATATATAGGAGTGTCCAAAAATATAGCCCTCCACAGCAAAGAAGTTACACAGCACTAATTTAAGGGATTTGTGCTAAATGTACCACAATTTCACAAAATATTTTGTTTTGTTACATACATCGCAGCAAACAATAAAACACAAATATATTTATTTGTGTGAAGACTCTACACCTTGTCTTTCAACAGTGTACATGTTAACACCTGTCTCTGACAAAGTATGCAGAATACTGTAACCATAGATACAAATTTCCAGGAAAAGAGAGGTTTGAATTATACACAACCAGGTTAAATTAAGCAAGATGAAGATCTTGCAGATAATACATTAGTTGGTCATTTTTCATGACATTTAATAGTTCAGAAGCTAGTAACTTACAATATTTTACATTTCGGAAAAACTTGGGATTAATGGATTGTCTGCAGAAAATAAGTTAGTCTCTGCCCATTACTCCACCACTGGCAAGATGTTTTGATTTAGTTTTGCTATAATAATATTGTTATATAGAGCAGTACAGAGTTTCCCAAGTACTCTGAACAAATCATGTTTTGTGATTTTTTTTTTCCTGTTAGGACAGGTGTGATCAATACTTACTCTTACAATTAGACTTAATTCACCTGTGCATGATTAAAGAAATCCTTCAAACATGTAAAAGGAAGGTGCTTCCAAGTATTGGAAAATGTTTTTATGTAGTATACAGAGTCCATTTACTCAGGCACATGTAGTAAATTCTCCATTTGTCTATATATAATTTGTATAACTGTGTGTGGCTTCCAAATCACCTGATTGTATTTATATGACACAGACACTAAGGGGGGTATTCAATTGTTAGCGAGATCGCTGAAATACTCGCGCTCCAAAAATATTACCGTTAATATTGCGCTTAAATACTGTTAATACGGTAATTTACTCGCTGGATTTCAGCTTGCAGCTCAGGGAGCTGCGAGCTGAAATTCAGCGAGATATTACCGTATTAACGGTAATATTTTTGGAGCGCGAGTAATTCAGCGATCTCGCTAACAATTGAATACCCCCCTAAAGATCAGTTCTCTGTATGTACTACATATTTGCCCACTCTCTTGGAATGTCCGGTAGACTCACAAATTCTGGGTAGATCTCCCAGACTCCTGGGAGAGCAGGTAATTCTCCCAGATCCTGCCCACTTCCTAGTGAAGTTGGCAGGATGGAAGCCTCAATGACGTGATTTGCAGTGATCTCCGTCATTTTGGCCCTGCTCCCATGGCAATATGATCATTATGTCATGGGGAATGGCCAAAATGATGTGATTGGCTGTGCCCCTCCCCCTTATGCCCTGTGCCCCTCCCCCTTATGCCCTCTGAGATCTCCCGGGGGACAACAAAATAAATGTTGGCAAGCATGATGTACTGTAGCTGATTTATCTCCATCTTCCTAACAGAGACTACTTTGATGATACATGCATTTATGGTTTATTTCACGTTTTTTCATTCTCTATCAATAGCCACATTGTTTCAATATTCACTAGTGTACAGAAATCCTTTAACACCTATACTACATTTCTATGGACTTTTACACTACACAATATGACCCACAACCCAGGGGACTTGCAATGGTTGCTTTGAAGTCACTGCCACATTTAGTCAGCAGCTACATCAATTGGTTGTCATGAAATGCAATTAATTAATTGACGAATGCTGTTTCTTCAAAGACAAATTTAAAAGAAGTCAATGTCTAGGTGTTCTTGTCAAATGCAATTAAATCAGCAACCTACAGAGTGGTATCTATAAGCTTGTTTGAAATAAATGTAAATATGTCCTTAACATGTTTCTTTTACCTGGTATAATTGAAATAGTGATCAGAGCAGTGTTCAGCATATGACTGTGTGATATTCCCTTGTGTTCTCCTATCTGCTGCTGGAGATTAGCTTTTGCTGACCTATAAAGCAAGCACTCTAGAAAAATACATAACCATGCTGTTTATTTCATTACAAATCATTTAAATGGTCCAGGTTCTCAAATGGCTGTTGCCTGCAGACCTATAACTGCAGCGTGATTTAAATCAATTTTTGACTGAACAATAGCAGAACTTCAGAGCACAAATATGTAATTCGGTAAGTAATTACATGCAGGTCATCACTGGCAAGTGAGATTCACATTAAAAGCATAATTATAAATGCATTCCAATCTACATATGGTATTATATTATGTGGTATAGCTGCTATGCGTGTCTAAACAAAATAACACAAGAGCGGTCTGTTCTCACTTTAGAGGCAATCAAAATGTTGTTGGTACTCAAAGATTGATATACACAATTTAAAACGAATAACTTTTGAAAGTGGCAGAGGAAAAATATGTTAAAAACTACATCAACCTATTTTGCCCTTTTTTCCCCTGTGGCACAGTGGTGCATAACGGCACATACAGAATCTATGGACATCTGAGTTTTACAATCCTTCATCAACCTTGTCACTTTTAACTGCTTTGAGTAGAAACAATACATATGGATTGAGCGGATTAGTAAACATTCAAAGGTTACTGTCAACATTTTGTATAATAGGTACACAATACAGGATACAAGAATTTATTTTACTCTTTATATGACGAAATTATAAGGTATGTACATTAAGTACAGTGTTGTTACCAATCTGATCCAGTCTATGAATTAATCATAGCAAAATAGAATTTCACTGCAAAAAAATGAAACAACAGACCCATCTACTACAGATGCTTTCTGTGAATGTGTATTTTGCTATAATCTTTATTTGGGGGGGGGGGGTGTTCTGGTTTGTATGCTTTTATCTTAATACTCTCTCTTAGTAAATAATATTTATATCTCAACAACAGCAATAGGTTTGTCCCATGCCTTCAAAATGATTTCACTGACTATTCCATGGACCTATCACCCTTTCTGTAAAAAAGTGTGTTCCCTTTGTTCTAGAATTGATCTTTCTTTAAAGAAAAATAATGTACCATGACTCAGTAGTGGCTACAGGATTTAAACTATCCCTTGACATGAATGAAATCAGTTCAGGGAGCTTATTTTCGAGTATTTGGGCACATTGTATTTAAAACCATACCACTTTCCCTTAATCTGCCAGTATTACCAATATACTTTTCAAAATCTCTAGGAGAGCAAAGGGGTCAATCATTTTTAAGGTTGTTGCCCTTAACTAGTTTAAATAACCAATTCTGAAATGTAAATAATCTCTGTCCCTATATTACCTGGCTGCAAGCAGTCTATTTTGAAAAATTATTATCTTACCAAACTCTGCTGTCAAAACTAACAAATTCAAACTCTTCTTCCTTCAATTCCATCAACCAAGTGTTAAAGTGTTTGATGTGTAGCATCTAATCTTTTTCTATCTTATAAATAAGCAAAACTTCTGGGCAGGAAGGGATCTGCCATCGCAAGCCCCTTTCCTGCCAGACAAAATGCTCTTTGTACTGTTCCAACATCATTAGCAGGTAAATCATTACAAAACAACATCAACCTCTCCAGCCTTGACTCGCCAATTCAACAATCTTTACCATGAGCCCACTATATCTCTGGCACTTAATTCTATATTTTCTTCATGAACAACTGACCCAAGTGAATTTACTAGACATTTTGGATTTCATTATCCCAAACAAGCGGTTCCATGAAGATTACGTTTAAGTTAGTTCCTATTTTTAAAGAAACTTTAAAATAGATACTTTTAAAATAGAAACTATGGAAAAAGCTAGTGTGCAATGAGAGAAGATGCCATAGACTTTAAAGTAACATTAAATATCTACTGCCTAATACTGATACCCAAGAACATTCCTATAATAAGCATGGCAAATCATTGTTATGTGTGTGTTATGTGTGTGTCTGTGTTTGAGTCTAATATATGTATATATTTTGGGGACATCTAGTTTGCTATGAGGCGGGTAGCTGGATGAGATCTCTGAGGAAGTAGTAACTTTATTCATTTTTGTAAATATTTTTTTTAGATTATGTTACGTTTTTGAAGGACAGTTGTTGTATGTTGCTCTCTTTAGCAGCTTTATTCAAGTATCTGTAAAATAGGGCTATGCTGCCTGATACAATTTATAAATCTCCTCCTGAGTTTATCTCCCAATTGGCAACTGTCTTGTGCAAAGAGAAAAAAAAAATAGAAAATCACAAACATTATAAATAAATATATGAAGCCATATTCCCATTGTTACGTTAGGCAAACAGTAATATACATACACACTTTCCAAGCAAACTCTCAACAATTTTCAAGTGCTATTTACTGTAATAAATTATTCCTAAACAGCTTTACCAATAATTTGTCATTCTATAATTCTTTATAATTTCCATCAAACAATAATTTACATTGCAGAAATGGGTTCACAAGTTATACAAGTGTTATGTAGATGCAAAATACTTTTCAGTGCTGTATATAGAGAGAAGATTAGCATGTAAAGGCACAATACAAGCACATACAATAAAACAGGCCACATGGTCGGCTCACTAAATCTTACAATTTAACAGAAAGTAGAGAATTAAATACTAGCCACAAGTACACAAATACATATATAAATATATCATACACACTCACTTTAAGCATCCTATCAAATTATTATTTATTCATTAAATTGTAAATTACTTTACCCGTTATAGTTGTTAAGAAATTCAACAATTTGAAATCACCATATTACAACAAAAATCTATATGCTAATGATGCAATATACCCAACAACATAAAGACTCTTAAATCACACAAGTCCACTATGGGTGTTATCTGTGATCAGGAGATCACTGACCTTATATATGTTAATGGAAATATTGATGTACAGAGCATCTTAAGAGAAAAATGATAGAAAATATAATAAAATATGGCCTCTGCTAGGCATTAATCTTTCCTTTCATTAACAAGGTTGTCTAAATGCAGTAGGGTTCAATATATAAATCTAGTTTCACGGTAGTATTACAATGTGATATATCTACAATACCGTACATCCAATTACCAAATAGACCCTTAAGTCATTAAGTTGAATTGAGGTCTATCTTCTTCTAAATATTACTCACAGACATAGGATAGCTTTGTAATAGTAAGAGGAATGGATTATATTCTTTGAGTTTGACTTTTCAGTTCTGAAAAGACTGCTAATAGTAAATGAGAAGAACTATGAACTAAACAAATGTCAACACAAAAAGGAGTAATTTCCAAACTTAAATAATTGCAGAGGTACGGCAAACAAGCCATTCCTTTTTGATGCATCTGCACAAAGTAGAATGTGTTAAGCTGGGTACACAACTATGCAATTATCGTGCAGATCACACGATAAACAACTGTTTGGTCCGATATGGCAAGTGTGTGTATGCTCCCATGATCATACCAAAGCACACTGCATCTAATAATTTGGTTTTAGAAACTTTCTAAAAATCAACAATGTCGTGCAAATTTGGAAGTGTGTGTATGTACTCATGACCAGAAACGTAGGCAAATACCTGCAGTGTACTGAGTCACAATACACACAGATCACATATGAAGGTCAGTCAATGCACCATGGCTTAATGATACAGATCAATGTTGTGCTCTCTGATATCTAGATAATGCCATAGTGTAAATATCACATCCATCAATTTGTAACAGGGGTGGACCTAGACTCTATTTTTAGGGGGCGTGCTTTAGCATAGACACCCCCCTCCATTCTGATTGGATGGTTCCGGTTAGCCCGTCCCTGATTGGCCATGCCCCTCCCCGATTTGATCTGGGACACAATTTAAAGGTAGGCTTGTGATGCTGGGTGGGGGGGGGGAGGGTGATTGCCCTGATCACCCCCCACCCCCTGGATTCGCCACTGATGTGTAAACTGAACACTTCATACCACTTTTTTATGTGCTTCTTTTAAAATATTGATTGTTTTAGCCTCATCTATGTGTTAGATAATCATGAGACTGAGCGAACATTAAAACGGTTATAGTAGGAGTTTAAATATTGTGTGTGAAGCTTTCTAATACATTGCATCATTTGCATACAATGTGCTTCTATGCAAAATGCAACATGGAGGCATGAAAGTGAATGAAGCCCAAGGAGAACCAACTTTGAGCTGCTGAAAATCACTCCACAGAGGAAGAAACACCCCTATAATCTACACTCCCCCCTTTATCTCATTTCAACAGTCTTGCTCTGCAAAACAACACCTTTTTTTTTCCAGTGCACCTACTCTGTATTGTGCAAGCAGCGCCTGCATTCAACCCAAGCTCCTCCCCTCTGCCTGTGCAAATGTACGCTCCTCCACAAACACAGCCATCTTGCTCCAAAAGCTGATTCACCTCAGTGGAAATCAAAGCATGCACACATATTAAAATCTAATATTAGCTATTAGGAAGGCAGGATTGCAATAATTGCTACTACAGAATTTTGCACAATGTCAGGATGAGAGCATAAATCTGATATGCTGAAATAGAATATTGGATGTCAGGACCCAAAATAACTCTTTGCATGAATACCTAAATTAACCTGATCTTCAATTCAGCTAAGGGACTTCCTTTCAATAGGTAGTGTAAACACAAGCTAACTCCTGGGTGTAAATTGGAGAGCCAGATGCCTAGGTGCAAATCTTGGAGACTCTGATATAAAAATCTGCATGGTCTCTATGCAGGTATATAGAAATATGACCTTCAAAGGAAAATGTTGTCATAGTTCACATTTTGGGGAAATCTGGATGCCACTCCGTACTGAGGGGCAAAAACCACACCAGGGTTTTAAAACATAGATACCAACTACACAGGGAACAGCCATAATCACATGTATTTCAGGATGAGATTGGATATTGTTGTAATCTCATCATATTTGGTATTTAAACTTGCGGGAGATTATGACCGGTTTATTGAGGGGGGTGTTATTTCTCTGAGATAAATCTGTGAAGAATTACCAACAGGTCAAAACTTAGGAATAGTTTGACCAAACCTGAGGTAACACCCAGGGGACATTTCCGCCCCCACATTAGCATTCACACTGCCCCTGTGAATGCCGTCCCATTTGAGTTTGCTTAAAAATCTGTGTTCTGAGGGGAAAAGCTGTCAGCTTCTTGGGGAATCAATCTAATTGAAGGACTGTCCATCTTTCCTGCCTGCCCCAGGCATACAGATTATTATTTGTAAGTAATCCTCTGTACTTTCATCCCATTTGTTTTATAACTGTTTGCAATTTTTTATTTGTATGTCAAATCGTTATTCATTAATTTTGTTATCTGTATGCCCTGTAACTTTTGTATATTAAATCTAAAATTGAATAAGTTGCGTCCTTGATACTCTAAAGAATCCATAGCCTTTTTAGAAGAGATCACTCGACCAGGTTAACCATTAGAATGCCAGTGTGTGATTTGTTGATACATTTGATTAACAAGCTGTGTGTGCTTGTATGTACATTTGTGTAACAGTCTGGAGGTGTGAAGAGTCAACACTGTGTGTGCTGGTGTGAGTCTTGCTAGTTTGTGGAACTAGAAGCCTGTGTGCCAGTCTGGGACAGTATTGGGGTTCTATTGCCCGTACCCAATAGGTGGTGGCTGTACCTGAAGTGTCTGGGGGGTGTGAGAGCGCTGTGTTTGGGGGCGATTCCGTAGGTCTAGAATCTGTGTGATAGGTGAGAGAGACTGCGGGCTGAAATCGTGTGTGACCTCATACAACAAACACCCCAAAGTCACGGTAGCTGGGAGCGTGTTCATGACACACAAGAAAGACTCCTTTCTGCAGATCAACATTCTCCTTAGTAGATACACTATACACTGCAGTTAGGACAGGTGGTGGTATGATGAATGTCACCCTGCCTTGACTTGGTACATGATCATGACACCCGATCAGAGCTTGATTGCACATGCACTGGCCCCACAAGTATGCTCCGAGGTCCCTGATGTGCAAAGAACAGAGCGAGAGCCTCTGAAGGGTGGACCGGCACTGAAGTGTGGCAACCTCCTGCCGCGCTTACTGCAATGTAAAGGCAAGCAAAATAACATTTCACATCACAAAAAGAAAAAAACATAGGTTTTGCCTTTTTTTGCTCTGAAATTGATGATATCCAGAAAAATTATACAATTTTAAAGGAACCAATGTATTTTTATGTGGAGATTAATTTTTACGTCTGACTATATGAAAGAGTTGTGGCCTCGTGGTAATGTGTGTGTGCTTTGGACAGATATTGGTGTGGTTTGAGAGGAACTGAACCAATTTTGCTTTTAAAATGTTGGCAGGTATGAAAAATAGAGTAAAGCACAGATCAGCAACAGAAAAATTTATTTAGATCCAGATACCAGCTTTGACCAGAGTTAAAAAAACAAAAACAAAAGTACATTTAAATTTTACCAGGTGAAATTGCTCATACAAAATGTACACTATGACTATGTATGTTACTATCAGTGTTTTTGTTGTTTGGTGACATGACCCAAATATGTTATAGATATCATTTTAATAAAAATTCTCTTATGTGCAGTTTTCTTTCACATCATAAATGTCCCAGCGATGCAGTTTCCATAGAAACAAACATTGTGTTATTTAATTGATCTGCAGCCCACAATGAGACATGTACAAATAGCAGTATTAGAGTATACCCTATTTATAAGAAAGATTTTTTATAAAATCAACAGGAAAATATATTTTGAAATAATCTATTGGGCATAGAATGTATGCTTTTCCACTACTGTGCATTTAATTTTGCATATATATATAGGCTA
Source organism: Mixophyes fleayi (assembly GCF_038048845.1). Taxonomy (NCBI): domain Eukaryota; kingdom Metazoa; phylum Chordata; class Amphibia; order Anura; family Limnodynastidae; genus Mixophyes; species Mixophyes fleayi. Next base: position 180,364,130 of record NC_134402.1, on the reverse strand, counting down.
TATTCATCTTTTAGACCCTGTCTTTCAGCTGGGTCCCACCAATTTGTGTGTGGGAGGCAGAGTTTGCATTAGCAAACGTGTCAGTTGTACTAGGAAGCTGTCATATCTATCAGATGGCAAAACAACAGCCAGTCTGCCAGAATCTGTCTAGTCAGTAAGACAGCTTTGTGGTGCTTCCTCTTCTGCGGACCACAGAAGATACAGCGCAGCTCCTTCGAGTTGAAACCAGCACCTGGTCCAATCACTATGCTCATGCACGACCTTGCCGATGAAGGAGGTTTGGGGAGGGTCCACCAATGAGCCCTGACTTCATATATCCCAGCGGCAGGACATTTTGTATCGCGGTGTGCAGCAATACATAATGATTCTTGCTACCGCCCACTGGCCACCAATGATAAATAGACACTTTAGTATTCTTCAATGACCTGGTTTTCCATATAAAACTAACTGGATAGAGTAGAAGGAACATGCAGGGTGCACAATTACTTATTTATGTTATATTCATTTACAGCTTCCACTATAAATATGGCCCTATAAGTTGTGCTATCAGTAATGTGGCTGAATATATGTTTCGATACGTGATATCTCTGTCTTTTTGTAATTTTCTCAAGAATAGCCTTTTTTAGTAAGAAAAATTTGCATTTATTTCAACATTGTGACCACTGATTAGTACCAATTCTGATAAAGTCCGTCCCAATCATGTCACTAACCTAGGTACAAAACTGAGTGACAGCTGACAGTACCTTTGTATGCCACAAAATCCTCTTTTTACCTCTAATTTTTTAAAACAACTAAAACATATTAAGATGCTTTCATCTGTACCAGGGAAGGGAGATTTGTCTAGCATTTTCCATAAGTATTACATGACAATTTAACATACATCCTACCTTACATCACAGCTAACGCATTACTATAAATGAATCAAGGTATTAAAAGAGTTAACACAAAACTACTAATCTCTGGAATCCTATATAGCTCTGTAGCAAATAAAGGTAGCTTTGCGATAATTTCTTAGTATCTGAAAACCTTGGTTACCATCTTGTAGAAATCCATGGAAACCAAAATAAGACTATATTACCATGCATGCTTTTTTCTGTCAGTTATAAAAGTCTGTGCTCAATACCACACAACAAATGTGTTGCATCCAATTTTCCAACACAAATTATAAGGTCACTGTGTATTTGGTGGAAAAAATGGAAAAACACGAATAAACAAACTGGCTTAAATAATGGACTGAGAAAGGGGGCATTTTGCTATACATAGTTGCAATCTTTCTTTGGACATTTATGAAAGGTGACTGAGAAGACTACAATAGCTTTCTTTATTGAAACATTGAAATCAGCCCTGTTCTGTACCTCCTATTATGACAGGATAGATAGCAGAATGTTTCTCAAACATCAATTTGCAAAATATTTGTTTTTAAAAGTCAGTTTTATTAGCACTTTGCCACAGTTCAGCTACAATTTTATCCAGACTTCAGCTTTGTGTTCTATCTCAGGACATCTTTACCTTATGACGTAAAGAGATATCTGAGAAGCACACGAGAAGCAGGAAGATAAAACAATATATTTGAATCAAACATTGCAGGAGGGCACGTACTAACAAATAAAGTAATAGGAAGGTGGAACCCCCCAAGTTACGGACCATCTGCCATTTTATAATGGCAGTGATTGCCTCTTTATTCTACACTGCCATTTTTAAATAAAAGGAAAATGGCGTCTGTGCTATTCTGAGAGCTAGTCCTGTCAATGATAGCTTGGATTCCTAACAGGATGTTAGGAAACATCTCATTCAGTAACTGGCACCCAAACAACACACACAGGATGCAATGTGTATTATTGGGCTTTACTTTTACTTACGGTCATCATTTAGTGCATTGCTGAAAAATGGCAGCTTACTGAGCATACTGTTTCTAATGTGCATTGTTACTACTGGACATCTTACTGGGCATGTATACTACTGCTGGGAATTTAAGGGCAGTATGCACTGGCTGGGTGGGTATTACTGATGGCATATTATATTGCTGGGCGTTATAAGAGGATATTGAATCTTGCTAGGCATTATGATTGGTATATATTACTTAAGGCATCATATAAAGAAATTATATGCACCATATTAATCTTGCTGGCCACTACCACTGGCCTATTTGATTTTACTCATGGCATGTGAGATAGTGTTTTAGGTAATTTTATTATTCTTAACGACAGTCTTAATATCAATCTACCCTGGGCCTTGTAATCAGGTCAGAAGACAACTGCTACTTAGTGGTGGTCTATTTAAGTGATGCAGATTTGTGACTTTACTACTTGGCACAGCTGCCTGGTTAGTCAAATTACCATTCTCCTCTGCTTTTAAGGTAGGACCCAAATCACTCATTTGCATTGTGACACCCCCCAATGTCTAAACATTGCTTTGACTTCACAGCAGAGAGGAGTCTGTGGACATTTTTTCTAATGTTGGTAAGTTGGCAACTATGCTGTTAACAGTCTACTGTATATCAGCTGTCATCATGACTAGTGTGTAGGTGGAAAGAACTGCTTATTGTTCTAAATGCTGAGGCATTAATGTCAGTCACATTCAAACATTAACTGCAATTTTTTTTTCCTCCTGGTTTAGGACATGTAATACCTATAGTGAATAAGGAACCATGATATTACATTCAAGAACTAGATAAAGTACTACAAAATGATGTGGTAAGAGTTAAACTTAGAGATGCCAGGTTAGCCATTTAAAACTGGACATATATGAAATAAACATGGTGAATAAGGTTGCCAATGCCCAACAAGGACAAGTGTCAGGATATGAGAAATATGGTTTGAATTAGTAAGCTGTGCTATGACAATAAAGATCTACTTAATGCATTGCACATAGTACAGTGAAAAATAAAATGCTTTGAAATGTGTGGTACAGTGATGTAGAATATAGTTATTGCACCATAAAATGGAAGGCTTAGCATGCATGCTGCCATAAAATGCACTTTCTACCTGGAAAAAACCCGAAGTATTCCGCAATGTCTCTGTCATACCACTGCTAATATTTCCTTGTTGCACTCAGAGCGTTACTGTTGTGAAAATACTGCCTAGTATTACTATGGCGCATGCTACCAATTTATGAATGGGAAAATAAGGGGTCTGATTCATTAAGGAACTTAAATTAAGAAGTTTCTTATTTAAGCCTCCTGGTCAAAACCATGTTACAATGCAAGGGATGAAAATTAGTTTTCTGTTTTTCACATAAGTTAAATTTTGTCAGTTTTTTCATGTAGCACACAATTATCAACTTTAAATTTCAGTGTACAAATAAGCTATCAAGTATTTGTGTGCTACATAAAAAAACAGTCAGTATTTAACTTATGTGCAAAACAGAAAACTAATTTTCACCCCTTGCATTGTAACATGGTTTTGTCCAGGAGGCTTAAATAAGAAACTTCTTAATTTAAGTTCCTTAATGAATCAGGCCTAAGGTGTTCATAACTATTTGGCACCAGCAGGGATTAGGTATTTTAGTGTGTGCTTTGGGAAATATGTTGTATTATGGGTGATGTAAGAAGTACTTTTTAAAGGTATCTTTCTGTAACTTTATTAAAGACTTTTTCTGATACTAGGAGCATGTTTCTCTCAGATTTAAGATTTCCTTATGTTGACGCGTGATAGATAGGTTATAACTGGATTACAAATTTCAACTGTCAATACTGTAGGTTTCTTATCTTTATAGGATATTCCCAATATTTGCTAGTGAAAATCTTTAACTTGAGGTGTTTATTTTTCTAGTGTCAACCTATCCTGACTAGGTAAGTAGTAACAAAATCCTGGAACTGGTTTATTTTGACAAAAGCAATGGGGGCTTTTAAAACCTATGGGAATCTCTTGGTGCAGGGTGTTGCTGTTTTCAGCATCAAAATTACCGGCAACAAACATGTATCTGTATAGTTTGTAACAGAAATGGCAAATAAAAGCCCAAAATACAGAAATTGTTCACACACAACTGACTTTAAAAAATTCAATCTGTATGCAAAATACTTTATATTTATATGGGGATTTGATTTGGATTAGGAGAAAACAAATTATATACAAATCTGTGTGACTTTTTGTCCAGGCTTCTAATAATCACGGCAGTGACGTGATTTTATGGCTGGTCCAGCCTGCTTGAAGTGGGTAGCTAAGGATATTGCTGTAGTGTGTAGTTGTAAATAGTCTCCCCCATTTGTGCCTCACCTATACTACACTAACTAACATGGTATTTATGTGGCAGATTTGTGTGGGGGGTGTAGTCTGTCGTTCAGAGAAAAAACTTCTGGTCTCAACTATGATCCTGAGGTATTTAATAACCAGTTCTGTTGCCCACACATGGACTATGTGACTTACTGTACAAATCAAGAAACTGGTTCTTATCATTGGCTTTCAGCTGGCATGACTTCGATGCTAAACATAATGATCCTTAGGTTTATAATTTAGATATGTTCAAAGGTCAGAAGTATACCATAAAGGTTATGCTGTGAAGACTGTTTTTGTTGGTCCTCCTCACTCCTACTGTATGTCAGGTGCTGACACAATGATTGTATAGATTATATGCTGTGGCTTCCATATATATTATTCATCCAAGCAATTTAGGTTTGTATTTTATCTCAGGTTCAATACAATTTCCTTTTAACTGCAGCAGAGCAGTAACAGTTTGCAACAGCTTCTCTTGGGGGTCATTTATGAAAATCTTCTAATAATTATATCCAGCAGAGTAACACACCATGTGACAAAGCACATGTCATCTAAAGCTGGTCCAACAAACTTGACATGACAATGAGTTTAGTGCACCCCAATGGGCTCCAAAGTCACCAGATTTCAAAACAATAGAGAACCTGTGGGATGTGGTGGAACAGGAGATTCACAGCATGATTGTGCAGCCAACAAATCTGTGTAATGCTATCATGTCCCCATGGATCAGGAACTGTAAGGAATGTTCCCAGCACCTTCTAAAATCCATGCCAAGAAAAATTCAGACTGTTCTGGGGGCAATAGGGGGTCCTTTCCAGTACTAGAAAGGTATATCTAATAAAGTGGCCACAGTTGTGGAGTGAGTTGGAATCGGTGGGTATGAGACTATGCAACATAGTATACTATATTTATGATAAACGTATGACAAGCACTTGAAAATAATTTTAAAATATATTTGCCATGCGATATCCAGAAGTAATGGCTTAATCTTTATTTCTATGTTTACTGTATGCAGTTTTTAATATGTCATTTAATAACTTGACTTAAAAGCCCTTATACATAAAGATATTTACAGGTTTTTTTTTCATTCTTAGCCAACTGTTAATAAAAAAAATAAAAAAATAATCAATTAGGTATATCATCTTTGTTTTTCAGAGGTAGGGATCACACCAATGTCTTTGGAACAGATGGAGTTTGGCAATCTACAATTCATTTTAATTATGAGCAGAAGATACAGAAGCTACAGTGTCCTGTCAAGGCTAAATGCAGGGGGGAAAAAACCTGTTTAGTTAAACAGCAACGGCCACAGTAATGCGAGAACAGCCTGATTGAATAGACAAGAGCTGCATTTTCAACCTGTTACTACAAGGTTTCCTTAATATATACAATGCTATCCATTTCACCAAACAGAGTCTCCCTTGTCCACAGTCATTTAAAATGCCATTGTCTACTATATGTTACTAAAAAATTAAATACCAATTAAAAAGTCTAGTCAGCGGACATCTGCTTTGACGGAGCACTTCTGTTTACCAGTACTAGAGCGTTGCAGTAATGTAAGCTGCTCTAAGCTAAAGATGTTCTTGTATGGCTGGCAACCCATGGCTCTACAGCTGTTGCTGAACTACAATTCACACCATGTCCTGCCACCGGTCGGTGTACTTCAGCCTGAGTTGGTGACCCATAGAACAGATAAATACTGCTGTATTTTGACAATTATTGGATTGTGATGTTACAAAATAATTAAGTCACAAACCACTTTACATTTCTACCATTTAACTTTGTTTCTTCTTGTGATTTTTAGATATTTGAGTTTGTAACAGCTAGAGATACAAGCTGTACCATAGTTAGGGATGCCAATAGTAGCTCAAAAACATATGTTTAATAAATGCTTCATCATTCATGCTCACAAACCTCTAATTTATGACTATTAATTAATTGCTAATCTGACAATGTGAAATCCTATACCCCTTAAGCAGGTAGATAATGACATTTTCATCATAAAATTATACTAAAGGTCATGCTAAATATAGTAAACACAGTAAGCACCAACAATACAGTGGAACATGAGGTTTTGAGAGCTTAGACCACTGCAATTTAATTTACAAAAATAAAATAAAATAGAGGCACAGCACAAAAACCATAGTTTCCTGGTTGTATTCAAGAGATCACTTTTGCTCATACTAAGCTAGGATCCATAACATTATATAAACAGCAAGATGGCTTCTTCAATTATTTTTTTTCACTTCGATGAGTGAATTGGCCATTCCTACAGATAACAGTCAGTTGGTACTCTCAATCAGGGGTCAAAGAGAAAGTTACGAAGTGGCAATGTGGAAATTTAGAAGTGCCGGTATTAAAAATGTAATGGGAATGTCAGTGAATGAAATTTGATACTTTTACAAAGAAGGAGAAGTGATGGTATGGCTTACCATCGCATACACCCCCATTTCGACCACTGATCTCAAGATCACTAAATCGAGATGTCTTTCTCTGTGCAAGAAACAAAAATAAGTTACAAGGATATAGTAGAGAAAACAAAGGAATATTCTGATTTGTGAGAAATTACAAAGCTTTTTCGCTGTACACAAGGACCAAGAGGTAGCTTATCCACTCGTCATGTCACTCTTTTCTCATTCTACTTGCATAATTCAGCACATGTAAACTAATGTACTGTATTTAAAATAATAAAATGCACAAATATGGCACTTGACATTACAACAGAATGCAATACTGTACAAGGGGATGAACAAGCCAAATTTTAACAATAAGGGGGAACATGCCACGGTGTCCAATTAATGCAGAAAACCAGTATGATTTTTTTTTTATTGCTGCTATTCTGTGATGTTGTCATACACACAGACATGATCACCAACTTTTTCTTCCTACAGTTGTCATTAAAAGCTCTTCCAAACACTTAATAAGGAGGGAATTCTGGAGGTAATGTGTATATATATGTACACACACAACACAACAACAAATACTGTCACAGATTCTTTTAATCAATCACTGTGCCACAAAAATTCATGTACGGATTCACAGCCTTTCAGTCCAATTTCAGTAGCAGCATAACAAGAAGATTATAAATCAAAGCTGAGTAAATGTCTGACACACAATTCCCTATACTTTATGCTATAAAAATGGATTTGTGCTTGATAGTTTTCAGCAATGCCAAAACATTAATACATACCTACAGTAGCTTTCATTTATTATATACTTCCCTTTAGCATTCCACACAAAGGTCTCCTAAGTTAGATGTCCACACCTTTGAAGGCATTAAATCAAACAGTTTTTCTACCCCAACTTGTCCCCAAGTGACATTAATGAATTCTATCAGGGGTTTTGCCATAAATTCTGGTACAAAGGGGATGGCATGTGGACAGCAGTTAGTGATGGCTGCACTTTAAATCAGCTCTGTGCTCTACCTCCCACAGAATCACCTTCTCACAAATATAAAATAGTTAAAATTTGTGTAGGCAGTGGGAAATTACATGGTGATGCCATCATCATACCAGGAAATCTCAGAAATACTATGGGTAACAAGTCTTCTGATAACCACAAAAGTGCCTATGGAGCGTGAAAGAGACAGCCTTCTCCAGAACCAAAACAGGAAGGAGGTTTGGTCAAGACAAATGGGAAAGGACAGTTATGGTTGCCATCATATGGCTGCTTTAATATTTATACAATTACTAGCGCATGTAGTAGAAAGGGGGAGGATGGAGGGTCACTAAGTACAGGGGCCTGGATTTACCTGGGGGCCCAGACCTGCGCTGGAGTCCACCTGAAGTTTTCTGGGCATTTTTCTTTCTTTCTTCATCTTTCATTAGTTTTCACTGTCACATGGTTTTCATGGCACCCTGGAGGTGGGCGGTGGGCCACTGCCTAATGTTGTCTGGTCATCTGGGACACTACCAATAAATGGTCTGTGTAGTAATTCTGCTTCCCATTCTGTAACTGACTAGTGACAGAGTGTGACCACGGAGCTCTTGGTGTCATAAGATGGTGTAATCATTATCTTGTAAGAAAATTTTACTGCAAGTTTTAAGTTTTAAAAGTGTTTTGTTTAGATCAGGATTTTTCAAAGTGACAAATAAGAAGTTATGTGGTTGGGGCAGGCATTATGTGGCTGTGGGTAGCATGTTGATGCATGTGATAGTGTAGAGTTGTATTTTTAGGGCGGTAAGGAGCAGTGTAGTGCCTTTCACATGCTAGGCACACCCAGAAAGAGAAGCAGCAATAGCCCAACACGACAGAACAGCGTCTTTTTAGCACTTGTGGTCACCAAGCTGTGATGGAAGGCAGGCAATCCAGTCTGGTGTGCTCCTTCAAACGTGCACTCAAAACTCACCTCTTCCTCAAAGCCTACCAACCATCTACTTAACCCCTATCTCCTCCCTTTAGCTCATCCTCCCTTCTCTCCTCTTGCCTCAACTGGCTCCTCTTGTGCCTGGTCTGTTTACCCTCCCTGAGGATGTAAGCTCGTATGAGCAGGGCCCCCTCCCCACCTGTCCCCATACCTGTTCTTCCGGTCCGTCTTTACTGCATATGACTAGAGTTTCTGAAGTATTGGTACTTTTTGTTCATTGTTCTGTATGGTTTCACCCTGTATAGTCTACTGTTAGTAATGTGTGCGGCGCTGCGGATACCTTGTGGTGCCCAACAAATAAATTATAATAATAATAATAATCACAAAGTGTGGCTGTCAATGACACCAATAACAGCCTTGCGTTCCAGGGAGGTGTGGCCAGGAACAGTTACCAGTGTACCGTTGTACACAACGTTTTAAGTAAACATTACGCCTGGCTCAGTGAGGAAACGTGTGCTCACCTATTTAAAGGGAGCTCTGCTAAATGTAACCTGTGTAATTCACCAGATTACTAACATAAAGGTGTTTCCATCACAAAAAGAAAGAAGGGTATACAAAATTAGTTAAACAAATACATAGAAAAACTGTAAAATAACCCTGGATTCGAGAGAGTTATGTCAACTATAAAATTGCTGTAAGTAATGGAGGGAGTGATTTTGTTCACCCTTAGACACAAGCACTAATTGTACAATACATGTATTATTTCTGGTGAAATTTAAAATGAGGGTTCAGTCACCCTGTGTAGCTGAATCACAAAAGTAAATAGCCACACCACCTGTTGTTCAATACCATTATATTACCACCCCAATAACTAATTTCCTATATAGATGCCTGTACAACAAAATGCTTGGGTGATTGTACCCAAAAATGAAACCCATGTCTTTTTAAGCAAAAAAGAAATGCACTTTCACTGTTATGGCAGCAAAAACTTGTAAGGGGGAAGGGAACCAAGATGTAATTTGACTTGAAAATGAAACATATTTGTTCTGGCAGCCCCAAAGAGCTAAGGGAATATAATTCATCAATTAATATATCATTTTTAAAATATAATTTTTTACACTTTTAGCACTCATTTCAATATCTAATTTTCCTTTAATATATTCTAATGATTCCTAGAGCTAACCCTAACTTAACCCTTGATAATTAAAGGTAAAAATAATATTATAAAAAACTGAAGAAAGCGTGTGGGTACAATATGTATTATGATTATGAATATCAAAATTTACGAACAAACTGGAATCATTGAGCACTATGTAAGATACAGTATAATTTCTATTTCACACTACAGCAATGTAGTAACCTAAATGCTGAGCAGATAAGTGGGTGGAAGATGAAAGAATATTTTATTTTAACATGTAACTCTGCCCACACAGTGGGAGTAATATGTCAGCGGGACTAAACAGAATGTGGCAGTGTATTAGAGATTTCCCCTGTTAGAAGACGATCCAGAAGCTTAAGTTTTTAAAGCAACAAGCATGTTCGTCTTTCATCTACAATTTAAATGAAAAGCTGTGAAATGACATGTTTATTGGTCTGCCTCAGCAATAAAAGCATTCGCTAGGGAGCACAGTTCTTAATCTCCTTTGCATTATAATAAGTTGTACATGTATTTAAAAAAATTCTGTACTTGGAATTTAAATTGTTTGCAATAATGAAATGTTTTTTTAAGGATGACATTCCCACACATAATCAGAAGTACTATATTATGATTAATAAGATAATTGTAGCTATGACAAATAAATAGTTGAGGAACATTCCATTTAATAAACACTAAATCCTGCAGAGTAATGTAAGCAACAGCATCCAATTTGCGCATTGAGCAGTGTCCAGGATTTAAAATGTACATATATATTTAAGTTATTCTATATTCGCTTTCTTAGGTTCAGGGGTGTCACATGATGATAGCAGTGATCCAAGAACTGTTACAGTCCGCAGTAAAAATAGAGACAGCTGTGGCAACTTGCAATTGTCATAAGTGGGGATCATTTCCCTACTCATGTCAGCGATTCATTCTAATGATGGCATTAAAATACCAGCCAAGTGAATTCCCACTGTTTAGACTGAATACTAATCAATAACTAGTCAATGACCAACAAGCAGCCAATCACACATTAACTTGCTGCATTGGTTGCTTGAACACGTGGCACAAGTGATGTCATAATGCAAGGGTAATGCGGCCATAAGGCATTCAGTAGTAATGAACATTTAGCAGATCTTTGTCTTCATCTAGAGCAGTTTCTTAATCATCTCCTCAAGTACCTCTACAAGCTGAGTCCTGGGGATTTTCTTACTGAGACATAGTTGAAATAGTTTGACTGGGCCAGTAAATAGTCATAATATAGGAAAATGAAAAATGATGACCTTTTGTGGATGATTAAGTTGTAAGATTTTCGAGGCAAGGACCTCTTCCCTACTGTATTTAAATATATAAACTTGTTATTGCACTTAATTGCATGTGATATATGAAGTAAGGCACTGCATACATTGCCTGACGCTTTATAAATGTACACCACTTAAAAGGATTGATAAAATATGCTCTAGCATTTTTTTTCTTTCCAATGAACACTTACTTAACTACCCCTTCTTTAATAAGTAACTCCGTTAAAAGCAACAATTGAATACCCCCCCATAAGTCTTTAAGGGTATAAAAAGTATCCATTTATGATTGTAAATGCACTGATATTTGTTACTTTTTGTTAAAAGCTCAAGTAACAAGTGTAACATTGCAGCAATACAAACTACAGCGAGCAGTAAAGGACTAGCAGAACTAGTCTCCATAGGATATATTGCTTTACATACTATACCAGCACAGACTACATACAATTCATTATATACATGTTATCTGTTTATTTTGATTATATGTACTGTACAAGTTCATCAATATTTTTGTGTACATAAAACAAAATGTTCTCTGACAAATCCTCATATCTAGCTCGACATTAGACCCAAAATTAGACCCAAAATTAGCCAGAACTCAAACATAGCAAATAATAGGTAAAAAAAACCAAAACCAATCTATATTCCAGCCTCCTTTACTTAATATAAAAGAAAGAAAAATGCTTCCAACTGTGTGAAGAACAGTATCCCACTGTTTGTACTTCTGACCTGCAGAATTCTACCTTTGTAGCACAATGTACTTAGCTTTCTGCACTTTCACTTATAATTTAGAACCATAAAATGGAAATACTGTAATAAACAGTAAAAGAAATCATGTACGTTTGGTTGGCCGTTGCACCTATTTTCTTACTCAATTGTCCAATTAGAACTAATTTGTTTACAGCACAGAGTTTGAAGCAATAGGACTGATCTGATTAATCTTAGAGCTCGGAAGCACAGACCTTTTAAAACGATTGCCGAAAGCAAAGGCAAAACCTAGCAATTTCCCCCTCGTTTTGCCAGCACTTTTGAAACGCCTTGTTCATAGTCTGCTAATGAACATTCCTCAAAGCTTCCTAGCAGCAGGGTTCAGTGTGGTGAAACAAATGATAAACACGACCTGAAAAGCTATATAATATATATATATACATACATATACACATAGATAGATAGATAGATAGATAGATATATCTTTAGACTGATATGTTTCTAATACATGTCCAATGCTTCTGATAGTTGCCCGCAATAACAAAATTGACCCATAACAATCTCCCGTTGGAAACCTTGTTCAGAGGTGTATTTGGCTTACAGTATTTTTTGGACTATCACCACATTGTTAGATTAAACCATTATATCGATTTAATCATGCCAGATTGAAATAATGCCCGTGTGTACAGCTCAGACTTGCGTGTTACACCACTTTGCCCTGGAGCCAGTGTTGATTACTTACTAGATTAAGGAGTAAATTTATCAAACCTAAAACAGGAAAACTGTTGGTGCTGTTCTTACCAACCAATCAGATTCTAGCTATCATTTTTAGATACATGCTAGCTAGATTCTGTTTGGTTGCTATGGACAACACCTTCGACATTCCTTTTTAAAAAGTTGATAAATGTACATTGGCTTATGATGCTCATTTTAAAGTGTAGGTTAAAAATGCACATGCATAACACTGATTGGTTGGCTTTTGGGTGATTATATTAAAAAAAAAAGGTGACTATTTTTACCAAACATCCTACCCAACAACTGCAAATTATCAATAATTTCGACAAATGGATTAACAGATGCAACTCTATTTATTTTCCGACAAGCAGTACAGCTGTGTGGATTGTCACATTTACATCAAGCTACCTCATTTACATCATACTCATCAATATTAAAAGTAAAAAAAGTGTTTGTTATATGGTGATCAAAGCTTTATTCGAGTACTTCAAACACAAATATTCTAGCATTATTCGCTGTAAGATCAAGAAATAGGTTTAGCTTGGTTAGATGTATCCATTTCACTAATAACAAAATTCTTTGTTGGAGGCAATGCGAATCATCAAGCAAAGCATGAAAACAATAGTTTTCGAAAGGTATCAGTATGAATATAATCATTCCCTGTATACAATTTATATACTCTGACAGGTTCGACCATTCCGGGAATATTATAACTTTTGCTTTCAGGGACACCCTGTACTTCTTCTGACCAATCATGAGGGTCCAGAGTGTATGCAGAACCCACTATACTGCACCTCCTGGCCTCCAGCCAATGGGCAAATAGTGACCACAGAACAGAGAGATAGAGAAGGATCATAATTTCACTTATTTGCTAAGTGCAAATTTTGCATCTAAATACATTCTAAGTAAAAGTGCTCTTGATAAGGGAAATGTTGGCTGCGGGAGACTCGGACCACAAAAGTCAGAAAAGGTGTCTTGCAAAGAAAATTCCATTCTAGCTTCAAGGAAGCAAAGCAGGCCGGAAAGATGGTGGCGGCAAGTAAGGGGGAGACGGCGGCAAAGATAAATCATGCAGCACAGAGTGGTCTATCAATCACTACATGATCACCATGGAGGTGAAACATATTTAATGCCTCATCTCAAAAAGAAATGGAAGAACTACATAGCAGAGGTGTATTCACAGCATAGGATGTTGGAGTATAGGGAGCTTCTGCTTGATGATGGCTCTACAAACAAATCCACTCCCTTCATTCTTCTATGAGGAAAATGGGAGATAACGCTCAAAACGAGTTTCACAAAAAATATGTGGTCATGTTCCTACCTATCACACCTTTAGCCCGGATAGAGTTACCAAAAGAACAATTTGCTGCAAATAACTGTCTGCCTTTGGTCTCATTTCTCTTAACCATTAAAAGGGCCCACCATAATGGACTTTAAACAAACGCAGACAGTGCTAATCAAATACCTAGACTATAACAATATAATGCGTACAGACATGATCAGGAGTGATCATGAGTAGACCACGATGACTAGGGATAGGGCACTGTCTGCTTCACAGCTTGCTTGGTGACCCTGGTCCAAATCCAAATTTCCAAAAAAAGCAACTCTGGGATATGGTGTGGTAAATGATGCTGAATCATAGTCTATCAATGATGATATATAATAAGGATCTGTGACTTGTTATCTGGTGCCCAACTGGTGGCCTTCAGGCCGAATGTGGCACTCCAGCGATTATCCTGTGGCCCATGGCAGAACACAGCCTGAGAGCATAGATAAAAATTGATTTTACAGCCTTGATTTTTATTTATTATTTATCTTCCTTGCTGAATGAGAATGCAGTGAAAGTATGAAAGGCTGTAAACAGCAGTGGTGCCCGAGCAACGATCTATCAGTATATTATTTATTAAGCACCACTAATTGATCACTGACATATCAGCATTAACAGTGCCAAAGGACATGCCAGCAGTATCAGTAATGTCCATTAATAAGCCATCAGTAATAGTAAAAAAATAATTAGTAATTCAAAAATGCCTTGTTTCACCAGCTGTTGGCAAGAAAAACAGGTGTATTATTATTATTTCATAAAGCCTTCTCACAACAACTAATTCTGAAGCGGATAAAGAACAGAGGTATAGACTTTCACTATATGGCAAAGATAATCTTCTAATGTGTCTGCTACAAACATTTAATAAATGCAAAATCTACTATAATTATGGGGAATATGAAGGTACAATTGATACTGAACAAGACAGGTGTTGGGCCATTGAAGAGCTTACATCTAATCAATTTTTACATTGCAGAGATATCATACATAATTGGAGGTTATTGTACTCTCATACCAGACAATGTTCGTTTTACGCCCATGCACATCATTTTGAATGCTTTGACAAGTAGTCTTATACCGAATTAGTAAAGATAATGATATCCAATTCTGCCCAGTGTCAATAAAAAGATCTACAGCTCATAACCACAATGGATGTATTCCATATGTGATCTAATAATGAACTGCAAACTAGGCTGTCAGTGGTACCTCTATATGTCCAATAACAAGCCCCGTGTAGACCAACTTATATTGATGTAAGACGCTGCAAAATCTCTAATGCGAGGTCACATTACAATATATCACTGGACATTTATAGAGTGAGAGTGAGAGAGAGTGTGTGAGAGAGTAAATGGCCCTGAATGATGTCAAGAAGATTTGAAAATGCTTGTAAGTGTTATTTGAGAAGAAGTCATGAGATCTAGGAAGTTTTATGTTGATGGGGGATAGATGCAGATATTTATATCAGCTTTGCAATTTCTATAGGTAGCAAAGGAAATGTGTGGAAGAGGTAGCAACAGATAGGTTCTAGTTAACTGAGGGTAAGGCACCAAAAGTATGGACAGTATGATGGCTGCTTTCTAAAAAATATTAAAACCCAAGATCGGACTAGCACTAATGGCACCTAAAATCTTACATGAAGATCACTCCGGTTTTGTAAAGGGTTGCTTGATTAACAATGATAGAAATATAATAGCAACACTACATCAGGTCCAATAGAGTGGAAAACCTCAGATTTATTTGCCACTGATGCGGAAAATGCTTTTGGCAATAAGTGCTGGGAATATCTAATAGAATAATTATGATTTGGATTTTCAAGGACACATTGTCAAGGCCTTAAAATGCCCTGAGGTCTGTAGATTGGTGGTAGGTTTAATTTTGGAGCCTTTCAAAATTCTCTGCATGGATGCCCCCTGTCATTCCTATTATTTAACATTTAGCTTGAACCCCTTACACTACCACTGAGTCAGAAATATGATGGCATAAACATAGGGAACAGTGAGGAAAAACTACCCATGTTTGACAGTAATTACATTTTATTGGGTCTGGGCAATCAGAACATAGCCATGCCAGTTAACTTTAAGATAATACAAGAGTATGGATAATTTTCAGGATGCATGGTAAACCTAGAAAAATATAATCCCTGGGAGCAATCACAACGATATATAAGCCACAATACACTACAAACCTATTGAGATCACAAGAAGCTCAACTGAATATCTTCAACAAATTAACTGTAAACCCACATAATCATTGTAGTGCAATAATACCCCAATACTAGAGGAAGTAATTGAGGAATTAAGTAGATGAGGGAGGGAGAAGGGTAGGTTGCTCTGTCTCTCTCAATAAACATTGCATTGGTAAAAAGTGTGATAATCCACCTACGTAGGTTGGATCTGTAAAAGTAGCACTTTCCAAGTCAATGGTGCTGAACCATTATTTTTTACCTGGGCCCCCAAGTTTTAATGTGCCATTGCTGTGTTATTCTAAACAGGCTCCAAAAGAGGTGGCCTCAAACAGAATGTATTGTATATCTGAAAATCAGAGGACCCCAAAAACAGATTCTGAAATCCCATTTGGAGTCACAACCAACAGTTTCACACCTCTGGTTTAAGTAAGCCATAGAGAGGAAAGTCATAGTATGGTCGTCCCTGACATTAGAAAAGATAATGTAGCCTTTATATGTGAAAGAATTGTTAGCAAGGGAATGCAGTGCAATAACCATACACTGGAGAACATGTTGTTGTAGAATTCTTCCTTTGTTACAGTAGTGCACTGCACTGAAGAGGACTTATTAAGGACATAGAAGAAAAATATGTTGCTTATGGGTTCTGTTGTAGTTTGGCAATTATTAAGAAAAACACCAGTTTCTTTTATACTTGCTTTCCCTTTGGTTGACTGATGACGAAAATGCTATTACAACCAGTAAAATTGGGGTCTGGGAATAACAGTTGGAAACTAATTCAAATAAGTTAAAGCTAAGCACTTGTGGAGAACAACAACAAAAATTCTTACTCAAGATTTGAACATCAATGGTTCTCATTTGTGATAATCAAAATGGTCAAGGTGTGCTGTGTTCCATGATTGCGCAGGTGTGCCTAGCTTTCCATCAAACTGCATAGGTTTGCAGAACAAGTTGGCGGCATTCGCAGAAAAGCAGAAATTTGCAGCAGGTGATAGGAGGATTTGGATATAGTGAGGGGGTTTTTTCGCCAGAGCTAGGTGCATCCAGTTTTGTTGAATAGAGCAAAAAGCAGTAAAGAGGGTGTATTTTTAAGGATATTTGTTGGTGTGAAGAAGGGTCATTTCCTCTCCACAAAAGATGCTGATTTTTGACGACATCATCCTCTTCAGTGCCCACTCCCAACAACAAGATCAACACCACAAAATCAGAAATCTTGGACCTCAATGTCCTCCCTGCTCTCATGCCTAAAATCTAGCTTTGAAATTAGATGGCAGTCTCATAAACTGATATATCTAGGGTTTTACTTGACTCGCTCTTATGATCAACGCTATGCAGCAAATTTCCCTTCTTTACTGGCTGCCATTAAAGCAGATCTTTTGATATGGGACAAACTTATGATCTCCTGAATGGGCAGGATAAACTCCCTTAAAATGAACATCCTGCCTCGCCTGATATCTTTTTCAGACTGTTCCCGTTAAAGTTCCCGTTAATTCCTTGAAACTCCTACAACAAATGGCCACCAAGTTTTTCTGGTCTGCCAGGAAGCTGATAATTTGCATGTACATACTCCACAAATCAACTCAGGAGTTGGGCTCGGAGTTTCCATTTCCTTAAATATTATCAAGCCACCCATCTCACCCAATGTGTTCTCCTCCACTCTCCTTCAGGTCATCGGTTCTGGGTTGACATTGAGGGCGCACTAACCAATACCCACTCACCCTCCTTGCTTCTGTGGTTTAAACCGCAACATAGGCCCCCTTCCTCACAACGCCACCACCCTTGGCGATTTCGCTCACCAGCTGGTCTCACACAATGTCTTCTTATAACTTATCACCCAACGCTTGGCGCATGACACCCCTATGGAGCAACCCCTCTTTTTCCCCCATGGTCTACACCCGACTCAATTTCCTCAATGGACGCGTGGTGACATTAAATTTTTCATGATCTGGCCCCTTTTCAATTTTTACCCTTATTTGCTGCCTTACATCCCATTGACCTGCTATCTCCAATACCTCCAACTTCGCCACCTATATGACACTGTCTTGTGCACTGGTACTGACGTCCATCTGTCCTCCCCACTGGAGTCCATTTGTTCCCTTCGCTCCTCCTCTAGAGGACTTCTATTCACCTTCTATTGCCTCATTCTGAAATATCAGTGCCCACCCAAGGACCCCTACTGACTTAAATGAGAGGAGATGGGGGAGATTCTCACCCCGGAGGATGGAGACACAATTCACCTGCACTTGTCCAAAACTTCAATATGTGTAAAAATGTGCGAAAATGCAGGTATGATTTTTTTATCGCTGGTGTTTGGCTCCACACCAACTTCACATCATATACCCAGGCATCTCCCAGCTATGCTGGTGCTGACACGTGGGTACCCTGTCCCACAACTTGTGGCATTTGTCCAAAATAAACTCCCTTCTGGGACACTATTCATCGTTTAATCTAAAATATCACTCAGATTTCTCACCCTTCCTCTCTCTCCTACTCTCTACTCTATCACTCGTTTCTTAGGGTCCCAAAACACACCCAGAAACTCATTACACACATTCTCAGTGCCAAATTGCTCTCTTTTGGAAAACCCCAGAATTACCCCTTCCCCCATCTATTATTAATAGTATATGGCAGGTTTACGACATGGAATATCATGAGTATTCTCTGCCATACCTCAGTCCAATTTATTAGTGTCTGGAGTTACTGGACAGAGTATCACGGGTCCTCTCCCTCTGATGTTCGAAGGCCTCCAACCTTTCGACACTTTTTTCTGTCTCTATTCCTTTGCTTGTTTAATAGTTTTTTCTCAACTAGTGACCCCCTCCCTTCCTCTCCCTTCTCACACTTCCCTGTCTCTATCTCTCCACTTACTATTCCCCTGATGCAAAATTGTTTAGCTTTAATTCTGTTTATTTTCTCTGGAAACTAACAATTGTTTTAATTACATTAATATGTATGTTTCCCCATCTGTTTTTTTACTTGTAAAACACAATAAAAATGTTTATTAAAAAAAAATACTGATTTTTGCAGCATCTCTGAGTAGAGATTAGACTGTAATTGGAAATCTTAGAGCTGATGTGTGTCTTCCCTGTTACTAAGAGAGCCAAACAACATTGAAGGTGATTGACAATGGTCATAGCTAGAACCCTGTAAAAGACAACCAGTAATAGGACTCCTGGGAAAGAACCCCCCACCAATGTACTATTAGTGGTAAATGACACCTTCAGTTACCAATTATACAAATATTCTGCCAGAGATATTTTTTCTAACTTGAATTACCAATGTGATTACAACAACTACTGTCAGCACTCAATAGGTGAACCACAGCGGAAAGATCACTATAAAAAGTTTTAATATTCACCATTCTCAAAATTCACAAATTTCAAAATAGTGGGACTGCACAATTGGTATGAACAAGTTGCAAAATTAATAGGTTATATAATATTTATATATTATATTTATACTAATAAGCACATACCCAGAAGAAACAAACTGGTACTCTCTTGTAAGGCATCTTCTTTACCAACTGCAGGAATACTGCCTATACATTCACTAATCTCTATATACAACTTCAAACTATTGGTGTTTTTTTAAAAAAATCCCTGTTGTACAGTACTGCAAAATATATGGACTATTGACTGATTATTAATGATAATAACAACAGCAACTATAACAAATGTTATACTAAGCTGGAAATTCCCTCTAAGTGTTGCCCCTTGCTACACGTTTATGCCGTTTCTAAGTGTACATCTGGCATACAAATATTTCCTTACATACACTTTGCATGCCAGAGAATCTCATTTGCACTGCAAGTGGCCCACTTATACTAATTAAAGAGTGAAAAAACATATTTCAGTTTTCCCATTGGTTTCAATAAAGTTAATGTAAAACTGCAGAGTAGTGCAGTGCTTAGTTACACATTTCCAGGCCATCAATAATACCACTAAGCCAGTCTAATAACTGACAGCTTTCATTAAGCAACTGCGGGCTTAGGACTATATTGTCTCTTCGGCAGATCTGCTAACACTGGCCTTCCTCTGGCAGTACATTAATAAGAATCTGCCAGCTAGCATGATTTTGAAGCAGGAAGCAAACGCTCATTGGAACTTGTGCTAGGCAGTAAAATGTCTAAATTCCATACACAATAGCAAGTAGCAATTGGTTCCACAGTATCCATAAAATAAAAGTTCAAGTTTTCAGCCAAGAATGAATACTATAAAGGTGCCATTTGTTATTTTTCTCAATCTTTACTGTCTACTTTGGAGAATCGATGGGACAGATGATATTTCAGAACACGTTTGCATTCAGCAAGACTATTAAAAAGGACCAAATAAAAAAGATTTAGACAGACTAAAAAAAATGCCCAGAAATGCAACATTGATTGAAATTTCCAGCGATAATCTTCATCTCTCACTCCAGAAGGAATATGCCTGCATGGAAATAAAGACTGCAAGCAGCGAACAGAAGGTGGAAAATGACTACAATGCAAAGGCAATTTTATCTGGTATTTTTCATACTCCTAAGAGCACTTTAAATTTTTGCAGTATAATTCTCCTTTAAATGTGTTAACAATATGCAACAACTGTTGTTGAGGTCTTAGTCCCAGTTGTCCTTCAAGTTATACATATCTGCCTGAAAGCTAAATGTAAAGCCCTTTACACGTGTGATAATGTAAAGCAGACATTAAAACTCCAATTCTTAAATTATATTATTAGGAGAAAGCAAAGTGGTCAGCATCACTAAGCACTGCTGTAGTATCTGGGGGTGCCATAATACGCACAGTGATAAAATCACTTTCATGCAATTTTAACTGCTAACAGGAATGTTATATTTCCACAAAACCTCCCAAAAAACTGCTACTAAACTTCAGTGATGATATGGCATGAATCAGTGTTATTCCAAATATAAGAATCACCTTCTGTGTTTATCTGGTCTGGCCAGTGGCGGATCCAGGGGGGGGCGATCGGGGCGATCGCCTCCCCTAGCAGGGACTTGCTGCCGGCGGCTGCACAATACGTGCAGGTCCACTCGGCAGTGACAGTGTGCTGCCCGGCTGCTCTGATTGTGTTTAAAACACAATCAGAGCAGCCGGGCAGCACATTGTAACTGCCGAGCGGACCTGCACATATTGTGCAGCCGCCGGCAGCCTTGAAGTCAAAAAGGGGGGGGGAATAAATCGCCCCCCTAAATCGCCCGGGGTAGGATACTTTTCTAGATCCGCCCCTGGGTCTGGCCATATGTACTTGAGAAAGATGTTTCTCCCATTTGCAGTACATCACTGCTTTAGCTCCTTTATGTAATGAAAAACTGTGAAAGGAGGGTGTGAAAGCCAAAGACTGATTGATGTGAGAAATATTTTTATATTGCTGGATTATTCCCTGCTAGAAAACAGCAGAAAGATTTGGCAGGTGCAATACTTTTGGTAGCTAGAGGATTGCTCTAAGTAGCCACACTATGTATAACTGATGTATAAGTATGGATTGATTATGCATATTTGTTCAAGATGTTACCATTTATCATAGGACAACTGTGGGTAAACGTCCTAGTGTTGCCGAGTAGAGGATTACCGCCTGACGTCACCCCCTTGCATTGCTCTTAATACAATGATAAAAAAAAATAAGCTTATTAAAAAAAAAGCTTTAAAACTATTTATCACTTTTAGCAACATGTCTGGATTAAGAGAAAAGAAAGGTAATTCTCCAGTGGACTTTGACTAAAATTCTTTTATTGTAGATTCACTCATGTAAAACAGGGACGTTCGGAAAGTTTCAGCTAAAGATAATTTCTGTTCTACGTCTGGTTATTTAAGCAGCAAAATAATCTGAAAGGAGCAGACTGTCT
The DNA here is from genome assembly GCF_038048845.1 of Mixophyes fleayi. NCBI lineage: Eukaryota > Metazoa > Chordata > Amphibia > Anura > Limnodynastidae > Mixophyes > Mixophyes fleayi. Next base: position 180,342,396 of record NC_134402.1, on the reverse strand, counting down.
TACCTCCCTCTGATAAAGACGGCTAGAATGTATTGATTTGCTTCATTATTACTAATGGTTTCATGAAAGAGAAGCATTCAGATTGAATTAGTCGTATATTCCCCTTATGCTGCTTCTTGACAATGCAGTCACACTAACTACAACAAATCCCGTTCTATCTGTAATAGTATGCTGTTATTGTGTAAAAATCTTCTTGGGGTACACAAGACACATACAACTGCCTCAACAGAGGGATTCTGGGAACATATTTGTCATTTGTGGTAAGCTGCCTGCTGGAACTAGGGTTTGGTAATTACTGGTAAACTAGTAATATACCAATTTATCAGTATAATCCCTCTTCACTGTATGAAGTATAGTCCTTAGTTTCTATACTCTATATATAGTATAGATTTTCACGTTTCAATGAAGCTAATTGTTTTACCCATTATTTATATAATGGCTCCATTGCTGTTGCGCAGCTCCAAACCCCTATAGCTCTAAGTGAAAATCTATAAATAAGCTGCATGCTCTTATTCCTAAAAAGTTTACCGTCACGGAATGTGGATTCTAACAATTTATATATTAATGCCAGGACATAAAATCTCAAGGTTGCCGGTTTATGTTTAGGAACTTAAAAAACATCTGACATATGTGAAATGAGCTAGAGATGTATTATTTGTAATAGTGCGACCAGATTAGAAAGCCCTGAAGACATTGTCTTCCCAATGGAACAAAACAAAAGTGACTCTCCAGCTATAGATCAAAACTGATAAGATAATTCTCATCAGGAAGTTTCTTTTCTTTTTATACTTGCCTATTACACAAATAGGAGAAGCCAAACTAGGTAACAAATAGTACTGTATTGCTGCAGTAGTAAAACAAAAGAATTCTTGCAAAAAACATAAAACATGAGACTAGATCACACAAAAAAAGCATTTGTTTGATATTCTCCTGTCAATAATCAGCACTGGTGTCACTGCTGCAACCTATAGTGTTACATACTAGCTGTAGTTTTTGCAATTATCTGCTGTTCTGAATGTTCGATCCCTTAAGGAGCACATGAGTGTGTCAATGCCTCGGTCCAACCCTTATTAGTGACATGCCCAGAAATGGTCTTGTGATGTCATAGGCTTTTCCTATATTTTATGGTTCAGTTACATTAGCCTCATATCTGATCAACAGAGTACTGTGCTACTAGCATTTGAGCATTAAAGCTAAGAGCTTCAAATTGCTGTCAGTTGGTCTGGCACGGCAGAGCTGGGCTATGTGTCACAGCCCAGCACCACACTCCTCAGAGCGGGAGACAAGGCAGTGCCTATGGGGGGCCAGAGTGGGGGTAGCAGATAGGTGGGGTTACACAAGGCACCCAGTGTGGACAAACTGACCCTTACCAGTCCCGCTCTCCACCAGCTCTGAACTGGTGCAGTCAAGTCCTCTTGCACAGGGTGAATGATCGGGCAAGGTATGGAATTGCCCCTGAAAAAGCACCCACTTATCTCATTACAATAATCTCACTCCAAAAAATAAATTCTAATTTCCACAATGTTTTGCAAAATGAAGCACACCACAGCGCCTCTTGTGTACTTCAGGGAGAACTCTTTCTTACCACTCAAATATCTGCCCTTCTGTGGAAATCTAGGTGCATTTGGGCAACTCAAAGAGCACAGGGTCCAAAGCTTTCTTTGCGCTATGGAGCCGCTGTTTTGCCCTTGGTAAATGACCTCCACTGTGTATACTTTGAGGTATGTCTGCCCAAATGGCTCATTTTTATAACAATATTTTATAATATTGCAGTTTGCAAATTAATACTAATACAAATGTTATGTTGGACAAATGAAGATAATTTGTCTGCCTGATTAAATGCTGAACTCAAGGTACTTCATGGATCAGGCTTTTCATCTTGCTCTTGGTTGCCACTGCTAATTGATAATATAATCAAGGAACACCTGCTTAATTCTATTTTTTGGAACACATTGTTTGCATATTATAGTAATCAGAACACTGTCATCTCTATTCCGGACAGTGAACTGAGAGGTGAACGGATTAAGAGGTTAGGTAAAATAGCGGTTGACTTATTTCTAGTGCCTACGTATTCTGCAGCAATGAACAATGAGGAGATTAAACAGACACACAATGGTTACAACATAAAGTTATAATATGAAATAAGCAATGTGAACTCTCTGCACGCTCAAGATTAAAATCTAATCAGATAGATTTTGCATCATTCTGATGAAATAGACCACTAACACACAATTTCTTTAAGTTGTCCTCTGCTCAGTCTGCAAAATCAAACACATACATTAAAAGCAACCATTTCCAGTTGGGTCATGTCAATCAGAAGTCTGAATATCCAGAAACTAAGCAATTAACAATTTCAATAACAAAACATATGTATTGGAAAATTCATGATATAAAGAGGTACAATTAATGTCCTCTAGGAATACTGTAGTCACAACAATGTGGTTTGCATCAACATCATAATGACTTCTGACTTCATATCAACTTTCTACCACTACACTGTATATAAAATGTATTGTTCAAAGGTATGTTAAATATGCTTTAAATAATAGTCTTATAACAGCAAAAGGAGAAAAAAGTAATGTTTTTAAAAAGCCTTATTCACTAAATTAAGTGCTATTAACTGGATTAATCTCTTTATTTTCAGTGAGCACACCACTCATGGTGTATGATTAACAGTTTATATACACAACATATAAGTTTAATGGTATGATCAAAACATACAAAACACCAATGGTGCAGTTCTATCACTATCATGATTTACAGTGGATACAGCTTATACCATGTACAAGCTTCTTAATGTAGGAAAGATACTTCAAAAGATCGGATGATAAATAATTTAGTTCAACCATATGTTTTTTTCAGTCCATACGTGAATGTGTTAGGAAATTTAAATAGCAGTATGTTATTCCTGGAACAGTCTGTAGTTTCATGCGATAGCAAAAATATTTGTACTGTATACAATGTCTGGAGCTCATACAGGAAAAACATAACAGATTAACAAAGTGCAAAATTCAGCAATATTTGAAACCTTGCTAATACGACATTATCATAACTGCATAAAGTGTCTATATAAAAATAGGATTTAAAGGAAATCCATATTCATATATTATTTGATGCTTTACCTCACACAGCAGCCATCTGCCATAAGTGCCTTGTTACTATGGTAAAACATATTTATCCGGCAAGACCACTCAGTGATGCCCCACCACAAAGGAAGAAACTGAGACAAGGGTAATATAGGTCATTCTTGCCTACCCCGGGAGAAGTCCCGGAGGAAGGGCTTAATGACGCGATTTACTTTGTTAAGCCCCACCCTTGCCATGCAATGACAAGGGCGGGGCTTAACAAAGCACCCTCCCTTGCTCCTCCCGCTCCCTTTGCTCCCCTCTGGGATTTCCTGGAGGGGAGCAAAGAAAAGTTGGCAAGTATGATATAGGTATTCTAGTGAGATTCAAAACAGGAAAATATTTGCAGATGTATTGGTCCTTTAACAGTACTGTTTATCTCCACTTTATTTTCCTGTGCCTGCTCTGTAAAGCATATGGATGTAAATGACATTTTTCCTCTGCATATCTGCATTAATTAATAACAAACCTACTATATGCACTGAGGAAGTAAAATGACACATAATCCATACATTGCAATAAAACCTATTCACTAGGTGGTTAAATGTCACTATAGGCACAAAAATTAAAAGAGAAATCATATGTTTTCTTTGACTGTAAAATGTATAAAAAGGACCTGTTTGCACAAGTATGTTTGGCCTGTGTTTGGTACATTGAAATCCAGGGCATTGAAACATTGATTCCTGGGGTAATAAACATGGGCTGTACACCGCAAGTCAGACAGCACCAGAATGGACCAAATTGGAGCACACACAAATCAACAATGCTAGCAATACATATCTTGGTCTAGTCAATATGTACAAACTGTGGGGCATACACCACTGCAGAAACGACTTCACAAAGTGTGACAAAAGCTTGTATCAGAATGTGTGGTGAACATATATGAATTTGTAAAAGTGTTCATGGACTAGTTTCTTAGAATAGGGATTTTAACTCTCCATAATAGTAGAGACTAGTCTCCAAGGTAAGCACCCAATATCTACAATCCACAAATGATGACAGATTATCTAAAAAATTAAGGTTGCACATTGTTTTTTTTATCTTACTTTTACTTTTTATTAACCGCTGCAAAGATTGCAGAACACGAAAACAAAATCTCTAGACAGATGTCGTGTATGATCAGGGCCCTCTTATCAACATTTTGGGCCCCCGGGCACAGCAGTGCACCGGGGCCCCTATATATACGCAGTGGATGTAGGGCGGGCATGATGACGTCACGCCCGACATGCATTCCGAGCGCGACAGAGGAAGAGACCATGGAGGGAGCCGGATCGCCAGCTGACAGCAAGGTAAGTATTTTCTTCTTTTTTTTCAGGTTTTGGTTTTTTTTGCTGCCTCCGACGGGCCCGCCTGGGCTGCAGGGCCCCCGGGCACCTGCCCATTGTGCCCAATGGGAAAGACGGCCCTGTGTATGATGTGAAATGAAAATAGAGTCTCTTTCAAATCTATGTTTTTACATATCAGGACATAATTAACAAAAACGTGATGCATCTAATCTCATCTGACAAATAACACACACAGATAATATTTTCAGGCGATTATACATATATAATAAATACACAAAGCTGATATAAGTAGGAACTCCTGTATTGAATCGCCAGAAAATGGCCTGTTCTACAGCGAGACTCCATTGCATGACACATCCCAGCAATTTCACTCAACTATCCTTGTGACTCTTCATTTGGGAGTTTAACTATAGAAGGGAGGAACACTAACCATTAAAGTGAAAACCTTGTTATGTAGCAGGACTATCACAAAGCATGAAAGCTAATTTAGAAGGAAGCACAGGCTTTGGAACATGCAATTTATGGCTTGTTACAGCTGAGTGATGTATGTTTCAGGCATAAAAATAAATACAATATGCACTTACTGTATAATGAAGTCCAGTTTATTGATCTGAGCAATAAACTGTCCTATAGAAATCTCATTTTAGTGTGCATACAAGACACGGTTGTAAAAAAAAATCCCCAAAATGACTCTTCAAGTGAGTGCTGAACCATTGTACAATATACATAAACGTATACATTTACAATTTCATTTACTGTATAACTTCTTGTGGATTATATCCTTATGAACTATGCTTATCACAGTATATGTTTTTCATATAAATATGCAAATAATACATTCTAATAAATATACCGTAGTTATTCCATAGTACCAAAAAGTAACAAAAAATGAGTCCATATTATAGTAGCAGTGCAGGAGGAAAAGGAGGGCAGAAGGAATAAAGAGTATATATGGGTTAGGCAATTATTGCTGACATTTCAAATATGGGTAAACCACTTTAAGTATCCCATAATATCTAGGTTATTTATACTGTATATTGGAGAACTACAAGCCAAATCAGGGATGAGACTACATAGAAACAGGCTGCAATGAGAATGCATGTCTACATGTGATTATAATCCTTATTTCGCTTTGGACCAGATAATCCACATAGAAATTTAGGGGAAAAGCTGAATTATGGGGGTTTAAATGTGCTAAAACTCACTTAACATCAGGTAAATACCCTCTGGTATTTCTATGTATTTTTAATGCAAGTTAAACACATATAAATGCATCTGACACTAAAAATCAGTTTCCCAAGGGATACCATACCATTTTTTTAACCTGTGTTTACTTTGCATTGCAGTGTATTTTTCAGAACACTATTTGCATTATCCATGTTTCCACACATCCATCCTTAAAGTAAAAAATACATATCAATTATGGTATATTGAATGCACATAATGTTATTATGCATTTTCACTAGCATTAAAAAAAATGCATTTTACACACTTGTGGGTATGTAGACAAAGTTAGATATTTATCTCTGATATTGTGGACTTTAGAGCAGGTCCAGCAGATATGAATCATAGAACCTGACATCTTCTAGAGCACTTAGATAGCAGTAGTGAAAATAGTCAAATTAGGGAGTGATTAAGAACTGGATGCAATTGCGTTAGGGAATTGTAATTTTGTGCATTACTCACAATTTGATTACTTGCAGAAATATTTTGATTTTGAGCTAAAAAGTGCTGCAGTACAGAAAAGACATGCTGATGCGTGTTAAGCACCCCTCTTTCAGGTGTTTTACACACATCTTTGAAATAGGTTCAAGTATTAACTCTGCGCCTACACAAGACGGGTAAAGATTTCAGTTAAAATTGCACATATCTAACAAACACAGATTTGGAAACCTAATGATGCATATGCAAATGGAAATTTTTATGTTCAACTCTAAATCACTCCCTTAATGCCTCAAAGGATTGCTAAGTTTTACCATTTGTTAGTTCTGCCAACAATTGGCCAAGGCAGAAAATGCAGAAGAGCAAACCAAAATCTACAATTTTAAGGTTTATGGATAGAATTGCTTACCCCTTTTTTCTTTTTACAACACTAGTTAGCTAGGAATTTGTACACACTAGATATACATCTAATGCCCCAGCTGCAGCCAAAAATAATTACTTTCAGCATTAAAACCCTAGAGAACATGTATATTGCGGAAGTAAACATTGTCAGCTGACACAGCAAGTTCAATCGGCAGAATCACCAACGTTCAAATCAAAGCTTCCCTTAAGTTCAAGACCTTTGGGTACATTTACTAAACTGTGGGTTTGAAAAAGTGGAGCAATTGCCTGTAGCAACCAATCAGATTCTAGCTGTCATTTTGTAGACTGTACTAAATAACTGATAACCGGAATCTGATTCATTGCTATAGGCAACATCTCCACTTTTTCAAACCCGCAGTTTAGTATACCTCCTAGTCGACCTGCCAGTACTACAATTTCTAGATACGCCAAAGTTGTGTTATAAAAAGAAAAAGAAGGTTTAGCTCAATGGCACACTGATAGATCCTTGATCCCTTGGCAACTGCCACAGCATTTTCACACTCAGCCATGGCTGAAATTGAAATGCAGTACAAAAAAATAGTATATAGTAAATATTTTGAAGGTTAAAACAATAAATAATACATAAAATAAGATATAAAGTTGATAGAGCATTCTGCATACTAAACATAATGAATAAATAAAGCCAAAACCTTCCATTTATCAATTGCGAAGGCAAAACTTTCGACTTATTCTGACTTCGCCACTGTAACTTTGTTGCAAAACAAAGTGGGATAGTATTTAATACCACCTTCATCACAAACAGTAAAAGTCATATCTTAAAGCTGCACTACCATCTAAGTGGTAGAACACTTGCGCTTGCCACTTTAAAATGGCTTTGGTGGGGCTATTAATAGACTTATATTGGGTAGTGGAAGTTCTGTATCATTGGAAGTCACTTCTTTGACAAAGGCTTATTTTAATCATTTTCACAAGGAGCATTGCCTAAAAGTCTCTCTATTGCTACTCATTGTTTAGTTAGACTACTTCTATGGTTTGTCACATGGTTGAGCAATGCAACCTGCTCTACAATGATTAGGTCAAAGTCGGCTAATACAGGAAGAGCAATGTGTGGCACTCTAAAAACCCAGTGGGTGATGCAGACTGATAGGCTGCTACATAAATGACATTTTCCACAAGTTACTTCTCCTTATTTGAGTAGTCATCTATCAAATTGGCCTGACATACTAGTATGTGTGGCTTCATCCTAAACAATCATTGGACAGGATCAAAAAAATTATGGACAACAGAGAATCCAGTTGGCCAATGATCACATTGGCAAGGGTGTGTGGTTATTAGCTGTGGCATATGGCTCCTATGATCTATGTGTGTTTGCTTGTAGTGGGTTTTTACTTTATATTACGGATATTGCATCTCAAGAAAGAATCTGGCAAACTAGTTTTAGAAGACAAAATCCACGATCCTCTAACATTTAATATATAAATCGACTGCATAAAGGTTCATACAATAGAGAGCAAAATCAGCAAAAATAATCTGTAACCCAAATTAATAAGAAGCTAATATCATGTCTAAAATTAGAGAACATAATATGTAATAAAGCAGAGATGCATATTTTTTTCATGAAATTGATGACATGATGATCTAACTCATATAGTGCGAAGACTGAGAATGCTTGTATATAGCTGGACTCACCTTGAGAAGTCCCCGTGGGAAATCTTTGCCTTCATTCACCCCTTGGAGATTGGCAATGAATTCCTGACAGCTCATCTTCTTTCCAATATTCTGAAAAATGGAAGGTCAAACATTACAATGATATATTTCTTTGTACCTGCATTAATTAAAAAAGACATAGGACATGTGACATTAAATTCACAGGACGGATGATGTTTACAGATACTGTAATATGAAATGAATTGCCTACAGAAAATTATGTGTTTGCACGGAGTGTTTTCAAAAACAAAAATCAATATTATTCCCCAACTAACTTTCTATGCTTATACCCTATTATACAGAATGCAATGACAAATGTACAACTACAAACTGAACCATCAAAACAAATGTGAGCAAACCAACTGTAAGGCAGATTTTATTTGAGCTGTTGAATAAAGCATCTTAATGGTTGAATAGGATTTGGACTGTGTAATCAAATTACTCCCCTGGATCCATTTGTTTCATCTACAGTTTAACAGACTACTAAACCATTATACTTTCTGGTGATTTGCTAGTCTATGGTGAGTATTACCTTGATTTTAACTTTTAAGGTCTCGGCTAGTTTATGTCTCCCTCAACATTTGTTTTTGTATATTTGTCCTCTCTATCTTTATTTGCTGGATTGTGTGTTTGACCTTTACGATGGCAAATGTTTCTGCAAGATCTTTGTTTTTACCGTACCTAGGAGATTTTTATGCGGAGGGAACTGAGAATGCAATTTCTAATCAAAACTGTTTAAAGAATTTTGGTTGCAATAGGTACATGATCTCGGGTTTATGGTGTTTTATTTAACAGACTCAGGAAAAATGTACAAAAATAAGAAAATATATGTACATAAATCTCCTACCAAAAAGTTCAAAAAATAATTTGTCATTTTAATATCCAGGCACTATGATTTTGAAATGACACATAGTTTTTGGAAAGCACAGTTTTTGATAATCATATATATTATAGGTTATCTTTACCAGAGTTTTGCTTAATCACATTTACATTTAACAACATTATATTTTAAGGATGGTGTCACACAGGTGTGGGAAAGGTGTCAGAGGGTTTGCGCAATTGTAATGACTTTCAATGGGAGAGCATTTTCATTTAGGTCTTTAAACACTTATCCAAAATGCTGCCCATAGCATTATATAAATGTGACATTCTCGCTTCATTACTCATAGAAGGTTTCACTTTGGAGCGTTAAGACTCGGTGCCTTAAACATAGACTAAAATGTGCCTGTGTGACCACTATAAAGCAGTGTGACGATCACTAGTGGCCTAGTGACTTAAGTAGGGGTACTAGTCCTAAGGTGCAGGGATTCTTTCACTGCTATGGCGGGAAAAGAGGCCAAAGTCTAACACCATATCAAAGTCCAGCCTAACTTGTGTCTTAAATGAAAGATGAGTAAGCGCACATCAGTACTGTCATTAATATTTGGGACAATTTTTTGTGTATGAAGCTTTCTTTTCTGCCAAGCAAAACACTACTTCGCTGAATTACAACTGAAAGGTACAAAATGTGTCACATGAAAATTATAGGTTGAGATACCATCTTCATCAGCTATGAGCTAGTGCAAAAGTCCTTCTGTGGAGTGGAAATTGCAGATACGGCCCAAAAAGTGTTTCTTCTCCACGTATTTATCCGATTTCAATAATCCTGCTCTGCCAAATGATGGGGCATAGTTTCGAGAGTGAAGGTGAAAACAGGCATTATCGCTGTTTTCACCAAGAGACACCACTGGTGAAAACATATTTATCTCAGGCTAGCTGACTCACTTCAGCATACAACTAAGAAAACTACACCGGCCAAGCAATAAGCTACATTTTAGCGCTCCTGTGTTTTTTGCTCAAATGCCAACGATAAGATATTTTTTCACTGTGATAAGAAATCCTACTTATCGCAGGGATTGTGGACACATTAAAAAATAGTTCCCTAAAACTCGTTTTGTACCTAAAAAGAGGCACACAGCGCAATCAAAGAAGCTCAACCACATCCATTTTCCCTTCGTAAATGGTCTCCTGCGTATGTGTTGTAGTTATAATTCAAAAAGGAAGCATGAACTGCCAATGAAGACATCATATTTCTCATTTTGACAGCCCTTTAATAACTTACTATGACCTTATTACACAGCTTCCATAAGAAATATAAGGAAGTAAATGCTTATATTAATTCAAACATACACATGGAATAGTTAAACATAATTAAAAATGTAAGTGCCCTACTAATATCTAACCATATAAAAAAATGTTTATGTAGGTTAAAGGTTATTCTGTGCCTTATCCAAGGTACCAAATTATCCCCTAACTGTTTTGGGAGATTTCATTATTCCTAGAACGAGGTTTCACACTTGCTGTAAAGAAATAGATAAAATATGCGTGGATTAGAGTGCAAACATTCAAATATATTTTTTCAGAGATTAACAATATTCGTAAAGCCACCAAACACATCAGATTACTGTCGATGGACTGCACCAAAACTTCAGACAATTTTGCAACATTGTAAATGTATGTGAAAGGAAAATAAATTCAGCACTCTGTTAAGACAGGCATACTCAGTGTAGCACTACAGTTGAGGGTAGACTATAGGTTCTACCATAGATACAACATGATGGGAGTTTCATTTTAACAACAACTGGAAATGCCTGCCCTAAGATATCTGTAAGATAAAATTCATAATAATTACAATCAGACCGTCCTCTGTGATTGTCGTTTAACACAGAACAAGACAGATGGCCTGACCTTGACTAATCAAACCTTTACCTGCAATAAATCATTGGATACATTTCAGTACTTTGACATCTAACAAAATAATATGCCTGGGAAAACATATTTTTGAGGAAGGAACATTCATCATGTATAAAGTGTGATTAAACAGAACAATAAGAATTCCGGATTGGGTTACTATTCTTAAATGTGCTGTACATATTTGCCATTTGTCCTTTCTGGTAGGTCATGTTGGTACACTGAGCAGAATTAGTCCATAATCAGGCACTTGGCAAAACAGGCACCCGGTAAAGCACAAAGATTTAAAGGACATAGTGGATGTAAGGTTTAGCTGGTGTCACATTGTTTGTTTCAGAAACGATGAGTATACTTTGCTTTATGCAGTCCACAATAAATGCAAGAAGTGGGTAGATATACAATACTAATCGTTTATATGCATTCTAACTAGAGATGCTCGAAATACTCAACCAGTTCAAAATTTTATTGAATATGACCAGTTCATGCTACAATCTGCTGCTTCGATATTGTCATAAACTGTTTCAACCTTGGGGCTATATTTACTAAACTGCAGGTTTGAAAAAGTGGAGATGTTGCCTATAGCAACCAATCAGATTATAGCTTTCATTTTGTAGAATGTACTAAATAAATGCTTACTAGAATCTGATTTGAGTTTGGTAAATATACTCTTGGTGTTATCTGAAGCCCAGAGGCCAAAAGTGCACCAGATCTCTGCAAGATAAGAGTGAGTGCTGCTGTCATCATTTATATATTGTTTTATATATACGCTGATTAGCTGCAAACAAGTGACAAGTGAAGTGAATAACATTGATTATCTTGTTACAATGGCACCTGTTAAGGGCTGGGGTATATTAGACTGCAAGTGAACAGTCAGTTCTTGAAGTTGATGTGTTTGTAGCAGGAAAAATGGGCAAGTATAAGGATCTGAGCAACTTTGACAAGGGCCAAACTATGATAGCTTGACAACTGGGTCAGAGCATCTCCCAAACAGTAAGTCTTGTTGGGTGTTCCCGGTATGCAGTTGTTATGACCTACCAAAAGTGGAAAAAAGAAGGACAACTGGTGACAGGCTTATGGGTGCCCAGGATTCATTAATGCATGTCGGGAGCGAAGATCAGCCCGTCTGGTCCAATCTCACAGAAGAGCTACTCTAGCGTAAATTGCTAAAAAGGTTAGTGCAGGATATGATAGAAAGGCACAGAACACACAGTGCATTGCAACTGAACTGGATGACTGTGGAGCAATGGAAGAAAGTGGCCTGGTATGAGGAATCACATTTTCTTTTACATCATGTGGGTGCCCATATGCCTGGTTAACTTGGGGAAGAAATGGGACTAGGATGCACTATGGGAAGAAGGCAAGCCAGCAGAGGCAGTGTGATGCTCTGGGCAATGTTTCTGGCAAGAGAATTACATTAATGACATGGAATCACTTCTCCTGCATATTGCTGCAAGTAAGACTTTGGCTGCTGCGTTGTAAAACTGATACTGCTATAATTTATGACCTGAATGCGGAAGTCAGTACATGCTGTTTGATCAAAGGGCCACTTCTAAAGATGTTTAGCCGTGGTGAGCTGCAAGTAAAATCAGACGGCTTTGAAAATTATCTGACACAAGCTGTCAGTATAAGAGACAGATCGTGGAGATTGGTATTTATGGAGATCTACAAGTGAGAGCTGGAGCTCTCCGTTGTTGACACTACTTGTCACACTAAGGAGAGGAGTCTCAAGTCTGATTATCAATTTAATTGATTTTTCATTTATAAGAGGCATGAAGGCAAAGTTCTGGATTAATTGAGTTAAAATAGTGGATAAACTTTTTCTTCTTTTCTTCAAATATTGGCACACAGTATTTACTTTGACATTATTGGAATCTTGACTTTTAGTGCTCTAATTTCCACTAGACATGTGTCTTATACCTGTGCAGCAATCTATCTATTATCCGTTGTGTGCACTGTTGGATTTTAGTTAATAAGAGCTTGATTTTTGAAGTGTCAAGTGTTTTCCAGAACAAAGAGTGGATTATTATATGTTACTTTGTTTGTAAAACTTATTATGTTGTATGTGATATGTTTAATAAATAAATTGTTGTTTATTGTCAATTGGTTGGTTAGTCATATATATTAGACAGAGAACAAGTGCCTTCTTTTTCTATATATTTGGTTGTTGCATATGGGGCTGTGCAGCCACAGACAGGTCAGAGTGCCCATGTGGATGCCTGTGTGCGTGGTTTACCTGGTGAAGAAATGCCACCAGGATGCACTATAAAAAGAAGGCAAGCCAGCGGCAGCAGTGTGATGGTCTGGGCAATGTTCTGCTGCAAAACCTGGGGTCCTGGCATTCATGTGGATATTACTTTGACATATACCACCTACCTAAATATTGTTGCAGACCAAATACACCCCTTCATGGCAACAGTATTCCCTGATGGCAGTGGCCTCTTTCAGCAGGAGAATGTGCCCTGCCACGCTACAAAAATTGATCAGGAATGGTTTGAGGAACTTGACAGAGTTCAAGGTGTTGATTTGGGCTCCAAATTCCCCAGATCTCAACCCAATTGAGCATCTGTGGGATGTGCTGGAAAAACAACAAGTCCGAGTCATGGAGGCTCCACCTTGCAACTAACTGGACTTAAACGATCTGCTGCGAACATCTTGGTGCCAGATATCACAGGACACAATCAGAGGTCTTGTGGAGTCCGTGTCTCAACAGGTCAGAGCTGTTTTGGCGGCGTGAGGGGGACCTGCACTACATTAGGCAGGCGGAGTTAATGTTGTGGCTGATATACTAAATTGTTTATGTGTTTGCATCTAAATTCATTACAGATGTTCGGTAGATATGTAGATAGTACAGTGAGACAGTCTGCACTGTATCTGCAAATTTTGCAGAATTTATATTTCAGAAACAGAGCTGGGATGTGAAGTGTTAATTCATTCAGCTCTGGGTTCCAAAAAGTACACTTAAAGCCACGTTTTGCTAGAGATGCATGCAAAATTCTGCAGCCAAATGCTAATTACTGTGATTGTTTTTGTTTATTGAAACTCTGAAAGTCCAACAAGAAAATTACAGTATTGTGTAGAAAATTGTTCTTTATTTGAGACTCATATATACCCATTATAAAACCTTTGCAGGGTAGCTTTATATATATCAAGGCTGTTTGGACTCACAGGTCCAAAATTTGAGGATGCCAAAAGGCATGTATTAAAGGAGCTTGTGAAAGCCCAAGTGAAATTAGCAAAGACACAGCAAGGGTTTAATGGCATCAACACATTACCTGGAGAGCAGACCATTACTAATGTAACATGACACATTCTTACAGCCAAGTACATATGCATTTGCAAACTGATCACTGGTTAAATTGCAAACTCAGCCTAAAGCATTTGACACCAACAGAACTAGCAGCATGGTACTTCTTACCTTTGCTTCATTAGTTCAACAGTAATATGACAGTCAGTAGTAATTCACATTACTACCCTCCTTCTTTATTAACCTACTCTTGGCCAGGATAGACAAAGCGATTTGTAGAGATTAATATCAATGGACAGTTTAGTATTTGTTTTAATTTTTTTATTTTTTTTTAAATTATTAAAGGAGAAAGTGCATACCTTATTTTTTCCATAACCCAATGCAATACAAAAAAACAGATTACATCATAATACATATACATATTTGAATGCCTAACAATGGTAAAATACAAGGCCATAGTGACATAGTTTGGAAGCTGAGCACGACGAAGTATCAACCTGCATGTATGATGATGAAAATACACAACCAAAGGTATATACGCTGCATACTGAGCACAACGTTCGTTTGTTTTACAAAGCACAGAATTCGGGCATATGCGCGGCCGAATTCAACAAGGAGCGGATCTCAAGATACATGCGGTGATGAATTCGACTGTATATGTCCAATACATATGTGGGAAAAAATGTGCAAGAAAACGCACAGTGAAAAACATAATTTAATCAATGCCACCTGTTAATAATATAGGCAATAATGATAAAACAGTTAAAAAAGTGATGCATAGATATATAGATATATATAGCATGCATACGTGACTGTCATCACTAGTGGTCAGGACTTAGACTAGTCCTGTAGCTGGAACAAGAGATCTGGCAGAAAAATAAGTAACTTTGAGATGACCAAAGCTTCATTTGGACTTGGCTGTATGCGCTTGAGTTTGACACGCCTTTACTTCAGATTGACTATGGCCGCATGCTCCATCCCTGCCCTCCCAGAAGCAGTAGTAAGTGTCCTTTATGTACGCAGATGAATGGAACGCTGCTTAGTGTATATTCCGGTTATGGGCATGTGCAGATCAAATTTGTGGATTACACTAACAAAATCTGCATTTTCTTTCCTTGATGAATCAGACCCAAGATGATTAAAGCTCCAGGGGTCCATCCCTTAAGTCTCACACAAAACCCATAAAAGAAGTGATCAGGGGGACATGCAGTGTTACTCAACATTTTAAGTAGGTTCACTAGTTCACTCAAAGAATATGCTAACATTTTGGTTTTAGCATTAAAGTATTGCCAATAGGTCTGCTGGGAGTTGCGCTAGCTAATCCACAATACAGGGCCCTCAAGGAGTAGAGTGTATTAGTATTAGTTAAGCCAATGTTCATCTCCAGGTTTAACATACCCAGCAGACAAATAAGATGGTTCACTTCTATGAGGAAGGAGTTCATTGAGTTAATATATACATTAATCCATGACCAGAAGTGTTTAATATGATGGCAAGTAAAAAACAGGTGTATGAAGAAACCCTCATCTTTAACACATGTAGAGCATTTGGAAGTGTCAAAAATACCTCTATCGAAAATCTGTGTAGGGCACATGCAGGATCTCTGGAGAATCAAGGTTTAAATAATTCTGTTTCTGGCTTTGATTGATATCTCTTATGGAGCACTCTATGCCACTCTCCATATTTCCTCTAAGATATCCCCTATATAGTTCACCCATTGCAAATATTTTTAATAGTAAGGGGGTTTATTGAGGTACAGAAAGCTCTATATAAGGAAGAGATAAGTATAGTTCCAAGATTCCTCAAAGAGCCTAAACTATATTTTATACTAGGGTCCCGCATGACCACACTTTTCCATGAGGGATATGGAGTGTTTGGAGATATCTTAACTTCAATAGCTGTGACTATTCTATTTCTCTTGTAATTACTGAAATAATAAGCATGTAACAATTTAATGATTGCATAGTGGTAATTTTAAATTTTAGACATGGACATGTAGCTTGTCATCACAGACATCATTTGTCTTTACAGACCGCCAGTTGGGATAGCTCAGATGCTGTAAACAGTGTTTCTAAGAATACCCTTCAGTGTGACCAATGCAGGTGCTATTATGTATAGATTAGCGCCTACCAATCCTCGTGTGTGCATTAAGTCAGCAAATAATATATAGACTGTCACATTCTGGTTGAATCTAAGAGATTAAATTAAATCATCATTCACCATTTCGAAATGTGTGTGTGGACAATCCTTCCTTGTTTGATGATGTTATCCTATCCACAGCTCTCCTGCTTATGCCAAAAACCTACAGCGTCCCTGGACAAAAGTATTTGGGACAGGGAGGCACATTTTCAATGCCTTTTATGGCTTTGCTTACAGATTATTTGCTACTAGTATCTCCACAGACAGTGAAATAAGGTAAGGTAAATAATGAGTACAGTGCTTTGTATATTTTTGTGATTTGTTATATGTTTGCAGCATGATCTAATGGGCATCCAGTTTCAATTTGGAGAGTTAATGAAGCAATCTCTTTAATTTTGGACTAGACAGTGCAGGTTGATGTCACATCCTCTGCTGAAAGCACCCAGTGTGTCATTCTTACTTTCAGGTAATCTAATTATTTTCTCTCATGGAGGCCTAGACAAGAAGCTTTAAAAGGCATTTTGATGACTTGTTTTGTTATTACTGCATGACTTGTGTTTGTAAGACGCCTATAATTAAACCTGTTGGATAGCAGCTGAGTCTTCTCCACAAGAAAATCCACAATTTCATTAAGAAAAACTGAGAAAGACTGGATGCAGCAAAATCATTTTGGTTCACATTGTGTTGTTTGCTGTTAAGTATTAATCTTAATGTATTTTACTATTGCAAATAATAAATATATATGATTTTGGAAAGTAGGGCCAAATTTTACATTTGACCTTAGGGGTCAGAAATGCTAGAATCACTACTATGTATGTGTGTTGGGCTTTGAGTAGATGCACAGTACTGCTTCTAGCCTCTCTGCTCCCTGGTGAAATGTGAAATTACTGCTATCCAATATAGATTCCATTGTTGTGTCAAGTACGGAATACAGATTTTATGATTAATGTATATTATTACCAGTAGTAGTGATATGCCCATTAATATGCCCTGCAGTAGTAGTTACATACCCAATATTTTCAGCAGTAGTAATGCTAAATAATAAGAGTAATATCCATTAGAATGCCCAGTAATACGTACAGCAGAATTAATGCCTTTTACTATGTCTTGAGTTATTCCAAGTAATTTGTCTAGTAATATGTCCAGAGCCTGTAATATTCTAACAGTAATCATTTCCATTAATATTTATAATAGTAATAACCATTATTATGCATAGTAGTAGCAATGCATATTATTATGTAAGCACTAACCCTTGCTCACTGGGGTCAAAATGCATGCTTTTATTAGCTTTTGGGTAAATGATTGACACGGACTCATTTACTTGCATGTACTGCATGTGGATGCATTGGGGTCAATTATATGTCCTACACTGCCTGTCTCCCCACTCCTGCTACAAGTGCCAGAGCATGTTAACCAGTGATACTGGGGTTACCTGGAGTTTAATGTGACACCAGTAGGTAAGAACTCTAATGATGCCTTGTCATATGTCAGCAGAAGATATGCTCAGCAATAACTACAAAAGTAGTAATGCTCAATAGTATACCAGTGGCAGATATGCCTAATAGTAAGCACAAAGTAAGACAAAGCAATACACCAGCAGTATATATACCAGTAAAATGCAAGCATGATATATGTCCAGTAATATTATAGGAGTAGCTGTATTCAAAAATATACCAGCAGGACATATGGCAGTAATATGCCAGCAATAGATAAGCCCGTAATGTGCCAGCATAGATATGCCCATAATATTCCAGTAGTAGCTATCCCCAGTAAATAATTTGACAGCATTTGCTATAAGTAAAATAGACAATAGTAGTAATCAGCAGAACTGGATACTACTCACTACTAAAAAGTGACATGACTCTGCGTCTGCCACTAATGGTGTTGTGAGCAGTGCTGGCTTCTAGTTGGCCACCGATAAATTGGCACTTAGGAGTTAGAACAGTATAGTAGCAGAGGCAAAACAGTATTGTAGTAATGTAGCAGAGGCAAAGAGGATGAGCAGCTCCATTAGGTGAGAAGATATGCAATAGATACAATGACTTTTATCTGCCGGTTCTCAGGGTTCTGGAGCTCAGGAAACTCTGATACACGACATGTAAGAAACGGTACACCAAAGGTGAGGTACTTACTTCACCTCATTACTGATGCTCCCCTGTATATACATTCCACACAGCAATCTCAATTCCAAAAGTTGTGTACAATTTTTCCAGCCTATTCCTAGTATTATGTTTATGCACCAAATATCAGCTAAAAATCAAACTCATTTTTACAAATATCTTCAGCATTCTTAAAAAAAAAATGTTTTTTTCTTGTTTTACTTGTGTAGTACAAAGCATTGCTGCCCTCCAGTGGCCAATTACCAGAAGCAAAGAGAAATATACAGTAACTATATACACTGCACATACATTTTAACATACAGACCCATATTTAGGATCATTGCTGCTAGTGTTACATAACTGTACTTATATTAAAATCTATTTCTGCTCATCACGTTGTGAGGCAAAATCAGATAAATGACCCATGGATTTCAAACAGCTTGACATTGTTTATCACTAGGTTTTGCTATCCATTGCTAATTAATATACCTCAAGCTGTTGCTCTTTTATAAATTAAACTAAAATATATTCATCAATCAGAATACTGGTGCAAAATGTTTCCTGTATGATTCAATGAACATCACTAATAATCAATGTGACTCTTTGGAAAATAGCCGAATACTACCTTAATCATCTGATAGACTGCAACAATCATCCACACATTCATACTAATTGGCCTCTTCCAAGCAGCTTCTCATTCACACTACTAACAAATTGCCCTAGAATAAGTGTTTGCCAAGAGCAGCCATATGACACAAAAGATCATCTCTACAAATTAAACATTTGTTACAACAATTATGCATTCTAAGAAGTGGAAAATAACACTTATATTTTTATCTGTTTTTGACTTCAGATTTAAGCAGGATCTTGACATTTCCATACCGCTCAGTGATGCCAAGTCTCAACATACTGTGCTTCAGTGGGATGGGAGCAAAACACGCTTGCACGGCCCCAGCTACTATTAATTAAGACGGGAAATCTGCCACAAATCAAAGTTACCCAAGTCTGTAATTACACTATACAAAGGAAAAATATAAAATTACCTACTAAATTACACCAACAGGTAAAAAAGCCACCAAACAGATGTAATTTTTTTTCAAAAGTGGCAGTGAAGCTTTGACATGTAAAATGTTATACGGATATAAGTAGGTATAAATATTCAAATTGACAAAAGAAAACATAAGAAATTCAAATAAAGCCATCAAACCGCAAAGTATATGATCACATGCATAACACACAGAGTGTAGGTCATGTGGCATGCAGCAGGAGGGGTGGGGGCAAGGCACAACTGTGAATGGTATGTATAACAATGAAATCAATGATACTGGTTCTTTTATGAAATCTTTAAGCAGAAATTACTAGGAACATAATTAAATGGTACATGGTAAAGGACTGTGGTAAAATATTAAATTGGTCTCAAATCATTTGTTTTTTTGTAATCTCATGGTTTAGTTAGTTGTGGGTTACTGAGTAAAATAAGAAAAATGATATACAGAATATATGTAATACTAGTAATCTTTTATCACTGTTGTAGGAATCAACCACAGGTAGTGTGGTGCAATGTTCTTCTAATTAACTTTCACTGCGTGTAGAATGGTGTGGATGGCTGAAAGTATAAAAACTGAGTTAATGATATAAAATATTTATGAGCAAGACAAACAGTAGGCCCTGGAATGCATTATGGTGAATGCAGATTAAACCTTATCAAAATACTGAGGAAGGCCAAAGAAATGTGTGCTGCATCAAGAGAGCAAACTTCATAAAAAGGAACATCTAATCAGTATTTTTTTGTTGGAGCACAAGCCAATACTGCATACCAGCACTGAGGAGGTTTGGTAGTGACATTCAAATATATAACTATTAATAAATATATATATATATATATATATATATATATATATATATATATATATATACATACACATACATACACACACATATATATACATACATACATACATGTATATACACTATAATATAACTATTTTACAATCAAAGTTTATTCTGCGGAATTTCTACATGTTATATGCTCTATTTCTTTTCTAACAGGTATTCCAGCTTCCTAACAACCCAGGGAATAATATCTAACATTTTTTTTATTTTATTATGTGTATGTGTGTGTTTTCTCTTCTCCCCCAGTCAAAAAAAACATGCTTGTAGATGAACTGGTTTCTCAATAACATTGGTCCCAGTAATTGTGTGGCTGACATGCTCCAATGGGGGCAGAGACTGATACGAATAAGTAAACATTTGTCAGATTGTTTAGAGTTGCAGAATATTTTGCCACTATATAAATAACTGACAATAAATAAATAAATAATATATTTTACTATACGGTGTTTTGTATGGCTGACTGAACTTAATCACCCCAGCGCACTAATCATTGTAAAACCACCAAGGACAATCTTTGCTACATTTGTTAGCATTTCAGAGATTATGTGAAAAGGGGTAGATTTATCCAATCTTCCAAAAAGTGGAGGTGTTGCCTTAAGCAACCAATTCTATCAACCAGATTTGTGCTTTTGGGCAACACAAGTTTTTAGAAGGTTAGATAAATATTCCCATAAGTATTAACAGAAAATGAAGTGATTTCTAAAGCATTTTGAATAGGTACAACTATTTCTATGGGTTTATTGTGGGATAACCTTAAGGCTGTATGTAATAATTTACTATTTAAATGGTACTTTGCTACTCCTAAAAAAGTTGTATTGAGATTTAAGGCTCAGTTTAGTATAGGATGAGTTGCAAAAAAATAAAAAATATAGTTTTTGAAAGAAGTGTGTAAGATTCTGCAGTTCCGAAAAAAACCCCAAAAAAATCCTTTCCCCCCTTGAAAGGTATTTGATGGAATCATGATGGAGCTTCCAGGGAACTATGGAATGCAGAGTACAACCATTAGTTTATTAGTCTGCTATTTTGTCAGCTGCTTGAAGTCTCTAAACAGCCATAAAGTTGAACTGCATTTTGAAGGTCAAAGGTAAAATTTTGTGAAATGAATTAGCACATTCATTGTGTTATGTATGCAAGACATACACATGAGATATAAAAATATGCAACTTACCACCTAGAGATTATAAGTAACACATGAAGTCCAATAAGACATCCACGCGGATGAAGAAAAAGAAGATACTTAATTAGTTTCTTTTCCTCTCTAGCCAAAATGTTTGTTGATTTACGAAGTATTTGATGCATTACATATCATCATCAACATTTATTTATATAGCGCCAGCAAATTCCGTAGCGCTTTACAATTGGGAACAAACATTTATACAACAATTCTGGGTAATACATACAGACAGAGAGGTAAGAGGGCCCTGCTCGCAAGCTTACAAACTGTGGAATGCCAAAAAGGGAGCACAGACTAATAAATAATTAGGTACAGTGCAAGACCACAAATAAAAAGCGGCACTGAATGTGCAATGGCCACGGTCATGTAACTAAAGTACCCTGCAGCCTTCCATTCATGTATTTACATATGTAATATATTATCCACATTATTCTATAAACAGCACATTCCTGCCATACACAAACTATAAAAGCCGAACAGATGTTGCAGGATGTGTGCAGCTAACATGACTTTTCTTTCTTGTGGCAATAGAAAATAAATAGCCACAATAAAAAAAAAAAAAAAGAAAGAGTGTGGTCTTCTTTGAAAGGAAGGACATATTTCACCATAAAATTGTTGCCATTTTGACCTAATACAGCACATTATAGAAATATATTATATAAATTCTGCTCCCTTTACTCTACTTCTGCATGTGCAAAACCACTGTGTACATGGACCCCCATGCAATTTTGCACTCAGAAAAGGCCATTGTATTGCCTATATCTGTACGTACAGTGACCTATCAAAACTAAGACTATTAAATGTCATCACATTGCACTAGAGTGGGGGGGGGGGGAAGGGGGAAACCCTAGGGTGTATATTTACTAAACTGCGAGTTTGAAAAAGTGGAGATGTTGCCTATAGCAACCAATCTGATTCTAGCTGTCATTCTGTAGAATGCACTAAATAAATGATAACTAGAATCTGATTGGGTGCTATAGGCAACATCTCCACTTTTTCAAACCTGCAGTTTAGTAAATATACCCCTAGGTGTGAGATGCAAATTGTGAGATGTGGGTGAATTAATAAGTGGGGTGGTAAAACATATCCTAACCATTCCAACCAAACAGCATCTAATATAAACCTCTGCTAAATTAACAGATTTGAGCAGAAAACAGCTGGGAGTGTTTGTAGTACAGTACAATGGAGTAAACACATTATATAGCTGGCAAAGAAATCCCTTATTAACATATTGTATCACAACATAATATAGTATCATACATACATATTTATACAATGTCTACAAAGCATGAATTTGCACATTCTAGCATATAAGAACCCATATTTATATTTGATATCTGTCTGCTCATATTCTTGAAAATCATATGTGAATTCCCACAGACCCATTTTAATGTCTCACATTTTTCTAGTCATTCTAACTCTGCTGCACAGATTTATATCTGTGCTGTCCTAATCCTCTGGAATCACACAGAAGCAAAGCCTATTTACTTCTAGATATTCTCTAGGAACTAATAAGCAGCTGTCACTTCATCTGGATGTGTTTTGTTCTGTGTTTAATGAATTAGCATACTAATGTTTGAAGGCTTTTTGACTTATTAATTAAGCAATTGTGACAGCCTAAGAGGTTTGAATGCTGAAAATACTTACATGACCATGCAGATCGGTGTTGAGAAGCATCATTGCACAGGTAAGACAATGCACACCATCTGAAACATATACAGAAATACATACATGTAGATTCATTAATGTGTCTTCTATTAAGTAATTCAATATGCACCGTGTCAAACAGTTACTAATAATCTCCATCGTTTTCATTTACTTCTTTTGCCTGACTATAAAATACTGCATCAAATCATGCATGTGACAGTCATCAATACAATATATTTGTACACCAACTATTATTTTCCCAACTCAATTATTCCTTATAGCTTTTACAGGGAAGTCAACTGAATGTACTGTACCTAGTAGTACTGTTGATAGTTCCTCATATAACCTTATTTAATAATGTGGCATCAAATTAAAACTAGTATAAACTATACAACAGAGTACATTTCCTTATTTATGAAAAGGTGCAATGGACTAGTTCTTATTCTTGATGCTGTAACACTGAATATAGTAATTTAAAGAACACATTGTATATGTACAACATAGATTAAATATACTATGGCTTTCTCTGTTGATAAAATCCAGTTTATAATTTGATGGGATGAGAGCTAATGAGTTGAGAATATTCCACACTGGAGTGTTCTACTGTATTGTCCTGTCTCCGTCATTTGCACATAAAGTATAGGTTTTCTCCAACAGTGGATTGATCACATAGCCAATAAGATAGAAATTTGTTATAATTCCTCCCCTCTTACTGTTATAAAAATGTTCAATTATTCCTATAGATGTTTAATTTCCTTTGGGCATAGTGCTACACATCCCATGAGGAACTCTATGGAACAGTCCTTGGTATAAAAAGTAATTGATCTGCAGCCATTGAATGGTGCATCCAGATACCAATATCAGCAAATATACACCCACAACGTAGTCACATGTAAGAGCTTACCTGGCGAACACAAGGTATTTGGGTTACTTTGAAAATATCTGTTGGAGAAATGAATTAAGACTCTCTCTCTTTCCTGAGTTTCCCCAATGAGTGAGAAGGCTTTAAAGAAACTCCTGCACAAAAGTAAAGAATACAGATAGTCATATATACAGTAAACATAAACTGCTAATGGAGTATGCTAAAAAGTTAAAAAATTCCTGGAAAATATTTATATTATTCAATCAATCTCTTTATTTATACTCCTAAATGAAAAAATAAAATACCCATTCTATCCACAAATAATAGTCTCATCAAAATGCAAAAATAATTTAAAGGCAAAATTAAAATTTCCTGTAAAACCGATAGCATCTGTGATTCAAAGCCACCTGCAGTCATGCTAGTCACAATTAACTATCATGTCATTTTTAAGAATGAACATAATACCAATTACAGCAAAAAGCATATTTGTAGAGGAAGCTTACTTTCGAAAATATCCAAAATATGGTATTTACTTCACAGTCTCCACCTTTATATTTATCTAAGGGTTTAGGCAGATACTATGTATTCTGCTTTTTTTTTTTTTTACTTCTGTGCATCCCCACAAAGCAATAGTTATGTTTATAACCATATGTAGACTGAGCCGCATCATGCGCTTACAGCCACTTGCGGCCTCTTACGATTGAAGAGGTGTAACATGGGAAGGAGAGGGAGTGTAAGGGCGTGTTGTAGCAAATGTGACTTATGTAGACTGAGAGTAAGACGCATATGAAACTATCAGGAGACGAGAAACTTGCAGTAGCTCAATCATTGGTGTAAGTTATGAAATGACAGTGAAGACCATCAATTGTAATTTCCGTCTGCCTTTTAGATGGAAATTGCGTCCAACTTTACATGAGCCTGTGAATCTATCTGTATAAAGTAACAAATATGACTGCAGTAATCTAGGTGATGACAACCATAGTATGATAAAAGTATTATAAGCCACAGGATGAAATGTATAAACCTGCACAGAACACAGATTATTTATAAGGAAAGTGGGTCACCCCACTCACAGAAAAGAACACTATACATTAATCAGGGGAGCGGGTTTCTGGCTAATGATATTGATATGATAGCTGGCTGATCTGTATGTGATTATGGATTGACATGCTCATTTTCAGCATAACATATTGCAAAATAAAACCGAGGAAGTTTAATTTCTCTCCAAAATGAAACAACAATGTAGAAACCTTTCCTAGATCATAGAGGAAGTTCAGATTTAAGATGTACATTATAAGGTTATGTACCGCCAGTTACAGATCAATGAAGATGAAACACAAGAAGCTGTCATGTAGGGCGTAGTCAGTTGTAAAGTTGATTAGATAAATTATCTACTTACAACATATTTAGGAAAAGAATCGTTCCACAATACTTCAAAGTTGACAGAAAAAAAAGTGCCTCATAAAAATATTGCCTGATTATAAATCATTACAATTTACAATCAGTTTGAAATTCTGCATATGGCACTGTAATAGAAAATGTGACTCATGCAAAGGGAAAGGTTATATTTTGTTACTTTCACTCACAGACAGCCTGTTTTATCATTATCTAGCACACTGTGTTAGCACACCTACACTGTGTTGACAGCCACCGGCATGTTGGCTTAACCTATATTCATGAGAATGTAGCTCCATGATGGTCAACAGGCCATTCTGAGCCTTCACCTCCAGCCCCCAGCTCCTACTGCTTTATTGTAAGTTTCTTGTTATAGCTTGATTATAATACCTGCTGAAATGTTATACAGATAGGTGTCTCCTTGTTTCTCTGTTTAAATGTGTTCTTTAACTTGTTACTGCGATTAAGGGTAATGTGAGACCCTTTTGAAGTATAGAGGGACACACACTGTGGCCCCCGAAAGGTTTCAGGATGTCTATAACTGATGTGACTACTTTTGGGCATCCCATAAATTGCTTGGATGCCTGCGAGTATATTTCAGCACATACTTTGAGAAACATTGTCTCAGGGATAAATTTATCAAGCTGCGGCTTTGAAAAAGTAGACAGGCTGCCTATAGCATCCAATCAGACTCTAGCTGCCATTTTGTAGAATGCATACTTGCCAACTCTCCCGGAATGTCCGGGAGACTCCCAAAATTCGGGTAAGTCTCCCGGACTCCCGGGAGAGCAGGCAAATATCCCGCAAACAGCATCTTGCTGTCACAATTATGCGATTTGCGGTGAATCGCGTCATTTTGGCCCCCGCAACAAAATGCCATTTTTGCCGTGGGGGTGGTGCCAAATGGCGTGATTCGCCGTGCCCCACCCCCTAACCACGCCCCCCTTCCTGGGATCTCCCGGAAAGAAGATTATAAAGGTTGGCAAGTATGGTAGAATGCACTAAATAAATGATAACTAGAATCTGAATGGTTGCTATAGGCAACATCTCCACTTTTTCAAACTCGCAGCTTGATAAATTTACCTCCTAGTGTTGATTTGAGCTGTAGATTTTTCCTAATGCGTAGTTGCCAACAATTTAAAATGGTTTCCTGGGTCACTTAGCTATGCTGCATCGCGCAGCATGTCACATGAGAGCCTTGAAGCACTATAAACCCCATTATGTTATGGTTAAATATTCATAAGCCTAGAGATGCATACCAAGAACTGCATCTAACATCCAGAGATATTTGATTGTGCTGTTGTTCAATATTGGAAAATAGGGACATTTCCAAGTACAAAAATGTCCAGTGACATCTTTAAAACCTGGGACTATCCCTGAAAATTAAGGACACTTGGCATCTAAGCATAAATGTAAGCAATTTAAAACCTGACATTTATAAAGTACAGGAGCTACCAGACACACAGCATGCTAGTGTATAGACACCTGTAGGTGTGCAGGCCATTTTCCTGGAAGCTTCATGAAATCATGCAGCAGAGTTGGTATTGTAATTTTAAGATTTTCACAGCCAAATAAGCATTTAATTTCTCTTTTAAGCAAATATATGTAGTTTTTTTATATATATATATTTATTTGGTGTGTTTATAGGATACTACTGAATTTAACGAGAGCTGTTTGAGACTGAAGTTCTTTTTGTATTCATCCATTGCTGTATAATAAAAATCCACAAACAACAGGAAAATAATTGTGTGGATATTGGAAAAATGTTTTCTTGTTAGCTGTTGTAGTTTTTTCACTTTATAATGCGCAGTAAATAAAAAAACAAAAACAAAACACAACAAAGCTTTAGAAAAAAAACATTAGTCCTATTCTAATTATTTTGCATCATACCTCAAAGTGAGATTCTACTATAATTAAAATGAAAACAGGAGTTAAACAGCCCTAAACATGGATCACATGAAAATATTCATGTACTCAATGAATCAATAAATATTGAAATTTACGGAAAAGATAACCCCTAACCTCCCATTTGTCCCAATTTAGGCAGGACAATCTCAAATCTGGGGGGGACTAACCCACCACTGCACAACAGCCAGTCTACAGGAATTACCAAGGTGCAAAACAGTGGTAGAAACAGATCATAAAAGGAGAGGTGAAGGGGGGGGAAGAGAAGTAAGGGGGTTAAACAAAACAGACTAAAAAAATCTTTTATTTTATTGCAATATATTAAAAACATCAATAGAAAGAGAACACTGCCTTTTTTTAGATTAGTGTGTCATAATCAAAAAACAAAGAAACCAAATATATAGAAAAAGAAGGCGCTTGTTCTCCGTCTAATATATATGACCAAACAATTAACATTAAATAAAGATTGATTTATTAAACATATTTCATACAACATTAGGCTTTGCTATAGGTCACCTACAGTTAGTAGGCCATAGGCTAACTCCACAAGGCAGCAGCTGACAGCGGAAAATAAAAGTATGAATAGGACACCATGCAAAGATAATCAACGACAGGTCAGGAGCCAGGATGGGCAGCACAGGTAACAGGTTAGAATAAATGTCAAAGTTCAGGGTAACGAGCAGACAGTGGTGGTCAGAAAAAGGCCAAGTCGGCAACAAATGATTAGAACAGAAGACAAACAGCAGACACAAGCATGGTCAGAAACAAGTTAGGTCAGTTACAAGTAATCAAATAAGCACAGTCTGCAGTACAGATTATCAAAATTATTACACTGCTGCTCATTTGCAGTATTGAGCACATTGACTGGATTGTGTACTACACGTGAGATACATGTTCAGACTACAAAGCACTAAGCAGAAACAAATGCTCAAGCATATGCTTAAGCAGGAATTCCACTAGGAGCAGCATGTTACATTGTTGCACATAATATAATAGTAGTGCCCAAAATACTATAAAACTAGTGCACAGAATCTAATAGTGTACCCAGAAAATCATAGAATTTGGGGTGCCCACAAAAGGTGCACCTCTGAAGCTGCCCTGTTTCCTTCTCTTAGGTGGGTGAAAAACCCCTACACTAGCATCCCACTGTAGCTGCAGCTACTTTTTCTGAACTTACTTCCTGAGCGACTTGAAGAGCAAAGTCTAGAAAGATGAAGCTTGTGACTCTTGCCACAAGGAGAAAGGCAGCATTAGTGGCGGGACCTTGGAAGTGTGGTGCAGTGTTTTGTTCTGGTACGTGCAGGGCATTATTTAGTATGCCCACTGAGTGCTCCATAAATTTCCCATAGCGATGGGGATGGCTCCCCAGCTTACCAAGGCTCTTAGTGCGGGAATGAAACTCATTATCATTAACTTATACTAAAGGCTTGAAATCCACTTCCATAAAGGAAAAGTGCAACTGAATGTGACTGCCGTACAAGGCTACTTACATTGCGTACAAACAAGACAGGGGTCCACCCTCCACATTTACTTTTAGTTAACTAAACTAACTTTTAACCAAAAAAGTCAAAACTATACTTTGGTTTTGCATATAATTCCCAGGGATAAACACGACAACCCCTGCCCTACAAGAACCAGATTGAACTATTTTGCTTACCTGAGTGATTGATCCAGGGTCAACCCAGTGAAATCAAAGAATTTAAGATATTCCTCTGCCACAAGCTTGCTGAAATCATTGCTGAAAGAAAACAACGGGAATCTATTCATATTTGTTCTGCACAATGAAACTGTATAATTAGAATATACTTTCTTAACAGGGCTTATTTGTCAACAGTAATTACTCTAAAATGCTGCCCCTAAAAGCACTCATGATGGCCACATTTCTAATTACTTATACATTCAAAATTAAACAGCAACATATTTTAAACAAAGGTAAATGTGTAATTATAACAGACAAATGAGCCATGCAATTTGTATATATTTGACAGTCCCGTTTAAATTGAACCTCTTAATTTCCATAAAGAGCAATGAAACTCTGTAAAATGTGTAGTAATGTAAACAAGAGCATTGTAGAGCTTACAGTGTTCACAAAACATACAATTAACTGCCTACAGCAACACGAATTTTGATCTTTTGAAAATTAGGATTTTTTTGTTTACAATTAGAATGAACTACTACAAATGCACACAATAATGTTACATGAAAAGTAGCAAACCTTAGAAAGAAACATGTAGGTGCCAACAAGAAGAGATGTAGAGTGGGTGTGGATAGAGAC
Source organism: Mixophyes fleayi (assembly GCF_038048845.1). Classification (NCBI taxonomy): domain Eukaryota; kingdom Metazoa; phylum Chordata; class Amphibia; order Anura; family Limnodynastidae; genus Mixophyes; species Mixophyes fleayi. The sequence continues at coordinate 180,312,869 of NC_134402.1, read as the reverse complement.
AGACATGAAGAGATATGAAGCTGGTGTGAATGGAGACAGACATGAAGAGATATAAAGTGGGTATGGATGGAGAACATGAAGAAGCTTGAGGGAAGAGAACCCTGCTTTTGAGAGTTTCCAATTTAAAGATAGGCGCAGATAAATGGTGGTCTTACAGAGAGGGTGAGACAGGGAGACTAGGGGTTAGTTAGGAGGAAAGTTGATCGGTTTTAACAAAGAAATGGGTTTTTTAAAGCCTGCTTGAGGCCTTGTAGAGAGCCTGATTGGGAGATGGAGTGAGTTCCAGAGGAAAAGTCTTGGAGGTGGGAGTGCAAGGAGGTAAATGAGTGCCTTTAAAATTTAACTGTGAAACTCGCTGAATATCTGCGAGTTGCAAAAAGCGCTGTTTAATACATTTACCCCCGAAAGTTAGGTTATATAGCAATTAGATAAAACTCTATGCGGCCATAACCTGTACGGAAACATTCAAATGGCATGAATGGGTGTAAAACAGCAAATTAATTAGCTAATTACAGACCAAGAGGAGAAGAAAGCGAAGAAATACTGGAGAAATTGAGAAAACTGACATTGTCAGCAGAATCAGTAGGTATGTAGGAGTCAACAAAATCACAGCGCTTTAGAAACCAGGGAACTGCATGGAGACCAATCACCATAAGTATGTTTCCTGTCATCTGATGACGCACAATTTATTGCCTGTGCGACAAGACTAATCTATTATCCAGCTAAGAAGAGACACATAAGGCCTCATTTTGAGTCATAAGCAAATACAGCTAAAGGGTGCAAATGTATTTTTTTTTCATGCAGCAAAAATACTGCCTGATTTGAAATACAGAATGCAAATATCTTTATTTTTACACTGCTATTTAGAATGACCCTCTCAACTGCAAACCTTTCTGCAAATTTAAATTTTCCCCCATGCAGCACAACATGGGCCAAGTTATGTCATGTCAGGTCATGGTCCAAGTGCAAAATCTCCCTTCTAGCTGAATGAGTTCTAAAATGGCAATACTATGCATCCCTTCTCTTCCCAAAGTGTTGGAGATATCCCAAGACGAGTTTGGAACACATTAGGATTGCCATATACAGTAAGATATTACATCATGTAGCTCCTGAGTGTAATTCATTCTAGTAGTCGAAAGCCCAATCATAACTTTACACTGCCACAAACGAATAATATCATCTTATGCCATACACTACTAGATACAGATTGTGTTTTTCTGTTATCATGATTCCCCTATTATGATACATACTTTTTTCCTAAGTGCTTTGCAACATCTGAGCGTTTAAATCCGTCCAGCTGGTAGAGACGCTTGGCCAAACGTTTAGCAGCTTGTGCATTACTATTGGTCCCATTACTGAGATTTTCAGTGCTTCCTTTTTCAAGGATGTCAGTGCTGCCCATGTCAGGCCAGGCCTCTATAGGTTTTCTGCTTGGTCCAGCATCACTAGAAAAGAAAAACAAAAAACAGGTGTATGTTTGAAATCCAAATTTTAAAAGGTTATTAATTATACTCTGCTGCACTCCACTATCAGATGCATCTTCATGCATAGGCCGCTCCAGTGAAATAAACGTACCCATGGACATAACCCTGGGCAATAAGGGCATTTGTTTTAAATAACAACACTTTAGTACTCAGTATATTATTTTACATAGCTATACATATATCAGTTTGTTAAAGCCCCTTATTACCATAAAGCAATCGTAAATTAGATGCTTTTACAAAACAGAAATGATAAAGCCAACACCTCATTCCTGTTATGTGCGATTTTCCCCAACAAGTATATTTATTAAAATATGTCTGTAAACACTGATGTAATTAACATGGAACATCATCAGTAAGCACATGATTATTTTATAAGTAGTATGCCGTATGGCTTCTAAATGCTCTATTCTTGTTTCTGATACCCTCAGAAACATTTCGGAAAAATGCTGTAAAGAAAGGACTGGTGTTGCCCATACTGACCAACTGGATGTTTGTTTTTTTAAACTGGACTACAAAAATAACAGAGAGAACTGATTAGTGCTATAGGCTTATCTATTTTTTTTTTCCTAGCACTAGTTTTCATAAAATGTCCCAACCTCCCACATGTCATCATAAACTTTGTAGCACTATATAAATAAATGCTGATCATACTCCTTCCACAAAATACAAATAGGCAACAATGATAACAGCATATTTTTAAAGAAATCTATATTCAAAAGAAACTAGCACAGCAAAAATAGAAAATAAGATTTAAACACATTCCACATAGACAAATGTGAAAAACCTGCTCCCAGAGTGACACAGACAGGTGGGTATGAGGGGTACATGAGAATGGGGCCTGCTAAGACTAGGTACCATGGCTGACATGAGCTCTCTCCCTCCACTTCTTTCAGTGATTCAAGCGATTCACATCTTCTGCAGTTCCAAAGCATTCCTACTGCATCCATAAACTGTCTTCGACTCCAACATCCACAGAACGTATTCTCTTGAGGAGGTGAAGACATGTTCTCCTCAAGGATCTCTCCAAGCTGCACTATACGGGTCTTCATCAGAGCAGTCTGATGGAGATGGCACTATGCAAACATTCTAGAACACTGATGAGCGGCAACAGAACTGTTGGCCTTATGACATCATTACTAGCAACACATGTTCAGGTCACAACATAACTTTATTATGAATATAACAAATCAACCAAAATTGCTATTCCCCACATATACAGCATAACAAGATCTACATTAATAATATATGTTTTAGCGTCATAAAAAAAAAAGCTTCTTTCATAGTCTTGAAAGGATAGGCCCCAAAACTCAACTTCACCTAAATATTAAGAGAATTTATATAATCTTTACAGCTAATTAGACATGGCTTTACAAGCCACTGAGACGTTTGCCTCACACTCTGGTCTCAAAATGAACTGATAAAAATCCCTTACATTTCCAACTGGACTAATTTACGTTTATTTGTATAGAGCCATTATATTATGCAGCACTTTCCAGAGATTACTGATTCAATCCCATCAGCCCCTGCCACCGTGGAGCTCACAGTGTAAATACCCTACCACACACACACATAAACACTAGTATGTTTTTGGAATGTGGATGGAAACTGAAGCACCCGGACAAAACACACGCAAACATAGGGAGAACATACAAAATCGACACAGATAATGCCCTGGTTGGAATCAAATCCATGGCCCCAGGGCTGTGAGGCTGCAATGCCAATCACTGTGCTGCCCTGCCATCAATAACAACAACTATTACCCACCACTGGATAGATTACATTGAGGTAAATGTTATACCAGCTATTAATAACATAAGATATCAAACTGACAAATTGTGAACTCTCTCACAGTCAGGTGAATAAGTGTACAGTATGTCAGTGCTCGAAGTAGGGCGGTATGTGCTGGTATGACATACTGGCACTTCTCCACCCCACTTCTTCAGCCTTGCCAGTGGTAAGCGGTAGCGACAAAGTGGGGGAGCGCTATGCCTGAGAGGCACTCCACTCCGCCTGCCTACCCCGCTTGTGCTGCATCCAACTGCTCCTCTGGCTCCTCTCTGCTCTATTCTGACTGTCATGACGTGATGACGTCACGCCCGACAGTCTGTGAGATGAGCATGGAGCAGAGAGGAGTCAAAAGAGCAGCCGGATGCCACACAGAAGAAAAGAACACAGAAGGCAGAGAAGGAGGAGAAGATGACAGAAAAAAGAAGATCATAGAAAGGTAAGTACAGAACAGAGACAGAATGATTAATGAGGGCACAGAGAGAGAGATGGAGGGGGGGCACATAGAGAGATATGGAGGGAGCACAAATGGAGAGATATGGAGGGGGGCACAGAGAGAGATATGGAAGGGGCACATGGAGTGATATGGAGGGGGCACAGAGAGAGATATGGAGGGGGCACAGAAAGATATGGAAGGGGCACAGAAAGATATGGAAGGGGCACAGGGAGTGATATGGAGGGGGCTCAGAGAGATACATGGGGAGGTCACAGAGTGTGATATGGAGAGGGGCACAGTGTGAAGAACGAGGGCGCAGTGTGATGAATGTGGCTGCAGTGTGATGAAAGTGGTTGTAGTGTGACGAAGGTGGTTGCAGTGTGATGAAGGTGGCTGCAGTGTGATGAAGGTGGTTGCAGTGTGATGAAGGTGGTTGCAGTGTGATGAAAGTGGTTGCAGTGTGATGAAAGTGGTTGCAGTGTGATGAAGGTGGTTGCAGTGTGATGAAAGTGGTTGCAGTGTGATGAAGGTGGCTGCAGTGTGATGAAGGTGGCTGCAGTGTGATGAAGGTGGCTGCAGTGTGATGAAGGTGGCTGCAGTGTGATGAAGGTGGTTGCAGTGTGATGAAAGTGGTTGCAGTGTGATGAAAGTGGTTGCAGTGTGATGAAAGTGGTTGCAGTGTGATGAAGGTGGTTGCAGTGTGATGAAGGTGGTTGCAGTGTGCTGAAGGTGGTTGCAGTGTGCTGAAGGTGGTTGCAGTGTGCTGAAGGTGGTTGCAGTGTGCTGAATGTGGTTGCAGTGTGATGAATGTGATTGCAGTGTGATGAAGGTGGTTGCAGTGTGATGAAGGTGGTTGCAGTGTGATGAAGGTGGTTGCAGTGTGATGAATGTGGTTGCAGTGTGATGAAGGTGGTTGCAGTGTGCTGAATGTGGTTGCAGTGTGATGAATGTGGTTGCAGTGTGATGAATGTGGTTGCAGTGTGATGAATGTGGTTGCAGTGTGATGAAGGTGGTTGCAGTGTGCTGAATGTGGTTGCAGTGTGATGAATGTGGTTGCAGTGTGATGAAGGTGGTTGCAGTGTGATTTTGGAGGAGCAAAAGTGTGAATTAACTAGTAAAAGGGAATAAGAGGAGCAGGGATAGATAGACAGGATGAAGGAGTAAGGGAAGAGCGAGACAAGCAGGATGTGAGGCACAGGGGAGAGCAGGTAGGGAGGAAGAGATGGAGACACCTGCAATGAAGATAGGGGCACATAGGAACAGAGAAAGAAACAGATAAGAGAAAGATAAAGGGTAACAGAAGATATAAGGGAGATATTTTCGAAAGTTTTGTTATAATATTATAGAGATACAAGAGAAAAGTAAAGTACAAAAAGGAGACACAGAGGACAGATGGAGGGACAAAGAGGAAAGGTAATTGGACACAGAAGAGGTGGTGGACGCAGGATGTATAGCCTTGCATCATTTAATATGTATTATATTATACTATATAGTGTTAATATGAAACTAAAATGAATTTCACTCTATCAATATCCCTAAACCTGCAGGGGGCCAAGGCTGCCATTTCAAAGTTCCATACCAGCACTTCTAAATTTCCACTCCGACTACTGCTACATGTGTTACAGCAGTATCCTAGTAGAATCCCAACAAAAATATTCAAACTGCTCAACTCATTACTTATCTCCTTTGTTTAGTCCAGGCCTGTCCAACCTGCGGCCCTCCAGATGTTGTGAAACTACAAGCCCCAGCATGCTTTGCTGGTAGACAACCAGTTGATAGCTGGAAGGGCATGCTGGGACTTTCACAAACATCTGGAGGGCCGCAGGTTGGACAGGCCTGGTTTAGTCTGACAACAGATCCAGATTAGTTGTCTCCACATTGTAGAAGCCCAGGAAAGAGGGTGGACTGGCTTTCCATGATTTCTATAGGTACTAGTTAGCTTCCCAGCTTGTTCATATGATCTCCTACTTCACCCAGCATACTCAAATGCAGTATATATTCCCAGATACTGCTTTTTTGTTTAGATCTCCAAATGTGACATGTGGCTATTGTACAATGGGAACCAGGGGACACTACGATCTTTTCCTCAAGACTATAATGTAAGCTTTCCAAAAACCCTGGAACTAAATGTATCTCTTCATCATATAGCACTTTCTATATTTCAATAAACCCCCTACTGATATATAATACTTGCAATGGGTGAATTATATAGAAGATATCTTGGGTGCAGCATGGGAAGCAGCATCAAATGACCTCTCTATGGGATCTCAATCCAAGCCAGCAACCGATTCATTTAAACCCTAATCCTCCGCAAAGCCTACTTGTACCATACACAGATGTTATATGGAAATATTTTTGATACTTCCCGTTCCCCTAAATTTGATGAGATGAGGGATTGTTCATACACCTTTTTAGTACCTGCCATTATATTAAACACTTCTGGTTACATTTTACTGGGGGTTAGTTAGTGACATAACCCTGATTACAATTACATTTGTATTAAATGACAGCCCCTAACCACTGTAACCACTAGTACCCGGTATATTACTTTACATAACTAATTTATAAATATCAATCAGTTTGATAAAACCCCTGATTACTATAATGCTAAATTGCAAGAGTTGGCAAGATCATACTTGCCAACTCTTGCAATTTACTTTCCAGGAGGACCAGGGGGCAGGTGGGCGTGTGAGGATGGGGTTTGGAGAATTGTGTCATTGGTCCCGCCCCCTAAACTGTCAGCAATTTTTGACCTATAACAGCAGGGGGTGGGACCACGATAACGCATGAATCACATCACTAAGCCCCGCCCCCTGAAATTAACTTGCCAAACTGGCCGGTATCCGGGCGGTTGCCCTGCTCTCCCAGAAGGCCAGGAGGACTCCCAGAAATTCAGGAGTCTCCCGGACATTCCAGGAGAGTAGGCAACTATGAATATGGTGCCTTTATAAAGCAGAAGTGATAAAGCCAACACTTCCATTCCTCCATGGCAGTTTAATACTAACAAACTGAGACTGAGCGCTAAGATGACATAAGCATCATAGCATTGTAGATCAAACTAATATAGGCTACTGGAAATTATTACACCACGTGCATACATGATGATTTTCATCGCCTCCGAATATGGTTTATTTTAAGGCTAAAGATAATGGATGTCTCTTACCCCAGTTAGCAAGACTAATTGCAAAGAAGCTATTCCAATTTGCTGATGTGTGAAGGACTGTGAATTACTATTCGTATGCAAAAGCCTGCTGAATAGTAAAACTACACATTACAGTTTGCACACATGCTGCTTACCAATTAAAGCATCTGTAATTCTCACATCACAATTTAATTTGATGTCAGGCACTATATGCATATTTTATATATTTTTTTTAAATGCCCAATATGTGTGATTATCCCCAACTAGTATATTTACTAAATATAAGTCTGTAAACACTGATGTAATTAAAATGGAATATCATCAGTCAGCACATGATTCATTTCTAAGTAGCATGCTGTATAGCTTCTAAACGCTCTATTCTGCTTTCTGATCTGAATCTGATTAGTTGCTATGGACAAGTAACCTTTTTTTCATGCATCTGTTTGCACAAATGTTCAAACCTCCCGCATGTCATCATATACTCCTTCCACAAGTACAAGTTAGGAGCAATGATAAAAGCATAATGTTAAAGAAAACTAGGGCCTTAGTCTACAAGGAGAACAAAGCAAAAACATTAGTAAATTTGCTCCTGGACAAACCATATTACAATGCAAGGGGTGCAAATTAGTTTAACATTTTGCATGGAAGGAAAATACTGACTGCTTTTTCATGTAGCACACAAACACCTGATAGCTTTATTTTACACTGAAATTGAAAGTTGATCTAGGATCTAGGACATTCCCTAGCCAAACTATAAATCTGTCTCCACATTTTAAATTTACCTCCCCTCCAATGAAACATGGTTTTGCCAAGGTGCAAATTTACTCCTGTTTTTTGCTTTACTTTCCTAGGCCCCTAGATTAAAAGGGGAAATAGCAAACATAGAACTAATCTGACACAAACAGTATTTCCAGCCTTTATACACCATTCCACATAGACAAATGTGAAAAACTAACCAGTGCCACGTATACCATAGGTGCAGGGTGTGCTGTACACGTGTCCATGAGTCTCAACTCATTGCATCTCACTGACTTGTAAACTCCTTGTCTCAGAGTGACACAGACAGGCAGACAGGTGAGTATGAGGGGTACATGGGAATGGGGCCTGCTAAGACTAGGTACCATGGCTGCCATGACCTCTGTCCCTCCCCTCCTTACAGTGATTCACACCTTCTGCAGTTCCAAAACATTCCTACTGCATCCATAAACTGTCTCCGACTCCAACACCCACAGAATGTATTCTCTTCAGAAGGTGAAGACATGTTCTCCTCAAGTTATCTTGCAAGATATTGTAAAATGAAAGGCCCAAATACTCAACTTCACTTAAATATTAAGAGAATTTAAATAATCCTTATACCTAATTAGACATGGCTTTACGAGCCAATGAGATGTTTACCTCACGCTGGTCTCAAAATTAACTGATAAAAATCCCTTATACTGCCAACTGGACTAATTTACGTTTATTTGTATAGAGCCATTATATTATGCAGCACTCTCCAGAGATTACTGATTCATTCCCGTCAGTCCCTGCCACAGTGGAGCTCAAAGTCTAAATTCCCTAACACACACACATATACACTAGGATCCATTTGATTAGAAGCCAGTTACCACCTTTTGTGAGTATGAATGGAAACTGGAGCACCTAGACACAGATAGTGCCCTGGTTGGAATCAAATCCATGGCCCCAGGTCTGTGAGGCAGCAATGCTAACTACTGTGCTGCCCTGCCAACAATAACTGCATTGGAAGCAGCATTGAATGTCGCCTATGTGATCTTAATCCAAGACAGCAACTGATTCATTCAAACCCTGATCCTCCACGGAGCCTACATGTGCCCTACGCAGATGTTCAATGGAGGGGATGCCTCTATTTTTGAGTGTGGCCTCCTCCAGCCTGAGGCCTACCTACAGCCGCAAGGCCATTCCAGTGTATGATCTCTCCTATTACTCCGTTACATACACCACGGAGTCATAAGCATCAACCGACTCAAACAAGCTGTCTAAAATACATCTTTGCTACTTAACGGCCCACTCTCCATTAATCAAGCTCCAGTGTCAGACGGGGACGATCAGGAAAGAGGAATCCACTACATGACTGCTTAGCCCGCCATTTTAGTCCGGTCCTCGCAGCTCACTAATCTCTGGGACCTCAGCTGATCACTGGGCTGGTCTGTTCTAAGCACTGTGTGGTTCTCCGCACATGACATCCTCCTAGTGGCTGAACATCTAGCCGAGTCTGCGGGGCTCAGCTAAGCTGTCCTCTCTGAAGGGAGATTCTCCGTGCTCCATCAGAGGGCTCTTCTTAAATCTGTGGTGAGCCCCCTCTCTTGTATATCTGTTATTCAGAATGTTCTTCCATCGTCCAGGCCACTGGGGTACAGGCCCAACAGTGTCAGCCGGTCTTTGCAACCTGTCAGCTTACATCAGACGCAGCTGTGATTCACCTCGCTGTGTTGCCAAATATCCATACTGGCTACTGACAGTTACATAAGCTTCGCTCCCTCCAGCCTTCTCTCCTGTCATACTTCAGTGTTGTAAGTTGAGCACTCTCCACCAGTCCTAGGACAGCTTACAAATAATGGGTCTACTCTAAAGTAATACATCACCTCTATCCTACTAACAGGAATCGCATACTGGCAATTACAGGAAGACAGGATAATTCAATTTATAAACAAATCCCAGTGTGAGCCACATTTATTCCTGGACCTTTTTCTGTTGCAAGCAGGGCCGCCGAGAGGGGGAGGGGAGCGGGTGCTAATTACCCGGGCATATCAGGGGGCCCGGGCCCGGGCCCTCACTATTCACTTTTTTTATTTCCATTTTTTTTTTTAAACTTACCTTTTTCCTTTTTTTTTTTTTTCGCCGGGAGGAGGGGGGGGGGGAAGGGTTGGAGGAGTTCCGGCGGTATGGCAGTTCGGGGCTCCGCCCCTTTGTTGGTGGGGGAAGCAGGGTTTTGAAAAAAAAAGAAAAAGAAAGAAAGATACTCACGTGATCGCGGCACCAGCGTCCCTCCTCCTTCCTCTCTGCTCTGTTTACACTGACTGCCGGGCGTGATGTCATCAAGTCACGCCTAACAGTCAGTGAGGAGCAGCACAGAAAGGACCAGGACAGAAGAAAGAAGCAAGAAGAGAGAAGACAGAAGAGAGGAAAACAGCTAATACAAATGTAAGTAAAAAAAAAAGGGAGAAACAGTGTGAGGAACAACGGGGAGAGAGAGGCACAGTTTCAGGAAAAAAGGGGGAGAGAGAGGCACAGTTTCAGAAAAAAAGGGGGAGAGAGAGAGAGGCACAGTTTCAGGAAAAAGGGGGGGAGAGAGAGGGGCACAGTATGAGGGAAAAGAGGGAAGAGAGAGGCACAGTATGAGTGAAAAGGGGGGAGAGAGAGAGGCACAGCATGAAGAAAAAGGGGGGTAGAGAGACACAGTATGAAGAAAAAGGGGGGTAGAGAGAGGCACAGTATGAGGAAAAAGGGGGAGAGAGAGAGGCACAGTATGAGGAAAAGGGGGAGAGAGAGAGGCACAGTATGAAGAAAAAGGGGGAGAGAGAGAGGCACAGTATGAAGAAAAAGGGGGAGAGAGAGAGGCAAAGTATGAAGAAAAAGGGGGAGAGAGAGAGGCACAGTATGAAGAAAAAGGGGGAGAGAGAGAGGCACAGTATGAAGAAAAAGAGGGGTAGAGAGAGGCACAGTATGAAGAAAAAGGGGGAGAGAGAGGCACAGTATGAAGAAAAAGGAGGAGAGAGAGAGGCACAGTATGAGGAAAAAGGGGGAGAGAGAGAGGCACAGTATGAGGAAAAAGGGGGAGAGAGAGAGGCACAGTATGAGGGGAAAAAGTGGGGGCAGCAGAAAGGCAATGAGTGATGGAGAGGGGGGTCAGGATGGCACAGTAATGGAGAGGGGGGTGCAGGATGGCACAGTGATGGAGAGGGGGGTGCAGGATTGCACAGTGATGGAGAGGGGGGTGCAGGATGGCACAGTGATGGAGAGGGGGGTGCAGGATGGCACAGTGATGGAGAGGGGGGTGCAGGATGGCACAGTGATGGAGAGGGGGGTGCAGGATGGCACAGTGATGGAGAGGGGGGTGCAGGATGGCACAGTGATGGAGAGGGGGGTGCAGGATGGCACAGTGATGAAGGAGAGGGGGGGCAGAATGGCACAGTGTGATGAAGTCAGGCACAGTGTGATGAAGTCGGGGGGGGAGCAGCATGGCACAGGGTGATGATGGGGGGCCAGGTGAAGGGGGAAAAGAAGCATGGAGGGCGCAGTGTGATCATAAGGGGGCACAACATGGTGATGAAGGGGCACAGTAATGTGTATGTGATGGCACAGGGGGCTTGTGGCAATGTAGTGTGAGGTGGGTGGTGGCTAATTAATGGGTGCAATTTTGTTTGTGGGGTAATGGTTGGGCAATTTTATAGTGCGAAATATTAATTTAAGATGAGGTGGTTTGGGCCTACTGAATGTGGGGGAGAATGAGGTCTCTTTATTAAATGTGCCTATGAATTATTTAATGTCAGTGATGGTTGCGGGAAATAGGTATATTTCTGAAATGTAAATACTATTAATTTATTGCTGGGGCTGTTTGTAGGGAGGAAAATAGGTTTGTTTATTAAATGTGAATAGTATTATTTTAATGTTGGGGCTGGAGGAAGGCCTAATTATTAAACGTGGGTGCTATTGATGTACCCATTTTTTATTTCCAAATAGGGCTCCCAACATTCCAGGATCCAGACAAGCCACAACTAAGGAAACCTGCAGCCACAGTTGTTGAAAGTGAGAAGAACAGGTAGGAGAGAGCAGGAGAGTGTGTGAAATGTTGTGATTCTAGTGGGACAATTCCAATTTTTGGTGACCGTTCAGTGGTGTACACAACAATGCAAGTTTTTTTTTCTGTAAGAGGGTTTAGTCGGCACGCCAAGTGATTCATAGCAATGCCCCCAATTGTACGATCATGCCCACATTTTTTTGTGGGTGTGGTTGTACAACTGTGGGTGTGGTCATACATATTTTTTGTGCCGCACAAAAATCTTGGGTCGCACAAATATTTTTTTTGTGCCGCACAAAAATCTTGGGTCGCACAAATATTTTTTTTGTGCCGCACAAACAGTTTTTGAACGTGTAAATGTTAAAAATTAATTCTCAACTATAGGGGGGCCATGAAGTTGTTGTACCGGGGCCCTGAATTCCTCTTGGCAGCCCTGGTTGCAAGCTTTTACTGCTCTTATTATATGTAAATGCCATTTTAATTTTCAGACACCAGAGGGAACTGTCCATTAAGTTTACTGCAATATCACTTTTCATTTAGCTTGTAACACACAATTCCAGGAATCCTGGACATTCAACATCCCATGAGGAAAATGACCCATCTTCTTTGCTCTGTTAAATCTCTTACAACCCAAATCGGGGGATAGTGGCTGGGGACAGGACCAATATTTTGTTTTCACATGCTGATGTATCAGGATCATTTTAAGCAGCACCTGTGTACTCGTGTAAATCTAGATATGAAATGACAAGAAAGTGGCCAACAAAAAGGAAGTTGGGTAAACTAAGGACATTGGGCCTGATTCATTAAGGAAAGTAAGGCAAACAAATGAATAAGTTTCCTCCTGGCCAAAACCATGTTACAATGCAATGGGTGGAAATTAGTTTATTATTTTGCATATAAGGAAAATACTGCCTGTTTTTTCATGTAGGACACAAATAGATTTATTTTTACACTGACATTTGAAGTTGATCTAGGACATGCCCTACCCCAATTATAAATCTGTCCCCACATTTTAAATTTATCTCCCCCTCAAATGCAATATGGGTTTTTTTGCCAAGGAAAAAAATTACTCTTTTTTTTTTTTGCTTTACTTTCCTTAATAAATCAGGCCCATCAACTCTCAATCTGATATCCAACAATTCCTTGTCAATCCATCAACATCCAGTTCTAAAAACAACACTCTCATGGTATCTCAGATACAATCCCAGAAACAAAACTCCTCACAGGAGGCTCCAGACTTAGGTTTGCCCTCCTCTCCTCCAGAATGTGGGGAATACAGAGAAATTCTACGCTATTGAAAATCTCTCCCCATGAAACATGATTTCCAATCAATGGAAAACAGACAGTAAACAGCTATTTAGCACAAGTGGGAGACAGAGTCTCCTCTCAGGAGGAGAACAGGGATATGATGGATGAACTCTATTTCAAACTTTAAGAGTCTACAAATCAACACATGAAAGAATTAAAGGAAGTTCAATCCCGTCTGGATGACTTAGATAATAGGGGGTGCAAAAATTATTTAAGGATTAGAGGTATCACAGAGGACGACCCAACTCAGGGAATATAAGATATCCCAACAAATATCTTTAATAAGATTCAGAATAAGCATCCAGATAATTCCATTGACTTCTACAGAACGCATAGGGCTCTTCGCCCTCGCAATCTACAGTCTGAGAAGCCACAAGATATTATATGCACACCGTTACTTCACAATCAAGGAGGAAATTCTAAGGAAGTTCAGACAAACAGAGAGCACTGACCTCAACAGAAACCCGATTCAAATTTCCCAGGACTTATCTTGGTGCACCGGCAAAGGAGGTTACTTAAACCACTAACAGATGAACTCAAAGACCCAGAAGATTTTGGAATAGGGGGCTTAAGACCCTTTTGTTTGTCCAGGTATTTGATTAATCAAAACTGGTGATTATAGAAGTGGCCTCCTATCTAGGAGATCTCTATGAATTACTGTTACCAATTTTCAGGGATAAATTTGTAACACAGTAACATAGTTGATGGTGTTGAAAAAAGACACCAGTTCATCAAGTTCAACCTATTTTGGATCTCCTGTGATCCCTCTCTTATATTTGAAATTGAGCCAGATGAAGCAACCTCCATTCTGTTTCAATCGGGTAAAATCCCTACTAAGCCAATATTGCAGTCCTATTTCTCCCTGGATCCACTACTTCATTTTAATTAAAGATCATAATCCTGGGTACCCTTTTCCACTAAAAATTTGTCTAACCCTTTATTAAACATATCTATTGAATTTGCCATCACAACCTTCCCTGGCAGTGAATGCCATATCTTGACTGACCTTATTGAAAAGAACTCCTTCCTTTGTTGGTTGTGAAACTTCCTCTCCTCTAACCTTAGGGGATGATGGAGTGTCCTGTGTATGGTCCTTGGGGTAAAAAGTTCCCAAGAAAGTTTTCTGTATTGTAACAGAACCAGAGGCACTCCGCGTTACCACAACAATTGCCACCCATAGGGTAGTGAAGGGAAATCCACAATGTTGTGGTACCGTATTAATGTAAAAAAATGCGCAGCCGCGAGTAGCTACGATGTAGCGGCTAATTGAATATGCCCGTTAATGTATTTGTACATAGTAATCATATCCCCTCTTAGATGCCTCTTTTCTAAAGTAAACATGCCTAAACTGGCTAACCTTTCCTCATAACTTAATGACTCCATACCCTTTATCAATTTTTTCTCTTTCTCTTTTCTCTCTTTTTTTTCTTCTCAGAACCCTTTCTAGTTCCAAAATGTCTTTTATATAGAGTGGTGCCCAGAACTGTACTCTGTATTCAAGATGAGGGATTACCAATGATTTATATAGTGGCAAAATTACACTATCTTCCCTTGCATCTATGCACTTTTTTATGCATGCCAATACTTTATTGGCCCTTGCAGCTGCTGCTTGATATTGAGCACCATTGCTAAGACTACAGTCTACAAGCACTCCCAAAATCACATTTTATCTAATTTGCTTTTATTTCAAAGTCAACTTAAAAAAAATGATCACATGCACACATTTTTCCATGGTTCTGTTCTTTATATCATTTTTACGGTGACTGTTTCAAGGCTTGTGCAGAAATGGTAAGGGGAGACAGAGTGTAAATAATGCTGACCAAGAATTGACCTCACAAAAGACTTCTATTCAATTCTCTCTGCTGTACTACAGAAACATTCTTAACTTTGTATTTTTTTGTTATCCTGATTTATTCTTCTTACTGCTGAATATTATTTGCCTCATTCATATGGAATTGTCCCAGACAAATGCTTTTATTCTAAAATGATCAAATAAAACTAGCAACCAAATAGACTTACAATAAATAGCTATAGTTCACCCTTTACAGCACTTGTCATCACAGCACCTGTTTCAGAGTAAAGCTAGCCATACACGATACAATCTGGTTGTTAGTCTGATCACACATTGGTGGCCAAATTAAACAGATTCAACCGTTCAATACAGTTTGTGCACAACCTCAAAAGCCTAGTAATGATATCTCGATGTCCACACTTAAGAGGCGAGATGTTTTATTAAACCAGTCCCCCCAACTGCACTAATTCAGATGCAGAACATCTGTATCCCCATGTATGCCCGAATATTCACTTGCTACATTATTTAATCCTGGTCAATTGTCTGAGGAGCAATGGCTTCTGCTTCCTAGGTATTTGTGCTTCATATTGTTTATATCTTGTACTGTTTACCAAGTTGTTTGGTGTAAGCTGTCTGCCAGTGACCCTGACCTTAGCCTCGTTTAACATCTATAAACCTGTTCTGCCAGCACAGACATCTGACCGTGTTATGGCGACCAATGCAGACACCTAGCAAGACTAGCCTAAGAGCCATGACCTTTGCGTTCCTTGCAGCAAAGCCCATCACTACCATTACACTACATCCCCCAGTGTAAATCGCTAGTGGCATAGCAGGTCCACATCTGGACCGAACATTAGACTTGTTTTAAAGAAATGCACTGTATGGATTTGTGGATTCATTCATAGGTACAAGGGCAGTGATGTCACAGCATCTAATATTAATAAAGTCTCAGCTTTATAACCTGAATCAGATCCAGTCAGGACCCTAACCTAATATGCGGCTTGAGCTTTAATGTTCTGTAGTACAGAAGTTATACTTTACTTTTTTTATTGGAGCTGTAGTGGAATCTCTGGGTAATACTGAATCTTGTTGGTGTCAATAATAACAATGTAGCAAATTCTATTATGATCAATTGTGGATTTTAGTTAAATATTTGTTTTCTAAAGATCCAGAAAGTTACAGAAAACAGAGTGCATAATATGGGCAAAAGTAGAATAAAAATAGAATGGAATGATAAAAAATCAAGGCATTTACACTGCCTGTTAATGTAAAACGTCGGAGGAAGCTTAAACGTGCTATTGTCACACAGTACCTACGTATAATACCTACATATAAGTACCTACGTATAATGGACCCCTATAACAACTAAGACTTCTTAAATAATTAAAGTACATCTTTATCAGGATTCCATGATCTAAGTCCATTAAAATAAGGGCTAACAGGAACAACTCTATGCCTTATTGTTACCTCAGGTGTCCCCGAGAGGATTAGATCTGCTCAGAATAAAATGGGAAGCCGATCTAGGGGTTCTTTCTGATGAGTGGAATATGGTGGTGGGAAGTACTAGACATGCCATATCTTGTCTTAGGTTTCAGCAGATCCATTTTTACATTGTACACAGAGTATACTTAAAACAAACCAAGATGCACGCGATGGGACTGCGCACCTCTTCGGAGTGCCCCAGGTGCGGTATCACTGAGGGCACTTTTTGGCATCTTTTATGGTCATGTCCAGTTGTCCAGTCCTTCTGGGGCCAAATATGGGACTGCATCTCCTCCACACTACCTGTGATACTTTTGTTATGCCCTAAGATCTGCCTTAAGTAAACCACACTTCTAATATATATTTACCTTAACCTCCCTGGCTAAGGTTATTATAGCTAGGGGATGGATGGCGACTGAACCACCTAGTGTAACTCACTGGATTAATATAGTTACTGAAGTATGGAGGCATGAGCAGTTCATGTATGAAAGTAGAAAGGCCATACATAAATACCATAAGATATGGCACTATTGGTATGAATCAAGTTATGTTATCCACCCTCATCAGAATGATATGGTGGGTGTGGGAAGTCACCATGTGGGTGGTTAACTCTCAGTCCTGTGCAGCTTCAATTGATCTGACCTGGAGTGTAGTGAAAATGCTATGATGATATAATCACCCTAAAAGTTCACTAGATATCACTGTATAATGTTTATAGCGACATAGGCAGTGATAGATGTTAGTTAGATTAGATGTTAAATATGTTATTTGTATGTTGTAACTAAAAAATCTCAATAAAACTACTTTATTCAAAATAAGGACTAACAGGGGGCATGGCCAGGCAGCCATTTCGCTCACTCGCATAATTTTTCAGCTCTTGTGGCCTGGATAAAAAATCCTCTCCTTAACTCACAGATTTCTCACAGATTTTGATTCCAGTGAGGACAGGGAGTCAATAGACCCCTTTGTTGGCCTGCTGACCCATCAGAATTTGGGCATCCGGATCCGGATCCTCATAGTACAATTAGGCTTGACCAGCTATTTATCCCCTGCAGGGACGTTAATACACAGAAGCATATCTGCTAACTCACCCAGTAATCATCCCAAAACTGGGATGCTGGAAGATTCAGCGTGCATATCATCTGACAGTATGAGACTTCCAGATCTGTCCTCCTAAAAGGAACCTTCCATTTGCAATGGTGTCCAGCCTCATGGGCCACACCAGCCCACAGGAAGAGAGCAGACTGCTCAGAGTGAATGGCGGTGTCCATCCCAGCAACTCCACATTGCTGAGCGAAAGAAGACTCCATCTGACACCTTATAAGCAGCATCTCTGCACTGAAGGTGTCGGACCCTCGTACATCATCCCAGTAAACCCTCTGGTGCACGATCAAGTAAGTGAGACAAAAAGTCTGTCTGTCTTCCATATGCTGACCTCTAACACACTCTCTACCAGATCAGGAAGTTGACACCTCACCATCTATTCATAGTATTACAATAGAGGGGTCTCCAGAGTCAAATTCTACAAACTCTACATGGCACATACCAGATACGAACTAGCAGTTTGCCACTGGCAAGAGATGTTGTTACAGGAGCACACAATTTCAACTACCCAGAGCTCAGTGTCCATTTTTCCCCAACCCTGCTCTACAACTGGGAAAATTACTTAAATCTTGGATTCTGTTCACTTAATACTAAGTACTTTATCTGACAAGAATCCACTTTAATCCAGACAATAAAGAAAAGAAACAGAAAATGTGTATAACAGGGCACTCAAAGGGTTACATTTTCATAAAATCTGTTTGCAAACTTTATTGTTAAACAACAATGTTTACCAATACAGATTACAAAAGTTTTTCTGAAAATGTAACCCTTTAAAGTGTCCAGTTATACACATTTTCTGTCTCTTTTTCTTTCTTGTGTGGATTACGGAATTTACATGAGTGGGTGTACCTTCCCATTGATAATGACTTGATTTATAAGTGATACTTAATATGAGAGCAATAAAAACAAAAAAGATATCAAAGGGATGCAGGGATTACCCTGTGCGGTATATATTGTTCTAAGAATCCACTTTATCCTACATAAAATCAAGTTATTTGTCTATGACCACACATCTCCAATATATGAAGTGCTTCATCTATCCACTAGAGGCTGCTAAAGGGCCTTCAGAGCCAAGTCCCTTAAAAGGGTTTTTGACACACTCCTCTGCTCAGTATCTACTAAGTGCAACAAATTCTAATCATATGATCCTTCCAACATACTTGTAAGAAAGAATATGTTCTGCTGACCTCCAGCATTCAACCGGGGGGTTGTTAGAACATGTCAGAAAAGAAGCACTACCATGTTACTGCTTCTTTTCTGACTAGACCTTTCCAAGTGGCCTATGCTGACCAACTTTACTGCCTAAAAGATTACAAAGCATTGAATTGCGTTTTCCAGATTTCCCCCCACTATTATTTATTCCAATTTTGCCAAAAAGCAAAAAGTCACACACCAAGGGGATTCCTCGGTAACACTCTAATAGATCCTACTCAGCTGCCAGATCAGACAGACCAGAGTCACCCACAGACTCTGGCGAGGATGAATCAGCTCCTGTCACCAAGAAAGACATTCTCTCCATGATCCAAGAAATGAAAGACTAACTTTCCTCAATTATGAAGAGTTCCAACATGCCCCCCACACTACTGAATCTGAAGTGACCTCTCCAGGCACCCATACAGAACAAATAGAGAGGAGAATGAAGGTTATCATATCATACTAGACCTCCTTGGCAAAGTAGCTGTCGCAAATCCACCAGGAACTTAATACTATCCATGAATGGCAGGAAGACATGGACAATCAAGCTCGTAGATCTCAGGATCTAAGAAATGTCTGAATCTATTAAACTTGTGCACCTACACACTTACCTCAAGAAATTGTCCTCCCAACTTGCCCTGGAAATACCTGAAGAACATCTTCTCCTGGACCGAGCCCATAGGGCCCTAAAATCTTGTCCACAAGACCAGACTCTAGCTAGATCTTTACCTCTTTATGGCTAAATAATTTATTTTACAATCAGCAAGGAAACTGTACCCCAACTTACGAGGGAAACACCCTCTAAATTTTTCAAGATCTCTTCCCCACTACACTGTCTATGAAAAGAGAAATCCAACCAGTAACTTTAGTCCTTCGGGAAAGCAATGTCTGACAATGCTGGGGTTCTCCCTTCCGTCTATTCCCTAGGTCCCTAGGAGAAGCCCAAATATTCCTTTATAGGATTGGTCTTGCGCCACAAACCCCTCTTGAACCTGATCGTTGTAATTACAACAATCTGGGTCCTTTCCACCAAAATCTCTGACACTCCTCAGAAGAGACTGGTCTATAGTTCTGAAAATCTCTAAGCAACGACCTCCATTCCCCTTAATATTTTGCTAAAACACTTCTTAAATTTGAAACAAGACTGTTTTGAATATTCCACTGGATTCGACTGACCCAGACTGATGTCATCATCATCATCTATTTATATAGCACCACTAATTCCTCAGCGCTGTACAGAGAACTCATTCACACTAGTCCCTGCCCCATTGGAGCTTACAATCTAAAGCCCCTAACATTCAAACATACACACAGACCGAGAGAGACTAAGGGCAATTTAATAGCAGCCAATTAACCTACCAGTTTTTGGAGTGTGGGAGGAAACCAGAGCACCCGGAGGAAACCCATGAAAAGACATGGAGAACATACAAACTCCACACAGATGAGGCCAAGGTCAGGAATCGAACTCATGATCCCAGTGCTGAGATGCAGAAGTGCTAACCACTAAGCCACCGTGCTGTCCAATGATGTGTTGCAAACACTGCCCCTAGTGGCCGGGCCAGGTCCTCTTTGCTACCCTTTACCCAATCCTAGAGGGCCCTACCATTCTGACTAAGGAAATGCTTAACTATAGTTCAACTCACAACCGCAAACCCTCTGGGAAGTTCTACAACGTCTTCTGTCTTGATATTATCACAGTTCCTACAGACTGCACCTCTAAGGACATCTTGCTATAATACCTGTAAAACACATACTGTCTTTGGAAACTTGACAGGATCTTGTTTCAAAAACTCTTTAAAGTCATTTTGCTACCTCTGACAAGGAATTAGAAGAATGCTGATTAGGATGCACCCCTGTTCTCTGTTTGATACATTGCTTCCCAACAGTTTCAGCTGTTTGCTTTGTTCTTTGTTTTGCCTCTTCTGTCTTTCTAGAGCCAACATCCTTCACCTATCTGCTGGGACCACTTCCCATAATGAAGAGGATGGGACTTGATGAAGCAATGCTCCAGGGGTTAATTGCCTCTAATGGTATCATTATCTGTTGTCATCTGTTCTTTGATTTTGTTATATGTACAGGTTTATTGCACAATATTTTTTGTGAGTTTTACCCAACATACGCCCCCCCTTCCCCAACTTAGGTCTAATGCGTAATAAGTGCCAATTGAGAGCTTCACTTCTGCTGACCACCCTCCCCCTTCATCTTTCGCTCACAGTCCCCACTAAAAACTTTTCCCCATAGAGCCTTGGGTTCTTTGTTAGTCCCTCAGATGACTCACTCATCATTACCCATCCCTTCCCAGCACTATAAACTGATGACCATTGTCCCACTTTGACATTTTCTTCCCATCTTTTGCCCCTCTAAACGCTCTAAAACAGTTAGAATTGCAACATAAATATAACCCCAATCCCACTACCCTTCAGAATATCAGGGGGGACTTACCGTATTTGCCGGCGTATAAGACGACTTTTTTGCCCTGAAAAACATGCCTCCAAGTGGGGGGGTCGTCTTATACGCCAGGTGCACTTCAGTTGGGATAGACATAGCTGCCATAGTGGCCTTCCGATACTCACCCGGTGCCTATAGTGGCCTCCCGATGCCCGCCCACCTTATTCTACATACCATCCAGTATCGCACGGTATCCAGTGCGGCCGCGGCGGGTCATCAGCGTGGCTGCGGCGAGCATCAGCAGCGATACAGGGGTGCCAGCCTTTTCGGCGTGACCGGCCCGTTCTGCTCGGCGGGAAGCAGCGGCGCTCCGGCCCGCCCCTTGTCTACACAGAGCTCGCACATGCGGACTTGCGCACTAGTGCCAATTACAGGGAGATGCAGGGACCATTCAGCTTTAGTGAATTAGCCTCTGGCGTTTACTATTGGCTGGTATAATACAAGATGGGGAGGGGTCTTAGTCACCCTCACACTATTTATGAACATTCCTTTGGGAGCTCAGCAAGGTCTGACAAAGGGGGCGTGTCCCCAGAAACATGTTACCTATCCCGTGGTTTTGCTGATCCAATGTTTATACTCTTGATGTGCCTGTCATACTCCTTAATAAACTTGCACTGTTTTATGTTTACTGTACATGTTTGATAACATACAGCCTTGTGACAGTTTTCCTGCATGTCATAAGCATTCGAATATAAATTAACATGTTGAAATCAAATCTGATGTTCTTTTACGTTTTATTTGGTGTGTGGAAGGTGTGCGGAAGAGGGGGTAGTCTTATACGGCGAGTATATAACAAAATCTATATTTTGAGTGGAAATGTTGTGGGTCGTCTTATACGCCCAGTCGTCTTATACGCCGGCAAATACGGTAACCTTCTCCTGTTACATTAGGCAGCCAATAGATTACAGTGGCTGAACCAGCATTACTATGAAAAAGGAAATAAAGTAGTTAGAATCTTGGCCACTAAACTACGGGCTAAAGTAGCTGCCCAAAACCTCTGGGCCATCAGCAGAGTTCTGAAATATAACCCTCAACGGAGTCATTCTAAATCCCAAGACATTGCTGGGCGAACTATCCAGATGCACTTGTGTAAAACTAAAGTGTTTTGTGTTGTGTATAAGCGGACATTGTAAATGAGACCATTTAACTGTGTTTGCTACTACCTGAATAGTCACATTCCCCATAATTTTGTATAACTCTATCCCTGGTTGAGCGTCACAAGTTAGTAGGTGTAGAGTCCATTTTCAAGCTTAGCTTTGGGAGCCAGCTCGTCTAAATCTGAACGGTTTAGTAACACCGCAACTTAGATTTCACAGAACAGATAAAATCACTCTTAGGCTAGTTGCACAGTAATGCTTTACGCATATTGAACATGGCATTTACATACTGCTTGCAGGCAGCATTCATAGAGCTAATGAGACAGGAACTTGACACTTGCAGTGTCTGATATGAGCAGGAATAAGCACCAACTTCCCAGGGCTAAAATATACAGAAACACAAACCATGCCATGTGCTACTAGACCTAATCTGTATAGCATTTGCAAACAGAATGATCAGAAGAACACAGTCAGCACTGCAAAACTAGACAGACGACAAAACTAAGTGACTAATATGCCAAAATGACTTACAGTATATGTCTAGTTATGATTACTATATGTTTGGGAGGTTTGACTAAAACCAAATCTGTGTGCGATTGAAAGCACGTAAAATTGCTTAATAATCAAATAATAGTTCTCAGTACAATCCCCATTATTTCATCCACTATAGAGACAAGTGAGCAGCTTGTACTGGCAGACTTTGCAGGCACAAATTCCTTTCACTATGGTATGCAGCCACATTCCAAGATTAACTGAGCTAAATACACATTTTAGGAAGAAGACAGAAAGGGACTTCGGGGGTCTATAATTAATATATTATAAATAATTTCATGTACTCCTGCAATTGGTAAAATATTCTCGTCTGTTGTTCTATAAATAAATGAGTATTAACAAAATCTAATTATATGACTGATTGCCCTTTGGTAAACATGCTGTATGAATTTTCAATTGGAAAATCTATTTGAAAACACTGAAAAAAAAGTCACAATGTTGATGTGATAAAGTAAAGGGACTTTTTTTTATAGGTTTTCATTTGATTACCCGGCCTTAATGCCATGAACAGTTTTAATGCAGAAACTGCAGTAAAAATCAGGTATGTTTTTTAACTTAAATCACTGTGGCATGCTGTAAGAAGAATGTTGTCATTTTTCCTTTTCTTTTAACTTCAGGCCGATATTAATAGTTTATGACTCTGGACTACCATGGAAACCACAGTCACACAGCACATGAGTTAATGAACAGAGAGGCTTTGGCTCGCCCCTCTGAGCTCTCTCTGGTCTAAAAAATCCTATCCTTTTCCACCCTCTGCCATCACATGACATGCTGAGATCCTGTGTAGCAGACTGACTGTGTCAGTGTCTGGCAGCCATTTTTATTTGGAAACAGAAAGCTTTTGAAAACGAGATAATAACTTGTAGGAGGATAGCTAAGAACAACGGCTATCAGATGCAAACTTAAAAAGATACTTAACTTTTGACTTAAAGATAAAAAATATTTTATATGGGATTGCTGCTTGCTGGACTGGAGAACAATTGTTTAACAAGTTCTTTATGAGAGGCGGTTCTTTTTAATTTAATTTAAATTTTTTATTTTTCATTTCACCTGCAGTTACCACACCCCTAATTGTTACACCCCTGGTCACCATAGATGCTTGCCAAGTTATATTGAAGTCAATATGGAAGTGAGGTGGATGTTTTTAAAACTACAGGTGGCAGTGTAGAGCCACCCCAACCCCCTCAGATGGAGCCCCGGATCAGCTATATGTAGCAGTTATAGTACTGTAGTACAGAACTAGAAAATCAATTTAGTTCACCAAGTTAAAAAGGCAACAAAGGATATGTGTAAGCCCCTCTCCTCTCCAGTTTCACACCCAACCAGCACTCCCAGACCTTCAGCAGTAAGAGTGCCCATGCTGCTTGCAAAGGCAGAGTGCTTAAATAGACATAATTGTGACTGTTCTTGTGAAACAACAGCAGATGCTTGAATAGCTAATAGTATCAATCATTATGATGCTGCTGGCTGGGGTCAGAGCAGCCATGTATTGAGTTGAGATGCCATGTATTGAGCTTGTGATTGGGTAAAGAGGGGGCCAAGGTGCTGACCTTAGGTTTTGTCAGCTGAAAGAAGCATATCAAATCAGAAAGGGGCAGAATCTTGTTTGAAAAGAATGAGATTTGGGCAAATCTAGGCATAGTTTGGCTAAATCTGGTTTGGGTGGATGAAGGACGTGTCCTGCTTTGTCATTGTTGGTTTTTCCTTTGGAAATGTTGTCAGGTATGAAGCATACTTTTCAACCAGAGGGCAGAAAAAATGTTAATGAATGAATTGTAAATCATATTATTATCAATTAAATGAATATTAGTGTAAAACATTTGCACGTGACTTCCTTTTAATGAAGTTAAAAAGATTGAAATTAGACTTCTGAAAGATGAGAGCCCTCAAATGTACTTGCCATAAATGGGCTTGCATACTGCAAACAAATTATAAGTGGTTAGTACTTCTGTCTCTCAGTACTGGGGTCATGAGTTCAATTCCCATCCATGGCCTTATCTGTGTGGAGTTTGTATGTTCTCCCTGTGTTTGCATGGGTTTCCTCCGGGTGCTCCGGTTTCCTCCCACACTCCAAAAACATACTGGTAGATTAATTGGCTGCTATCTAAATTGACCCTAGTCTGTCTCTGTCTGTCTGTCTGTCTGTCTGTCTGTCTGTCTGTGTGTGTGTGTTAGGGAATTTAGACTGTAAGCTCCAATGGGCAGAGACTGATGTAAATGAGTTCTCTGTACAGCGCTGCGGAATCAGTGGCGCTATATAAAGTAAATGATGATGATAATACACAAAGTACTGTAATATCCTGAGCATCGGTAGGCTAAGGCTCTTTCAAGTTTGTTGGTCAGGAGTTCAGCAGCTGTAAATTATAAAGTATCCTGTCATCTAGGTGATGTCCCATCTTCTGCTTTCATAGATTTTACATCATGAGAACCAGGCCCACAGATGAAAAACACCTGATAATTTTAGTCACAATTGAGTTTTTGCCTTTGATTGTGTTACACCAATTGAAATTTTTGAGGTTTGAGCTGTGACAGGTTATTGAATCATACAATATTAGTACTTCGCCCTAGTCCTTTCATAAGTAACCGTTTACAGAACAGGATCAGGCAATGATACTTCTCCACACTAGCCTATGACCTCTTCAAATAGACAGGAAAATATTATCTATTATCACAAAACCCCTACCCAAATGTGCAGATTACAAATGTAGTACTTAACAAAATATTTTACTGTAACTGTACTTACAAAATAAGACACAGCTTACAAAATTTCTCATCAAAGTGTAACATTAACCAATAAAACATCTCAAATTACCACTGACCCTCTTTCATCCCACTACACCCCCGTTCTTTTAATAATCTGTTAATTTATGTATAGTTTAGAAGAGTTATAAAACGTCAACGTCTTTGTAATCAGTTTTTGCACTAGCTGGCTGCATACCTGGATTATCTTTATGCATTATTTTTCTAAATGTCTAATGTTACATGTTAATGTTTGTATAATAATAATAATAATAATAATAATAATAATAAACTACTGGAACAATAAAAGCCAATGAGGTAGGTTAATTGAGTTTAAAGAGACCAAAAACTCTGGTCACACTGACTTGTCATAATAAAATGTCTCCTACCAACCATAGAGCAATAATAAGTTATTATAGTAACAAATTTACTTCCTCTTGTTATGGGGATATAAAAATGAAATAAAAATATTTACAATTAAAACATAATTTTGGATTTCAATATCTATTCTGCATCCCCAAATCTAGGGATGGTTTCTGCTTATTTGCAGAAGCAATGAACATCTCCAATTGATGACATTTGTTTCAGATATTTATGGCTAGCAATCACATTGCTGTAAGAAACACATAGCTTACCACGTGAAAAATGGGGACAGCACTGACTTAGCAAATCAAGTAATGTACAATTACATTATAGAAAATAAGTACCGCGTATTGTTGTCTGATACATGTCCAACGTAGTTAACAAGCTTATCACAATAATATCACATTTCCAGAAGAAAATGTATGTCATAAAATATTATCAGAATTCAGAGGTTGATTTATCACATACAATACATTATATATTCAATCTACTGAATCAAAAGGCAAAATATTCCTTAAACTTATTTTGTGCACAAAAATTATCTTCATTTATATAACAATATAACATGGACTTTACAGAAATAAATGTCTTTGTTTTGGCTTCCAAATTTGCAGGAGCAGTACCACATTAAAGTAATCTGTCTGTATTGATGAACAAAGGTAACTAATGGTTCACTGAATAGGATTGTAAGACTACATCAGCGTTTTGTCCCCAAAAAAATCCTGGTTTCTGTTAGTGTGTCTGACTCTCCTCTGATAACAAAGAACAGAGAACTGGTCAGGAGCAGATCGAGTATATTTATTCTAAGCTTTATAGACTGTGTGGAACAGATACAATAAATCAAGCTTGTAATAAACTACATTAATGTGTCCAGCAGATGTCTCTAAGATCTATGCCAAAATCTTCCAGCTGTTAGCACTCCCGCCATCTTAACATATCCACGCACTCTTGCTGTTCATGGATGCCAATGCCACTGAATTTGGAAAAAAAACAAAAAAAGCATTATATTTTTGTATTTTGGTTGGCAACTTCCTGTCCTGTGTAAGATACATGCTTGCCAACTTTAAATATCTCCCCTCCAGGAGATGCCGGAGAGTAGGTCAAGTGGCAAGTGCAGGAGCATGGCGCAGAGGATTGCATCAATTTGGCCCTGCAGGGAAATGCTGTGATTGCGTCATAACACAATGGGGGCATAGCCATTTGGACTCGCTGTAGTTCTACCTCTTGGGTAATGGATTGAAGGTGCAGCTACACAACATGTACAACTTCACCCAACTGGACTCAACAAGGAACTGAATCTAATTATAGTACTTAGGAAGGAGGTCAGATCAGCTCCCGTTTACAAGAGAGCTCAATAAATGGACTTTTAAACACAAAAATGTAATTTTATCCTGGAATTAAAAATCCATAAACAGACACTGATTTCTGTAATTATATAATATATGTAGTTATAGGCACTCAACCATACAACCTATTCAAAATGTATTTGCTACAAAAAAAGATGATGAATAATTGAAAAAAATATATCTATAAAAAAAATCACACACCAGCTGCAAGAATGGCATTTCTAATACATTTAAAATGTGGAAATTGTGCTCAAACTTCCTGTTGTTACCACTGGACAGAGATATAAATGACAGTATAAAAATAACATGTGGTGTAGAGAGGTGCAGCACACAAAGAAAAGCCATCAAGTCTAAGAAAGTATAGCGCTTAAAGCCCAGCA
This sequence comes from Mixophyes fleayi, assembly GCF_038048845.1. Taxonomy (NCBI): domain Eukaryota; kingdom Metazoa; phylum Chordata; class Amphibia; order Anura; family Limnodynastidae; genus Mixophyes; species Mixophyes fleayi. The sequence goes on along the minus strand of NC_134402.1, from coordinate 180,285,458 downwards.
CTGGCAAATAGTTATTAGCTTAGCAGCAAATAGGTACAGTGGTATATCCCATATATCAAAGAACACAAGTAGTTCTCTCTGACTACAAACCGAGCGGGTTAGGGCTTAGTATGACTTACTTTTGGAGTTTGTTGAACAGATGGACATTTCTCTTTATTAATTACAGGTAGTATGGTACTCCCTGTACTCAGAAAATATTTGCTTGTATAGGCAGCTAAAGACTGCAACAAAGACTCAGAGGTATATTTACTAAACTGCGGGTTTGAAAAAGTGGAGATGTTGCCTATAGCAACCAATTAGATTCTAGTTTTCATTTATTTAGTACATTCTACAAAATGACAGCTGGAGTCTGATTGATTGCTATAGGCAACATCTCCACTTTTTCAAACCCGCAGTTTAGTAAATATACCCCTCAGTATCCTGAACTGTTTAACTCTATTCTGTACTGTATCTCCCAGAATTTAAGAGATGTACAGTAATTAAGTAAGATTACAGGTGAAAGTTGAATTGAGCTTCACTGCCTTCTACAATATACAATGTCACAAACACCACCTATCATGGGGGAATGAGGTAGAATTATGTAAAAGTATAGTGGAAATACACTTGTATACAATGTTTCTTAAATTGTACACTATACTCTGTAAAAATGCTATTTCAATTTAAAACTGTTGTATGTATTTCTGGTGTATGTATTTTGGTGGTAAGTGATATGATCATTAGTATTGGCTTATTATTTGTATTCTGCTTTAGTAATACCAGTGCCAATCAAAAATTCTGGAGAAAGGAAAAAAGGGATTCAGCAGGCATGATAGTTTTTTAAAAAGGAGAATGGTCTCCGACACAGTCTTTGGCTTGTGGAAAAAAAGGGACATTAATAAAGGTCCTTTCACTTGTTTGCAAACAGTAAATGGGACAGATTTGAATTTGACGTTTTAAAAAACAGTGTTTTGGTGACAAGATTAATTTAATGGAAAATCTTTTGCTTATGTTTACATGATATATTTTGCAACATTCGCACTGTTTATATATAAATATTTGTGTAGAATTACTTTGTAACACTAAATAAGTTACAAATAGGGATTCCCAACACCAGTCATCATTGACCTCTTAGTATATATACTAAATTAGATAAAATAAGGGTGTGTATGTTATAAGCATATAGATGGCATCAGCATTAGTCCAGACAACTGTAGCTATGTTAGCAATAGAATTTGCCTAATTGTAAAATAAAAAGCACCAGCCATGCCTTCCATGGACTGGACACATATACTCTCACTGTTCTGTTTGGAATGACAATTCTATTTATTTTACAAGGCATCAATTTTGTAGGAAAAAGGGAAATGAACCAATCAGAATACAACTTTTTACCTACTCCACTACCTAAAACTCGAGCTAAAAAAACAGTTGTACACATAAAGCTTTACACAGTAGACTAAACAGGATAATAGGGTTTAGTACCTTCAAAAAGAGGGACTGTTATATGGGGTAAAAGAGGAGGCAATAGTAATTATAAATCTAAAGGAGCAAATTCAATTCCCATAACTAGTCCTAGTACAATGTACCATCTGTAGCATGTTTACCTTCCAAAAGTCCCAATTTTAGGAGGACTCTCCTGATTCTCAGGCACAAAAAGGCTGTAACTTCACGGATATGTGGTTTGAGTGAATTATGGGAGAGACAGAGTTTTTTCTGATTTTGCTCATTTGATGCTTAGCTTAAAATTTCCGCAAAATGTCTGGAAGAGCTGAGGTACACTCACAGCACACTGCAGTGAGTGAAGACCAAGAGATACCTCCCAACTTTCCTGATTTAGGGGGAACACTCCCAATTTGAGGGCTTTGTATCACCGTTCTGATCAAGACAGAATTTTTTCCATGGGATGGAAAGTTGGGTGTTATGTCCTTTCCACTGTAGCTCTTAAGGGGTGCTTTTGGGGGGAGGGGAAGAGTGCTGGGAACGTTTCAGATTGACGGAAGTGCTGGGCATGCCCCCTTCTTATAAGCGTGCTACTGCTTCAAAAGTTGGAATATATGACCAAGATAAGATTATGGAAGCTTTCAACCCTATTCCAAAACCGATACACTGCATTATAGAAGATGGATCTCGCGTGACTTTTTCTTTTGCAAGCTTAGTGTGTTATCAAAAAATAAAAGAACAGTGGTGAATATTTACACAATTTGACCTTCAGTTTACCCCCCCAAAAAAGTGGTAAGCTGGGGTTAAAATGCTGGTATTGTTCATAGAATAAAAGAGTACAGTAACTTGTTTCCTTAATATTTTTTTATTATAGTGGAACTGCAGAACTGTATAGAAGAATAATGTATGAAACAGTACAGGCACTGTAACAAACAGCAACTTCCATACATGCACATAGTATAGCATAATCCAATTTAAATTGTGAATGAAGAGAAAGGAGATGGGGAGGAAAATGAGAGAGGGGGAATCAATGGGAGAATGCAATAACTCCAACCTCTTTATTGACAATTCTGTCTGGAGCTCGGATGTCACTTGTAGCTTCCCCACTCATTGTGGTGAGCTCATTGAGCACTTAGACTCTTATTAAGAATACTGTTTTCAGTTTCAGGAAGAAGTCTTCTGAAAAAAATTGTCTCTTTAAAGAGGGCATTACATGGAAGTGTGTAGCGCCAAGAAAGGGATATGGTGACATCTGAAGGAGAGGAAGAGACATCCCAGGCGTTGCAAGCATAGGCAACCTCTGGCTTTGGCTCACTAGCTGATGTTAAAATAATAGCTGCAGACGAGGCATTTTTTGAATTGCGGAACAGCTGAATGTGGGTTATATGGGAGTGAATGGGAATAAGGGTCTACATTATAGCTGCCTTCTGGGGTTCTCTGTGCAATGTGGCTGTCAATGCAGTGGGCCCTCAGTGCAGTGTAAGAATTCTCACTGCAATATGTCTGTCGATGGTGGAATTTCTGTGTGATATGGCCGGCAATGAGGGAAGTCTCTGTGTCATATAGCAGGCAAAGAGCCGTCTGTACAATATGGCTGTAACAGGAGGAGGGGTCTCTTAGTCTGGAGGCTGTCTGTTTCTCCCTTAGTCTGAAGGCCCTGCTTTGCTCTCTAAGTCTAGTGCAGTGTTTCCCAAACCCAGTGCTCAAGTACCCCTAACAGTGCAGGTTTTCAAGGTCAAAAGTGAAAAAATTAGCACCACAAGTGGATCTTTCAAAATGTGTCAGTCAGTAATGAATACACCTGTTCTTCAGTAAAGAGATATGGAAAACATACACTGTTAGGGGTAATTGAACACTGGGTTTGGGAAACATTGGTCTAGTGGCTATGTGTGCTCCAACATTATTGTTCAGGAAAACAGAAGGAAGGAATTCAATTAGCCGAGAAGTGTCTCGTGGACATTTCGGAGACAGGTTCCGGTGGAGCTTTTAACAGAAATCTCTGCTCATTTTTCCTCACGTTCCATCGAGGTGCGAGGAAAGACGAGTGGAGATTTCTACCGTAGTATCTAAAAAAGTGCGCAGGTGCAGTGTTCTAAGAAACATGGTGGCTCATTTAATCTGCCCCAAAGAATGCACTGAATTGAGATGCATTGTGAGAATCAACACTTTTAAGTGGCAGCAGAGGGAAAAAGAGGCATTGCCAACATTATCATTCCCTGGTGACTCCAGCAACATCAAGGCACAATTATAGGAAACCTTACACTATACTACTGTTGTGGAACTACAAGACACAGCATGCTAAGAGTTGTAGTTCATCAGCACCTGGAGAGCCAAATGTTGCAGAGAAAACACTTTTTGCACTTAGGGTAGGTTACTAGAGGCTGATTGATAAAAATGGGATTCTACTACTATATTTCTACAAAGCTGGATTAAGAACAAATGAGGTTCTAAGAAGTATAAGTTTTTTGTGGCCTCTTCCACAGATATCCTTAGCGTCTCAGCAAACAATTAAACTAGCAGTCTGCCCTCATGATTATTCCTTCCATGCCACGTTTCATTGTGCCCTACCTCCCATTATCAAGTTATATTGCAGAGACCATCTCTCATTTTCAGTCATATTACACAGAGGGATATATTTACTAAACTGAAGGTTTGAAAAAGTGGAGATGTTGCCTATAGCAACCAATCAGATTCTAGCTGTCATTTTCTAGAACGTATTAAATAAATGATAACTAGAATCTGATTGGTTGCTATAGGCAACATCTCACTTTTTCAAACCCACAGTTTAGTAAATATACCCCTGAGACTCCATTGCCAGTCATATTGCATGGATACCCCACATTTCACTGAGGACCCCTAATACCAGATATATTGCAGAGACACTTATCCCTGGCAGATTATGTATTAAACTTTCTTTGCTTCATAGAGTGCTGTTTTCTTTCCTGTCTTTCCTCTTTTAATAGTACCAGGACAATACAGTCATTGTACACAAGGTCATGCAATAGATAGTTCTGCACAATTACTAAACAGAGCATTGCCCACATGACATTAGCATATGTGTGGCGCATTTTATTCCAGTTTCATGTCAAGCATATAGTTAAAGGGTTATTAACATTTAGAAATTAAGTTCTGAGTATATCTTGGAAAATGCACATATTTGTAAATAAGTGCTTTCAGTGAATAGGACACTATGAATGATCAAAGCACACAACTGGGTGTTGTTGTGGTGTCATTTCCGCATGAGCAACCAATAATTAGATTTCTAAATGTGGCAATGGTAATGTGATAAAAATGCTATAAAGCAAGCTTATTTCAATGCAAAAGTGAAACCACTTGAGAGAGACCACAGTCGCTACGTTTGAATTATTTTAGCAGTTTACTAAACCATAAGCTTCTAATTGAGTGAATCTGCCCTACAAATCTTCAAAGGGAAACGAAGGGAACACCTGTATAAGTATTCTGAAGACGTGATGCTGAGTACAGAGACAAAGGTACATGTGGGTCCCATTTTGGTCTAAGATGGTAAGCACATGACTATTCAGCTTCACTATATATATATATATATATATATAAATAAATATATATATATATATATATATATATATATATATATATATATATATATATATATATGGGGGTGTTGATGCAATGAGGACATTTTCTATAACAGATTTCTTCCGAGTTAATCTGTTAGTTACACTGGTCCTTCTCTCTTAAAGCCACATTCATTTTTGTAAAACCATCAAATGGATTTATGTAGTTGATAGTGTGTATTACACTTTGAATACCTATACCCAAAGCTTCTCTGGAATGCCTGAGAAGGTCCTCTCTTCAGTTAGATAGAATGCCACTGACAAAGGAAAGGAACAGGAGCAAAAAGAGTACTTTTTTTGTGGGATACATCGTTACTATGAGATGTAGGTCATTTTATGGTACTATTGAACAGGTACATTTTAGATTGAAAATCATTTTATTGAAAACCTCACCCACATTTTAATAAAGTCAATAGAATATGACAGCTTTTCATGTTCATATAAAAACCATAAATAGAGATGAATATAAAAATATATATCATCGTCATCTATTAATTTATATAGCGCCACTAATTCCGCAGCGCTGTACAGAGAACTCATTCACATCAGTCCCTGCCCCATTGGAGCTTACAATCTAAATACCCTAACATACACACACAGACTGAGAGAGACTAAGGGTAATTTAACAGCAGCCAATTAACCTACCAGTATGTTTTTGAAGTGTGAGAGGAAACCGGAGCACCCGGAGGAAACCCAAGAAAAAACACGGGGAGAACATACAAACTTCACACAGATAAGGCCATGGGCGGGAATCAAACTCATGAGCCTAGTGCTGTGAGACAGAAGTGCTAGCCATTAAGCCACTGTTGGAGCAGAGCTGTACCATATGTAACTTGTAGTTATTACATATAACACAGATCTACTTGAAAACGGAGAAGAACTGACCTACGCCAACTCAGAGATGATGAATTAGAATGCGTGCGCCCTCGTTGCACCCCAACTCCTTCTCCTGGCACACACCCGGTTGCACTGCTGTGAGAAGGCAAATATGGAGTAAAGAATAGAAATGTGATGCTGTTGCCTTCATATTTGCATTTAATGTCCCCACAGCGCTTAAATGTGCAAGTAGGCATAGCACTTCATGATGCTGCTTTTTTGTTAGTTTTCTTCACTTACATTAGTTTTTTGGTATTTGTGTAATATATATTTATGAAGACATATGTAGTAAAGGGGATCACAAAATGATCAACTTCTCCACATAATAGCATCTACAATTCCAATCTATGTTTTGACTTTACTTTAGTACTTTAATTTTGGGGTAATCTATAAATAGCCTTGCAAATTGAGAATCCTTAAAATAATATTATAACAGTTTGCTTAGTACGCTACTCAAATGTTTTGTACTCACAGGTGTGAAAAGTTACTAACTGCCCAAAAAGTCAGAGTCAGTTGTTTTGCTTAAAGTCACAACACTTATATGTGTCTAGGACGCCATGCACATGTAACATCATCATTTGTAACAAAGAAAGAACTTTCTTATGTCTGCTGGTATGTTTTGGTACAATTCAATCAGATAGTGGTGCACAAACACTGCTTTTACTTGTGATCTTTCTGGGAATTGAGGCAAATGTTCTGTAAGTTTAATTCATGTTGAGCTTTCGTTCGCTTTTAATACATAGCACTTACATTTAAACAAACAGGGAGATGTAATTTTATCTTAAGTAACTAGCCATACATCCCTTCTGTACCTCAATAGTAAATAAACATACCACTATACTGATAACACTAGACTCTCATGTTACAACTATATACAAAGATACTGGTCTTCCAGAGACAAAAACACACACACCCCAATGATTAAAAGTTCCGTTATCGCATATAATTTTTAAGCTGCAATAAAATCATAGTAATCCTTTATTGCTTCTCAAAATACTACTGCTACTAATAATACAAACAACCTGTTTCCTTAGTATGAATCTTTAAAAAACAGAATTATCACTAGAAGGTTCAATCTCCCTTTGAACAATGCAAGATGGAAAGGTGTTAGGAAGAGATACAGTGGGAGAATGAATAGTAAATACTGTAGAAAGAAGAAATAGCATGATTACCTTTGTTACAAATAATCATATATATTCATCCCATGTCCTGTGAGTTGTCCTCAAACTTTCTGCTTGACAAACTTGTCCGAGGAAACACTTCATTCTGTTGCTAGTGTCTGAAGGGCATATACACAGAGATGCAGTATCTGCTCTGACATTTTACCAGAATGCTCCAACACTGCTCAGGGCAAGGATCACAATTTAAAAAAAAAAAAAGTTTAACAACTTCCCTTCTATCCACTCCCAAAGAGTCCCACCCTCTTTTTCATTCCAGCACCCTGTGACCTCCCCTCTTATCCAGGACCTGGCTGTGGAAAAGTGAGCAGCACATGACTATTTCACTTCATTGTGCATCTTGGAATTGTTCAGAGCCTGATACAGGCTGGTGGTCACAGTGCCTGCTGCACTGTGCTAACCCCTTCACTGCCTTCATATTACAGGTAGCCTTTATACGTGTTTCTGTTGCTGTACAATGTTTTCCATATTATATTACTATATTTCTACACATAAAAACACATTAGAGATCATTTACAAACCACAAAACATCTGCTGTACATTTTAAAAGCCGTTTTGTTGGCGCTGTGTGACTTGATTTACACAAGTGCACCTAGACTTCCACCGAGGCTCATCAGTTTAAGGAAAGTGACCGTCTTAAAGCTGTCGGTTTTTGGATTTTATCCTATATTTTTAATGGACCCATTCTGGCCTGTTATACTTCGGTGAAAAAGCGCATTTTCAAGTGCACGCAAAGATAATTGCCATAATGAAGAGTGTTCCAAAGTCCCCTCCCGCTCATGATTAACTAGAATAGGGAAAAAAAAGCGTATAGGTCTCAATTGAACAAATTCTTATTTATCTTACTGCATATTTCAGGTTTCATATCAATTTAAAAAAAACCAAAAACACAACCTAAGGCCAGGGAAGCAACAGTGCACCGTTGGGCGCTATAGCAAAATTTGCTAAGGGCCCGGCTATGCCGCTGTAGCCTCCCAGGCCCCCCTCTGCTCTCAACAGCAAAGTGGGGGCCCCATTGGAAAGGAGCTTCACTACACATGTGCAGGACCTGCACATGCTCAGAAGAGACCTTCACTCTGCTATTTTGAGAGCAGATCAGGGGACGCGGAGGTTGGGGTAACCTGGCATTGCCAGGCACCGTAATTTCCAACAGTGCAGGTGCAGCTTAAATGGTTCGTATTTGGTTCATTCATTAAGATCCATGGGAAACATTGGGAATTTTAGTTATATGCAATATGGAATAAGAAAGTATCAATCTTCCAGTGCTTAATGATGGAGGGCACAGTTATTACACAGGTAATTTCACAATTTATTGTTCATTAATAATAAATTCAGAATAGCAATTTTAGGAAGTGTTAAGTAGGGCTCTGTTGAATGAAGCCCTAAAAAATAAAATTTAAGACACATTTTTTTATAGTTTTGAACTTAATTTTCAGACAACCATTAATTTGTTTACTTTGGCAAATTGGTCATGTGCATCCAGGCTGATTTCCATATTATTAGTCAGTATAGACCGACAATTGAATTACATCCTGAAAACATGACCTGTTGGTAGCTCTTGAGGACTGAGTTTGAACACCTCTGCACTAAAGTATTCGTAAAACTTCCCATACACTGAATTTAAGATGCTGATGGAATTGTGTATGCCACTGTTAGTGGGTGAGGAAATTATTTTGGAATTTTCATTTAAACACTCCTGAAACAGCCAGGACTGGTGCAACCATTAAGTGAACCTAGGCCACCAATGGTTAAAGGGTGCCTAAAACACTGAAAGACTGACATAATGACACTCAGCGGCACCCCTAAACGTAGCGCGAACTGCTGACACGGACAGAGGCGCACGCAGGGGTGGGTTTCCTACTTGTTTCCTACTTGCTGGAAACCCTCGCCCTGCCTGGTGTGTGTTATGTTTTTATTAACTTTCTTTTTCCCCACCCAATTCCCCTGCTCACGGCACCCCCCCCCCCCCCCCGTGTGAGCGGGGGAAGGTGGTTGCCGCGAGCGGGGCAGGGGTGGGGAAAAAGAAAGTTAATAAAAACATCATTGGCGGTCAGTGGAAGCAACAGGCAGCCAATCGCGAGGCTGCCTGTTGCTGATTGGTCTCAGACTGGAAGTGCTCATTTCACTTCCTGTCTGAGCAGCGTAGAATGATGCAGCAGAGAGCAAGGTAAGTGTGTGTGTGTGTGTGTGTGTGTGGTAGTGGCTAATTAATGAGTGTTATTTTCTTTGTGGGGTGATGGTGAGGCAATTTAATTTATTAGTCGGGTTGGTGCAGACTTATGTAGGGTGGGATGATTAATTTAATGTTGGCGTGGTTTCGGCGCTATTAATTAAATGTGTGGCAGAGTTTTGGAAAAAGGATTGCTATTTCTTAAAAGTGAATGCAAGTTATTTAATGTATGGTAGGAAATAGGTTTATTTAATAAATGTGATTACTATTAATTTAATGTTGGGGTTGTTTGGGGGACATGGGTCTTTTTATTAAAGGTGAATAAAATTATTTTACAGTCGGGCTGGTTACAGGAAAGGGGCACTAATAATAAAACATGAATTGTTTTGATTTAATGTCGGACTGCATAGAAGCAGGGAGGCCTACTGTGTTCACTCATTGCTGATATTTCTTTATGTCATGTACCTATTCTATTTCCAAACAGGGTACCAACATTCCAGGATCCAGACAAGCACAACTGAGCTTAGGACCCAAGCGGCAGCAACAAGTATTGAAAGTGGGAAGAACAGGTAGGAGAGAGCAGGACATTCTGATTCTGGTGGGACAGTCCTGAGTTTGGGGACTGACCCACTCAGACAGTTGGGAGGTATGTCCCACTTCACACTGCTCTACTCATGATGGGGGAGCTGGATGCACCTAACAGTAGTGCACGCAGCATTGCTCGTGTATTAAAAGGGGAATTGGAAGAGTTGGAGAGCTACCTAGCACTGTCTAAAATTATAGCCACGCCCCCATGCATGCTGGTCACGCTCACTGGTGGTGTGCTCTGGAAAACCTCCTCCTCAAATCCTGCGTTTGCCCCTGGAAGTGTGAAGTTGCCCCTCTATGTCAGTGCTACACTGGGAGTGTGGCACTTGGCTATAATGTTGCAGCCCAACACCATAACTCTAGGCTGAGGTGCAGAAGACCCTGCTCCCAAATCCTATGGTAAGATGCTGCAGGGGTGTACGTTCAATGCTCAAGGGGGTAGACCCACATAGCTTGCGCCAACACTGGAAACAAAAATTTTTGATTGGACAAAGTATAACCCTAGAGTTATATCAGTGCTTATTTAAAAGAAACACAATATAATGTGTCAGAGGGTACATCCTGACAAATCTGTGATTATTTTTTTTTTCTCCCTGGAATTTTTCCCCAGTCTGATGGGTGAGCAGGGGGAAAAATCCAGCAGATGAAAACTATGAATGTGAAGTGTCACGTAGCTTAGTCTCTTCAGAATACAATGACTTCCTCCATGGTTGATGAACCTCATTCAATTTTAAACCTATCACTACAGTATTTGTTAGTCTAAATCTTGGATTGAGAACTAATGCCACTCATTCTAGATAGTTACCAACATTATAAATAATAATTTTGAAACAAATTGCCGCTCGGTAGGCGTATCTAATAAATCATGCGCAATACTGTTCAAGTGGCCCTTAGTGCACAACTGTCCCAGTCAATTGTAATTGTTTTGCATTTCAAATATGCCACTTCAATATATATTTACCTAAAAGCCACAAAGAGTAAGATTCTAACATGAAGATTGCATTTAATATACAGAATAAGAGGAGCTGTACTATACAGTTTATTAAAAAAAAGAAATATTTAAAAACAGGGACCTTTGTCAGGGACACATTTTAACAATTTGGTATTGTGGGAAAATTGAGATATACACCGAACTGCCAAAACATTAAAACCACAGACAAGTGACGTGAATAACATTGATTATCTTGTTACAATGGCACCTGTCAAGGGGTGGGATATTTTAGGCAGCAAGTGAACAGTCAGTTCTTGAAGTTGAGGTGTCGGAAGCAGGAAAAATTGACAAGTGTAATGATCTGAAAGACTTTGACAAGGGCCAAATTTATTGTGATCGCGAGACAATTGGATCAGAGCATCTCCAAAACGGCAGGTCTTGTGGGATATTCCCAGTATGCAGTGGTTAGTACCTACCAAAAGTGGTCCAAGGAAGGACAACCACTGAACCGGTGACATGATCATTGGGGCCCAAGGCTCATTGATGAGCGTAGACAAGCTTGTCTGGTCCAATCCCATGAAAGAGATACTGTAGCACAAATTGCTGAAAAAGTTAATGCTGAATGTGATAGAAAGGTGTCAGGACACACAGTGCATCGCAGCTTGTTTCATATGGGGATGCATAGCCGCAGATCAGCTAGAATGCCCATGCCGACCTCCTGTCCACCGTCGAAAGCATCTACAATGGACACGTGTAACGACTTATACGTTGCGTACCTGGCACTACTCAGAGGAAGGTGCGAAATCTAACGTGTCCTTGGTATTCACCAGGGACCCCCGCAAGGAGGTATGGACTCCGCTGCAGGAACACGCAGGTCGCGGTTCTTCCACGAGTCGAATAGCGAGGTACGAGAGGAGCGTGTCAGACTGGCCGGGTCGGTAACTGTGCTGGCAAATAGAAGTACACAAGGAAAATCCGGAGGGATGGTGAGACAAGCCGGGTTGGTAACGTCTGGAATCGCAGTACTGAAGGGAGATCCAAAAGGGGTGGTCAAAACAGTCCGGGTCAGAAGGGTCACAGGCAAACAAGAGAAGTCAGGAACAAGGCTAGGAACTGGAAACACAGGAAACGCTGGAGGCAGGTTAGACCTGATACTCTGGCACAGGTGTGCACACTGAAAGCTCCTTATAAAAACTGAGGAGCCAATGGGACATCAGGGGGCGGCGGCGCAGATCTCAGCTGCCGTCGCGAGGCTAGAGTAGCTTCCCATTGCCTAGCAACAAGACGCACATGCGCAGACTGGCAACCAGACGCACGAGGGGGAGAAGCAGGCGGCCGTCCCGAAGAGACAGCGGGATGGCGCCTGACAACACGTGAGCAACAGAACTGGACCATGGAACAATGAAAGAAAGTGGCCTGGTCTGATGAATCACGTTTTCTTTTACGTCATGTGGAAAGCCAGGATCGTCATTTACCGGGGATGAGATGACACCAGGATGCACTATGGGAAGAAGGCAAGATGGCGAAGACAGTGTGATGCTCTGGGCAGTGTACTGATGGGAAACGTTTGCTTTGGTCTTGGCATTCATATGGATGTCTCTATCCTAATCCTGCAGAAATTTTTAGATCAACAGCAGAGTTCTTCACCTATAGCAACTGCCTTTCAGGTAGAGATAGTTATTCTCACAGGTACTCAGATACACCCAGGACTTATAAATAGAAGTAGTAAAGTGAATACTAAAGGAACGTGCAGCAAGAAGCCGGAGGCTGGGAGACAACTCTGTGGAAGAGTGCAGGGAGTAACTGGAGCCAAGCCAGAAGTCGTAGGTCAGTAGCAAACAAGAAGTGTCAATATAGGCTTGAGAAATGGGACAGGCAGCAAACAGGAGTAGTCTGCTTATGCAGGATTCGGGGAGGCTCTAACATTATTTACGATCTGTGAGAAAACCCTGTGTGTTGAGGAGCCAGCTTGTAATAAAGTGACTATAATCAGAGAAGGAGTAGAGGCACGATCCCAGTCCGAAATGGTGAGTGCAATCAGGTGATTGCAGTCCTTGCGCATTCCCTGGCGGCCTGTCAAACAGCCGGAGGCTGAGAAATACAGAAGTTTTCCTAGCTGTCAAGGCAACAGCCGAGACGTGTAGGGGAGAAGCGACATCACGGCTGTCTAGGCAACAGCCGGGACTGAAGTATGCGCCATACAACAGCACGGCGGCTTATGTGGGACTCTTTTTCATTTGTTTTCATTGTGATTCCAATATGGAGAATGAATTTCATTCAAGAAGAATTTGATCTTCAACGAATTTAAGCATAATTTTTTATCTTCTATTTATCTTCATCTATGTTAGAACACCAAGGGGCATATTCAATTAGGGTTCCGGTCCGCGGTAATGCACGTTACCGCTGAAAGTGCGCACTATTGCCGGTAATACAGTACCGCAATAACGCGGATTTTCATACGCAACCCTGTGGGCTGTGAACGAAAATCCACGTTATTGCGGTACCGTGGATTAAGTTCGCGGCCCGTTCCGGCGGACCGGAATCGTAATTGAATATGCCCCTAAGAGAGCTTGAAGTTTCTATACATTTTTTATGTCACAATAATTCCTATAGGAAGTGTATATCCTGTATAGATTAGTAAAGCTGCATTTAGAGGGAGCGCAGATATATTTGAAATTTATTTAAATAGAATAACTAGCCCTTAATCCACTTTTCCCATTGGCTGATTTGATCTGGGTTCCCAAAGCTAGGCGTCCTGTAAATGCCCGGTTACCAAAGACAACTAGGGACTCCCTAGCGGTGTGTGACAAAGTGCTGGAGGCCAATCCTACGACTATGGTCCCAACAAAAAATATCTCCCTAGCTGCAGTGGCTAAATTAATCCCAGATTTAAACCTTAGTCTATGGTCATCAAATGGTATAACCTCATTCACTGATTTACTAGACGGACAGAGCTTACTCTCTTTTTTATGCAAATTAAGAAAAGATTTCCCCTTCCCTCCCAGGAATTTTAAAAATACCTGCAGTTTAGACATTGGTTTAATTCCCTTCCCAGACTAGGTCTACCCATTACGGCACCACGCTCTTGCTGTTCACTAAGTTAACAAAAGAAGATAATAAATCCAGCATTACCTTCTGGTATCGCTATTCTCTCCCCTCCACATCCAGCGGCGCACGGAGTATTGTCGGGGGGGGGGGTTCCCCCCGCCGACCCCCCAAAAAAAACCCAAAAAAACAGAGAGAGAGCTGCTGCATGCTCCGTTTCGCCAGCGCTGTCCTATACAGCAGCCGCGGCGCTGTCTAAGAAGCGTCTGCGGCGGTGCTGTATACAATACAGCACCGCCGCGGATGCTTCTTTGACAGCGCCGCGGCTGCTGTATAGGACAGTGGCCAATTAGTTAGCGCAGGGGGGGTTTCTAGAGACTCTGAAACCCCCCCTGCGTGCGCCACTGACATCAGAAAATAAGACTAAAATACAACTGCAGTGGGAATCTGACCTTCACCTCGAATTGGATAGTGAGGAATGGGAAACCATTTTCACTAATTCGTTCCGAATGTCAAAATGTATAAACCATACAGAAAGATGATAAAATTAATCAACAGATTGTATCTCACTCCAACTAGACTTCATAAAATGTGGCCCAGCAAGTCGAAACTTTGCTGGCAGCTATGTAATATACTGGGTGACCTGATGCATGTATTCTGGAATTGCCCCTTTATACAGCGGTTTTGGGAGCAAGTCTTCAGGCTAGCCAATAAGGTTACTGCACAGAATCTCTCTCCTACCTCAGAGGTTGTGTTATTGCATCACTACCCCCCACTAAATGATAAATATGTGTTTATTCATTTTTTGATTGCCGCGAGAGCCTCCATAGCTCAGTGTTGGAAGTCACCACAGCCACCCCTGATTCAAAAAGTAGTGACCAAGGTGCAATACAGCTTTGAAATGGAGACAGTGGGGATGCCCTACTCCACTGTCCCCTCATCCCCGATAATAAAATTGTTTAACTGGCACGTGTATGTTACGGCAGGAGAGAGAGCTTCCCCAGCTCAAGTACATTCTAATCTGCCTCTTGTATCACTGTCACTTAGCGAATCTCCCCAACGGTCTTGTGACCACCTGATAACTCTCACAAACTGTGAGGGAGCCAATTTGGTCTTCCTCCCTCAAGTCTATAATGTGGTATAGAAGCAGTATTGTTTAAAGTGTTCCTTCCCACTATGTACCCCTCTTACCCTCTCTTTTTTTGTCCTTCCCTTACCCCCCCTTCTTTTTACTTTCTGTACCCCATAATCATTGAAAAATTAATAAAATACTATTGAAGTTAAAAAATAGAATAAATACTCATTAGTATTTCTTAGATTCTAGCTGTCATTTTGTAGAATGTACTAAATGAATGATAGCTAGAATCTGATATAGGCAACATCTCCACTTTTTCAAACCCGCAGTTTAGTAAATATACCCCAAGATCTTGCTTAATTTAAGTTATAATACATATTAGTTGACTTTTCTGTAACAAACATTTGTGGAAAAGCAGTGTTCTAACATCACAATTTGATGATTATACATTTTATTAACCGGCTCACTGGGACCTACTTATGAGTAAATATATTAATATCTATGATCTAAGTGGTGAGGGGATGTGAACACAAAAAAAAATACTTTGAAGCATATTTTTTCCACATTGGTTTTGAAAGATTGCATTTAAAAAGATGCTAAGCCAACATTTTGATCCCCCTGTGTTAGCAATATGCCAAGAGACACAACTTGCGTGTTTGAGAGAAAGACTGTACCTGCATATTTGTAGAATAGTAAATAATTTCACTTCTCCGTGAAAGTACAAGTTGGAGGTGTTGCTGCTAGTGAAAGATAGTGCTGAAAAGGTGTTCTCCATTTCATTACTGATCACTAACCACTTGTTTAACTTCTTCTTTACTACATGTGCGTATGAGGTTCAATGTTTAGTTAGACTTCCTCTATGGAACCATAGAAAATGTGTTATATTTACCAAAACATGAAAAAGAATGGAAATTAGTTACGTGTTGTTTTTTGAGGTTTTCAACAGTTGTGAAATCAATAAGTCCTCAAATTAACAGGGCACCACTAACACTAATGGCCACGCATGTTTAGATCTAGTATATATTTGGCATGATGCTGATCTGATCTTGCCACACTCATGGATCGGGCAACTTGCTTCTCCTATAACACTTCATTAGTGGGATCAGCCAGTGACCACATACATAGTGATAGCTGTCACCGGCAGAGTGACATCTATGATGGTCCGTGGAGTCCTATATGTGGCACTTTCAGGGAAATTTGGTCTCAATCAGCCCAATTTCAGTTTGAAAACATGATCCAAGGTGGTATTAAAGCATGTAGATCTAATTACCAAATAAAATAAAGTTTCAATAAGTTCTAGTCCTGTAATACACATTGAAAAATGTATCCAATTTACAGTGAAATGGGGTTGAAACAGCAATCACGATCTACTCTTTCTGGTGGTGACACACTGCAGTTCATATAAAACAAGCAAGTTTCCAAACAATGGCAACTGTATCTGCCCGTGAAACGCAACTAATACAGATCACATTGCCAACTATTAACAGTTGCAAAAAGAATTGTTATAGCCTGAGTGACAGTTCACTATATTGCAGCTGTTGTCAGCGAAACAATTAGCATACTATGCTCAGATCCACTATCTGTTGTTGCAGTGATAAATGGTTTAGTGTGTACACATTGCTCTAACCCACCATTACACTGAAAATAAAACACAAAAGGTAGCCTATGGGCTAAGGCCATGGACAATTGGAAACATTCCCGGAAAAGATGGTTTCAAACAATATTTGGGTTTTACATCAAAAATGTCATTTTAAGGTGTGAATTCATACAGAAGATTATAATTTACAGAAAGATATCCCATTTTTTATTTTTTTTTAAAGTATTAAAACCTACTCCACTATGTATGCATACTATGTAGAAGTTAGAATTTTGTGAAGGCACTTACAACACAATAACAATTGGCAACTATGTACAAATTGAGGTTATACTTTCACAGCAAGTCCTAGTAGGTAAATTATTTTGAGCAGTGTAATAGAAGCCCTGAAACATCAGTATATTATATAGTGCTCAGGGTTTGATCTCTATATGAAATACGGGGATGGTCATTTTTTTCCAGAGCTTTGCATAACTTTACAAATCTAATACGACAATAGAAACCTCCAGTAATACAACGAAGGCCACTGATCCATTCAACCCTATGTAATGGGTGATCGCAAAAACATTATTTCTTCAAAGCTTATATGGACCAGAAATGCTATAATCCTGTGCGATAACGAAACAGCATGATCACTTTCCAATCTGACCATCAACTGTTGCATCATTATGGTCTGTTATTGAGACTGGAAGATGACACACAGATGTACACAGAAGCCGATCAGTGATCATCTTGTGACCCCTCTCTTATGACTTATCCAATAATGATCCTTTCAACTTTGAGGGGATCATTATAAGGTATTGCAGTTACTTTCAGACCAATACCAGTGAGTGTGGCCAGTATCACTGCAAGCAAATCAAAATAAACCTGTAGGATAATTTTGAGACAATCTCTTAACTACTTACTTTGTTAAAAAAAAATATTGTTAGCATTTACTTGTTGAATTGTACTTGTGCGCTTCTGATTAATTTGAAAAATGTATAAAGTATTTCCCAAAAGAAAAAACATTTCAAGGTGACAATTTAAAAGCAGAACACCACAAGAGAAGTGACTTAAACTGTCTGAAATAGTTAAACCTCATGCAGCTTAATAGCAGAGATTCATATAAGTGCAATGATCACAGCTGTTACAATAATAGGGAAAGACAGAGAGCAGTGGTCAACTTACTTATTAGGTTGATTGTCCTCACATGACAGACAACTGACAGGACAGCATGCAAGCACAATTGAGCCCATTGGAACAGGTTGCAGTGGTAGTCAGTTATTCCCCTTTCTATTTTCAGTTACATGCAGAATGGGAACTGACCCTCCTCTAGAATAATACAGGCACTGTGCTGACTGTCTCCCTGATACTTTGCTCAAATACTGTAATTTACAACATGATCCCAGCCCATTAGATCGTGCTACACAAACCACTGTCTAATCAATGGTTAAGTTCCCAGCAGTAAAAGCACATGGGAATATTTAACCATTCCATTAGCCCTCATTACAATGACATAGGTTACTAAACCAGCTCACTATGTAGCTAGGGCTCTTTTTTACCTATTGGAGTCCTCTACTCATAGACAGTTCAGCAAACTGCACAGACACTATGTGAAAGCAAACTATATAATAAAAGGAAACGGAAAACAGTATGATCAACATAAACCCCAAAACTGGAACTTTCATACAACAAACCACACACCGTTGTTTAAAAATTTAAAAATTGGAATATTACCTACCCCCTTTCCTCAATAATAAATAGCAAAAAAAAATTTTTAAAAAAAAATTCTATGTCTAACAGTGTGTAGATTATGTCCCCCAAAAGTCAACAAGTTTAAATGGTAAAGCATCACATACTGGTATGCTTGCAGTATCCCTAGGAAAGGTTATGTGGACGAATTCACCAAGCAGGACAAAGCATTACTGTTATCTAAAAGGCTACAACCCTAATAATTAGAATCAAGCTTCTGCCCTGTCCCAGAATGATAGCCTATAATGACTATTCCATAGACAAGTAAACCTTACAGTTTAACATGTCCAATTAAGGCTTGTTAGTTACACTTACACACATCTAAAGTTTAAGAAATCTATTAAAACTTTTCCACTTAAACTCTAAAAAGCAATGAAATGACAATTAAGGCAGAAGCGCAATACAGACATGCTATGCTCTCACGTCTTGTGCTTAGCTGCAGATTCAGCACTATCATGGAGTGAGATTGCTGTCACTCACAAATGGTGGAGCTGCTTATTCACAGAATACAAACATGTAATCTATGCAACTGAAGGTCTGAGCACCTATGTAGCACAATAGATAGTCCCCACATCCATCCCACTCAGTCCTGATTTATGGATGGTAATTTATTTAAGCATGTGTGCAAATTTGGTGTTACATACTGGAGCCTGTTTGTGAATGTACAGAGATTCGGGCCCATATTTAGCATTTAGTTGTTTCTAGTACATAACTCAAGTTTGTATATGTTGATTTGAGAACTCATTGCACTATTTTAACATACTTTGTATTACTGTTACCAATTCATTTGCATGGAGTTTTTACATTATTAATAAATAAATATAATATGCTTTATCAATATAATATATTACTTTTAATGTGGGAACATATTAAAATTTTATGTACAGTATATACCCCTTGCGGCTTTGTTCTAGTGCTCTCTGTGGGTTCGGTTTATACTGCTGTGCAGTTTACTAATAAAATATTTCCCGCTAAAGTCTTGCTGGCTGTATGTATCCCTAAAATGTTGTTAAAAGTTAGCTTAGGCCTTGTAAGGGAATGTAACTGCAATATAATTGCAAACATTGCTCAATGAAAACCAAACTAAGCAGAGGCTTCTACACCAATTAAATGTATTTAAAATTTATTGTTATTTTGTTGTTCTACTTTTGTATGAAGTTGCTATATTGTCTCTTTCTAAGACACTGAGGTGCCTATTTATTAAGGTACTTTCAGCTGAAAATCCTTCAGGGGATAAGTGCATTAAGTATTGAAGTTATTTATAACTATAGGATTGCAACAGATATCTCCGATATTTGCATGTAGTCCCACTGTTACCGTATGGAAGATTTTCGGAACTTGTCCCCAATAGCTGAAGATGGCATTAGTCATTGACTCCTATGGGGAGTGCATTGCAGTAGAGGGATCTTCTGATCTCTCACTGCACCTTACCTTCTCTCCCCTCCAGTCACTATCGCAAAAATGTCTCTGCGCATGCGCGACCTTATGTCACGCATGCACAGAGCAACTTTGTACAATTATAACCAGGACAGCCTCCTATCTGATCCACTGTTCCAGGATGATTTTTTAAATGAGGCCAAAAATTCATCTGTCATGACAGATGATAATTAACGAGGCAAACCCTGTTAATTAATAAATATGCCCCTGAATCCCTAAACTACAAAAAAAAATTAAACTAAGATAATGTAATTGTACTGCATGTGTGTATTCCCGTGAACACAAAAATCTTTGAATTAGCAACTCCACCATTTTGTGAGTGACAGCAATCTCACTCCATGATAGTGCTGAATCTGCAGCTAACCACAGGATGTGAGGGCATACCATGTCTGTATTGTGTGAGTGACAGCAATCTCACTCCATGACAGTGCTGAATCTGCAGCTAACCACAGGATGTGATGGCATACCATGTCTGTATTGTGTGAGTGACAGCAATCTCACTCCATGATAGTGCTGAATCTGCAGCTAACCACAGGATGTGAGGGCATACCATGTCTGTATTGTGTGAGTGACAGCAATCTCACTCCATGATAGTGCTGAATCTGCAGCTAACCACAGGATGTGAGGGCATACCATGTCTGTATTGTGTGAGTGACAGCAATCTCACTCCATGATAGTGCTGAATCTGCAGCTAACCACAGGATGTGAGGACATACCATGTCTGTATTGTGTGAGTGACAGCAATCTCACTCCATGATAGTGCTGAATCTGCAGCTAACCACAGGATGTGAGGGCATACCATGTCTGTATTGTGTGAGTGACAGCAATCTCACTCCATGATAGTGCTGAATCTGCAGCTAACCACAGGATGTGATGGCATACCATGTCTGTATTGTGTGACTGACAGCAATCTCACTACATGATAGTGCTGAACCTGCAGCTAACCACAGGATGTGATGGCATACCATGTCTGTATTGTGTGAGTGACAGCAATCTCACTCCATGATAGTGCTGAATCTGCAGCTAACCACAGGATGTGATGGCATACCATGTCTGTATTGTGTGAGTGACAGCAATCTCACTACATGATAGTGCTGAATCTGCAGCTAACCACAGGATGTGATGGCATACCATGTCTGTATTGTGTGAGTGACAGCAATCTCACTCCATGATAGTGCTGAATCTGCAGCTAACCACAGGATGTGAGGGCATACCATGTCTTTATTGTGTGAGTGACAGCAATCTCACTCCATGATAGTGCTGAATCTGCAGCTAACCACAGGATGTGAGGGCATACCATGTCTGTATTGTGTGAGTGACAGCAATCTCACTCCATGATAGTGCTGAATCTGCAGCTAACCACAGGATGTGATGGCATACCATGTCTGTATTGTGTGACTGACAGCAATCTCACTACATGATAGTGCTGAATCTGCAGCTAACCACAGGATGTGAGGGCATACCATGTCTGTATTGTGTGAGTGACAGCAATCTCACTCCATGATAGTGCTGAATCTGCAGCTAACCACAGGATGTGATGGCATACCATGTCTGTATTGTGTGACTGACAGCAATCTCACTACATGATAGTGCTGAATCTGCAGCTAACCACAGGATGTGAGGGCATACCATGTCTGTATTGTGTGAGTGACAGCAATCTCACTCCATGATAGTGCTGAATCTGCAGCTAACCACAGGATGTGATGGCATACCATGTCTGTATTGTGTGACTGACAGCAATCTCACTACATGATAGTGCTGAACCTGCAGCTAACCACAGGATGTGATGGCATACCATGTCTGTATTGTGTGAGTGACAGCAATCTCACTACATGATAGTGCTGAATCTGCAGCTAACCACAGGATGTGAGGGCATACCATGTCTGTATTGTGTGAGTGACAGCAATCCTACTCCATGATAGTGCTGAATCTGCAGCTAACCACAGGATGTGAGGGCATACCATGTCTGTATTGTGTGAGTGACAGCAATCTCACTCCATGATAGTGCTGAATCTGCAGCTAACCACAGGATGTGATGGCATACCATGTCTGTATTGTGTGAGTGACAGCAATCTCACTACATGATAGTGCTGAATCTGCAGCTAACCACAGGATGTGATGGCATACCATGTCTGTATTGTGTGAGTGACAGCAATCTCACTCCATGATAGTGCTGAATCTGCAGCTAACCACAGGATGTGAGGGCATACCATGTCTTTATTGTGTGAGTGACAGCAATCTCACTCCATGATAGTGCTGAATCTGCAGCTAACCACAGGATGTGATGGCATACCATGTCTGTATTGTGTGAGTGACAGCAATCTCACTCCATGATAGTGCTGAATCTGCAGCTAACCACAGGATGTGATGGCATACCATGTCTGTATTGTGTGACTGACAGCAATCTCACTACATGATAGTGCTGAACCTGCAGCTAACCACAGGATGTGATGGCATACCATGTCTGTATTGTGTGAGTGACAGCAATCTCACTCCATGATAGTGCTGAATCTGCAGCTAACCACAGGATGTGATGGCATACCATGTCTGTATTGTGTGAGTGACAGCAATCTCACTACATGATAGTGCTGAATCTGCAGCTAACCACAGGATGTGATGGCATACCATGTCTGTATTGTGTGAGTGACAGCAATCTCACTCCATGATAGTGCTGAATCTGCAGCTAACCACAGGATGTGAGGGCATACCATGTCTTTATTGTGTGAGTGACAGCAATCTCACTCCATGATAGTGCTGAATCTGCAGCTAACCACAGGATGTGAGGGCATACCATGTCTGTATTGTGTGAGTGACAGCAATCTCACTCCATGATAGTGCTGAATCTGCAGCTAACCACAGGATGTGATGGCATACCATGTCTGTATTGTGTGACTGACAGCAATCTCACTACATGATAGTGCTGAATCTGCAGCTAACCACAGGATGTGAGGGCATACCATGTCTGTATTGTGTGAGTGACAGCAATCTCACTCCATGATAGTGCTGAATCTGCAGCTAACCACAGGATGTGATGGCATACCATGTCTGTATTGTGTGACTGACAGCAATCTCACTACATGATAGTGCTGAATCTGCAGCTAACCACAGGATGTGATGGCATACCATGTCTGTATTGTGTGACTGACAGCAATCTCACTACATGATAGTGCTGAACCTGCAGCTAACCACAGGATGTGATGGCATACCATGTCTGTATTGTGTGAGTGACAGCAATCTCACTCCATGATAGTGCTGAATCTGCAGCTAACCACAGGATGTGATGGCATACCATGTCTGTATTGTGTGAGTGACAGCAATCTCACTACATGATAGTGCTGAATCTGCAGCTAACCACAGGATGTGATGGCATACCATGTCTGTATTGTGTGAGTGACAGCAATCTCACTCCATGATAGTGCTGAATCTGCAGCTAACCACAGGATGTGAGGGCATACCATGTCTTTATTGTGTGAGTGACAGCAATCTCACTCCATGATAGTGCTGAATCTGCAGCTAACCACAGGATGTGATGGCATACCATGTCTGTATTGTGTGAGTGACAGCAATCTCACTCCATGATAGTGCTGAACCTGCAGCTAACCACAGGATGTGAGGGCATACCATTTCTGTATTGTGTGAGTGACAGCAATCTCACTCCATGATAGTGCTGAATCTGCAGCTAACCACAGGATGTGATGGCATACCATGTCTGTATTGTGTGAGTGACAGCAATCTCACTACATGATAGTGCTGAATCTGCAGCTAACCACAGGATGTGAGGGCATACCATGTCTGTATTGTGTGAGTGACAGCAATCTCACTACATGATAGTGCTGAATCTGCAGCTAACCACAGGATGTGAGGGCATATCATATCTGTATTGTGTGAGTGACAGCAATCTCACTCCATGATAGTGCTGAATCTGCAGCTAACCACAGGATGTGAGGGCATACCATGTCTGTATTGCGCAAGGAATGTTTGCATTATGGCTTCGGCCTTAATCGTAGTAATTTCTTTGTTTTTTTTAAATGTTTATTTTCAGCAACAACATTAGATATTGGGATACAAAAAGGAAAGAGGGGAACACTGACACGGTATATAAAGGGGAATTACATACCAGAAAAATGTCATAGACGCTTCAGTATACATTAAAAATAGAAAAACCAAGTTAAGGACAGTCGTAACGATTCAATCACAGGAGTTCTTAAAAGCAATAGGTGTGATTGCTCTGATATCCCCATAAAGCTTATAACGTGGGCTCTCCAACATCCATATGCTGTTGAAATTTTGTATTTTTAGAGATGAGGGGGTGAGGTATAAGAGGTAAGAGAAAGTAGGGCTCAAGTGAGGGAAGGAAAAAAGGGGGAAGGAGACCTAATCGTCCCCACAAGAAGGGGAGAAGGAAATAATAAAAAAAAAACGAAAAAGAAAGATCCGCCGGGGAGGGACGAGGCCTGCACAGACCCTCTCCGACGGTAAGGCTTTTTATCTATGGAATTCCATAGCTTTCTGTAAACTTAAAATAGTTATGTAATTAAATTCAGAAGCCTAGAATTTTACGGTAGATAAGAACTACTTAGCCCATCTAGTTTCCACTATTTTTCTTAATCCCTAATAACCAAGCATGTTTAAACTGTTCCATTATATTAGGCTATAGGGTCATTCCACATCAAATCAGCACAATTTTAGAATTTTTTTTACCTTACATCCTCTAATTTCAATTAAATTTGATCTAATAAATGCTGCCCTGGGTGTAAAGAAAACCACCAAATATTAGGCTGATATGTACATTGGTTTTGAAGTTATATGCCTTTAAAGCTGCAAACTGGCTTTAAACGTTTTTTTAAATTGCATTTGTAACTCACATGTTTGAGTTAGAGAGTTGGACAAGGTCTCATTTTAAACATATTTTATGATATATAAAACTGCATTATGTTTCAATAAAAATTAAAAATTATCTAAAAAAAAAAAAAACTAAATTTTGATTTTCTCAAGAAACTATTTTATTTAAATTTTGAAAAACATCTCAAAAATTGTTCATACTGCTGTTAATAAATCCACAAAGTTTTATTTTGGGATCATGATGGGATCATCTGCTTCAAGAGCTTTCAGTTTTGAGTGATTTATGAAAATTGTATTTATTGAGGCACTACATATCTGAGAAAATTAACAAAACAATATTTTTTCCAGTTCACTTCATTAGTGGAATGCATGTTCCTCTTCAGGTGTGTTTGGGGGCAATATTTTACAGAGAGCGCCTGCTCCCATTTCTGTGCAGGCAGGTAAACTTATGGGAAAGATACTCTACGTGGAAAGATACTTCAATTGTGTTGGATAGGCCCGCTTTTCACATTTCCCTGGACCACTACAACTGGTCAGATTAGGTTTGGGTGTTATGGCTCACGCCCCAGGTATCAATTCCTAGAACCGCTTCAGAGGTCTTCGCCTATAGAAACCGCTTTTCCTGTATGCGCTAGATGCGCTCACAGGTACTCTGATGCCCCCAGGTCTTGTACTCTAGTAGTAGGAGTAGATAGCCCAAGAACGTAGCGCTTGAGTTTACTTAGATGTGGAGTGAATGTTCCGGCAAAGGTTTTGAGGGTCGACAGCAATATAGTGGCGTCCCGGTCGTCATGACGATGGCCGGGACGCTGGGCCAGCAGAGGAAGCGAGTTGCAGCGGTGCTCGGAGCCGCTGCGGCTCGTAATATTGGGTGGGCTTTAATTAGCGAAGAAAAGCTCCCTGGTCACTAATGTAAGCCTACCCAAACCTTACCTGACCCTGGACCATATGTGTCACATCTGAAAAAGCAGAGTGTTTAATTAAAGTGGAGTATCAGACTGGGAGGATGTGTGCTGGGAGCAAGAAGGAACAGCAACTTGGAGAAGGGGTGCTTGGGAGGGAGAGACCCAGCAAACTGGGAGCACAAGAAGAAGCCTCAGTCACTCGGCCAAGCAGAAAAGAGAAAACACAGCCCATGCTGCTGATCTCCACTGGTCAGAGGAGCATGCGATGGACTCATCCAATCAGAGCTCAGCACATGCTCCTCTCACCCCTCAGCAGATTCTTACGGGAAATATTTCCCTGACTCCCCGGCAGCCCAGTCCGAGCCTGCTATGGTGTTTAAATTGGTTTAGAGCAGTGTTTGCAGTAGTTGGTGTTTAAATTGGTTTAGAGAAGTAAATAAGAATAAAGATGGAGGAAAGTGACAGGTACCTTATTGTTTCAACCCATTTAAAAAGACTAATCGTACTTCTACTAAAAAGGGGTTGAGAACTGTTTCAGAATGGATGTGCTCATTATTTTCTGAAATGCCAAAATTTGCAAATGTCTGTGCCAGCTGCAGAAAACAAGTTGGGACACTTCAAAAAGAGCAAGAGGGTCGTTGTTCAGTTCCTCAAGATAATGTAGTATCAGCTCCCACTTGCTGACATCAGAGGGTATGTAACTGCTGTCTATGACAACAAATGGTGATTCGCATTTATTTTGGAAAGAGATAAAAGCATTGATGAAGTGAAAGTGACATTCCTCCGTCCAGCTGGTCCATCGCCACCTTTTTCATACCCAAGGAAGTCGGATGTTTTATGGATTACTATGGTAGATGTTCTATGTAAGGTGAATCCGTTAACTCCAACAGGTGAAATGTACACTCTTTCTGAAATGGAAATACTAAAAACAAATGAAGCCTTCAGCCAGTTCCAATCCATCAAGTAGCACCATCCATCCAGAGCAGCAGCACCACATGGTAGTGATATGTAGTAAGATTTCATATAATATGTGAAAGACATAAAATTATCACAAATGTTTTAAATATTTCAGTATTAACATACTGTGTCATTGTACATAATATACATCAAATGGATTGTTTAAGGAGATAAATTAAAAGTAATGAACAGGCCTAGATAGTTTTCATTTTCAATATTTTATCAAACAGTCCAAAAGTGAAATCTCTTGTAGCAGATGATCCCATCATGATCCCAAAATAAAACCTTGAGGATTTATTAACAGCAGTATGAAAATTTTTGGGATGTTTTTCAAAAATGTAATAATATGGCTTTTCGAGAAAATCTAAATTTTGATGTTGAAAATTTTACATTTTTAATTTGTATTGAAACATACTGCTGTTATAATTATATGAAAGCCCATAAAAAGGGGTTTACAATGAGACCTTGCTCAACTCTCTAGCTCAGTTAGATGAGCTACAAATGCAATTTTAAAAAAAATGAAAAGCAAATTTTTTGTTAAAAAACTGCAGTGTTAAAGGCACATATCAGCCTAAGATTTTGGGGTTTTCTTTACAACCATGGTAGCATTTATTATACCAAATTTCATCACAATCTGAAATGGTCAGTTTAAAACCCTGTGTTGATTTGTTGTGGAATGACCCTATACCACTTCTATTGCAGTGGCGGATCCAGGGAGGGGGGGGGGGCATCAGGGCAATCACCCCCTCCCCCTCCAGCAGCACAAACCTAACTTTGAATTGCTATAAAGACGCCTCGATCAAAATGGGAGGGGTGGGGCAAGCGAATAAGAATTACAGAGGGGCGTGATTATGCAAAATCACCCCCCCCAAATATAAAGTCTAGGTCCGCCCCTGCTCTATTGGATACTATTCCACCTATCCAGTACCGTTTTAGTAAAGTAATTTTTCAGCAGATTTCCTCTAAAGCTAGTAACCTTCATTTCAAGTTAACTTTTTTCTCACATGCCCCCCACCCATTAGCTTTTCACAAACGTCACCCCAGCAATTCAGCTTATCTCTCATGTCACCGCATATGCACAAAAGCTTTTCTCCCACATGCCACCTCTTATGCCCACCAGCTATTCTCTCACATATCACCATTTATTCCCCCAAAAAAGTCTCTCACTTGCCACCCCATATACTCACCAGTTTTTTCTCATATACCACTTGATGTGAACAACATATTTTCTCTCAAATGCCATCCCATATGGCTACCAGATTTTTTCTACCTATCACCCCATCTGCTCATCAGCTTTTCTCTCATCACCCCTGTAACTAACATTTGCCCACCAGCTATTCTCTAATATGCTACCCCATACATGCACAAGCTTTTCTGTTACATGCAAGGGCTAAATCATCGTGAGCCACACATTTGACATTGAGAATCAACAGATGGTGGTCATTTAAATACAACACACTTGTATTAGAATCCCTTTAAATGTCCTGCCCTCTCAGTGACATCACTTCTTTTATTCAATGCACTGTTGGGGGTGGCTCCAGAAGGCTGATAATTGAACAAGAAAAAAAAATGCCCTCCCCCTTCAAATCTTAACCATCCTTAGTGCTGTCCTAGGCTAGCAAAATTATGGGCACAAAAAGTTTCTGGGGCGGTGGGTGTGGGGTACAACTAATGAATTCAATTATAAAAAACATTTGTCTGGTGCACGACAGATCCCAGCATGCCCAGGCTGCCATTAGGTGTTTGGGCATGCTGGCACTTGTAGTACTACTAGCACCAGCATACCAATGGCTGCCAGGGCATGCTGGCTCTTGGGAGAACCACAAATGCCCACTGGAACCTGTAGTGCACCAGGACAAAATGTAAATAAAACACACATAAGTTTAAAAGTAATTTTATTTGAAATAAAACACACTCCTACACTACAGCACTTTATTTGTAATAAATCCACGGATCATCAGCTTGGCAAAATAAAAATAAAAAATATACGCATCACACAACTAGCTCCTAAGAGCTCTCATCGCAAATGAGCTCTTAGTGGCTGTTCAGTCTTATATATAACATTTTCCATGGGTCTAGTTAACCCCCATGCTATATATATATATATATAATCTTTATAGACATAGCTATCTATCTACGTATATCTATCTATATCTATATATATAGGTGTATATATATATATATATATATATAAATATATATATCTATATATATATATATCTGTGTTTATATGACTGAACTGACGGCTAAGAACTCATTTGCGATGGGAACTCCATACCCATTTGCATTCTTATGTGCGCTGCCTTTTTCAGAACGCTATTGTTCTATTTCCGTGCATTTGATAAATTTTAAACTAAACAATTACCTCTAAAATGCTAGCAAAAACGTAAAATAAAACATATATCAAAAGGCAATGGGTATATAGGATTAGTCGCACCTATCCAACAACAAAGATTCATTGGAAATTATTTAAAAATGTTGGCAACTATGTAGCATGTTGGGCAGTTATAGCAGTTATTTCATCCACAGTATTTAGTTCAGTAATACACTGATCATGAGTTACTGTATATTAATATCCAACAGAGATTTATTTGCTCTCTTGAGGAGCCCTTTCAACATAATATACAGCTAGTATATGATATGTTACTCAGGAATGCCTATGTTTAATCTTCACTTTAAAAAAACAAAATAAGCAATTATTTTATAAACAAATAAGCTAATTGTATCAAAATGTTATTTGTGATAATTCGAGATCAGTGGTTCTGAATCGGAGAAATGAAACAGATCCGTATTTTGGATCTGAAAGCAAGGCAGAACATCACTTCCGGTAAAATATTGGATCTAGCGTGTTTTTGATCGATATCCTTTATATATAGCCCTCCCCCATATTTGAAGTGATAGCCTGTGGGAAGCAGGGTGGATGCAATTATGTGCTAAGAAAATCCTTGCACAGTGTTGGACAGGGTGAAAGGCAATATATATAGCACTAACTGTGATTTTACTGCAATTTATTTAGTGATCAGTCTGGTGGAATTGTGTGCTGATCAACTGGGTGTCAAAAGTGAAGAGTAGTGGCTACTAGTTATTATAGTATACATAGTATAGACATCTGAACTATTTAGTGGAGAAAAAAAGAGGGTGCTGTTTGACTGAGCAGCACGCCCCAAAAAACAAATATATTTGTCAAGGCATCTATAGCCACAATAAGTAGAGGTAATGACATTAAGCATCTAGGCACTTCCTCCCTGTTACGTCATTTGCAGTGAGTTTATTCAAGTAGTTTTTCAAAAGGTGGAAAATTGAGTATAGTAGCAAGAAGCCCAGCATGAGGTAGCAGCCGAATAGATAGACAACTCATGTAATCTTCACCAACAACACCTTGATCATCAACCTCCTCATTATTAGTCAGTAGTCCAGCATAACATTTTTCAATTCAAACTGACTACAGTAATGTAGTCTATGATTCACAAGAGACATCCTTATGCGCTACAGCATTGCCAAAAAAATCTTTTGTGAAGGAACACAGCTGTCCCTTCAGAGTGGACTGGGGACAACCTCATACCGACTGAAAAACTGACCAAGCCAAGAAGATGGTGGCCTTGCAGATGTTGTTGGAATAGGGGGTACATCTAAACTAGTGAGCTCTTATGATGAAGAACAGGGGCTGGCCGGGCGACAGGGGTGCATATGCCTGCCAGGCCGGCCCACTGACAGTGCTAAAATTTACCAGCCAGCCCCTGACAGTTGACGAGCAGTCTACCCCCTCTCTGGGAGTGTCCCTAGATGAAGAAAAGATATTTGATACAGTTTTTTAATCCAAAATTAAATCTGTTCACTACCATTCCTGGCTGCTTGTGGACAACCTCATACCATCATCATCATCATCACCATTTATTTATATAGCGCCACTGATTCCGCAGCGCTGTACAGATAACTCGTTCACATCAGTTCCTGCCCCCTTACAGTCTAAATTCCCTAACATACACACACACACACACACACACACACACCCAGACAGACAGACAGAGACAGACAGACACAGAGACTAGGGTCAATTTTTGATAGCAGCCAATTAACCTACCAGTATGTTTTCGGAGTGTGGGAGGAAACCGGAGCACCCGGAGGAAACTCACGCAAACACGGGTAGAACATACAAACTCCACACAGATAAGGCCATGATCGGGAATTGAACTCATGACCTCAGTGCTGTGAGGCAGAAGTGCTAACCACTTAGCCTTAGCCACCGTGCTGCCCTCAACTGACTAGTATGACCAAGTAAAAGAGGTTATGGCCTCGCAACTGTTGACCGAATAGAGGTACATCTAAACTAGTCTCCTCTAATGAATAACAGGGTCTAGCAGGGCTGTGGAGCAGGGGAGCATATGCGCCGGTCGCCTAATTGGCTATTGAGCTGACCCACATGATTTTTAGGATGTGTTTTTAAAACAGAGAGTATTTGGAGTCACAGAGAAGGCAACCACATCATGGTATCCAGAAATGAATGCCTTTGTGCACATGCCATAAGAATTAGACATTATTGGTCTTAAATTAAAGCCATCAGGGCATGTTTACATATCTCCTCCGATCTCTGCACTAGAGCCCCTCTGAACCCCACATTGGTCCATCCCAATCAAGGGTTTTATCTGCCAGGCCACATATAACACAAGGAGGTCGATAGACTTGATTTCTACAGATAACAAACATTCTACCCCCGCTCTGGTGGAGCCTCTAGTTGCTAAATGCAAGATGCTAGAAGACTTTTGCTAAGGTTTCCTGGCCCTTTATGAGAGGTACTCTCAAAGAAATGGGCTTTCCAGGCCAATTCTTATTGCTGCATTGTACCATAACCCTTTTGGCTGCCATCCTTGCTAATGGCGCCACCTCGGTTCTTTTCTCTATTGAGAATGGCACCTGACAAGGCTAGCCATTATCTCCTCTCCCTTTTGCTCTCTTGATGGAACCACTGGCATCTAGGATCCGCAATAACAACAATATTCCTGCCCTGAAGAATATAAGGTTCTCATGTATGATGATATCCTCTTCAGCAAACCCTCTTGCTTTATACACTTTATCACCAGCTGTTAATACGTTTCGAGTAGAGTTGTGTCATTTGTATGCATTCTGTTTACTGAAGTTTTAAATTGTTAAGGAAATATTTGACATGTGGGTTGAATACAAAATGAAAAGACAAAAATATTTTTTTTCGTCTATCTACTTGTCTAAATGACCATGCTATCAGCCAGTGCTGATGGATGATGAACAACCATGTTTATGTGTTCAATATTTTAGGATTATTTCAATAGATATGCATGAAGCCCTTCACTGTTTTATTAAAAAAAAGTCACCCAATACTCTCACTGAGACCCATAGTTAGGTAAGGTATTACAGTTAGTTAAAGTAGCAGTCAATAAAACCAAACATATGAGAGCATTATTCAAGGTAAGCTATGTTACATAATAAAACAAATAACATTAATGTATAGTGACAATAAAATGACTTCTGCATCAATGAACTCTAAAGGAAATCACATTTCTACGTTTTATTCTACATTTCTTTGTAGCTCAGCAAACAAGCACACATATAAAGGCTGCAGGACTACCTTACAATTGTTACCATGTAATAAAGCAGGCAGACAATATTTACAACCCTTTTCTTACCTTCCTGAGAATTCCACCACCTCGCTTGTTTTGCTGAATTTGATTCCTGTGACGTCATCCAGCCCGTTAATGACATCATTGCAGTACCCCATTGTTATTCCACTACTTGGGTCAATTTTGAGGAACTCTTGCTCGACATCAGCAGCTGTATTCCTCTCCAAGTACTGACTGCTTTCTTTGATTCGCTGCTGAATCATTGGTGTTAGTGGCATCTCAAAACTGAAAAAGCTATCTGGCTCATAGTATAAAGTGTCAAGTGACTCCACACTGTAATATAAAGATGTATTGTCCAGTATGTTCTCAAACTGGGAACTGTACAAGTCTGTGGAATCCTCTGAACATCTTTTTGATCTGAATGTGTCTTCATGTTGGTCATCATGCACAATCCTAGGACTTAAACCAAAACATCTAATTAGTTATACATAGTAGTATATGATACGCAGCAGTGGTCATAGTGAAATTTAGAAGTGGTGTAATGGAAAATATAAGTGAATGGAATTTGATAGTTCTACAATCAAATGAGAAGGATAAATGGTGATATTGCATACCACGTATATATCATTGCTTCACACAAAAATAACATATTATTGTAGGGTTTATTAAGTAAGTAATGCAATAAGCATTTCCAGTTCTTGATAGAGACTTTGACTCCCATGAGGATTTAGTTTAGAAATCTCCTGTATAGGTGGCATATTATGTATATATTTCATAATAAATTCCAAGACGAAAACAGTAGTAGGCAGTGTGATATATGTCAGAATGTTTTACAGTTGACCTTTCGTCCCTCAGACGCATATTACATTGTCAGTGTGGGCACTGTACACAATTTATGGCATCAGTGCACCAGCATGACATGTTATAGATAAGACATGGTTATTACTTCAGGATCGGGTGGCACAGATAAATAAGGGCCACATGCAGTCCAAGGGCTGTTTCTTGTACTCTACTGATTTAAAAGGACAATAATGTAGTAATGGATTAGCTGCACATGGTAAAATTGTTCTGTAAATTCGGTGTAAATTATTCTGCAAAGACAGAGACCATATATAGGCTAGTTCCACTTTTAGGAAAAAGCAGGATACTTGCTTGGCTCTACAATGATAGTATACTATTTAAATAAAGAGCCTCTGAAAGCAGATGAAAATTGTTTTACATGACAAAATATTGTACAAACCAAGTGTTATTTTCAAGTTAAAAATATGTTTTGACAATCTCTCCATTTTATACATGGCATCATATTGGTTCACGTAGGGAAATTAACTAATATGCATTGTTGAGGAACAGAAGCAGTAAAAATATGTATCTACAATTTGACAATAAGCAAAGCATAAGGACATCCATCACACATGGCTATTTCCATTGAAAATTGAACTCTTTCAGAATAATTTGCATCTAAAATCATCATCTAATCTAAAAATTGCTTAAATGATTATACATATAGGAACTGTAAAAAGTAAGACTATAACCCAAATCCACAATTTCCCTTTTTCTTAAATATAATCGTTAGCATGCAATTTGCTTAAGCTGCGTACACAGGGAATCTGATCAATTGGCCGATCGCTAACTGCTAAAGCTCTGGTGAATTCACATGTTTAGGCCAAAATTGCACAGTTCCAGTAATTTGACAGCCATCACAAAATGTGTAATTGATTGGACAGTAATACCACAGTGACTAAGTGGTTAGCACTTGTGCCTCACAGCACTCAGGTCATGAGTTTGATTCCCGACAATGGCCTTATCTGTGAGGAGTTTGTATGTTCTCTCTGTGTTTGCGTGGGTTTCCTCCGGGTTCTCCAGTTTCCTCCCACTCCAAAAACATACTGACCCTAGTCTCTCTCTGTCTGTGTGCATGTTGGGGAATTTAGACTGTAAACTCCAATGGGGCAGGGACTGATGTGAGTGAGTTCTTTGTACAGCACTACAGAATTAGAGGTGCTATATAAATAAATGATGATGATGATGCACTCCAATGCTCATCATTGGCCAAGCTTTGTGTAGTGCCTATTGGATCAAATATTGATCAGACAAAAGGTGTTACAATGTTGGGTCAAATTGTAGGAGGGGGGGGGGGGGGCTGTCAGTATTTAGCCAGCAATACACTTGTGTCATATTCAATTTGGAATGCAAATTTAGTATTATACTAGTGTGAACCAGGACTATATGTGGAGGATTTAATGACATCCTAGTCAAATTGGAGACGGAGTAATAAAACATTGAAAACTTACTTAGGACTTAACTTTTCCTGTTAATGGATATTGCTGTTAATTTGCTGTAATGGATTTTCAAGCTTATGAGATTACAAGTAACTAATTAACTTTAATCATTCGTGAGACTAATGAAGGTACAAATACCATTACTTACTTTAAATGCCCAAGTTTCTGCTAAGTAGAATTAATCTCTTTTGTCTGGCATGTAGTAAAATGCTGTAAGCTATAGTACCAAGGTAACAAACTTTACTCAATAAATACAAATTATATTTCAAAAGCTAGAAATCAACTCTATAAGAAGGTTGCACTTTGGAAAATGTGATATTCCATATATCCATTAATCATAAAGAACTATAAACACAGAATATGAGTGGAATGCAGTCAAGTGTGAATTTAGTAGATGCTTTAGGGAAAACCAAGCATTTCAAACTGTACAGGAAAGTTGGGCTAGAACCTCTACAGTTGATCAGTGGTGGGCAACAACCGGCCCTGCAACCTCTCACCTGCGGCCACACAGCTCTTTGCTTTGACTATATCCACTGGTGTACCTGTGCTGAATGAAGAGCTGATCGGAGTACTCCTCGTGTCAGTGTACTGCTGCCACATGGGGCCCAAGGAGGAATTAGGAGTGCAGATCAGCACAGGACAGAAGATTACAGATTAGCAGATGTGACCTGCCTCTTGCTCCTCAGGGCAGACCTGAATGACAAGGTAAGTGCACTTTATAGTGTAGTGATAATTAATGATTAATTAGTGGCCATTAGTAGTAATTAGTTGGTAATTAGTGTGGATCTGAGTGACAGGAGGCGTTTTGGAGTACAAATGAGAAGTGAGAGCATGTGGAGGTCTGAGGGCATGAGTGGCATGTGGGGGGTCTGACTGGAATGTGGAGGCCTGAGTGCATGTAGGGGACTGAGTGCATGTAGGGGACTGAGTGGCATGTAGGGGATTGAGGGCTTCTAGGAAAATGAGGGCTTGTTGGGGGTCTGAAGGCATGTGCAAGTTTGAGTGGCATTTGGGGATGCAGAGGTAAAGTTTTGCATTTTAGAAAAATAATAATTTTATATTTATGGGAAGTGAGACATGCAGAGGGGAAAGGGAGAAAAAAGGGAGCAGAGTGAGAGGGAGGAGGTAGATGTGTGTGTGTTTATATTCTGTCTTTTCTTGTACTGCACTAATACATTTATTTATTGTTCTTAGGACAGGGACTGGTCAATAGCACAAGAACTGGGACAGGTACACTGAGCAGGACAAGAGCAGAGAAGAACTATCTAGGAATAGAGATGCAGTGACATTATATATATATATATATATATATATATATATATATATATTTGAAAACAAAATGTTTTATTAATTTTTGCAAGTCAATACATAAAATACATACCATACAATATGTTATTGACAGAGTGAATTGACAATAAAGAAGGAAATAAACATTGATGGGAGCTCTGATTTGTTACAAGAAAGTATGTATGTTACTATAGCAGGGACATGTAATTCAAGGGAGACAAACAGGGCTAGAAAAGGGTAGGGGAGTAATGACAGGGAGATGTGGGAGGTTTTTTGAATGCAGTGATATTTAGGAATGCAGAAGGGTATGTATGTAATGTGTATACCTGAAGGGGTGAGGTATAAGCCACCAAATCTGATGTTATTTGGGAGTTACAGCAACAAGAGGACGTCAAATGGTTGTTAGTGGAGATTCGGCTTCATAATGACTTGTCCAGGGAGACCATGTGTTTTGGAAATTTACCGGGGTATCATTAAGAAAAGCTGAAATGCTTTCCATTCGATAAACTGACCAAATTTTGTTTATAGGGACCGTGGGGGGCATACCTGTTTTTCCAAGACGCAGCTATTAAACATCTAGCTACCTTTAATAAATGCTTGATAAGTATTTTCATTTGTCGAGTGGTGTCTGGCAGCAGCCTAGGAAGAAGAGAATATAGCGAAGAATCAGGCATTTTAATCTAAGTAATAGAATCAGTAAGGGTATGAATTGGAGGCAAATAGGGTTGTATTTTTGGACAACTCCACCAAACGTGCAGCAGGGTACCACGTAGTACACATCCTCTCCAACATCGATCTATGGAATTAGGAGATATAGTATGTAGACAGGAGGGGACTAAATACCATCTATAGTAAGGTTTGAAGGAATTTTCCTTTATTCTAACTGGAATTGATGACTTAAATTAAATCAAATTTTTGACCATTCTTTAGGAGTCAGAGTCTCCCCTGCATCCTGCTCCCAGGCTATTTCATTGGGATCTTTTTCTGGTAGATTGTAGTTAATCAGTTGATGTAGAGTAGATATTACAGAAATTCTAGAGCCAAGCATTGGTCCGATGCGAGAGGTGTCTATAAAAATGTCTGATTTGGAGGTATTGATAGAATACTTTGTGTTGAAAACCTAATCGTGCTTGGAGATCTGAGAAAGTAGGGAAAAACACATCGGGGTTAGATCCCACATAAAAAGTAAATTAAGTCCAATTGTGAAAAATGTTATGGTCCAGGCCTGGCGCAAAGTTTTTATTGTTCCATAGTGGGACTAACAACGGGTATTTGGATCGGAGTTTATAAATCTGTGTTACCCGGTCCCATATGGAAACGGAAAATCGTGATGTAGGGATTTGAGCTAATCGTCTGGTCCTGTGTTGGAGCGAGATCCAGAGCAGTGAATAAGGAGAGTATAGTTGTAGCATATCTGACTCAATAAGGGTCCAAACTCTGCAATAGGGGGGCGAGTGACTAAGAATACCTTGGGAGATGTGCGTTGCTTGATAGTATTTTTAAATGTTTGGGAGGCCTAGACCTCCGGCAGTTTGATGTTCAGAAAGAATTTGCATTCTTACCCTAGGTCTACATCCTGCTCAAATAAATCTGGAAAGCATTTGTTCTAGGTGTTTTAGTATATGTGTGGGCACTTGGATTGGAAGTGTTTGCCACAAGTAAAGTAGTCTGGGCAAGATATTCATTTTAACAGAGGCCATGCGGCCAATCCAGGAGATAAGAAGTTTATTCCATTGCGCTAAATCAGATTTATTGTATTAATGAGTCTGGGAAAGTTGGCCGTATACAGTTGGGAATAATTCTTTGCTGGGTATACCCCGAGATACTTGATCTTTTTATGTTGCCAACGAAAATTATAATTAGCATTGAGAGATTGGATAGTCTGTTGAGGAATATGGAGGTCTAGTATTTCAGATTTATCTGCATTTATTTTATAGTTTGATAGAGAACTATAGTCAGATATTTCTTTAAAGAGGTTAGGTAGAGAGAAGTGAGGTTTAGATATTGGTAATATAACATCATCAGCATATAGAGCGATCTTATGATCTCTTGAGCTTGTAGGGATGCTTGTGATGTCAGGGGTATTTTATAATTTTCGCTACTAGGGGTTCCATAATGAGAGCGAAAAGTAACAGGGATAAGGGGCATCCCCGGATATATATATATATATTTTTAAATATAAATATATATATATATATATATATATATATCTATATATATATATATATATATATATATATATATATATACATATATTATATACACACTGTGGAGCACTGTGGCACCTTACAAATCATGAGGGTTTATTAAAAATATTGCTTTAGTTTTAAAGGTTAGAGAGTCGCATGTGCGGCCTGTGAAGTGTAGCAGGTTGCCCATCACTGCTCTAGATTGTAAGCTCTCACAAGCAGTGCCCTCTCTACCGTCTGTCTCATGTCAGCACTTTGTATGTCCGTATTCCGTTTCTATATATAATTGTTTTGTATGATTTTTTATAGTGCCTGACTGGTGCTGCGTGGTTTTGTCACACCTTATAAATAGACAATGATGATGAACAGCAAATTAATTCACTAAGAGAAAACCAATCATATGTATTGTCCCATATTCATCAACAAAATCTGAAAGAAAACATAGGTATGAGTTATTCAATGGATAACCTTCACTTGCACATAGTGGGGGCTGCCATTTTGTGAGCTGTACCAATATACAAGAGAGTGCAGTCTATCCATTTACAAGTAACAAATCTGAGGCACTGGTTCTCAGGGAAGTGGTATAGTACATTTTCATGCCTTAGTGATGTAAACGATTCTTAATCATAAGCTGTAATGTTGCACCTTATTGTTGTCAATGGTACCTAGTGAATTGATCATTTGCATTTTCATTAAATTTATTTCAGCACACGCAATGGCTGCCTTCACTATGTTAAAAAAAAAAAAATAGTAAGTTTTCTCCTGGACAAAACCATGTTACAATGCAAGGGGTACAAATTAGTTTATTATTTTGCACATAAGAAAAATACTGGCTGTTTTTTCATGTAGGACACAAATACTTGATAGCTTTAATTTTACACTGACATTTGAAGTTGATCTAGGACATGTTCTACCCCAATTATAAATCTGCCCCAACATTTTAAATTTATCTCCCCCTCCAATGCAACATGGTTTTGCCCAGGTGAAAAGTTACTTATTTTTTTGTTTTACTTTTTTACTTTCCTGTGTGTGTCAGGACCTGTGTGTAGATTAAGAATATGCTCTCTTATTATTTTCATTTTTGTAGCACACTCTCATGTTGCTTGCTCTGCTGTGATAAAAATAAACTATTATGAATGGACAACAACTGAACAGTACCATAGAGCAGCCAAACTGTCACGAAAATAAATACCCGTCTGGCTTATCTCAGACAGAAGAATACCATGATTTTCTCATCAAGAAGACAAACCTATATCATTTTGTCAATAAATAATATGTCTATACAATGTGATTTTAAGTGATTAATATTAGTCTATGAATATAATAGAATGTTTGACAGTTTTACATAGAACAAAGCATAATTTGTATTACAGGAGAAAATATGTGCAGCAGAAACAAAGAGTGGAGCTAGCTATCATTAAGTGCAATTATTTTACAGTGCAGTGGCCCTTTCTATCAGCATCCCTTGAAGCTTTTCAGAGAAGCTTTAACCAAATAAATGTATTGTGTCTTACCTTTGGGGAAGCCGAACAGTTCCTGGCATCTCTTGAGCAGGGTCTGTATCCTTTACGAAGACTTCATTGTCTACACCATTGTGATGTTGACATGTGTCAGAGGCACTCCGAGGCCTCTGAACTACAGATGACAATGTTGTCCCTACTGTACCTCTAGTCCTCTCAAGTGCTGGAATGTAATTGCTTGTTCCTGTAGATATGAGGGACATTTTATCATGTTGCTTTTCATCAAATGTAGAAGTGATCTCCCATTTCACTACCGTTTCTGTCTGTACCGTTGAAATGTCTATACCGTTAATAGAAGTATTTTCTATACATACCGATGTTACAGGAGATTGAGACTGAGTAGCACCAACATTCTCCTCCTCACCCACCCTCCGTACAACAGTACTTTCCATTACACCATCACTGTGGTCCATGATAGTTGTAGTTGAAGCTACAATATTATTGTGTTGTGATCTGGGAAAATCTATTATCTCTGTGATTTGTGATAGTGAAGATTCAGAGAGAGTTTCTTCCTCTGAAATTGCTGCTAACTCTCTCTCTACATATAAATGAGATTTCCTTTCTGGAGGAACCACTGCCACTGGTATAAGTGCATCTGATGTTTCTTCCTGACTTGGAACCATCACTTCTTCAACATGTTCTGTTGGCTGAGGAGTTAGGTCATTGGGATTATCCAGACTGCTTTCCACATCTGTAGGACAGTCCACAGACAAATTACATTCTATTGGAGTCTGTTTATTGATCTGTTGAGATGTTATTAGAGGGTCTAAAGAGCTATTATCGTCACCAACTCTTCCTAAATGTTGTGACGTGTTGATTAATTTGTCATGTAAACATGGTTCAGACTTTTCTGTTAAATGTTCATTTTGCATTACTGAGCCAGACTGATCCAGTCTTCTTATTTCTTCTAAACATTGTGTTTGTTCACCTAAATATCCATACCCAGCTCTGAATGTGTCGTTCTCTCTGTGTTCTGTTGTCCCATATTCAGGAAATTCATTGGTGACACTAGCAGCCTGTGGAAGCAATCTTGTGTTTCCAGGGTCATCTGTGAAACAAAATCCCATAAAAATATATTATTATAATCATATATGACACATATGTAGAAGACTTTGTAAATATTGATATACTACTGCAATGTGTACATGCTAACCTCTTTCTGTATGTATGTATGCATTCCCCTAATTCAATGTAGATTGTTAATACCTCAGAGAAGGCAATCGTCTCCCAATAGTTTTGTGTCTATCTGACAAGCATACTGTTATGCTTAAATATCCTTTCTTCACCATCTGTCAAACACATTTTTTTAAAGAGAAGATCCATATTTTTGTATTTGTTTTTTAATATCCCCTGGTGAGTTGCTGTCTAGAAGGGGAGGACTTGCAGCGTTGCTAACTAGAAATCATGGATGAGGAGAAATTCGACATATATAACTTTCAAAACCAGAGATTTCTCTCGCATAGTCGTTTACATTATCATCACTGCCCCCACCCCCCGGAAACTGCTACATACAGCTGCTTTTCCTGTGGCTCTGCTGTTCTGTGTCACAGAACCGGCCATCAAATAAACTAATTAACTTTAGACAGCGGCGGAGGGGGGTTGTGAGTAAGAGGGCAAATCACAAGCTGCAATCATCCTCACCGCAGGAAAAACTGAATGGAGCAGCTCCCAGGTAATATCCTTTACTAGGTGGCACCTTCAAACAAAAACACACAATATTATAAATAATAAATATACTACATTATTTGTTTAGATGTAAAATCTAATCAGGAGGAACATTTGCATTTCAATAGAAATATTTTGATACAAAAACAATTATAGTTTATGAAATCCCCAACACACTTACTTAACACCAGATATATTCTATTCACATGACCAATGGTAGATATTATTAATATTATTATTAATAGTATGTTGGCTCTCGTACTGTGTTTATTATGCAAAGTAACATCTACCACCAGAGGGGGCTGCTGTCCAAAGAGATTCTGTTATTTTTCATAGCACATTAACACAACACTTGTTCACCAAGTACACATGTTGAAAAAAAAAGGTGTCCGTTTTTCACTCTCACTGTGCTTATTTATTTGCTTCTATCAGCATCACGGATAGAGTACATATCTGAAAAGTATTGCTGTGAATAACAGATTTAAAATGACCTTATATACAAGTCAATTTGTAATGCAGTATATAAAGAACTAGATACAAGTCACAATGACCAGTTATAACAAAAAATATAATAGGTGCCCGAATGCAAATAACAGATGAATTATGGGAGCAGGTATTGGAAGAAACATCTGTGTCCCATATAATACCTATGTGGCTATGGAAGTTGATTAAAGTCTTGAATCATCAATCAACAGAGAGATATAATGCCGGCAAATCAAAGGAAGCCATGTACTTCACAATGACCAATCAGATGTCTCTTGAATGCTAGCTTTACAAACAGGCAATAACACACTTCCCAGATCTGCTTCATTGCTAATGTCACACATGACTACCAAGATTATTTTATTCATAGCAACACTTAATAACGGCAACATACTAATAGCATCTTTACTAATCTGTCACAGATGTCTGTACTATATATACACAATATCTTGTTGCTACTTGGATAAATTAAAACTGCAATCCCACATAAACATTTTTATTTTATTTTTTTAAAACATCAAGTTTTATACCTTTTAACATGAATATTTTCTCTATGATGTATGCTGTCTTTGCTTGTTCTGCAGAATAGGGTTATCTGATTTCAGAGCATGCTGAGAAGGAAATGGGGGTAAAGGGGTCCCAAAGCCTTTATGCTCACTACATTATATGTCATGTGACTGTGGTTACCCTGGTAATCGCATGACACTTCGCAAACAGTAAGTCTTTAATTGCAGCATGAACAAAAAGGTAAGGTAAAATTATACTACTATGTGAATTATACTACTATTCTTCAGTAACCCAGAGTGAATTATGTTAATTAAAACAAAACACTTATTTGTTTCAAAGAATTTTCATTGAATTGCTGCTTTAATATACAGGGATGATTGACCATAAATGTTACACCTGCTAACATACCTGTTACAGATGGTTACCGTTTCTACCTCACTTTCAATGGTTGTCCCTTTCATGTGTTGAAAACAATGACCAGCTGGAATCACACTAATTAGCTCACCCTGTTGACTATAGTATCAGTAGTGTGAATAAGGCTATTGGTATGACTGGAACAAGATATAACACCAGGTAAGTGCTGACTGCTGTGAAAGGCTCTTAAAGAGACAATGGGGGTCATTAGTGAACTGGAAAAACGCATCTTGTAAGCACATTTAATTTGTCCAATAGTGCATACAGAGATGTATACAACGCCACTTGCCCCTTTCAGAATGCTCTGCTCAACCTCTTGTGAAAACATCACTGCCTACTTTCACTGAAGGACTACCCCTTTCATTTATTTCACTTAAAGATAGAATTAAATTGTGTTTACAAAACGCTTTTCTAAAAGTGTCCCACTAACAGTATAAGCTGAGAATCTAGTCCCACTAAAACAAGATAATTTATATATGCATGCGCAGGCCCACTTTCCTAATTTTTCGGGTGGGTGAGTCTGAATTAAAATCAGAGAATAATACATTACATTTTACTTTTGTAACACTGACTCACTATAGCATATACAGCAACATGGTTATTTCACCCAGAAAACAGCTCTGCTCCGGTTTTTCACACCAATTTAAATTAACCTGGACTGATTTAAAGTGTTTCCTTTGTCTCAACATAGAGGGCCTCATTCATTAAGGGGCGTTACTGTAGATACATTGGGTATAATGCACACATTTACTCTGTGCATGCCCAGAACAGGACCATATGCCACAGTCAATCAGGAGCAACTGTAAAAATGGATTTAATATACAGTAGACATTGATTATATCCTAATAAATGTATTACATGAAAAAAAACACAGAGGACATTAATTGAATTGTTTTTTTCTGTGCATTCTTTTGAGACTTTATATTCCACATAGGTATTGTACATATCTTGCAGTATTTTGTCTGTTAGAGCAGAGCACACCTAGACCCGTATTCATCAACAGACGCACCTTCACATACGTTCCTTCCTGAATACGGACCTGCGTATCTATGATACATGTGCGTTTCTACAAATATGCATATTACGTTCATTTTGTGTTCCGTAATGATTTAGGCCCAGAGGATCAACAAATGTTTAGTAAATAAATCATTATTTTAAAAATCATAAACTACAAAATGCATTGCTTATATTATCTATTATTAAAGTTAGTAGAAAGATATAACAAATTAATACCACACAAAGACTTAATATTGATAATTTCTTGCTAAAGGTAACCTGAACTGTCTCAATCAATGAAACCTGGATCGTGAGGAAGTGTACTTCAGATTATTAAAAGCACTTTATGTATAACCCTCCTCAATTTGTATGTACTAGCAAATGCTGTTGTATAAACCTTGTGACTGGGAAGCTTTGAACTAAAGGAGCTGCAACTCTGGTTATTTTATGTTACAAAACCATGCATTATTGTTTGACGCTCCTCATCTTGGATGGTGATCCTCTAGTGTTCTTTCTTGACTATTCCATAGGTGGTGAAAGTTTTGAAGCTGCGCAACGACTAAAGTACTTTAATAAAAAAAAAAAAACACTTCAAATTCAGTGCGCAGGTGAAAAAGCATACAACAAATAATATTATTTCATGACCAAATATTACATTATGTATTAGATGCAGGATAGGTGGTGCTAGTTTGCAACCTGTTCATATCCTGGAGTTTAGGATCTTCCCCAACAGCATTAAACCGGTGTATGCTCCCACCTATCTAGAGCTCAGTGTGGAGACATGGGGCTAGATTTACTAAGCTGCAGGTTTGAAAAAGTGTTGCCTATGGCAACCAATCAGATTCTAGCTTTCATTTATTTAGTACCTTCTACAAAATGACAGCTAGAATCTGATTGGTTGCTATAGGCAACATCCCCACTTTTTCAAACCTGCAGCTTAGTAAATCTAGCCCATGGTGTGTCCTGCTGGAGGCAGGAGATAAAACTTGCAGGCCAGATCTGGGATCAGTTGGAGACAGACAAGTTGACTGTCCCTTGAGAACCAGTTTCTGTCCAAAAAGGAACTTAGGAGAGTCCTGTATCTCAGTTACTGTATGAGGATGACACTTCATCAGTGCAAAAGTGGTAAGTGTCCTAGCTGCCCAGTTGATGGAGAGGGGCGAAGAAGTGAGTTAAAACTTTTTTTAAACGGTTTACAAAAAAAGTATTTGAGGATGACAAAAATAGAAATTGTTGGTTCACTGGCTAGTAGCAAGGTAGAGCATTTATATGACTACTTACTGTCCATATTTATGAAGTAGGATGCACAATGAATTTTCATTTCCTGAATCCTCTATACAAAAAAATGTAATAGGGCTTCTCCAAAAGTCGCTTATTTAAAG
The DNA here is from genome assembly GCF_038048845.1 of Mixophyes fleayi. Classification (NCBI taxonomy): domain Eukaryota; kingdom Metazoa; phylum Chordata; class Amphibia; order Anura; family Limnodynastidae; genus Mixophyes; species Mixophyes fleayi. Next base: position 180,240,807 of record NC_134402.1, on the reverse strand, counting down.
AGTTTAACATTTATCAATGGTAAAGTAGTGCCTGCAGAATAAAACTGGTACTATTAAGATACTTGTTCCACACCGGTTCAGACATGCCACAGAACAGGTGAAATGTATAGAATCTGTTTACATAAACATCAGTCATTTTTGCCCATTATTTTTCTATTGCACGGTGTTTGTTCAGTTTATGTGTGCAACTCGTTTTAGAAATGTCCACCATTGTCTACTTCTCTTCACTTATCCATAGCTCTCATGTGGAACTCTAGTAAGCAGTTATATGTTACGTGATGTTACGCGATGTACTGTGTTTGAATGCAAACTAGTGCAGCAGCCAACAAATCAACACTTAAACGTTTGGTTAAATAGTAAAGTTTTGATTCACTAGCCATGTCATTTAAATTGGATGCAACACTATTTCCGATGATCCAGGGGAATGTAAACTGTTATTGTAGCATGTTATCTATTCGGTTACAGAATCCCAGCAGATCTCAGGTCAGGCAAACTTTGTACACTGGCTAAGGCAGCTGAGAATGTGACATATTCTATCCATGCAGTACATTGCTCTCACTATACAACTGTGAATATTGTGTCAATCAGTGGCCAAGGCGCAGAAGTTTTCTGAATGAAAACGTGATTCAGAAAAAAAAATAAAAGTCTGTGACAAACTACACCAATCAGCCAGAACATTAAAAACCACAGACAAGTAAATGAATAACACTGATTATCTCGTTACAATGGCACCTGTCAAGGGGTGGAATATATTGGGCAGCAAGTGAACAGTCAGTTCTTGAAGTTGATCTAATGGAAGCAGGAAAAATAGGCAAACATAAGGATCTGAGCGCATTGACAAGGGTGATATTGTGATGGCTGGACAACTGGGTCAGAGCATCTCCAAATGGCAGGTCTTGTGGGGTGTTTCTAGTATGCAATGGTTAGTACCTACAAAAAGTTGCCCAAGGAAGCAGTGAAGCGGGCAGAGGATGATGGGCACCCAAGGCTAATTGATGTGCGTGGGGAGCGAAGGCTAGCCTGTCTGGTCCCCTCTCAAAGAAGATCTAATATAGTACAAATTGCTGAAAATGTAATGCTGGCTATGATAGGAAGTGTTAGAACACATCTCGCAAGTTACAGGACTTAAAGGATCTGATGCTAACGTCTTGATGCCAGATACCACAGGGCATCATCAGAGAGCTTGTGGAGTCCATGCCTCGATGGGTCAGAGCTGTTTTGGCGGCACAAGGGGGGGGATAGTTCTCCAACAGCTATAGTATTCTTTGCATTTTTTTGCAACATTTGTTTTTCAAACAATAAACAAAAATTGACACCCGATTTGCATACACTAACAATACCCCCAGATTAAATTTTAGCCCACCCCATAAATCATAATTAATATTAAACCCTTAATCATGACTGAATAATACAAATGTAAACCCAGTATTAATTTTAACCTAGCCCTCATGAAAACACTCAAACTTAATGTTATTAGCAATTTTTAGGCACATCAAATCATTTGGAGAGCTCAACATTAATGTTAAACTCTCCAGTGCTACATAATCCCCCCATTTGATGTTACATTTAACAATTAATCTAAACAATTAACTATTACCTTTGACCTTCTGTAAGGAGAAGTTGGCCCAAAGGTGCATTTGTCAGGTATAGTGGTAACATGTTGGGGCAGGAGGGGTGGGATTCAGATTTCTATCCCACCTCACACTGTGCAAGAGAGGTAGGGAGCTTCTCCCATACCTGGCAGTTTGCAGAGACAGTAGTAACTGTAAGGTGATAGGCTATCGACTAGCCTATCAATTTACTTTTTCTTTTCCATCCATTAGGCAGTCATTACTGGACACATGTGTGAATTACACCCAATGAGAAGCCTCCACTCCATCTCTTGCTCCTCCCAGTCCTGGTAGTTTCACAAAACAATGTTGTATTTGATGTAACTGAGAGGAGCAGAGCGTAGGCTCCTATTGGGGGTAATTCCCTGGTACCTGCCTAGTCAAAGAAATGGACATAACAAAAAAGTGATAGGTTAATCCATAGCCGATCACTTTACACTTTGTACATCATTCTCAGGGGTAAGATAGTGTAAATCATGTCATTCAAAAGCAAGGGGGGTTTCTGGGCACCCCTGATGTGACCCAAGAAATAAAAACAGCCTTAATGCCCCCATAATCTCATTGATTATCTAAAATGTGATGGTAGGTGGCACTTTGAAGTGAATTTTTACTTTTGGTGACATGCCCATTCCTATGATGAGCCTGCACACTGTCAGGCAGAGCATCTGCACAGATGCACTTCAAAATGGAAGAATGAGCGTATGCACCTTTCTATATTGACAGTGGACTAATATGTGCTCAGAAATATGAACTGCGCTTTTTAATATTTTTCCTGGTTTCCAGATCTAATTAAACGACAGAATACAATCTTAGATTTATCAAGTTACTACTTTTAAACAAAGCATCACTTGGACATTGCAGTACTCATTTATAGTTCAGATTTTGTTTCACATATGGTAGGAAGTTTTAGGGCACATAATGTATCACGACTCATTTGTATAGTAGGAACCAGTCTATCAAATATTTGAAAAGCAGACTGCAGTGTTCTCCCCAGAACCTATTTCCCGAGTGCTCCATTCGGCTGTTTTTACTTTCCACCCGGCTCTTGGAGCCCAACAGAGTCCTATTATAATAGAATAAACCATTGTTTCTCCTATTAATATTATGTATTAGGTATTATGTGAGCACTACAACAAGCAATGTGTGCTACACCATTGTCCACCAGTCTGACCAGTACTGGCAGGTGTGGGCAAAAACCTCCAAGAGTTTTCTTTATTATTACAAAGTATTACAAGTGCCCAAACATGGATTTATAATTAAGGAGAGTCATTTAAATCATGGAAGATTAAAACTACCATGGCCCTGTGTGGCGCTGAAGGCACAAACTTAGTACCCCAGAATTTGAATAGGGAATATCCAAATCCCCTTACAGTCCTGGACCATAGGCTACTGCATAAAATGCCCTTTTTATAATCAATACTGCTTTTACATATGCTGTACATTTGTTAATACTGAAACTTGCCTGCTTATTAAAGAAGCAACTTGTATTTTAGCCTTTTTTGGCAAGGAGGAACAAAATATACATTTTATATCAGTTATTTGTTATATGTACTGTGCAGTTCTGGATCTGCATAGATTGTCTAAAATATGTATAGATTGCTTCTGTGAATGAGGGGTGGCAAATCAATTTAGTAGGCCTATATCAAAAACCATGTGATCTTTTATAATCAGATTTACACTAAATAGGAGAAAAGGCCTAGAAACTATTACAGTGGTAACATCTGATCCTGCAATTACGCAAGAGCTGTTTGCAGTCCTGATATTCTTGTCTGGAAAGTAAAAATGCTAAATATATACTGGTGAGCGTGAGGTTAAAATAGAACTGCAGGCTTACACTCATCCAAGAATATCCCTGAAATAAACTGCAAAACCCATCAAGCTTAAGTCAGGAACATGTGAAAAAAATCACCAAAGACAGAAAAGTCATTACGTTATCTGTCCACGTGGATGCAAAAAGAACAAAAGTCTTTGGAAAACAGTAGGGAATTTTCCAAACATATATTTTCCCTGTTAACTGGCTACTGTCACGTAATAGATGGACAGGCGACCCAGCTGCATAACATATTGTAAGCATAGAGGAATCCACCCAAACACAATGCAAGCCTTTAGATAAAGGTACCAGTGCTGCAACGATACAGCAGAGTGTGCCCTTTAACGTAGGCTCCTCCCACTGTGACTGTGTTTTTTTTTATGGAAAAAGCAAAGGAGGAAATCTGTCCTGGATTATATTTGAGAGGTCAGATTGGATCTGATATCCAGTGAGGAAAGGACATTTTATCTGATACATTCATAGCAGGTAAGTTAATGCAATGAGCATCTGTATAGTTAATGCAGCTCAGAACAGGCTTTTGTGTGGGAATTGAGCTGACAATGCATTTTACAGGGATGCAGGGAGACATAATGAAATCATCCATCGTTTCTCTTTACACATGGAGCTTTCAGAATAAATGAAGGAACAGATTTTCTCCTGCATGCATGGAAGCATTATGTAGTCTTGACATGCAGAATAAGTAAACATCCTGCTTTTTTGAACATGAAAGAAAAAGACATTTACAAATAAAAACCTATTGACCATTGGTGTGATCACACATAATTGTTTGTGAAAGATGACACATTTTAAAAGATGATTATAAAGATTACTTACAGTTACAATGGCAGCTGCAGCAGTTACCCATTGATCAATGAGACGACATGGGGTCATCAGTATAGCGCTTCAGCAAAGTTAGCTAAAAGGAGATGGTGCTAATTCATGCTCCGCTATTCCCCATAACTGGATGCATACTAGTTTCAAATTTCCTGGCACTCTCCTGTCCAGCACAGCACACACTGATGTAAATGGCAGTATTACGAGAGCGAGGAGGGAGCTGCAGACTCATTCAGTCCAACCTTAAAGCACGAGAGAAAAAACCTTTTGCAAACTGGCAGGATGTTCTAATGTATAACATATATCTGCAGATTGCTTGTGCTGATGTAGGAGTGTTTATTTACGTAAGTAACAATTTTAGAAATAACTTTCACGCCAACCTTAGAAGGGCTGTGTTGTATAGGACATATTTGGTTAAAAATGGAAAAATGAAAAAGTATGTGTTTCACTTTTGCCATTTTCTGCCTGTGACATTCTATGTAAATTGGAAGCAGACAGATGCAACAGGCATTGTATTAGCTTAAAAAAAGAGAATCAGCCTCCACCACTTGCTTCTGGATAGAAAGAGTAATTATTAAATGTATCTCCATTAGAAACAAATATATAGAGCATCCCCTTTCTAAAGCCCTAAACAAGCTATGTAATTTGTATTTATGTTGGTGGATTTCTGCTCACCTCTTGGGAAGGTACCAACTGGTTATGTGAAATGATCTTTCTACGAAGTGGCCAGTAATCTCAGGATATAGTTTTTAGGATGTTTTTATTCACCAGCTGGACAAGTTCCAAGAGTAAAGCAACTCAATATAAAAGAATTGCCATCACTGCATATAATTTTAGTCCTATAATATTACATAAAAATGATGAATGTGTTTTACAGTGTCAGTGCATGTTTCAACAGGTTTTCATATTATATAAATGTATTAGTATATCTAGCTTAGAAAATAATAGATTGTACATAGCACAATTCCTTTTTTAAAAACATTATTTGTATGGTTCTCCTTGTCTTGGAATGCTTTTCAAGTAATGGTTTAAGCTTAGAGTAAATCTGTACCTTTATCCTAGTGATTTGACCATAAGCCAGTGGGTAAAGGATGTCAGTTAGTTCATTTTTTCTTCTTTTTTTTTAACCATCCCGCAGGGCCTTTCCTCCCGTGAGGTGCGAATCAGACAGCACCATCCTAGTGGTGGCTGGTCCAAAACATGGCCCCTTCCCCATTGCTCCAGTCACATGCTGCTCATTGTGGGAGCGGGCACAGTGATTGACAGGAGCAGGGGACGTGATAAGAACAGGAAGTATTCATTCCTGATTCCACTCTTCTCACAATGTCAGTCACAGCGCTCACTCTTGCAGCGAGTAGTTTCTAATTGGAAGGTGATTGTCACCAGTGTATGAGTGCCATGTTGGGCGGTGGAAGGGGACAGAACACCTCTACCACCTAGGTAGATGTAATATTTATTATAAATCTTTTCATCTTTTAAAGTGATTAACACACATATTAATGTTACTTTGGCCAGAGTGTGAGACAGACACCACTTTAATCCAACCTTAAGAAGCAGAATGGCCAAACACCACCATGTACATTCCCATATTTTGATAGTACTTAAGATATTTCCTCTTTAGAAAATAATAATTTAACATAAATTGCTGCTTCGGTTCACCAATGTAATAAGATTTGAAAAATCCAGCACCAATCGTTATAGCCACTAATTACCACACTGGTTTTTTTAGTTTCTTTGAGGCAGCTGTTCTTTGCCATGAAAAATGTATCTTTCCCTAGCGATCAATACAATACATTTTGTGGATGTTATGATGTTATAATAGTTCTACATCAACAAATAGGAACTATCAAAAAATATGATTAGTAATTGCACATGACTGCACATACTCATGTTCAATCACTAACCATATTTTTTGATAGTTCCTATTTGTTGAAGTAGAACTATTATAACATCCACAAAACGTAATGTATTGAGCGCTAGGGAAATTTGTTGCCTAAGAATATAACAGATTGCTCTTCTCCTAAAGCCGCACATACAGTATGACGTATAGTTAGTGCGCTTTGATCCCACCCTTATATGTTCTTTGGCCATATCTGATGACCTTTGGATGTCTGGTTTCTTCAGGTATCCAAAACAGAGAAAGAGGGAACCAGAGGAAGGGTACCTCAATATAGGTACAAAGTTTGGGTAATTGATTATTTGAACGACATTTGAAAAAGAGTAAAAATCCTTTAAAATAAAAACCGTCATCACATATCATCTACTAATTGTAGTAATTTACAAAAAGAAACATAGTATCTATTATGTTTATTATGGCTCCCAAATTAAAAGGAGCTTATTGACTGTTTGTTTTTAAAGAGGACCTGTCATGTACAGGACGATGTTATAACTGCCCCCACGCACGCACCCACCCAACATTCTACTTCAGGAAAAGGTTTTGGCACAAACCAACACCATCGTAGTGATTCACACTGCTGTTGTTCTTTTTCTAAGATAGCAGTGCTTCTGTGGCGTCATACATATTTTCCATATAGGCGGCACTGACAGTAAATCAAGGAATGAGGAATACGATGATTGCTGTACAAACATACATTGCTTACATCTGGAAGGTTTTAAATCTGGATGGCGTAGTAATAGAATTAAATTACTCAAAAGAAGAGAGGTCTTTTGGTTTCACACTTTACAGATTTTGCATCCAAAAAGTTTTAGATAGGAAATATGCTCTGTATTCTTTTATAAGATTCCATTAAAAATGTATTTTATGTTTGATGATTATCATTGATTGTTTGTGATGTTTTTATTGTGGTAAGGTCATTTGATAGTCTTTTTACTCATTTTTGTGTTTTTCTTCTTCTCTACACAGAGATCATAATGCAAAGTATACATATTATATGGTAATTATAGAGAATTGACATTTAATCGTTGTTTTTTTTTTCATGTTACTGCTAACTGCGGTAACCCTTTTGTCTGTTATCAATATGTAAAGCCCTGGTTATTTTGTTGCTTTCATTTATTTTTGTAATTGCTTTAAAAAGGTTGCTATGACTACTGTTCTTGGAAATTGATTGGTTGTGAGACGTCACATGTGCACCATACTTGTATGATGTATATTGCACAGCTGTCATTTTAATGGCATTGATTTCTGTTTATATCATTGATGTTTATGCTTGAGAAAGAACTGTCCGAGTTCGAAACACTGCAGTAATAAATACTGAATGTTTGTACAGCAAAAACCTTTTTCTTCATTCCTTTGATTTATAGCACTAAGACAAGTGGTAGGCAATAGGCAGCCCACAGGTCCAGTAGAACTTATTCTCTGCTTTGTTATAAAGCAAAGAGTATAACTGAATGGGAGCAGTCAAATTCCAGGTTGCCTGAGCTCCTCTGTACAATGTAGGGAGGACACACAGAAGAGGAGTAGGATGGAGTTCAGTGTGTTCAGTTCAGCATGTTCCCCTTATTCCTCTGCAGGCATGAAGGAGAGCAGTTGCTAGTCAAATTAGCTGTAAAGGCATGTGGGGAGACCTGATGGGCATGTTGGGGGCCTGTGTTGCTATATTGGAGCAAGTGGGAGGTCTCAGTGGCATGTTGTGAAATTATGTAGCAAGTTAGACACATATGGGGGCAATGAATTATATGAGCATGCCAAGGTTGTTTTCAGGTTGTTTTTTCATTGATGATATTAAGCATCTACAGCCCTTTTGAAGACTGGATGGCCACACATGCGGTCCTTGAATTTTATCAAATCGCCCATCACCGACCTAGACGGACATTTAGCACCTAACTTCGCTAGTCAGATCATCTAGGCAAAAGCAAGGTATTTTGTGGTGCACACCCACTGCACTTCATAAATTATGTTTTTTACCATTACTTGCAAATAGGGTAGGTGGGAACAGGTAGATACTCCTTTAAAAATATGTAGAAACTACTTGGGGCCTTCAAAACCTCAACTGCCTTCCGTTTTGATAGTCCTGTTCAAAAATGAAGGAAAATGTACAGTACATATAAACAGCTGGGTTTTTCCAAACTTGGGTAAACGTCTCTGTGTAATGTATTAATCCAAGCATAGTGACTGCAAATTGCTATTCTAAATACTATGGTGGGAATTCAATTAACCAAGAAGTGCCGCTGTGAAGTGCTCGAGAGTGTACCTCCGGTTATTACCGAAAATTAATCTCCATTTTTTTTTTTTCTCGTACCTCTGGGAGGTGCAAGCAAAAAGTAACAGAATCTCATTATCTTACTCCAGGGGCAGGTCACTTTGAATAGAATACCCCCATCTCCCATGTGTAATAACAATAAAATAATAATTCAAAATAAATAATAATAATAAAAATAATAAAATGTGTAATAAAAATAAATGTTGATGATGATGATGATGATGATGTGTAAGCTTGACATCATCATCATTTATCATCATCATCATTTATTTATATAGCGCCAACATATTCATAAAACTTCAGCTGATTTAGTTATAGGTCCAAGTTAGTATCCTGTTCACACTGACTCAGAATTCTTCCACAGTAGATGGGAGACACTCCTTTCACTGTTACTATCTATACATGTCCAAGAGAAACAAAGAACATAACAACAGATGTCTAACATATGTTCACGTTTTATACATTGCCGCTCTTGAAGTTTATTCAATTTCAATTTCAATTCCACTACTCTTTGTCATTTCCTGTAAAATTTGCACAAAATGGGAGGGGCATTCTACATAAATAACGAATAAACCCAAATTTTATGTGCAGAAAAAAAGTCAAACATTAAATTCAGAGAATAATAAAAGTAAAAGAAAAAAAGTTAGGACACTCTGACTGGGATAAGCACATTTTGCAAAATCATACAACTAAAATCTACTCTGCTATTTAATTTTAAATTATAGATTTTTGTGCACTATTTGTGGATTGTAAATACCCTCAGGTACACGTTTTTGGTTATAAATTGACACCTTGGGCTACTAAACTACAGGTTTGAAAAAGCGGAGATGTTGCCTATAGCAACCAATCAGATTCTAGCTGTCATTTTGTAGAATGTACTAAATAAATGATAACTAGGGGCCTGATTCATTAAGTATCTTAACTTCAGAAACTTTTTATTTCAGTCTTCTGGACAAAACCATGTTACAATGCAAGGGGTGCAAATTAGTATTCTGTTTTGCACATAAGTTAAATACTGACTGTTTTTTCATGCATCACACAAATACTTGATAGCTTATTTGTACACTGAAATTTAAAGTTGATATTTGTGTGCTACATGAAAAAACAGTCAGTATTGGACCCTCCTGAGGATATTTCATTTCTGATAATGCCATCATTATTGTGAGAGCAGTACAGCAGGGAGAATTCCATCACATTCCCTGTTTTGCTCACACAATGAACTTGGTGGTACAGAGGTTTTTTAAAAATGATAGTGACATGCAGGAGATGCTGTCTGTGTCCTGAAATTATTTGGGTCATTTTCGGCATTCTGCAACAGCATATAGGTGATTGCAACAGCTGCAAGAAGAATAGAATTTGAGGGGGAATATACTGTAGTCCAACCCAGTGACCAATACTTTTCGTGTTGTTCAAGGTGCTGAAACCACTCTAAGTAGTCACCTGTGAAGTGAGTTCAGTAGCTGTTAGCTTGAGTCAAGTGAATCCCCTAATTAGACTTTTGGAAAAGCAGCTAGAGAAATTGAAGGAGATGAAACTAAGCAATTCCACTAACGATGTACGACTATAGATCAAGTAGTTTATTTGTTGCGCCAGAATCCGAGAGTTATCAACATCTTGAAATCGGATTACTGCATTTTGGCAACTGTGCATGATCCTACTTTTAAGAGCTATGTCTTCTCTTTCTTTCCAAATTACCCATATCTCAAAAGATGCAATGAGCTCCTGGTCAGCAAGATGACAGCTCAAATGGTACATGACACGAAAATGTCTCCTCCCTCAGTTTCTTTGGCAACTGGTGCTTGGAAAAACTTAGCTTTCCCAAGACACCCAGTGGTAATGCAGATGAGTCAGCACAACATTTTGACATTTGGGGCTAGATTTACAAAGAATCGAGTTTCATGGCACTTTGAAACCGCCACCTATCGCCAAACATGCTGTTTGAACTATTTTGCCATTCTGCACATAGGAGAAAGCACCATTGACATTTAAATTATGTTGGCAATCATTATTTATTGATTAAGGGGCAAAATGAATTAAATATTAAGTTATAATGGGGGGAACAATTAATTATATTAAGGGGATAAAATGATTTAATTATTATATTATTTGGACAATATGTAATGACAAATTGTGCAACATAAATAATTATATCCACTATTAACAATCAGTTAATAATATAATATATTCAAATTTCCCACTTAATATAATGCTATAATAGTGTCCCTTTAAAAATATATATAAAAAAAAAAAACTTTCATAAGTTAATAAATTTATTTTGTTCCGTTATCGATAAATAATGATTTTCCAAATAATTAAAATGTCAATGATGCTTTCTCTTATGTTCTGAATGGCAAAATAGCTCAAACAGCATGCTGTTTGATCAATTTCGCCATTCACAGCCACCTCTTTCATTTTGGCCGTTTGGATGGCTGTTTTGCAGCGGTTTTGCAAACCCCAGCATAGTAAATCTGGCTGTTTGTATGTTCATCATTGATAAAATCGGGATGGCAGATAGTAAAGTGGTGGTTTTGAAAATGTCAATTCTGGCCGTTTTAATGGCAGTTTGGGCTTTAGTAAATCCAGCGGGTTTGAAACCGCCGGAAAAATAGCCGAAAAGCGGCGGTTTGAGCAAACTGCACTTTAGTAAATCTAGCCCCTGGGCTAGTGTAAAAGAAAATCATGACAGCTCTGTCATAAATTGAACTACAAAGTCCACAAGGAAGGCCATTACCTGCAATTACATCAAAATACAGAGACTTCTGTAATGGTGGACTCCGGCGGAGATGAATTAGTATTGTGTGAGGATGATGTACACACTGATGAGGGTGAGGATGATGACAGTGTAGATTGCAGGTGTTGGGATCTAGCTGAGAGAAGGGAGCTAGCTGATACTGGTATGCTTGTTAATATTTGGGGTAGAATGGCTTGTTGGCAATTTTATGTTTTTCAATTAGTAAACTTTCACCTTTATTAGAGAGGTGTTTTTTTCTTTAAAAAAGGTGAAAGCTTTATTTTACATTTTTGTTTCCCTGATTTAAAACCACTAAACACTTGAACATAGGCTTTAGCAGATGACGTAGAGGGATTAATATCATCTTGATGACTGGTGCTAACTACTACTTGGTGCTCCTGGTCTTCTGTGGACTGAGGTGAATCCATATCGATGGCACAGAACAATGTGACTGGAGACCGGAGAGTGACAAGAACAATGTGACTGGAGACCGGAGAGTGACATGAACACTTCTACCCCTCCTGTTTCTGTATGAGCAATGGCACAGAGCAATGTCACTGGATACTTTTAAGAACACTACCACCCCTACCACCTTTCCTGTTTCTGTGTGAGCTATGGCACAGAGCAATGTGACTGGAGACTTTTAAAAACACTGCCATCCCTTTTATTTCTGTTTCAGCACTGAACACTGCCACCTCTCCTGTTTCTGTGCGAGTTATGGCACAGTAGAATGTGACTGTAATTTTTTAAGAACACTGCCAGCCCTATTATTTCTGTTTCAGCACTGAACACTGCCAACTCTCCTGTTTCTGTGTGAGTTATGGCACAGTAGAATGTGACTGTAAACTTTTAAGAACACTGCCAGCCCTGTTATTTCTGTTTCAGCACTGAACACTACCACCTCTCCTGTTTCTGGGTGAGCTATGGCACAGTAGAATGTCACTAGAGACTTTAAAGAAAACTGCCAGCCCTCTTTTCTCTTTCATTAATCACGCTGCCCAACTGCACTGGAGAATGCCAGGAACCCTGCTATCCCTTCTGAGTCTCTATGTGAAATGGCGCCAGATCTCCATGGAGGGTGGTACTTATAGAATACAAAACTCGCAAGATCAGATGATGCAAAAATTATGTGTTGCCCCCTTTTCAGTTCCGATGGAGTGCAAAAGTACTAAGCAGAACAGGCTTGGTACTGGGATCTGCGATGTTCGGATGGGCTCGGTTTTCCGAAAACTGAACCCAAGCATCTCTAATAAATACTTTTGTGAATCTTATCCCTCAAGCTATTCCTTAAAAAACTACTCAGCAGCGCTGTGTTAGAAGACTTCACTACATGCTCACTAGAGTCCGGCAGCCTGGTAGCCACAGCTGTAGCCCTTTGCAGAACCTTGCTGCCTCCAAAATTTGCGAGCAAAATCTCTAATCTGAAGAGTCTGGGGGGGGGGGGGTGAACCACACAATAGAGGTGGGGGCATTCGGAACAAAAATGTGGCCTGGAAAAAATTAGAAAAATGTGAGAAGGAAACCCAGATAAACTGAGCAAGAAGAACATCCCTCCTTTTCTCTTCCCCCTACGGACCGGGTAGAGGAGTAAACCCATCCGGTCACAGGGGGTGACGGGTGGAATTGAAGAGCAATAGAAAGGTACAAGTGAAAATGAGTCGAGGGGGGCTATGGGGGAGCAGTGGTGCAGAAAAGAAGAGATGGGGAGAAAGTGAAATAAGAATAACACTAGCCAGATATAATACAGAGAGGGAGCAGAAGGTGGAGGTGAGAAGGGTAAAAATTTAATTCATAGAGGCACCTAGGACCGTCCCAGCAAATCCTAATGGTTGGAAGCTGCAGAGGAACATAGTTCATGGCACTCGCACAAACACATGGGTTTAAATGCGTTTGGCTTATGGCCTCTCTTGTCATACCAGTGGTTTAATTGCATCTGGATTCATTTCTTCCATATTTCTACAATCCTGGTTGTCTATTTCAGAAGTCTGTCTCATTTCTAACATGTACAACAAGGACTACATATGCATAGTAACACAAAATATAATATTACAATATTAATAATGTTTTGTGTAGCTCTCTTCACCATTCTCCTGTCAAATGTTTGAAACAGAGAATACATGTTCAAAATGCCACCAAGACCTTATGATAAATAACTATTACCATGCAGGGTGTTCATGAAAATCTATTTTAGCTCATTAAAGTTCTCTACAAAGGAATAAAATTTTCCTTGGCACTGCATAGCAGCTGCAGCAACACTGCTCCCCCTCCTACACATTATCACTACTATAAGAAGTAGATGGAATCACTCTCTTGGTGCATTGCACATACCTTGCAATTATTGTTAATCATGTTTTTTACTGAGAAACTGTGACCTTTCCAATTTTGGAAAGAAGGACATCTCCTTAAAACTGTTTCTATCATCTTTACATAGTTTATTTTAATGTTATTTTTATGTCCATGTTTAAAAAAACAAAATCATGTGTTGCCAAGCATATAGACTTCATTTCTATGTTTTTGTCACTTATTCATAAGTGACAGCTACCCCATATATAGATGTGACGAGGCAGCATATAATACATGGCCTAATTCATTAAGACATGCAAAATGAACGTACTAATTGGTGCAAGTGGTACTACAGAAAAACGCGCAAGTGCCCAAAGTTTTAATCAGACGCTGCTGCGTGCGCTCAAGCTTGGCACGTCCTTACTGAAAATTGATAACGTGCATACGCCCAGTTTGCTCCTCGTTCCACCTATTAAATCGTAGGCTGACAGAAGTGTCCTTTGCACCCAAAGATGAATTGGATGTTGCTGTGTTCACTGACATGTGGTCTGTTTCTGGCCATGCCACGTACGATTTTACACAAAAATAGCACATACTGGCATTTTCGTTTCTTAATGAATTAGACCCACAGTGCCATCCCTAAACTTCAGTGAAATAGTGCCACCAGGTGGCCAAAAGAACAGTAAAATGTATGTAAACTGCATTTAAGGGACAACTATAACAAATATCAATAAAAGGTTTGCTCTTCATAAAGCTACTATTAGCTTTTTCAATTTTGCTATATTGTTTAATATCTGAAAAGGAAAGATGATGTTAATCGGAGTTTGGTAAAACTACTTACAGCATAACTGGCTTTAGAATTCTGACTACAAATCTGACAGTAGCAAGTGGTCTAGTCAGAAACTAATACCTTTTATAAAGCTGCTGATATTTTTCCAATATTGCAACAGTTGTCCTCTCTCTATAAAAGCTAAAGTGACAGAGGCCATCTCTCTACTGATGAACTTGTCTCCTCTCTCTCATTAGCCAAGAAGTAAGAGCCAAGTAAGTAAGAGAAGTAAAGGCGAGGATATAGATATAGGTCATTTTGGGCATTTTCATAGTTAATAGCTTGTTTAACTTATAGGTTGTTTCATCTGTTTTATTCATACACTTGTATGGGGACAAATCCAAGTTTTAAATTATATTAATAATTGTATACTGTAAGCAAATAGCAAGTTTAACTATCCCTATTAGAGAAATAGGGCAGCCACATCCATCACTATAATTTCAGGATAATCTCCAATCTGGTCTTTGATCCCATTAAGTCTGCAGTACATCCTTTTAAGAGCCTTACTGGGAATTTGGCTGAGAATACAAAGATTACAGTTTCAGAAACAATACTTAATATGTAAATCTATTTACATATAATGGGTTGACTTTCTATTCACATTCTTATTTAAAAGGTTAAAACATATGCTATTGATATTATCACTAGGAAAATAATGAATGATCTTGAAATGTGCAGCTACCTGATGTTTATGTTTTGAGATTGGTAATACATAAACAGGAATACTATTGGGGAATCATACCTAAGAGATTGCCATGGTGATACTTCACATGCAAAAAATTTTCTTGAAGTCGGTGCATGATTAATGGAAGTATAAGAAAACAATACACCAGCAGCGGAGAGACTGGGAACAAACAATGACAATAGAATAAGCAAGGGTAATGGATAAGCAATAGACTTAGATTTACTAAGAGATTGCTACTGTTAGGGCACTAAGTGACATACAACTTGCTGGTGCATGAACTATAAATGTTTCCATCAACAGAACATAAAAGAAAGATGTTACTGAAAAGTGACCTCTAGTTTAAAGTGTTTGCCCCCATTGACAGTCTAAACAAGGAGTAACTTAGTTTACACAGGTACACAGGATGCTGTCAGGTCATTACCTGCCCCCAAGAATACACAAAATTCTTTTGCTTTCTGTACCGAATCCCTGATCATAAAAACAGATATAAAGCCTACAAACATATTATTTCATTGTGCAAAAATATTTCCTGGCTGTAATATTTCCTTGTCTTTACTTCTCTCCATCCCAAAGTATTATTCCAGCAACTAATGCCTATGTCTAGTGAAAGGGTCATTTATAACTAGGATAGAAAGGTAAAATGTATATCTGTGAATTTGAGCGTGAATGCGTTTGCCTGTCTGCGCACTGCCTATAATGTACATAACTTGATTGAAGATGTGTAGATGATACTGCAAGGCTCTCTGCACCCCACAATTCGGATGGGATTCAGCATAGTCCTGTCTACTATTATTGTCTACTTTGCTACAAGTCAGCCACTATTGGATACAAGTTAGGCTAGGTACACACTGGAGGTTTTTCAGCCAATTATCAGGCCAATCACCCGATAAATGATCACTCGGCCACATATTGCGTTAATGTGTATAATCACACAATGAACGACAATAATTCCAAAGTACCGATTGTTGTTTCATTTGGTTAGCCGCACTGTTTAATAATCTCGTTCCAACACCCTCCAATCATGTAGTGTGTATGCACTCATGATCACAATCTCCATAGGGTTTACAGAGTCATGGTCTTTTCAGCCGATACCGGCAATAAACATGTCCCAGTGACTAAATGTAGAGAGTGCAGTAGATGGAATAATTTGATCATTTGTTCTGAGACTGAGTCACAGAGGCTAACAAAATTCGTAAGGACATGTGGATAGCTATAACAAGGCAGTTTTAATCAGTGTGATAGGAATGAATGAGTAACTATTGTGCTGTCATTCTCTAAACAACTAGAGGACCAGTTGAAGAGCACAGATCTGAAGGTAAATCATGTGTAGTGTGTACGCATGAATCGTCCGAATGGTCTGACTTTCGGTCGTAGATAACATATTGGTCGAAAAATTCTCCAGTGTGTACCTAGCCTTATACTAGGTCTACCGATGCAGACACATCTAAGACAGATCTCCCATGCTAGTACAGATCGGCTGAGTAGAATGGAATTTTGCCACCTCAACGTAAAGTAAAAAATTACATTCTTATCTGTGTTGTTTGAGTTGCATATATCTTAAGATACATGCAGTACAAGAATACAGTTGAACCAAGATCATTTTATCATGCTCATTATCTAAACTGTATTAAAAAAAAAAAAGTTATCCTACCCCCCACCCCCTCAAATTGAATATATAGCACTCATACCCTGGTCTGGGTACCACTAATGCGGGAGAACTCTACAATGTTTCTCTTCCCTCATATGAGGTAACCAGCCTAGGCTATGTCAGGGTGAGTGAATAACCCTGACATATTGGGATCCAAGCCCAGCCTGGATAGCACAGGACTGATTTCCCTAAGGGAATCAGGCATGCCAAATAATGATACCCCGCTCACATACACAAACACACACACAAATAGGAAACTGGACCCAGTGATGAAGACCATTAGGGTCAAGGCTGGAGCTGGTTCCCACAATGGGATCGAAGCTCCAAACTTCAGTTTTTACTATTCAACTGGTACCAGCCCAGCCTGGCATAGCCTGGTGCTAGTTGTTGCTTTTTGTCTCCCCACATTGGCTGTAACCAGCCCAGGCTGCTCCAAGATGACTGATAAATTATTATAATGCAAAATATTTCACAGTTAAGACTAAATAGGTGGTGCAAGTAATACATTAAGCAAGTATAAATGGGAAGTTTAAGAGATGATGGCTTAAGAGTCAGTAATTTACATTTTCTTAGACCAATCAGGCCATATTAAGTATATGCCAAGTGTAGCATCAAATATATTGCCACGAGATGTCTGTTATATAGCACGTCAACATGTGAATATTGTAAACTTGAACCATATGGCATGCATTCCACAAAAGGGAAACATTTCATTGGCTTGCACTGTAAAAAGGATGCCAATTCCAGTATATCCGCTAGTATGCGAGTAATTTATGATAGAGAAACATGACATTGCAAGTAATTTCCTACAAACGACAATATTGTCAGTTCCCAAAATAAAGTTTCATATATGTTTTCATTGACTAAATACTCAGAGACACCAGTGTTCATGATGCTATTCATCAAATATGTACATGTCTCTAGTAAATATATTACTGTAAAATTTGTATAAACAACTTTTTTCAAATATTTTTTATATATCTTAGGACAACTTATATATATATATATTTAATTTGTATTATGAAGATGTTTACAATCACCTTGACGGGTTCTCTGATTGTTATTTTTGCAATTGGCCTGGAATTGCAGCATGTATAGTGTCCAAAGAGCCTTAAACATGATAATAATACGATTGAAATTGATTATCATCATGATGGGGTCGGAAGATGACCGCAACTAGTCTGTTTGTATTGTTATGTTCTGTTCGCAGAAAAGATCCCAGTGAAGCCAGAAGAGATCAGGCTGCTCAGCCTGTGTGCCAATGAGCTACAGAAGAGATCAGGCTTCTCAGCCTGTGTGCCAATGAGCTAGATCTCATCCAAATTGACTACCTATGCATGTGGTGAAACTAGATACTGGTCTTGTTCATTCTTGTTGCTAATTGCTCGGGCCAAAAGGATTGTTCAATCGCTGGCCAACATAACTGGACTCCTTCAGGTAAATTATAAATACATTTTACCACAATAAAGTTTCAATTATTTTCCTCTAAATGAAATATATTTTCTTTTTATAAGAGCTAAGTGTCACATAGTCGGAATAAATGTTCAGCATATGCATTTAATTAGCTAAGTTTAGACATATATAAATGCAATATGTCTCAATCCAAATGAAGCATAAGGTGTGTTACAGTGCATGAATGTACATGTGTGAAATCCTAATAAATGATTTAATTAAACATAAGGGATGATGCGCCAGCAATCCAACATATCTTATCCATGCTTGTCAAGAACTGTTTCTCTTAGCTCAATGTATTTGCAGAGTTATTCCATTTAATTCCCTTCCGTCTTAGCCTCTAGAGATATGCATAGCATGAATTTTAGCAAAGTCAAGCTTTGTTGATTTTACTTCACATAAATAGAAATAAAAAACCTAAAGGTTCAGATCTGTTAAAACAAGCCCATCCTATTTTTTGATTACTGGTGAAGCAGAGGTGGAGGCATAGATTTCTGCAGAAAACTGCATATTATCCTCCACACACTCTCTAGCAGAGTGCATCTAGCCAACATTGATCGTGTAGGTCTGGTATGTCTGGGTCTCTATTTTTTATAAGGGAGCGGGAAGGGGGGGGGGTCATTTAAAGGCACTGCAATCTTAAAAATGTTCTTTTAAGATTATAACAATCATTCATATTTTTGTTAAACAAATAGAAATGGAAAATAAATCATATAAGACTAGAGCCCCTTTAAAGAAGGCTCAGTTTTATCTGTTATGTTTCCACAAAAGCCTTAATATTAATTTTTTTATTGTTGGATTACTGTTTATTGTATCAATAAATGTCCCTAGATTAGGAAGTGGAAGCCCTTGTCTCTTAAAGGTGGCCACACATGTTAAATTCTAGTATTTGGCCTCATCAGCAAACAGCTAGATTTGTGGTCAAATTGGGAAAAATCTAGGCCGAACAGCTGGATACGATGGTGTTCTATTAGGATGGTTATGCAAAGGGCACAAACACAATAGCAGTTATATGCAAGAATTCATAGTTTCTTGGACATCTTTTGTGATTGGTGAACCCACACGCACAAATCAAGTCATGGGTATGATTCCCAACCAGGGCCTTATCTGTGAGGAGTTTGTATGTTCTTCCTGTATTTGTGTGGGTTTCCTCCAGGTGCTACGATTTTCCTCCCAAAGTCCAAAAACAAACTGGTAGGTTAATTGGCTAATAGGTTAATAGTCTCTGTGTTAGGAAATTTAGTCTGTAAGCACTAATGGGGCAGGGACTGATGTGAATGACAAATATTCTTTGTAAAACATTGGTGAATTGGTGCCGCCATATAAATAAATGATAATGAAAATTGAGATTTCTGAAGACATTACAAATCAGGCAGTAACACCTTATTTCAAGATATAAAAACAGTACTCTTTCAAAACGGTATGTTTAGGAGCAGAACAATGCAAATGCAGAGCTACAGATCGATGAAATCACAATTTCTCTTATGCATATTGTTGCATGTGGACCACAAAAGATCTGCTTGACAAAATCAGGCATTATATAATTGGAGACATGAAGTATTGATAAGGAGCAAGGTATAACATTACTTAATTGGGAGAATGACCATCTGGAATCACACACAAATATGACAGAGAAGGGAGGTGTAAGGATCTGAATAGGAAACTTGCCCTCCGAGCTTCAGATAATGGTCTTCATAAATTTCACCAGAGGACCGACCCCACTGCAGTAAACCCACAGGTTGCAATTTCCA
The DNA here is from genome assembly GCF_038048845.1 of Mixophyes fleayi. Taxonomy (NCBI): domain Eukaryota; kingdom Metazoa; phylum Chordata; class Amphibia; order Anura; family Limnodynastidae; genus Mixophyes; species Mixophyes fleayi. The sequence continues at coordinate 180,221,014 of NC_134402.1, read as the reverse complement.
AAGTGGCCTTACCAGGAGGTAGCTCACTGATAAACTAACAAATCACAAGGTGAGCTAAAATACAAGACAAGACAAATCTCAGGGGCAGGCTACAATTGGGAATGAGCTGGGGTGCAGGCAGATAAATTAACAAACACAGTGAAGAAAGGATGCAAGAAACAGCAATGGATTATGCACATTTGCACATCAAAATAACCTATTGGAAGGTAAGGGTAGGGTGAAGCTGAGGGGTTTAAATAGCCAGGGAAACTCCTTGATCGGCTACATGGAGAACACAAGTGCAAACAATTAGACTGTACAAAATACTGTACATATCTGAGAATTCCAGATTTGTAATACCCAGCAAGAGAAAAAAAGGCGACCAAAATGCTTGTTTATAACAGAAGATCGTCCCCTGCCCCTTAGTTTGCCTATAGCCTGTACAAAACAAAGAAAAACTTTGGTGTTCAAGTGCTTTTAATAGATGTGCAGCGTACAAAAGGACATCCTATCTGTTAGTGGAAAAATAGTTTCACCGGGTTCTATACAGAGCACGGCTCTGGAACTCTTATCATTATATTTCTTACGCATTCGTAGTTATATTTGATAGTGAGATCAGCAATTAAGTAGCACTGATGGTCTGCTCTATATACCACAGGAAATCACAACACAGGCATGGAAAACTGCCTAGTAATACATAACATTAAAGGATATAAAAAGCATTAAATTGACATTACACAAAATTTCCTACTGAAAATATTTTAGGTGAGATGTGCCAGGACAGAATGTTTTTTTACATTTGATCAGGAGCAGTCTTTTGTATCGTGTCAGCTAACCTTTATCACATGAACATATATTATTTTAATATCTTCTGAATCCCAGTTTTACCATACAGTATATAACTTCATTGTGCTACTTTTTTTGTATTAGCTGCTGAAACTCAATAGCTCCTCTGGCAATATTACTTGCAATCCTCAGGAGAAAGCAAGAGATACAGGTAAACTCACTTATCAGAAATGTGCTTTCCAGACAGGCATGTCAAATGTCAATGATGTAGGGGCACATACATATTGGTTGCTTGGTAAATACTGAACAAATGCTGCATTTATTAGAAGAAGGGACACATACATTTCCTTGAAAGAACTCTATATTATTTAAGATATAAATACACACCTTAGTACTCATTTCTTGATTTTGTCAAAAGCTACACTTAGTTTTTGTATTTCATAAGATAAATATAGAACATTTGCCTCACTGAAAACCTTAATCAATACTGCTAACATAATTGTCCCAATATCAAAATAGTAAAGAGACAGGTAGAGACAGAGAGAGGGGGGGTTATTTAACCTCCCAGACACAAGTTAGATCAGTCTGGTAGATGAAAATGGAGCTGCACTGGGAAGGAAGGAGCTGAACAAGAGAGAGAACAAAGTTAATTCAAAGTGAGAACAAGAAATTGGTATGATGGCCAGAATGACTCTGCTGCACATCATCCCAGCTCTCAATGTTGGACTCCACCAGGTCCCATATAACACATTTATAAAAGTCTACTCAAAAATATTCTTTTGGGTTAGTCCATTAAGATGACATTGACTGTATTATGAAACACAAAGTTATACCTCCCTTCAGTTCAGCATTACTACTATCAGACTTTACCCAAATGCAAGGGTCTATCACTGCAGTCCTCTTTCTTACTACAGCATTCCTGATTCAATCAAGAAATTGCATTGCAGATGCACCTTTTCCACAAATGCCCCATTTATGCCAGTGGAAAGATCACCACCCACTCAGCCTCTAAAAACATATGCAATTTAGTAGATAAGAAGAGTCCAGTCCTGGGCCATTGGACTGGAGTAACATAGGATTGTTGTAGCTCCACAGCAATGGTAAGGATAAGTTTTTATTATATTGTATTATAAGCTCCATTGAAAACTAAGTTATTTGTTTCTGTGTTAACTTGTGCTAATCCATATGCAAATAAAATGTAAACGTGAAACAAGGAACATGCCAATAGACTCTGCTGCCCATATCCTAGGCTGAGCAGTTTAATTATGAATATGGTTCATTTCTGATTACCTGAATAAAGAGGTTGTTCACTTTATCAAAAAGTATGACCTTTCTATACAGCAAATAAGAGGGTAGCCCTGTGGCGAACTCCTCAGTTACCTAAATCTGAGAGACAGCTGGCTCGCCGGTGACAAACAACTCCAGAAGACATGTTTTTTTCAGAAGTGGTTGTACAAAAGTGGACAACCTGACAACCTCTTCAAAAGAAATACAGTACCACTCTCTACATTTAATAATGCAACATGTCCTTCTACCATTGCATGTTGAGAACTATAGGAATTGTTTTTATTAATAGCTCTAAAGAGCCACAGGTTAAAGAACCTGTCCAGGAAGATGTGTAAATCAAAGTTTACTCATGCAGTCCCATAGTAGACATAATAACATAGGCATTTTCTGCTTTTCATGTGCAGTCTCTTGATTAGTTCCAGGCATACGCATATGTTGGAAGGCTGCATAAAACGACCCAAAAGTCCACAACATTTGCTACAGAAGATAAACCATTTTAAGTATGCACGGCTGACAATATGGTGACCTGTGTGCTAAGTTATGCCCTATAAAGTTCATCTGCAACCCACAGATTCCATGAGTGTCTCCTCAGATCATATGACAATTTTTAAAGGCTACAGCTAGCGAACATGTATGTTTGATAAAAATACATCCTTTACAACACTGAACGAGACATTCTGTTGACAACTTATACACTTGCCTAACAATCTATAAGTACTTCTGAAAATGACATGTTGCTTTCCATGCACAACAAATCTAAATTATAAAGAATGAGCTCTAGTGAGACAAAGACACTCCTGTATGACCTAATAGATAATTTAGTTAATCTAACAGGATGTGGAGAATGTCCCTTACATTTACTAGACTCCAGTGCACATCTGAGCGAGCGAGCGAACCACAAGCTAGTGAAGTGACTCCCCCTCTGCATGATTCACACTTCCAATGCCTGGAACGTTGACTGCGCTCTGCAGTGTATGATTATAAACCAGCATGAAACCTGGAGAGATCTAAGATTCTCTTCCTTAACCCTTGAATTCAAGACCAATGTGTGATTTACAGTACTTATATGGTATTTTTATTCAGCTGAAATGTATGTTATATTTACAACATGTCATGGTAACATCATCAGCAGTATGGAACCAAGTGTGGTGTACCAATGATGGCATATAAAGACAGTTAAAATAACACTGTAATTAAAATGTAATCATATAAATCCATTATTACACATAATTTTGTAGTCACATGCAGTCTATTTCTGAGTAAACAATACTAATAGATGATGAAGCTGAAATATTTCTATTCAGTCATTTTCATTAATATAAGACACTCCATTTGATTCACTTTAGTGCTTAGTCATATTCCAAAGGTGACACCAATAAACCCCAAACAAGAGCAATTAGCATCCAACTGATTAATTACATTTCAGTGTGACACAATGCTAAGATGTCATACCTTACATATACTTGCAGTCCAGCATTTCAGAATTAAAAGTGTATAAAGTGCTAGTGTTTTTATAAATAAAAGCTCATTATCATGCCAGATGTAACAACCAGAAATTTGCATAAGTATACAGTTTATATATTATGTATTTATGTATATATTCTGACACAACAAGGGAAGTAAAAGAGAAAAAATATAGTATTACATTAAAGGTTCATTACATTTAAAGGTAATAAGAATGCCATTTTAAAAGACAATAACAAAATGCTATGTGACAATGCTGAATTGGAAGCATATGCGTAATAAAGAAAAAGAATAGTGTACTTGGACTCCCCTTAAGATGTGTCCAGTTCTGCACCAGTAGAATATGCTTCAGCGTTATGTCAGCATACATCAGATACATGTCATAAGCACCAAAAAATACTTTTTTAACATTTGTTCCCATAGCATCATCCACTATTAGGTTTGATGTAAATGAAAAAAAAACCTCTATAACATAATCGTTATATTCTTCCCTTTCTTGTACGAATGTAAGTTGTAAAAAATTCATGTTAAAATATGCCCAGAAAATCATATAATATAGGAATAAGCAATGAAGAAAGCACCTATCAGCTTCAGAGGTCCATTCGCAATCACCCAATCAGAAGCAAGTAGTTAGTGCTGGCAAACACATCATTATCAGTGCTTTTTTTTTTTTTTTGCACCAGCCATCAGGCACCTACAAGTGAGACAGCTACTGAAAGGCGTATCTGCATTTCTGTACAGCTCTGCTTCAGTCCAATTTATGCAACCACCCCCTCAGTAAACGCAGACTTCCTGTTTAAGTAAAAATATATATAAATCTTCTATGTGGGATTGTTGCTATCTGTTTGAAAAACAGACAACAGTAAATAAATGAGGAGTAGCCAAAATATGTAAACATTAGATTTTTTTTGTTTATAAGTAAGATCCTTCTCCAAGCACCTACAGTACAGCTGTTGAATGGAAACTAGAAATGTCTGAGGTTCCCTATAGCGTTGCAGCTGGCTCCAGACATTTGGATACGGAGTACGGCGCAGAGCATGGGACTGAAGTTATCTAAGTGACTGTGGTTTCTGGCAAGGCATGCCACAATAACAATTAGAATTGTTCACCAGGAAGAGGGCACATAAAAAAGCAAACTTTCAGCTGATAGCCCCACTCGGAATTCAAGTTAAACTATCAGTATGTGCAATGGTTTCTTCCAGACTGGGTCCCTTCAAAAGTCATAGTTCATCTGCTGTAAAATATTGAGGAAGTAGGAGAGAGCAGTGCATGGAGCGCACACAGTACTAAAAGCTATCTCACACAATACTAAAAGCTATCTCCTCTTTATTCTACGAAAGTCACTTTGTAATATGCAAATAAAGCAATGTAGAACCAGTGTACAAGTTCTAACTAATCAACTTTTTTGGTCTCCAGTACTATATCTTAACTCTCCTCTTCTCTCTTTTCTCATGTGTCCAGCTTTTTCTCTGCTATCTCCTCAAAAAATGTCCCAATGCTGCCTAACGATCAACATATGTAAAATGTATCACCCCCACCCACCACCACCACCTCCACACATATCTTTCACCATGGACAGTGCCACATTTTCCGCTGTTCCTCATCTCTATTATAACTCTTGACTTTACCCTATCCTTCACTTTCAAAACTCTCATCATTATCTGCGGGCTTGACTACTGTAACATCATCCTGTGTGGTTCCCTTATCCCTTCAATACATCCTCAATGCTGCAGTGAGACTAATTTTCCTCTCCCACCTCCACTTCTGCCTCCCCACTCTGCCAGTTCCTCCACTAGTTCCATGTTCTCTACAGAATCCAAATCAAAATACCAGCTACAAATTCCTGACCCACTCCTCCCTTCATCTCTCATCTCTTCTCACTTCACAGTCCCTCCCACCCTCTCTGCTCTGCCAATGGACTGCTCCTCATTGATCCAATGAAAACCACATACTCCACCCACCTCTTAGATTTTTCTGCCGCTCCCCAACTATGGAATACACTTCCAAGCCCAATCAGACTCTCTACCAACCTCCAAAGTTAATGCTCCTTGAAAACCCGCCTACATCAAACCTACCACTCTTTACCAACCTGTTCTAAACTCACTAGCTCAGTTTGGCTCTGCTCACATCCTATCTCTGTGATGCCCTTCCACTCTTGTTTCAACCTCGCTCTTTTCCATTACATTGTAAGTTGTTCTCTCTCCTCCTGTTCTCTTGATCTCTCTCACCTTGTCCATGTGTGCGTTCTTGTGCCTCTTGCATGTTCTGTACTATGCTATGTTTTTTTCTGTGCAGAGACAAACACTTCCTGATGTCGCTGTAATCAGTTGAATACGTGTGGATCAGCTACTGATTAATGGCTCTGTGGAACCCAAATAAATACAATCAAGTTAAATATATAAATAAATCAGTGCTTTTATGATCCACTACAAAAAAAGAGAACTTTTTTCTGTAACTTTTCCATTATGTCTTATGCTTATTTTTTGAATATAATTGCATTTGTTTTTTTAGTGTTGTGTGTTGGACATTTCAGTTTTGTGTAGTATGCTTTATTTCCCCACAGTACAGCATTGATGAATTTTCTAATAACTTACACATAAACGTTAATAATAATAATATTTATATCTAAATTATTACTCACTCAGTGTTTCCTCTAAATCTCATCATAGTACAGTGGTGGACTACAATTGGAGTCCTTGGGGTAATAGCCCAGGACACAGATCTGTAAGGGATCCAGACCATCCACATTTAATGTCAAAATCATGTCAAAATATATGGGATAGAAGGCTTGGGTTGAAACCCTTGGGTTGAAAAGCTTGCTGTATGTGCTAATGAAACTTTAAACTCAAAGGTTTCCTATAGGGAATATTAAAGAATTTCATTTGTGAGAATAATCAGGCATAAAAACTGTTTGGAGCGACAACTTATGACTTGAACAAAAGTCATGGCTCATGGAAATTGTAATTTGTCACTGTCACAGAAGCACACAGAAGCACATAAGTAGAACAGGCGGACTGGAGGCATGACCCTTTTTTCCCTTAAACTGTCTTCTTAGAGTGTGAGACATATAATGCTGCACCGGGCACAGTTCACACACATGGAGGAGTAGTTCCATTAATAGACTTTTTCAGTATAATCAATATGCAAGCAGTACATACATATGAGAGAGACTTCTTTCTTAGCACATACAGATTGTTATAAGCAGCAGACTGATTTCCTGCACCTTTGAGTACCAGTTTAGTGACTGCTTATACTAACACTGCAAGGACATGTTAATAAAGAGGCGTTGTTGATAAGTGTAAACAGTTACAATAAAAAGTTCAGCTTGAGCCCTTTTTAACAGATATATTTATCAGCAAATAATTAAACCAAATTCTAAATCTATTTTCAATCCCTCATCTTTAAATACTCTCCCTCTGGACAAATGTCCTGTTGTCCTAAAGTCCAACATGAATCAAACTTTCTCCTCAACTGTACCCAACCCAGAAAGATTGTAAGCTCTCCGAGCAGGGTCTTCTCCACCCTTATTTCGTACACTCGTCCTGTTGCTACCTTGCATGTCACTGCTTTTTATGTACTCTGTTCCAACACTCTCTAGAGCTGTGCATCACCATGACACTTTATAAATAAATAATAATAATCTTACTTTGCAATGATTATTTTTTCAATATATATTAAAGTGTATCACAATGAAGCTTTCCAAAAGCTAGTATTTATGTCTCACTACAAACACCACCCATGTCCTCCAGAACACATTGATTTCCTCCTACTTTCCACTTATTGTCCGACTAAGCTAACCGGGACTGAGTGAAATAATTCAAACTAGTGAGCGAACAGCAGGAGCTAGCCTCTGTGTTTAATGTGCCATGATCCATGAAAGTTCACGTGTCACTGTCTAGGTTTTAAATATCTCACAAATTCTTACCAGTCTCTGGCGCGTTTTCATCAGCTGCTGGCATGGGCTCGCCAAACAAGAACTCGTATTTCGCCTTAGCAACATTCTGGGAGTGTGCTGATGTGCTGTTAACCCAAACATATCTCTCTGCCTGTTGAGAAGGAAAATGACAGATACAGTTATTGTTACTTTCACTCTCATCTGTTTCCTGTTGAAACAAATAATCATTCAATAATACATGAGTAAACCAGTAATAGATACACAGCTATCATAAAAGCAGAAATATCGTACTTGAACAAGAGACAAGAATTTGGACCCCAGCCTTTCAGAGAATATCCAAAAGTGTTATCTTAAAACAAGGCAAGTGGAGTATGTTGTGTCCGGTCAGACTTCCACAACCTCCATAATATCTATCGTATAACAAAACCTGTAAGAGCTTCTGGTAAGTTATGATGCATTTACAGCACATAATTGTGTGTGGAAAATATGGACTGAGCTATTGTGACATATAAGGTATATATATATCAGATATGTGGCATTAGTTATAAAACCAAGTGAGAGTAAATGAAGAAAAAGTAGTAGTTGACACGTTATTAGAACTGTTATTCATAGTCTATCTATCACAGTGCATTTTCTCAAGAAGTCTGCAAACAAGTGATTATTAAATTCCAGTGCTCTGGGTCCTATTAAAATGCTGATGTGGATAGCCGACGTTCATGAGGCTTATTGGGAAGCTATGAAATTAAGAAGATATCAGTCTTTCTCTAAAGTGTGGAAACTGCTGAAGTCTAATATTTCTTTGTAATAAATAAATGCGTAAGTTGTTCCAACCTTGGTTTCTAGTTTGTCTCCCAAAGCGGAGAATGCATGTATTTGTCTGCAATTTCTGCTCAGCAAGATGCATAAATGTGTTTTATGGCTGATCAATTATGCAATATCTTTCCTCAAACAGAAAGAATGTGCTCCTTGATGAACATCAACATGTTCAATTTCCGTAAATGCAAAAATAATGATATCGTTAAGTGTCCCTAATTTTCCTGCCAGCCCTATTTATTTTTTTCAATGTGTCCAAAATGGCAAAATATCAAATGACATATCAATGAAATATCAAGGTCATCAACTTCTATAAAATTTCCAATACAAGATTATGCGTATTTTTTTAAATTTCAAAGCATGATGTCACTGGGTCAATATTTCTTGCACTTTCTTTGCTGGGGGTGTTTTATGTGGTCAGGGGGGCTGGCAGAAAATAAAGAAAGCTAAAAACTCTTAAAAGTTTTTTTTTATTTGTATTTTGCACCTGTTCTCCAATAAATAAAGAAAACATTCTATTATACGATAAGTGTGGCTCTTAAACTAATCCTGAATTCCAGAACTTTTGTTAAGTTTGTGGGTAAACATATCATGCGGGCATCTGTATTTCACTAGCTATGTGTATTGTTTACGTTTAAGCAACACAGCAAAGCAGATATTTGGATGACAACTGGTTGCCTATGAGTGTCATCACACCAAGGACAGGGTTGTTTAATAGATCTACTGGAATACATCTCAGTTCAGCTACTGAACCCAGACAATTCAACTATCACCAGGTGCTCTGTTCCTCTTTGGGTGATCTCTAGTCCCTCTTTGGTGGCAGTAGCCATCACAGCTCCTGCGAACATGGGGCAGAAATGTCTTGGCTCTGTGTCTAGCAGCGAGCATGGTACCAAAGAACAATAACGAGCACACGGCTACTCCGATATGGCAGTAAACCACAAAAGTGCTGTCAAGACTTGGAAGTTCTTGGGGTAGCTTCTGAAGAGGAAATATGGAGCTGTTGCCCATGGCAACCAATCAAATTCTAGTTATCATTTCTAGAATGTACTAGATAAATGAGAGTTAGAATGTAATTGATTTCTATAGGGAATACCTTCCCTTTTCCTTTGGACTGTACACATCGGTGCAAAATTACTTAAAAAGCAATTACTTAAAAAGCACTCTTGTGAATTCTGCCACCTCACATAATCCAGACAAATGAAAACAAAAATGGAATGTGAACAGTGATGCTTCCACTTATTTTCAACCAAATATATAGCTAATACATATCCCTGGTATTACAAAAAATATTTGAACTATTCATTCTATGTATACAAGTACCAAAATCGCAAAACAATATTTTATGTATAAAAAAGAAATAAAAAACAGTCTTTTGTCTATGAAGTCACCTCCAAACAACAATGTAAAAAAATCAACAATGGGTAGAAGAAAATCAATATACACTCATTTGGGCAGGGTTATCTTTCTGTTTTATGTCATTGTATATTATTTGTCTGTGTATGGTGCTGCATAATATGTTGGCCCTTTGTAAATAAATAATATACTAATAATAACCAAATTTTTGCTCACAAATTCAGCTGACACACCTAGCCTAATATCATGGCACATAAATGTATACTGACACATTGCCAATCTGTTCTGAAAGTTGTGATAATTATACAAATTTTTTTTATTAATACATATTTTTTTTAAATATGAAGGTGATGTTACAATGCATTTAAATGAAATCATCTTTAGTCAACTTGCCATTTTTTACACAATTATTTTAATATCGTTCATACTTACAACATTGTCAATTTATTTTTCCACTTTCAGTTTGAATTCAATTTTGCTTAGTAGTGTAGCAGTTAGTTATGTATTTTCTGCGTCTAGCCACCAGATGACAGTCAAGAGCATAGACAGCATTTTTTGTGTACCATAAAATATTAGTAAACTTTATATAACTTGCAACATACTGTATATGCCCTATTAAATTAATTTGGTGTGATTTGTTCAAAATTAAGAGCAACCTGTTACACACCGAGGGGCTTATGTAGAACTGGAAGAATTTTACTTAAAAAAAACAAGGTGTAAAATGCAGGGCATAAAAACGCTATTTGTGTGTGCTGAGTCAGACACATCTCAAGATGCATCAAGCGCTGTAACAGTACTATATGCACTAGGTCTACTCCGGGAAAAACAATAATATATGCGCTTCCTTTATGCCAGCGGGTGTGGCTTAACACTGTTAGTAGTTAATGCTAAAGTAGCAATACCCAATGCACAATATAGTACTATAATGATGTGTCCTATACATAGTGTCTGGATAATGCTATTAATAAATACAAAAGTCATATTCACCATGAAAAATACAATTAAATACAGATGCAAATACAAAATAAAAGTACAAATTAAATTTTTTCTTCCCTTTACAAAATCAAATGGGAATCTTCTTTCCTGCCGTGGAATGAATGCATATATCAATTAAGTAATGCAAATAAACTGCAGCTACTTCTAAGAATATAGCAGCCACACTAATGACTTATATACTATGAGTGGAAGGCTTTAAGACACAATCGCCAAATTAGAAGCTGCTGAATGTCATCATCATCATCAGATCATATTTTGCATCAGGGGTCGAGCGCCTCCTGACAGTGTCTGTGTCCAGCTCTAACTGTGATGCATTTACGTGAATATGCCCTTACTGTACTTTGTCTACACTTGCCTGCCCCTTCCCATCCTTTTTAACAATAAGGAGTCAAAAGAGCAAGATCATCATCACCATTTATTTATGTAGCGCCACTAATTCCGCAGCGCTGTGCAGAGAACTCACTCACATCAGTCCCAGCTTACAGTCTAAATTCCCTAACACACACACACACGTCAATTTAATAGCCACTTAACCTACCAGTATGTTTTTTTGGATTGTGGGAGAAAACCAGAGCACTTGGATCTGCATATGGATGAAAGCGCAAACTTGTAGAGAAATGCACATTTTATACAAAGACAAATATATCTAACTCTACATAAGCCCATTAGAGTGTTGCAAATTAAAGCAAGATACCTAGCCCATGCAGATTAGCCCTGACAATCACATATGTAGCTTTTCACATTAGGGGCCTCTTATGCAGTTTTTTATGTGTAGTCAAACAATAAATATAGTTTGTATTACCCCTAATTGTAGACCTAGTTCTTAACAACAATGCAGGGTTTCGATGATATCTCAATAAGAATACAGCTAATTTAGTATTAGTTATCAAGCTACAAAGTTACCCAACACACACATTTTAACTGCTCCTCATTTGGACCCCAAATTTGCCTGCATCTCTTTTAAGTGTCTGTCTTTGACTTTTACATGTTAAGAGATATTTGTTGTAAGCAAATTCTGATAGACAGGGTAAACACAAACACACATGGATTGTATGATGACCAAAACAACCAGGGAAATCATGGAAACAACAGGGAGGTGTTACAGAAAGATAAGTACTGTGGAAAATGATGTCCACATTAAGAGCCTCATTTAGTCTTCTTAGGACTCTGTTCTTGTAAACCTGCTAATCCAGTCTCCTTGTACCTGCATTGCATCTGTTATACCTGGACATCAGTCCTCCCTGCCCCCAGCTAACCTGGTTATCCTGACACCTGTACCTGCACTGCATCTGTTATACCTGGACATCAGTCCTCCCTGCTCCCAGGCTCCCAACTAACCTGGTTATCCTGACACCTGTACCTGCACTGCATCTGTTATACCTGGACATCGGTCTTCTCTGCTCCAGCTTCCCAGCTAACCTGGCTATCCTGACACGTGTACCTGCACTGCATCTGTTATACCTGGACATCAGTCTTCTCTGCTCCAGCCTCCTAGCTAACCTAGTTATCCTGACACCTGTACCTGCACTTCATCTGTTATATCTGGACTTCTCTGCTCCAGTCTCCCAGCTAACCCTGTTATTTTGACACCTGTACCTGCACTTTATCTGTTATACCTGGACATCAGTCCTCCCTGCCCCAGCTTCCCAGCTAACCCTGTTATCCTGACACCTGTATCTGCATTTCAACCATTGGGTATCTAGCATCTGCAGTTTACAAGCTAAACCTGGTAATCCTGCTGTCTTGTACCTGCTGCTCCTATGGAATCTGCTTACTGTTATCTATTTATTAACTGTTAATTTGTGTTCAATAATAAAGAAATTCTGTTTTCACTATCACAACTCTCCATAGTATTCATACTGGGAGTTCCTAACAAGTCTGCACAGCAATTTTGGTGCCTGAAAATTGTGGCCTAATGTGTGTTCTACATATTCTTAAAGTAGGTGCAGCTCATATCTTATGAGCTTAATCATGTAATATAATGAGTTAAAATTAGTAAAACATTAGTTTACTATGTAGAACTACAAGTTCCAGCATGCTCTGTCATCCATTAACTGATTAGACATTCTGGTGCTTGTAGAACAATAAATGTCAGCATGCCCATGGCTGCCAGAGACAGCTAGTGCTTGCATGCTCTAGCAGCCAGGACCTTGCTGGAACCTGTAGCTCCACACTGTAAAATAATAGTAAATAAACACACTGCCATTGTTAAAAAAACATTCACTGTACATAAATTCGCTATACTAGTGGTTCCAAAGTCCATCCTCAAGACCCCCAACAGCTCATGTTTTGTGCCAGAGAACAAGTAGGAAAATTACTTACTCAGCTAAATGGAATGACTCATCTGTGTACGATTAAAGAAATACTCAAAACATGACCTTGGGAACCAGGTTCGGGAAAAATCACACAACACATTAAAACTAACCAAATCTCTCTTTGCCATCTTTATCATACTCCTAAATCTCTAGGGATCATTTATTCCATCTTGAAGTAATCCAAGGTTCAAAATATTGTTTGGATGACTTAGGACTTGCTCCAATCAGTGACAAGCTATGTGTAATGTTTTACTAACTTTAACTCATTACCCCAACCAGGGGGGCTTGGGAAAAGCCCCCTTTCTACTCAGCACAGAGCTGGTTTTCCTTACCAGGAAAATCCTGCATTTTCCTGTCCAATTTCCCCTAGGGAATTTTAGCCCTGTGCTGACCAGTATGGAGCCTACTTCTCATTATGACAGGAAGAACCCACACTGCAGATTTCCCTGTTATAGTATGACCAGTCCAGCCCCATGACCCCACAATGTCCATCCACATTAACTTCCCTCTAGTTTGCTTTGTCAAATTCTGTTCTTGCCCATTTCTTCAGTAATTTGTACCCTATGCTCTTTATGCATAACTTGAGTACCCCCAAGATGGCTGCCCAGACATCTACTCTCTGTCTTACATCTATTCCCAGTCGCATCTGAGTCATAAGTAGTTTTGTTTCTTATGTTCCTTATCAATAACTTGAGATTGCCGAAGTTGGCTGCCCTAGGAGGAGACTGAGTGGAAGTATGGGTAAGAACCAAAGTCAGAGGGGAAGTCAAAGTGGTTATGGTAGGGGGGGTCGTGAACCTACTTGGTTTCCATTGCTCTTGTATAACTAATATCCAAGTCAAGCTCAAGTTAAAGACAATCAATGTAGCTAGAAATTCTACTGAAGTGGAGACTGGCCTGATGTTGAGAGACCAGAGGAGCTGCCAAAGAGGACAGAGCAGAGATTGAAAGTGAGAGTGACCATACGCAAGCCGTGTAGTGTCATTCTTGTGTAAAACCTATGGGACACATTTCATTATTATTACCCATTATTCCAACAACTGTGATGAGAACTGTATTTTATCCCTAAGTCTTCAGACTGGTTTTCAAACTTGAGAACATATCTGAAAACATGGAAAGCTCCCTTTCAAATTACAAAGCCATGATATAAGTGTGACAGACACCTACATCACACACTGGTAAGAAAGGGGCTACACTAGAAACACATTAGCACCAGTAATGCAATTAATATGTGTCAACTTTTAAAAAGCTGAATTAGCAATTTTTCTATATACATTCCGGAACTGTGCTCTAGCCATTTAGCTATACTCCACATTACAACATTGCTAACACAGCTTTGATTTGACAAATAACCTAAATGGAGCACAGTTTCTATCTGCTTTTGTCAGTCATGGGCTAAGAACTGAACTGTGTCTAAAGCTTGTTGACATCTGATAAATCAAATTTTTTTTGTGCTCACTGAACCACTTTTCCTGGAAAACAACATATAATTACGCAGTTAGGCATCTTTCACAGGTTTACAAATTGGTGAAGCATCTAATTAGATGCAGCTTACTCTTTTATTTTATCAAGCTACACAAATCTGGAATTGTATAGTAAAAGGAGCTCTTTGTGCAATTGTCCCATTTTAAACGCATGACTTGAAAAAAAGATAAACCTAGACCAACGAAGGGGAAAAATAGAACACAAAATGCTTCTCCATTAATCATTGTATATAACTCCTACTTGCAGTTTAACTGATTAAAAACTGTTGCCCCAACAAAGGATTTATACAGGAGACCAAGTAAGAAAAAAGGGAATATCGACCATCCATTAGAGTACATGCTGGAAGAAATATGTGTACACCTATTTCTATGTATATTCATACAAATTTCGATGAGGCAAGACTCTAGCACTGCCCAACACTGCATTCACCAGAAAGTGAATACAATCTAAGCAGGCATTAAATTAGTAATCTATTGATCGGTATGAGAAAGGCTTTATCCGTAATCAATGCACTGTCACCAAATGTCAGATGAAACCTGAATGCATTTTGTTCAATTTTTGGTCCATCCAGTGTACAACAAAGGTGTTAGTCATAGTGGTCAATAAACCATTATTTTGAGGTCTGGTACATACAATATAAAAAGCAAATTATTTCCTAATGGCACACTCTATGGGCCTGATTTTGAGTTAGGAGCAAAGAAAAGAAAAGGAGCAAATTTGCACCTTGGCAAAACCATGTTGCATTAGAGGGGGAGGTAAAGTTAACATGTAGGGACAGATATATAGTTGGGGACAGCATGTCATAGATCAACTTTAATTTCAGTGTAAAAATAAAGCTAGCAAGTATTTATGTGCTACATGAATAAACAGACAGTATTTCCCTTGCGTGCAAAAAAAATAAGTCGATTTGTACCCCTTGCATTGTAATATGATTTGTCCAGGTGCAAAGTTGTTCCTTATCTTTGCTTTGCTCCTAATTCAAAATAAGGCCCTATGTCTCTATAATTATCAGTTTAACCTAATTCATCTAAAACATTTTACAAAGATTGGACCAGCCTCGCTACTGCAGGGAATAGTGCATGTCCCTGACTTGCCAAAGGCAATACTTGAATACAAATAAAACACAGTGCTGAGGATGGCCAAACTTTTAAATATTAAAGTACCAACATTGTAAAATAAAATTAATATACACTGTATAATCAATACAAATATAAATATATTAACAACCATTTTATGCTGTTTGCAATATCATTAAATTTTGAGGATGCTCTTGTATAATAATAAACTGTATCTGATTTTCTGTTACACAAGGCATCACACTGTTTCTCTGTGTAATGTCCTTGTGCCTGATTCATTAAGGATCTTAACTTAAGAAACTTCTTATTTAAGTCTCCTGGACAAAGCCATGTTACAATGCAAGGGGTGCAAATTAATATTCTGTTTTGCACATAAGTTAAATACTGACTGTTTTTTCAAGTAGCATATGACTTGGAAAAATATATAATCTATTTTTTTTTTTTTAAGATTTTATTTTAACAAGGGTCAGTTGTATATGTCAATCAATGATGCAATGTGTTACAACGGTGTATGAATATACAGGTAATAAAAACAAACAGCGTCCGATTGGTCCGATTTTACAATAAGGAAAAAAAGTTGAAACTAAAAATAAAGTGAAAAGGCCGCCTAAAGGTGAAAGGAAAGAAGCAATGGGGTTGAATATTGAAAAGAGAAGGGGAGATGGGAAGAGTGAGGTAGAGGGTGAAGGGAAGGATCCAGATGGAGCGATGTTGAAGTCATGTAATGAAAGGAATTTGAATTTGGAAGTATGAGGTCCATGGTGCCCAGACTTTATTAAATGATTTAGAGGTATTGTGGATAATACATGTCATATATTCCATTTTATACGTGTACCATATTCTGGCAATAATCGCCTGCAGTTTTGGCGCAAAAGGCTGCTTTCAATCAGTGGCTTTTTGGCACAGAGCAGCAGAAACTATGTGACGGAACATCTTCATTTGGTGTTTGGTAGCAAATGGAATCCCAAGAGGGAGGAGGAAAAACCTGGGAGAGTAGGGGATGTCAATTTGTAGTAGTTGTGACGCAAAGTTCTGAAGTTCCATCCAGAATGGGGCAAGTTTGCGACACTGCCACCAAATATGGAGGAAGAATCCTTCCAACCTGCACCCTCTCCAGAATGTGCTGGACGAGTCGGGGAAGATTTTTGTTGACTTCCGTTGGGACCAAGTACCATCGATAAAGGAGTTTATAAGCGTTTTCCTTCAATTTTACACAGATTGAACTGGAAGCTGTATTGGCTCTTATTTCTTCCCAGTCCTCGTTATCTAGAGGTCCTCTCAGATCTTCCTCCCAAGCACGCTCATGAGTATCTTGCCCGTCCGTATTAGGGACTCTGAGTTCCCAGTATAGTAGAGATATGAGACCTTTGGTAGATAACTGCCGGAGGGAAGGCGACTCAAAAAAGGTCAATGGCCTAATACCTAAAGTTAATTTAGTGGCAGAATCAAAATTTCTTAGTTGTAGGTACTGGAAAAACTGTGTGTTGGGAATGTTAAGTTTTGTTTTTAAGTCATCAAATGAGGGAAAAGAAGTGTCTTTGGTGATTTCCGCTTCCAAGGCTCGAAGGATGGTATTATATAACTTGGTGAAAATGTAGGATTATCAAAGAGTGGAATGATTGGGCTACGATAGGAGCAGGGGCGAGCTTAAATTTTGATTTTAGTTGGTCCCAGAGAGATAACGAGTGAGCTACAGTTGGATGATGAGAGGCAAGCTGTGTACGATTAGTGCGGGGGAGCCACAGGAGAGAGGAGGTGGAGGAAATACCCAAGCTCTCGGCTTCGATCGAGACCCAAACTCTGTAGGAGCTAGGAGAGTTCCATAAAACATATTGGGCAAGTTGGACCGCCAAAAAATAATGTTTAAAATTGGGGACCCCTAGGCCGCTACCCCATGCCGATCTCTGTAGAACGAGGAGCCGGACTCTTGGGCGCTTTCTGCCCCATATGAATTGTGATGTGTAATGTTGCAAAAATTTGAAAACATATGGAGGAATGCGTATGGGTAGGGCTTGAAAAACATATAATAATCTGGGTAAGATGTTCATTTTAATTGAATTAATGCGTCATATTCTAGAAATTAGATGTTGACTCCAAGTTTCTAGATCTGGGAGAGTAGTTTTGGGTAATTAGTCTGGAAAAACTGACTACTGTTTAGTGATGTGGATACCTAAATATTTAATCTTTTTTGATGCCATTTGAAGGGGAATTGTTGGGCGAGAGATAATCTAATTTAATCTATTAGGTAGAAATCAAGAATTTCTGTTTTTTGAGGATTTTGTATCCTGAGATGGAGCTGTAGGTTTTGACATCTGTAATGGGGGGGGGGGGGGGGGGTAAGAGAGAGTCGGTGGGATCCGAGAGAGTCAGGTGGACATCGTCAGCATACAATGATATTTTATGGTCGAATTTCCCTACTTTAGTTCCGTGAATGGCCTCATCGTATTTTTGCTGCTAATGATTCAATTACAAGGGCAAGGATTAAAGGTGAAAGGGGGAAACCTTGCCGTGTCCCATTGGAAATCAAAAAGGGGAAGGATGCGACTCCGTTGGCCACTGACATTGCCCTGGGTGATTGGTATAGAGCTAACAGATCATCTAAAAATTTACCAGTGAAGCCCATTGACCCCAAATCTCTAGACATAAAGGTCCATGAAATACGATCAAATGTTTTTTCAGCTTTAAGCGCCATGATCAGTGATGGTAGTTTACCGTAATGAATAGATTGTATAAGGTCAATAGTGCGCCTGGTGTTATCTATGGCTTGACAACCTGGTATGTTCCTTATTCCAAAGGTTAGGGCTGAAGCCTCCTGTATGCGAAACTGAGCAGCTGAAATAAACTGTCTGGCAGGGATCTGATTGAACTGCAAAAAGCGGCGGGCACGGGTTTCTGCTGAGACAAACAGCTAGGTCTAGATAGCTTCACCAATGTACTCAATGATATTTTGTCTCAATCTTGTGAAAAAAAAAAGGCAGTTCCAGCCTAGAAGTGAGCTGCAGAGAGGCCCCACCGTGGTTTACCCCTAATAACAAAGGATACTAGTGAGCTGCAGAGAGGGCCCACCGTGGTTTACCCCTGATAACTAAGGATACTGCAGCTGGTGACAAAAGTATGGATGTGCAATTCAACATGTAAATATTAATACATTTATTTGATCCTTTGCTGAAGATATACAATCCACATACCCTGTGAGAAAATTGGCTAGATGGTTATGAAACTGGTCAAGAAATCTTTATGACATTCTTTTGGAGCTCATGAAAGGATTAAAGAAATGTATTGCTATTTACATGCTGAAATAGCTCTGTAGGCCACAACAGCAAGTAAGCAGGCGTCAAAGCAGGATCTTGAAGCAGTGATGTTTTGGTGCTCAAGGGGGTTCTTACAAGAACGATAACACACTAGTTGAGGGTACTAGTGATCAACCATGAAGTTGAGATGGTAGGCCAGAATGAAGTTTGTTAAAACACACCAGAACAAGCCACTTCTGGTAGAAGATGAGACCAAATTTCAGCTTTTTAATAAAGCACATCATCCCTATGTTTACAGAAAGAAAGAAAAAAGAATGTTGTCAAACACGGTATTACAGTAGATAACTCTAATCCTTTATTCGGCTGTTCTGAGGTTTAGGACCAAGTGTCTACTAATACCGCTCTGCCCACTACCCTGCAGCTCTGGCCATTATGAGAGGCCAGGGGAAACCATCCACAGCAAACCTTATCTGAAGGAGAGGTCAGGGGTACAAGTCCAGGTGCCCAGCAAGGGGGTGCACTAGCACCAAAAGTTACCCAAAGGGAAGCAGTTCTTGGTGCCAGTGAAGGAGCCTGGTGGTGGAAGCAGAGCACCCTCTATAGCATTTAGAGGAAGCACATTTGGGATAAAGAAAGGGGACGGTGGCAAGGTAGGACCCAGCCCATCACCCGGCAAAATGACAGGGTGGCATAGTAGGTCCATTCTGTCATCAGATTTCTGATGTCTGAAGGTTAACTCAAATCTGTTTGCCAGCTGACTGAATTGCTTTCTCCATTTCCCCATCATTCGAACAATCCTGTGTTGTAATCTTTGTTCAAGCCTTATGTCCACATCCAGAGAGGTTGGCTACAGTGCCATGGGCCTTACACTTCCTAATAATTATATACGGTGTACCCAGAACATCGAGGTCTCTAGAGAATCATTTGTAGTCTTGAGAATGTCCATGCTCGGCTATAATCTTTTGTCTCAGACAATTCTCTGGCTGTCTTTCTTTCCTCTATGCTCATTGCAGTACACACAGTGACACAGCACAGGAGAGTGAGTTCTTTTCTGCTCGTTTAATTAGTAATATTTATATATCAGGCACCTGCTACTCATCACAGGTGAGTTAAGTTACAAAATGAAGGAGAATCACTTCCTTGAAATCTAACTATTTATAAATGGAGGAAATAATTCTGCCTGGCCCATATAAGGATTTCTGTGTGGAATAAGCTGTGACTTTTACTACTTTTTGCATTTTATTCCACTGCAAACCAAAGAAATACATATGTGGATAACAAAATATTTTTTAATTTCAACAATTTTCTGGAAGAAATGGTACATTATTAGAAGAAACTGCAAAGGTGCCAATATTTTTGGCCAAGACACTATATAACATACATTCCAGATTCGTTCAGATGTTTATCAAACAAACATCATTTTTGTACAAAATCAAGTGTACTATTAAACGCTAATAGTGCATGGTGTGTTCACAGAAATGCAATGCAGCATGCTGCATTCTTAAAACACTTATGTGCACATGCTGTTGCACTGTCTAGTTAGATATCTGCCTTATAAAATAGGGTAAAAAAAATGCAGCAAACTTAAGCAAATATATGATTTATAAATACTGGAAATAGATGTCTGTTTTTCTATTTAAAGATCATGTAAAGCCACTATTTTACATTAATATAATTCATGAGCCCAACATTATGTTTTTCCATCTGCAGCAGATTACTTTTTTTATGGAGAAGTGCTTCTCTAAAGGAGCAATGCAATGGATATAATGAATGTTAACCTAAAGATCTTTTTTTTTAACACAAATTTTGCATTGAGCAATAAGTACATGCAAAGAACAATCTAAGCGGCCGATTCAATCCTCTGCAATGTTGCATTACTTCGGTGTTTCTTGGAGACCATTTCGAAGGTTCTCTGTAGTACATTGCTGAGAAATGAATCAGCCCCAGTATCTCACAGACCTGATATATTGAGCACGCACAGAAAAGAGATTGCTTAATTTGCATATTTATGAATGAACCTTTCAAGCAAACTATCACTGAATATGCTCAGGCTAAGAAAAAATAGGTGTGTGTGTAGGTCTGCAATGCTTCTTTATGTGCTCGGAGGCACCAATTTGTCTGCATACAGAATTTAACAAAGCACAAAATCCAAACCCACTTTAGGACATTTAAACGTTTTACTCCTGCTTATTTAGGTCCTAAATTAATCATGTGAGCCAGGGACATTGGCAACGTCTTTATTACATGCGTCACTTTTGTGTGTTTGGAGCTTTTTATTACAATGGTCGATGTCTGCCGAAAAATGCGGTTCCCACAGAAGTGCAAATGGAGGGTGCTAAGAAATTTCCATTAGATTTATAATGTTGGGTCCTGATATCTAGCACCTCAAACCTGGTGGAGAGGAAACGACTGTGAACCAAGGAAGATAACACACCTATAAATGCACCTAATGTACTACAACTAATTACAATATTTCATGTTCAATTCTGGGTGAGTTGTAGAGACAATGAGAGTACTGTGTATTTCAAATTGTGTTGCTTGTCTCTTTGTTGATCAGTGTTATCAAATGTAGATCTTTTGTGATGCAGGAGATTCGCCCACATTTAAAACAGAAGAGTGACATCCTGACATCTGCGAATGGCTCCTATAGCACTAATCTCTACATGTATTTTTTATGAGACAATAATTGAGATCTGTACATTCTGTCCCTTATAAGTATAATATAGCCTATGAAAACACTGCTCTCTTTCTCTATTTATAGCTCACCAAAGAATATTAGTTCTGGGAAAGGTATAGAATTTGTTATAGGCATGTGAAGAAATTACATATTGAAGCACTGTTGTACAGAGTTTGAGATATGTGCAAGAAATTCCAGCAGTTGATGAACTAGGTTTCACAGAGAAATACATTTTCAGATATAAAAAGCTTACAGTTGGTGGTTTAGAAATCCTTCTCGCTACAAGCCGTTCATCCATACCCTGGCTCTAAGCTGCTCACATAAAAAATTATTCAGATTTTCTCCTTTAACATAGGAACTTTATATAATGTAATAATGCCCACAACACATATGTCAAAAATAGATATAAGCAATCCTATATTATGGAATAATTTTGGTATCCCACACAGAGAGCTGTCAAATTGCTGAGATGCCACTTTTGTAGCATTTCATTAGCATAACAGTGCTATAAAATAATTGTAAACTGCAACCTAGTGTGAAAAATTAAGAAGTTGAGACTCACCTCCAGATGTCCTAATCATATATCTCAACTTTATAGGTTGGGGAATCGGGGCAAAATGAAAGCATTGGTATGGACATGAGAAGGGGCGTGGCCACATCCTCTGGAGCCTGACAATCGCTTCCGAAACACTGGGCCATCCCAGCCCTTCCGCTCCCCTCCCCTAAAACACAGCTTGAATGTCGCACGCACCAGTGGCAGGTGTGCACAGCACCCGCTCACTAATGCTCTGCTATGTTCCAATGAAAGACATACCTCCCACCTTTCCAACCCGTGGAATAAAGCTGTCTCAAATCAGGGCGGCGGGACAAAGCCCTCAAATTGTGACTGCCCTGCCTCAGGACAGTTGGGAGGTAAGCATACGTAGTTGTGTGGTAAATTTGGTCACCTTATTTGACACATACCATAAATACAAGTGGTTGTTCTGGTGAGCAAGAAAAACTTGTCCCATGCAAGATCTGAGAATTTCTATAGTCAAAACTGGGACTAAACGTTTACATCATTTTTTGACTCAATTTTTAAAGTTCATCTTCTTTTTTAGAAAATGGATCATGTAACCACACTCTCTTGGTTTCTGGTAAATTATTAGTTTACTGAAAAAACAGTTCAACCAATTTTGGTATACATGCACTAAGCAAATTTCATATCACATCATTCACACATATAAAACACAAACAAAATGTTTTCCCCAAAAAACACACCCATGAGCCACATCAGGGGGTAAATGTATCAAGCTGAGAGTTTTCCAGCGAGTTTGAAAAGTGTAGATGTTGCCTATAGCAACCAATCAGATTCTAGCTGTCATTTTGTAGAATGTACTAAATAAATGATAGCTAGAATCTGATTGGTTTTTCAAACCCGCCGGAAAACTCTCAGCTTGATACATTAACCCCCAGGTTTTACAAGCTTGTCCCAATCACTTTTCTAATCAGATTGAAATAGCCTTAATCCTTTTCACTGCCAGCGATATGTGCCATTATGGCACCTCAAACAAAAGACCACATCATGTTTTACATGATTTCACTAACCATAACAATTTTATTTTTTAGGCTTTGCAAGCAATTTTTTTATGTTTTTTTTTATTTCAGACAAGACTTTTTGGCACTGTAGTTAAACAAATAATTTTTTTCATATATGGGCATCATACGGGACAAAAATAAACAAAAAAAATGTGATTATGGCCACTTTCATTAAATTCTCCCTTTGTAAAAATATGGACAGTTTATATGCAGTTAGGAAATATGATAATGAGCGACATAGGAGCAAAGCATATGGTAAAGCCTCTGGGCATAATCACACAGAACATGCAGTTTGCTAAACTGATTTTCATTGACATTTAGCAATAAAGCACTGAAGAATGGCAGACGATGTATCCTAAATTATACAACATCTCTGCTCACAGTTGACTTTTCATGGTCAGTATATGGAATTTATCATATGCAAATGTTAAGTCATACAACCTTCTTTTTCCAATGTATATACTATGTGCCCCATATTGTTATTTAGTAGTTAATTAAGGTAGCTGGCAAATACATTTGTTTAAGCAAAAAAAAACACTACTCTATCCATTTATTTCTGTTTAAATAAACTTATGGTATAAATTTAATTAAAGGAAATAGCGCAGGGCGCTTATTTATATAATTGCAAATGTACTTATATTTGATATTGTGGGTATGTTGGTAAAAGAGATATCTTTATGTCTGAGACCAGGGGAAGAAATTTGTTTATTTTAACCTTGCTAAAGAAAAATGCATGATTTCTGAGGTATATATCTGATACAGTAAGCCTTTGTGGAGGAAGCTTTTTGTTTATCGTGCTGTGGGGAAATTACTTGTTTGAGGTTATGTGACTTTCTTTGGGAATGTGTATTCTGCAATTGTCTGAAGAAAGGACCCATGTTAATCTCATGTTAATTAGACCTTCTGATATGTAAGGGTCCAGCACCTGAAGACACAGGAAGGTTTAATTAGACCTGTTATTACATTTCCTGTGTCCAAAATAAGATGCAGTAAATCACAGCATGTTTTAGGATATTACAGAGAAGTGTAAATATTGTTAGTTTTGCATTGCATGTAAATCCATGTTTGGGTAAACAAACTGCATCCTTATTCTAAACATAGCTCAGACCTCAAGGGGGCTGGCTTACCCTATGAGGCTGTGTCCAAATCTGTATAAAAGTACTGACTTGTAACAAAAATTGTTCTTCTGTTCCATCTGACCTGATCACTGGTACCTTCAATCAGTATGACTGCAAATAAACATCACTTGCTTCAAAGACCTCCTTGAAAACATCAACAACAACCCGGTCACGAGTACCAGCCTAGGTACACCAGTAACGGGGTACACTCACAGCATCAGTTATCCAGAAGAAACCCGGTTCTGGATGTCAGTAAAGGAGTCCAGTGGTGGCAGCATTTGTAAGCCTCTCCTACTGCGTCAAGAGAGCGCATTTGGGATAACGAAAGGGAACGGTGGCAAAGTAAGCCCAGCAGGTTCCCAGCAACAACAGACAGGGTGGAATAGGCGGTCCATCCTGTCACAATTAGGGACAGAAATTAAGCAGATATTTTTTTCCTTAGTGCGGAGTCTTAGTCTTGGAAGCAAGGTGAAAATATAATATACAGGGCATGATTCATTAAGGAAAGTAAGCTAAAAAAATAAGTTGGCGCCTGGACAAAACCATGTAAAAGTGCAAGGGGTGAAAATTAGTTTATTATTTTGCACATAAGATAAATACTGGCTGTTTTTTCATGTAGCACACAAATACTTGTTATCTTTATTTTTACACTGAAATTTAAAGTTAATCTAGGACATGCCCCTCCCCAAGTATAAATCTGTCCCAACATTTTAAATTTAGCTCACCCTCCAATGCAACATGGTTTTGCTAAATTGCAAAGTTACTCATTATTTTTTACTTTACTTTCCTTAATTAATCAGGTCCACAGTGTTTGCCCGTTTCAAAGCAGACATCTGGCCTTTTTCTTTTCTTTTATATTTTATGACATTCAGATTAAAGCAATAAACTAAAGTCTAAGGGGCATATTCAATTAGCTTTCAGGTTCGCGGTAACGCGCGTTACCGCGAAACCTGCGCAGTATTGCTGTTAATACGGTACCGCATTAACGAGGATTTTCGTACGCAACCCTATGGGCTGCGAACGAAAATCCATGTTATTGCGGTACCGTGGATTGACTACGCGGCCCGTTCCGGCGCGACCCCGCGGACCGTAAAGCTAATTGAATATGCCCCAAAATGATTTAAAGTATCATATGAGTAATAAACCGAAACAAGGAACAGATATATTGACCAAGCCTTAATGCACAATAATTCAGTGGGGAAACACAGACTTGGTATAACTGGGTACACATTTTCTTCTATTCACAAGTACTCACAAAACTGCCATTTATTCTAACAAAGTCATCCACAGACGACATGACATCTGTGACCCATAATTTCAGCACTTTGGGACAACTTACTCCTGGGAATTAAAAATCCATACCTAAGTGTAGACTACACTGACTGCCTATGGATTACAACGTTCTAAAAGACTGTGAAAGAAATGGGTGAGAATCTCCCTCACCACTTAGCCTTTTATGAACATATAATGACACTAAATGCAATTAGACATATCTGTGCACTCCAGCGCCCTTTACCTCAGCTGCAGTAGAGAGGGGGAGTGACTGGCTGACAGCTGTGCAGATGAAAGCCTGAAAACAAAGACAGCTTTATTGCCATTTCTTCTTCCCATACTAAAAACACCCCTACTAGGTAGCTTAAATGTATATTTCCATTCATTTTTTTACACAAATAATCCTGAATCTGATAAAGAAAGGTTCATCATTGTTGCTATTGATTACTGTTAAAAATAGATTGTATTATGTTTTTGTTACTATGCTTCTGTAATTTGTTATGTACCTAAATCAATAAAGGATATGTAATTTATTTCTAAATTCAAGGAAAGAAAAAGGATCACGTAGATCTAAAAGAAAATTATAGTTGTCACTACATAACACAGCACTCTCAGGGGGAGATTCAATTCCCCATGTTGTTATTTAGAACAACGCGGGGTGCGCATCATTACCGTTCATGTTGTTATTTAGAACAACGTGGGGTGCGCATCATTACCGTTAGTGTACAGTAATTTTAACACAGATTTCTGCTGCGAGCAAACATCAGCTTTGAAATTACCGGACTAACGGTAATAATGTGCATCAATTACCGTAGTAACTGTAACGATGCGCACCCCGCGTTGTTCGAACTGAATCGTGCTTCCACGGATGTATCTCTGAAACAATCCGTGGAAGCACGCCTCAAAGTTTTTACTCTCATCTTTCCTTACGTTCCATAGAAACGAGAGGAGAAAATGAGTCGAGATTCTGTACGTATTTGCTGGCAATGTGTGCAGAACCTCAGGGCTAATTAAATTCCCCCTTGGAGTATTGCACATTGGTGTCAGCCTGCATTAAAGCTCCCTGTCGCTCAAACAGAGAGGAACCCTGGGCTGTCTACGCATGTGCATGCACCCTTCTACTTAACTTTTTACATAATAGGCAAAATGTGTACAAAGCAACATGGCGGATCAATTAGATTGAAATGATACATGTTCATGCTGCTTTGTGACTGGAAAATAGCATATTAATTTATAAGCTTATCTAAATATAGATCAATATTTTGATAACTCTGCAAAGGTCTGTAGTGTTACATGAATTCAGCATTTGTATATTTCCATAAAGTGGCAGAAATATTAGTAACAGTGGTTTACAAATCATCTTACTGCTTATTATAAGTGGGGGGGACAGAGGTAAAAAAATGGACGTTTCCTTGTAACTAATTCTTGCATGATTTTTGTATCATGTGTTTGATGAGATGACGGGGCAAAATGGGGCAGTTTCTCTGTCCTGCATCAATCTGGAATGGGGATATAATAAAAAAAAGCACAAAAGACTGAATCGTCCGTAGGTTCCAGGGAGTTGGTTGCAGTCTTCTAGAAATCATACAGTCTCTGCACACACTGCAAATTTGAAGACATTGGTAACAGAAGCATTAGAGAGGGGAACACCAGACAAGTGAGCTAATGATTATGGTTCCTAGTAATAGCAGAACTTTTACATCAGCCCCCAGGTATTGTACAATAGAGTATTTTGTTAAAAAGGAAAGTTTCTTGCGATCACATGGGACAAATTTGGATAGTTCTATGTTTTCCTGCTACATTAAGAAGACTTAATTTTTAAGTTAACCCTCCTCACATGTTGAAAAGAGGTATGGAGCCCACCAGTATAATATTTGCTCGGGCCCACTAATTTATTAAATCAGTCTTACTGACAGTAACTGACAAGCCTTTTCGAGGAGTAGGATTCCCTTTCTGAATTGATTTTTTTACCCACATCAGCAGCATTTCAGTCATTCAGAATAGAAAGTACTGAAATTTTACTTCAACAAATCAAGAGAGAAAGTGAGTGCCGGAATTAGGAGAATATTTAATGCCCCATATATGAAATAAATATTTAGCTACTAATGCCTTGTTTGGGGTAGGGGATTATTTCCATAAAGATGTCTATCAATGTCTCCTCCCACTGACCTTTATCTAGTTCATTTAGCTAATAACCCAGCCTCTACATAACATGAATACATCTTCTAATCTATCCTGTGCAGACCAACAAGTGATCAAAATGTATGTGTTGTGACATGGGGTAGAATCTAATTTCAATATGCTTGGTACAAACAGTTTATGGCTACAGAAAATACATTTGCCCTGTACTCAAACAAATGGAAAGACTGCACAACTATACTTAATGCAAGCATACATACATAATTCTGCTACTAATCTTTGAAAATAATATTTAAGCTTACTTTCAAGCAGTTTATCAAGACGGCTTTAAAGCAGCAATTTTATTACTAAATATATATTTTCCAACACAACACGCCAGGTTTTGCCTTTAAATCAAGCAGAAAATTATCTATTTTTTTTCATAAATAACGCCCACAGTGTTCAGTGCAAAAAAATCAGAACAATAGGATACTGCTAAAAGTAACATTGTATAATTAAATTAGATAAAACCAGATCTGGCCATATTGACTTCTTACAAATAGGTTGGTAATGGAAAGCAAAGTTTTAAGAATAGTATTATGTCACTCAATAAAAACATTTGGGATACAAAAATAAGCTGCAGAACAAAGCTATAGTTTGGGCTGTTTCCATAATTAGTTTGACTATATAATAACATTACATCTCTGAGAGAAGGGGTTCAGTTGCACTCAGTCAGTAAAGGGATTACCATTTAAAGGGAGACTAACCTAAACACGGGTGTAGGCATGTGAATGGAGGAACCTAACAAACGTTGTCAGCCATCCACTAAGCAGATGTTACATAAAGCATACAAGGTATTACAGTAGTCTATATAGGGGCCTATTTAACATTGGTGACCAGTGGGCAGCAGTAAGATACACTTTGTATCTATAAATTTATCAAGCCAGGTTTCATTAGCGAGTCCTGGTGGACCCCCACCCCCACCATGTATACTAAGTAAAGCCTCTTCCACCGACAGCCTAACACTTTCAAATGGAGGATCTAACTATAGACGCTACTGCACATGCTTTGTGATGGGACCCTGGTGCTGAACACAAAGGCACTTCTCCGGCAGTGATGGAGATTCAATTAAAAAGGTAACCTTGAGATGGCGCTAGTTTTTAAGGCTGAAACTGCGATGGATCACATCGCAGTCCCCATAGAAGTCTATGGGGAGTGCATTGACCAGCATTAAACAGACTAAGACATTCTCCTGCTTTAACCCCTTAATAAATAAGTGCTGCAATGGCCATTCTCTGAATAAAACAGCTGTCTTCTCCCGATTTTTGGCTCACCATAGCTTAGTAAATAGACCCCATAATGTCTTTAAATAAAAATAAAATGCCTAAGTGGAAAGATAATGGCATGTTTCCAGGTACTTTTCTCATTATAAATGTACATTAGAAGACACTTGCTAGTGCTTTTCTAGGAGTCTTAAAATGATACTCTCCAAAATGGAGTTGGGAGAACCACAATTTTGCATATATTGATTAAGAAAAAAAAAAAAAACAAAGAAAGATGGTAGCTCCTGCTTGATTACTATATCAGCTATCACCAGTTTTATGCAGCCCATATTACAACTTGTTCCTGGAACACAAAAACTAGTAGGAGGGATCATGCCATCTAAATATGTTGGAAAATAAATAAAGAAGATGAACTTGTTGCCATAACACTTTTATGTTCTTCTTACATGTCAGAAGAACACCAGGGGGTAAATGTATCAAGAGTTTTCCGGCAGGTTTGAAAAGTGGAGATGTTGCCTATAGCAACCACTCAGATTCTAACTGTCATTTTGTAGAATGTACTAAATAAATAATAGCTAGAATCTGATTGGTTTTTCAAACCCGCCGAAAAACTCTCAGCTTGATACATTTACCCCCTGATGTGCAAGACACATATACTACTTTTCTGCATACACCAATATGAACTGTACTGACACGGTTCTGTACAGATTTTCATATAACGTCAGTCAATGAACAGACTACTGAAAAGCAAGAGCCATTAGTCAATGTCCAAAATTGATAAAAATGTGTACTGCTGCTATATAAAGCTAAGGTTGCAGCTGAGCTGGAATCAAAGAAAACAGGTTTACAATAATTACACAAATCTAGTGAACATCAAAAAGTGAACAAAGCAATGCAACTCACTGTAACTCACATTTTAATTAAACTAAGCTTTGGTTACGTCCTCAAAATTACACAATATTTTATTGGTGGTTCTTTGTCAATAGTTGCCCCCTGATCGAGTGTTTATGTCGGGTTTTCCAAGACCTAGGCCAGGTCTGGTGAGTTAGTTTAAAGTTCCACAGTAAACTGAATACTATAAATTGTATACTGTCTGTAACTTGCAAATGCTATATTGGTGTGTTCGAACTCCCCCCCCCTGTCCCCCCCTTTTTTTTTCTTTCTGTACCCCCCATTTACTTAAAAAATTTTCAATAAAAACTATTGATGATAAAAAAAAAAAAATAATTACACAATATTTGCAGTTAGTGTATCACAATATTGTAATTGATGTTGGTGGAGGCTAATTTCAAAGGGCTACAGATACATACAGCTGTTGATTTTCATTTTATGAGTTACTAAATCTAAAATAAGAGTTCATCCAATATGTAAAGACATTTTATTACACGTAAATGTAAAATCTGTATACTTTGAAATGAGTTACATTGTAGCAGTGTCTGTATCCATGGGCATGTATCTCCACCAACAGCTACAGTTGCTATACTGTTACCTTACTTGTTTCCTCCACCTCTTAGATTGTAAGCTCTTTAGGGCAGGGCTATCTTTACTTTCTGTTTCATGTCATTGTCTGTTATTTGCTTGTATCATGATCTCATTATAGAGCACTTAGTAATATAATGGCATTTTATAAATAAAAGATAATAATTGTACTCATTTATGAGGCTGATAGTAAACTATTATTATTTGTTGTCAGCAATAACAGCTCATGACACAAAACTGTTTTAAATAATAGCTCAAAGGAACAGCTGTCCAATACCCAAGGATAAAGGGGTCTTCAGTTGCTAGAAACAATACTAAATTCAAGCCACCAAGCAATACTCCATACCAGTATCATAGATGTCACATCATGACGTGTATATCAAATATGAACACTGCACATTAATCTGATTAACATGTGTATAGCACTGTGCAGTTTGACAGTAGGTGTAAAGATGGTGTCAGAGAGGCACTTGGACTGCTAGCTCTTTTCCATCTAGAAAAGCACTAGAGTTCATAGCAGTCAGTGGCTCCTGTGCTGACACTAAAGTAAAGAGGCAACACACCATCCCTGATGATGTACGCACTAAACAGAATATATAATATTCTTTATAATATTATATGGACTATTTACGGCAGTGATGGGCAATCCAATTTACTTCAAGGGCTGCATATTTGGCCCACCATCCTTCAAAAGGGCCACACATTACCCTTCATTTTAATTTAAAACGTCCTTAGCACCCCATCACTTATACCAAAAATTACACCCCATGCCACTCAGACCTGCCACTAGCCCTAGGTGCCACAAAATCCCCCCACATGTCCTCAGACCCCCACAAGCCCTCATATCTCACATGTACCCCCGAAACTCCACCACATGCTGCTCAAATCTTCCCACATGCCATTCAGACTTACCCATATACACCAACCATGCCACTGAGACCTCCCCGCATGTCCCTCACATGCCATTTAGACCTCTCCCATTACCACAAACACCTTGTCACAAGTCTAAAAACATTTAGCTGCACAGCTGAAAGGGGAGATAGCACATGGTGCAAAATGCACTGCAGTCGCTCCTCCTCCTCTGATTGGTTGTGCTTCAGGAGCTCCATGCAGTGTGCAGAGGAGGTCATGTGACACAGAAGTCAGCTGCCTCTGTTCAGTTATATTCTCTGCTTGATAACAAACCCTGTGGGTCGCCTTTTGCCCACTAGTGGTTTAAGGTCTACAGGAATAAAAATCATGCAAATAATGTTACATTTGCTAATAAAGATTTGAACACAGGTGAACAAATCTGTTGCTCGATTGTGTACTAAGCTGAACATAAACTTAGTTGTGGTAGATGAAAAGCATACTTTACAAACACAGAGGGAATATAGACAGACATCAATGTAATATGTTTATTCAGTAAACACAAAATCCAATTTGCAAATGTATTCTCCACATGCACAGATATAATTAGGAATTGCCTGAGGAGACACTGGCATTGCAGAGTGTGACACACAGACCAATGGGAGCGTATATAAAGGTCTACACAAGGAAAAACTAATAGCAAAATTATGATTACTGCTAAACTGATAAACAGGAGAGGAAATGGCAAATAATGTAAAGAAATTTCTCTTCAATTACATCATATCTCACTAATCTGCTATATGCCCAAGTTGTATGCAACTAGAACATATGGCTTCAAGTCTGCAAATAGGAATATATAAACTTAATGTAATAGAAGCTAGCGAGAAAATCGTGGTCTAAGTGCTTTCAATAAGAATTACTTTGAGGGCCAGAAGCTGCATTAAGAAGACAATATTGGCCTTGGAAGGACGTTCTACTAACAGACAGGCCTCAATGCCTGCAGGTTTAAAAAAAATATAGATGTATTGATTTTGACTGTTGATCTTACAATTAGCAAAACATGGCATGAGAGTTCCAGTGTATCACATTAAATAGGAGCATTTTGGTAAGTCACCCACCCATAGCAGCTGGCTGGTCTTTGGTATCTCAATGTAAAGTAAGTAGAAGAGAGAAAGTAGGAAAATATAAATTGAAGCCAACCTACCTAACCATTAACACTGAAACAAAAATCAGTCTTAGCCGAGTGTTACTGAAACGGGTGCATTGTAATTACTTTCATTCTGCTTTGTAGAGCTCTCCAATGTTGTAAGTTATACATTCAATTTCTTTAAAAAAATGAGAATTATTTATATCACTAGGAAATCACACATTGATCTCACTGTATAAATATCCTACTAGGTAAAACGTTCAGCATTTACTGTAGTCTACGCCTCTTTTGCTGCAGGACAATGTTTCAGCTCATGACTCAAACAGAGGATCATGTAAGGTGAGAATGAGGTATCCTAAAAGCAGAAGACAAGTCCTCCACTAGAGATAAAATAACATAAAGCCAGAAGTGTCTTCAGATCTTTCTCCCCTTACTATCTGGCTATACTATAAAATCTACATTGCAGAAGCACATTTCATTGTGTATGGCACAGTTTATCTGTAATTTGATTGTTTTACAAAATCAGTCACAGTTCTAATTATGTGCAGTGAAGGCATTGACTTATCAGGATTCAAGATACCCTCAATGACTGACAGTTAGCTTGAAGAACTCAACTCTGGTTGTTAAGAAGCACCAGATAGCCACTTGTGTGGGAATCTTAAGGCCGCACACTGGTCCCAACAATCAGACGCCCAGATCTCTATTACATTTAGGTATACACACACATAGATTTTTTGGGCTGAACATTCAGATTTTATGGAGCTCCATTAGTCTGGTTCTTAGGTGACTGCATACTCTGATAGTATCTCCTAAATCACTGTCCAAATCTTAGTGTGTATGAGCACCTTAGCCTAATGAATGAGGCAGCACAGAAACTTTCAAAGTTTAAAATGTAATCTACACAATCTGTATAAGAAATGTTGTAAATACTTCAAGCTGCCGTTCCTCTTGAGCCAGGTTGTTAAGTATCCTATAACTTGAAAAATAGAAGCAATACTCCATTAAAGTAAAATAAGTGGCTAGGGGAAAATCATATACACCCTTCCACTGCATACCAAAAAAACTATTAAGAAGTGCTTCCAGTATACCTCATGGTACTCCTACCAGTTGTTAGTGGACCATCTAATACCTTTTACTTCCTCACATACGTGTTCCATACATTCAACCACCAATTCCATCGATGGATCACTGATCTCTAGATTTGGGTGAGCAATAGTTGTAGCTTTTGTTATTGTTATGGTTTGACTTGTTTTTTCATCTTATTAGTTATTCATGCTTGATTGAAAACTACATTTGTCTCATACTATATGATATCACACGTGATAAATTACATACTCACGTTTATAATGTTAAAAAATAAAAATGAAAAATGGATGTCTGTCCATTTTTTGAGACTCAGGGCTAAATTTACTAAGCTGCGGGTTTGAAAAAGTGGGGATGTTGCCTATAGCAACCAATCAGATTCTAGCTATCATTTTGTAGAAGGTACTAAATAAATGAAAGCTAGAATCTGATTGGTTGCTATAGGCAGCATCCCCACTTTTTCAAACCCGCAGCTTAGTAAATCTAGCCCTCAGACTGACCACACATTAACACTAGAATTTGTCAAGCTCAGTCTGATCATCAATATTTTGAAAACATTCCAACACTGCCTGTATCAATCATCTTTTTATTATATCAATATGTGATGTTTCCATTACTGTTTTCAATGTCGCAATAAAAATATTTTTAGAAAAAAAAAAGAAGCGCTGTTTCTACTCCATTTTCTTTTAAAGGTGAATATTCATAAAATAATGGGTGCCCTGCCATTACAACTCCCACCACTACAACCCTTTTATACTCCTTATTTTTTAAGAATGATAATGAGAAAAATTGGTATAGCTGGACGAATGGGGTTCCAGACACTGAACACACCAAGGTTAGGAGAATATTTAATGGAAGAGGGACTAAGTATCTGTAAACAGTTCCAACCATGTGTATCATCCAGATCTTTGTGTAAGTATTATAGACCTGCCCATAACACATTACCCAGCGTTGTGTTCACCAGAAAGTGAATCTAGAATACACAATCCCAAAATATCACTACAACAGTATTCAATACTACTTCAAACACTGTGTGTTCCCAGACACTGCAGTCCACATATGTCATGTCCAGCAATTGAAGTCACTTCTGTGAAGATTGAGCACTAACAATACTTTTTCAAAGTCAGCTTTTTCAACAGTCGGGGAGATGAAGATGTTGGAAATGGCACTTTAGTCATCACAGTGCAGGGGTAAGTAGTGTCGGTGTAATGGTAGGTCGTGAAACCGTCTACCACAAGCTGTGATTAACCCATCACTAATATGCTCACATACCGCTCTATACATTACATAACTATTATAGGTGGCCTTCTAACAGCCCGTGAGTATGCACTCTATTATTACTATTTCCGCTTATTTGTATGGTGCCACAAAATTTGGCAGTGCATAGTAAAAACACGAAAAGGACTAACAGGCAAAATACAAAACACGCAAAGGCAAAAATACAAGGCAGTCAAGAAGCAAGATTAGCATGAACTTAACTATAATACTGTAGCTAATACATAATAGGTAAGGTATATAAGTAACAAATGTCATACAGAACACGCAAGAGACATAATACATGCGGTAGATGAGGTAAGAGCAGCCAGAATGACAGCAGGAGAGAGGGCCCTGTTTTTGAGAGCTTACAGTCTAATGGATAATGGAACTCTAAAATAATAGGTCTGAAAGCCTTCATCAAGTAACAAATCAGCTTTATGTTTTATCTAATCACAATGCATTTCAATTTTTGAAGATCACCCAGCTTAGGAACTGGAATAGTACTTTATTAGTTTATATATTTAAAAGAGAACAGATAAACTTGGCCTAAAAACGCAACTTGATTATCGCTTAATATATGGCCCAAATCCTTAATAATCCTTAATTATGCTAGAGACCACCTGGGGTCTGGTCTCTTATAAGACGAGTGTGCTGTAGAACTTGTTGGGAGAGGATCTGTGATTCTGTTTGTGGCCGGTACTGGTAGGATACCCTAGATAGAGAGAATTTGTTTTCTGTCATAGATCAGAAGAGCAGGATTTATTTACTGTTACTATTTGACTGCACACAGACTATGTTTTGAAGCCTATAAAAGCAAGCCAGACTAGATTTAAACCATTCCCTGTGGATTATCTGACTGTTAATGCAGCTAAACCTGCTGAGCCTACCTGGAAAGGAGCTAAAACCCCACAATCCCTACAAGTTTCTGCTTTCAGGCTTAGTTGACACTAACACTTTTTGTGAAATATTTTATGCTAAAAGGTTACTCTTCTTGCCAGTATTACAAATTTATATATTAACAACCACAACAGAAAGAATCACTTCACATGCAGATGAGAGCTTGGAACCCAGTGTTGGAAAACGTCACATAACATTCATTTTCTATCTGTAATAACAACGTTGTAAGTCTATTTAACTGCTGTTGATATATAAGCTAATGCATCACTTGCAGAAAATTATAAGGATATTAGAAGTTGAGAAGGAGTTACAATATGTCACTATATAAAGGCTAGAGGCTATATATTTAGTGGTCATGCAAGTCCTAGGACTTTTTATATCCATAATATTTTTTGCAGGAGTTATATATTACACATTATAAGCAATGATTACAATGTAACAGCTATATTCTGTAAATTTTCAGGCTCCAACCACAACTGATACACAGTATGCTTTACAGATGGCAAATGTTTACACCAACATAAATAACTTTGAAGCCGTAGTGGTTCACAAATACAAAAAGCCTTCTTTACCCATTTTCCCATGACTCCTACTTGTAATGATCTGCACTACAGTCCAGAGGGACCAGGACCAGATGTGCACAGGAAACGGTTTTATGCAGCTAGCAAAGACAATTCAGAAGAAATTCATTGGTTGCACATACAATTAGACCGATAGCCAGACAAACATAAATGAATCATACAAATATAGCATATCAACAATTGAACAGGTGGCTAATATACATTCCTATGAAGTATGTACCTCATTTTTCTCTAGAAATCAGTGAAGGGTATGTTTTTCACACAGCAATAATCAGAAATTAACAGAATCCACTAAACCCTAAAATTAAAACATGAAGGGTAACCTATATATTCATCCTCCTTATTAGCTATTAATATAGTATATATTATTAGTATATATATATATATATATATATATATATATATATATATATGCAGCATCTGCGGTCTGAGTGGAGGTAACTGTCAGTGGTGGAAAACACACACACAAACAACTAAATAGCATAGAACTCCAAGTGTGCGACAATTACCTCCACTCAGACTACAGATGCTGCACTGTGTAATACATTTTTTTAAAAAAAAAAACAGGCAGAGTGCCCACTAACCAAATCCTCATCCGGATCCAACGCTTGACAGCCTGGTTGCACTGGACAGCATGCTTAGCAACAAGACCACAGGCTGGTCAGCGAAGGGCTGATGCTTCTATGGGGAGGATGGCTGTAAAAAACAGCATACCCTCCCAAAGGCTACCAGCTACACAAGGCTCTCCAAAATCATTGCTCACCACTTTATTAAATATAAAATAAAATATTTTTCTTCCTTAATCCAATGTAGTCCCAATCAGAAGCAAAAAAAAAAGCCCTGGAATAATCTCCATAAAGAACAGCCAACTCACTCACTATCAGCAACTGTCACAAAAAAAATGAATAAAAATAGTACCATCAATAGTAGACTTTGTAGGAAGTTTCTTCTGCCTTAGTTGAGATGGAATTTTTAGCAATTCCCAGTCTCATGTCCTCCTGGGCCTCCTCCTCTGGGGGAAGGGGTGGATGCCCCAGGTCCCTCTCCCATTCAGCTTCATGGTAATTTTGTGAGGGAAGGGCAGTGGTGTGGAAAATATTTGGAGATCATTGGATGGTGTCTAGAAATATTCTCAAATGGAGAAAGATCCTGAACCATGTGGGTTGTGGGGGAAGAAGCGTAGAAGTGGTGTATTCGAAAAAAAAAAAATGGGCTTAGTAACTGGGAGGGAGATTGGCGCTCAGCCAGGGACAGCCACTGACCACCACGCAGAAGTCAACAGTAAATCTGAGATCAGCTTGTATCCAGCTACGATACCTGACAATAGATGACCCCGGGGGAAACGCGGATTGTGCAAGATGGAAGTCAAAGGGGGTACTGAAGACATGAGCTTCAGTTTTAAGGAATTTAAGTCCCAGAGTTTAGTATCAAATTTGAATGTTGGGAGCAGTTTGGTGGTCGGAGGTCGTTGCTTTTTAGGTAGGCATAGCAGGGGAGTCAGGTCATGCTAATTTAAGGAATCAGATTCAATATCAAGCCAAAAGACTGTGCTGAGGAGCATACGAATCAACTGTCTGGGAAAGTGTGAGGCCAGGTATTATAGTTTTACATCAGGGAAACTCCTACCAACTCTATGAATAGATCTTCTTAGTACATTGGCTGAAAGCCTCGGTAGTCTGTTGTTTCAAATGAAGTGAATGAGAGCTCTCTGTTGACTAATAGGGAGAGAGGAACTTCCTCTTGGAGAGTTTGAAACAGGTACAGCCATTTGGAGAGGATATTCATTTTAACTGCTATGATCTTACCCCCCAGGTGATGACAAGTTAGATCCAGGAAGTTAGAGCAGTTTGCATTTTGAGGAACAGTTGGGGAAAATTTTCTTGAGTAGATTGTAATGGAATGTGAGAAAGCCCTCTAGATACTTTATCTTCTTAGTTTGCCACTTAAATCTGAAGTTTGTTTTGCTAATTTCAGTGTCCTGAGGGGAGACATGAAGCAGCATGGCTTCTAATTTAGAGTTGTTGATTTTGTAACCACTGAGCTAGCTATAGGTTTTCAAAGTTTTGTATAAGTTGGAGAGGGAGATCTTTGGTTGGGATAATGAGTGCAAGATGTCATCCGCAAAAAGTGAAATCTTCTAGTTGATGTTGCTCATCTTTACTCCCTGGATACTAGTGGATACTGTGTCCAAGGGAATGCCATTAATTAGAACCTTAACTGGAGGTACACAATATAGTGCCAGGATGCAGTTTGAACGTTTACAGCTAAACCAAATATCTCAAGAGTTAATTTCATAAATTTCCAGGGGATTCTGTCGAACCCTTTCTGTGCACCAAGCGAGAGTATGATAGTGGGAGATCTCCTGGAGTGTACTATGTGGATAAGATCGATGGCTAGTTGGTCATATTTTAATGAGGATCTTTCCAGGTATTTTTTTCAATGTGGACTACACCAATTTGAAAGCTCTTAGCCTTTACCAACAGTCTCTTTACAATTATGGTTAGACTGCCCATCTAGTTAATAGCCTGGCAGCCAATTGGGAGAGTTCTCTTATTTTGACAAGATAAGAGACCACTCCAGATTGGCTGTCTGGCTGTTAACTAGCCTGGCAGCAGGACCTCAATTGAGTTTGCACGGATGCTACACAGGAGCAGAGTGTCCATCCCATCTGTTTTATTTTCGTTTCCTATTGGATTAGCACAGGATGAAGATGCAGGTATTTACTATGGACTTTTTTTTTTATATTCAAAGCTGGCCAAAAGTTGTTTTTTTTTAAGGACATTAGTATTGAATTCATCATGAGAGCACTACTTATTTAAATTATATGAATTAGGGCACTATATATTTTGTGGGAATTGGGGCACTACTTTAATTATAGAAATGGGGTCACTACTTACTTTAATTATAGGAATCATTGTACTATTTAGTTTATTCTTAGGAATGTGGGCAGTACTTATTTGGTTATTATTACCCTTGTCACCTCCTAACAGGTATACCAGGAGAATAGCACTGGGCCGGCAGTTCTAAGTACTGGGGTCCGATCATTTGTTTGGGCCCTCTCCGAAGAGGACCTACACAATACTGAGTAGTACTACACTTTTTAAAAAATTATCTTGCAAAAACAGATGCTCTTCCTCCTCTTTTACCAGGTGGTTTGCCATAAACCACATGCGGTTTGGCCTAATCCGCATGCAATTTAAGGGAGTTGAAACTGCCACACTGCGGCAGCAGATGGTTTGCAAGTGAAAAGTGCTGGAGATGTGTGGCAATTTCATGCCTTGGTAAATGCTGATTGCTGCTCTGAAAGGAAGGTATCTTTCAGTGATGTAGAGTATGTTATCTCGTTGTGATCTGCAGCTTCATTGGTACTAAAATTAATAATCTATAGCTCTTTAAAGGAAAGCATGGTCAGTAGTGGTGTTACTTTTAGTGTTTACCTACTTTTTGACTGACAGAAATAGCTAAACTGTTAGGTAGGTCACTTTTAATGTACGGCCAAACCAAAGCATTAGCCCACCATAAAAACCCTAAAAACACCATAAGATAGGGATATATTTATGCAGAAACGTCCTGGTTTTTATGACACAGTCTCTGTTTTGAATGTTAAAAGGTGCATGACTTGCCAAAATAGAGGTACAGCCTTGTGTGAAATGGGTATTACTGGCTGGGTTAGGGAATGTTTGTGCAAATGAAAGGATTGGCCTATTTTTTCCCAATTTGCCAGGAATGTAGTTAGGTTTGTAGTAAAACATAACAACATCAGTTCCTTTGCTGACTGTTAGCTGCCCTGATTAATCATCTCAATAGTTGTTTGTAATTTACCAAATTTTATATATGCAGAGAGTAAAGGCTTTTACAATGGCAATGCTTTGATTTGCATTTCAACAATAGAAGATATGTTGCCACATAAAGTCTGCTGTAACATATACAGAAGTTGAAATGAGCAGTTTATATGCTTCATCAGTTAATATCATACCTCAGAACATTCCCAACTGAATTTTATGACCACACCCCCAATCAACTCAAGCCACACACAGATCCACCAAAAGATGCCCAGATATGCCTAAACCACATTAATTTCAGACAAGACCTGTTGGAATATTTATTAAACTGTGGGTTTTAAAAAGAGGAGATGTTGCCTGTAGCAAACCAATCAGATTCAACTTATCATTTATTTAGCACATTCTACAAAAAAACAGCTAGAATCTGATTGGTTGCTATAGGCAACATCTCCACTTTTTCAAACCTGCGGTTTAGTAAATATACCACCTCGTCCCTTTGCTGACAAGCCTGCCTTTTGTTTTCTGAAAATTGGGACTGACCCAGAAAATCGGGACTAATATGATATGCCATGTCAGTGACTTGAATAATGGTAGCAAAACTAATAGAGCCTACAGCAAACAGTGATATCTATAGCAAGTAAAGAAAAGTAAGACAGTACTCCCAGTACTCTTCTTTATCAGCTATGCAGACCCCCTTATCTTTTTTTGAAAGGGTGTTTGGTAAGTGAAATTTGGAGAAAAACAGTATAACTGAATTTGGACAAGTAACCTAACAATTAAACATACATGATTATTCATGGTTATATTACTCATGAGTACCTGCCAAGCCTTGAACTCTCATAAATGTTTGGTCTCATTTTCCAAAGAAAGCAAAACTTGGCATGGCATTACAACTAGAATCCAGAATAATAACTTATTGATTTTAACCCAGCGTTAGTCATGCACAAGAGTCTCAAGTACTTTATCATAACTAATCTCTACAATCAATACAGGCTCAACTGGTTTGGCATGTATGTTAAAAGTGCAGTGAGGTGACTTGTTTGAGGTTAATCTGTCAACTTCAATCCATTCCTACTCTTGTTAGAATGGTTACATTCTGCATAAAAGCACAGGAAAATAATCAAACAAGTATTTTTTCACTCAGCTACTGATCCTTATGCCCAAAAGTAAATTAGTCTAAGTTATCTGAGTTGCAATATTTTCCCAATTATATAATTCTACAAACTGGTGGAATCCAAGAGTCTACGGAATCTATTTATTATGCCTTTGCAGTGACATTCAGCTCCCCGGCAATACTGGCTGGCGGCGGCAAAAGTACTCTTATGCTTTGCCGGCCAGTGCAGGGTGTTTCTACACATGAGCGACTTGGCACTGCAAGTTCACACATGTGCATTGGAACTGGAAGCCTGGACTTGGGCTTTTGGTTCCACTTTCTGCTACTGACCACAGCCTAAGAAATAATAAAGTTAATAAAGTTCCTTGGGCCCCAATGCACGGAAAACTGGCGAGCTGTGAGCCCCACTTCCTTGCTCCCCACTTCCCTACTCCAGGGTCTACAGCTTGCTAGTTCCACCTCTGAGTCAAGGAAAGCTGTCCTTTGGTCCTGTCATCAGTAGGTTTTCGATGGTCAACAGCTGCTTGTATGAAAGCAGGCTGCCTAGAAGTAAGGAATGAATCCACCACATCGGGTGGATCACCACATCAGAGGTAAGTAATGCTTTGCATTTGTATTTTACTTGTGGAACTCCACCAAAAACCTTATTTTCAGTTTTGGGTGGATTTATCCTTTAAACAGTTGTCAAAATAATGATCAATAAATAAGATAAGCACTGTTGCTCTCTCTACCTATGCCAGATGGACTTTCATGTCCGTGGCGCATCCGGTTCATGGTCCTCACAAAAAAATGCAGAGCGGTCTAATGTACCACAGGTGGATATTAAACCACCAGCGAATACATAACTTTATACAAAGTTAAATGGTCGGACAGTTGCCATAATCATCTGGAGTATACAATAATTCAAGGCGTATTATGATTAAATGGTGATCTATGACAGAACAAACAAAATATTGTACTGGTCGTCCTTAAGGAAGAAGACTGCATATAACACAAAGCCTTATATCTGAACTGCATAAATGAAATATAACCCTTATAATAGATGGCTAAGATGTTCTATTTACCATTTATGATTATTGTATGTTTATAATTCTGGACATTTTTATTTTATTAGCAAACTAATTACACATCATGTTGATTTTCATACCGTTTAATTCATCATTTATCATTTATTAATTTGTTAAGTGTGAGAATGCAGAGCTATTCTATCTAGTTATCAACATAATATGTCAGGAATCCTTACTGTAACTGACCAAATACAGAGCACAAACATGAACAGTGACTGACAGTATTAGTTACAGATTACATAATTCTGTGCAGCATATAAAGAGCTTATGTGGTAAAAATAGACAATGCATAAATCAGTGGTTTAAAAAAAGGATATTATTTTCTGAGTATAACTATTTTGTTTAGGCTACATCACAAGACAGACACACTGATTCATTACGGAATTCCAGTAAGTCTCCTTGCAGTTACACAGGACATTTTGTTATTGTATTATTTTTTTTAGAAGGTCCCAATGATGTGTATTTTATATGTCTCTGCAGGAGGCTATAACAATGCTAAAAGTGCAATAATCACACACTTTTCATTCCATGCTCTTAATAATGACTTTCGAAGGGACAATGATCAGACATCAAAATGAAATTATATCCATTGGTTACACTTGGATAAACTTAACACAATGTTGTTCTATTGTATATGGCAAAAGAGGGCGCCCATACACTTTATCACAAATCTAATCAAGCCAAGGGGTGTAAGTATGCCTTGCATAACTATGCTGCAGAATACACATATTCTGAACAATGGGTTAAGTTTAAAAGGAATATCCAATTTGAAACACATTCCCTTCCCTAATTAGTCTAGCAGCTAAGTGTGTGTTCCAATTCAAGGAATTCAACTATTAGTTTACTATCAACATTCATCCCTGCTGTATATACAGTACTAGTACTATGCTAGAAGGACTGAGGAATGCCATAATCATGACAAGTCACACATCTCAGGACTGGGGCTAGGTAGTGAATGAGGCTGCTGATTAAATAGCTACAACACTTGTTCAATATGATGCTACCTCCATTACAAATCTCACATACTTACCTGTGCAAATGTTTCCAGGCACAACAGTCTTCCAGTTAATAATAAATAATGGCTATAAAAATCATATTTAACAGGAGGTAGAGAACATTTATTAGGGTGGAGAATGCCCAAAAGTAATGAGAAGGAAGCTTAGTTTTAGTAACTTACAATTTGCCTTAAGGGACTAATACAAGCATTGTCATAGACAAATAAAAGTCATACAGTTGGACACATTTGGGAGTCAATGAATGAGTTTACCTATACAGTAAATGGGGCAGGGAATTCCAATCTAAAAGAGGAACTATCTATCAAAATAGGAGGAGTTGGGGGATACAGGTATTTGCCTTATAAAATAGCTAACTCTACACTTATGCCAAACAAATAACCTTTAGCCTTTCAAGTTTATTGGCATTGAGCAAAGAAAGATAAAAAAACATTTTTCTGCAGGTCATTCATTTTATTATCAATAAAACATCAAATTGGTTGAATTGTGCTACTAAGAAGCAGAATGCACTATTAACTATCTTGACGAAAAGAAAAGGCACTAAAGGGTATATTTTCTGAACTACGGGTTTGAAAAAGTGGAGATGTTGCCTATAACAAACAATCAGATTCTAGCTGATATTTTGCAGAATGTACTAATTAAATAACTAGAATCTGATTGGTTGCTATAGGAAACATCTCCACTTTTTCAAACCTGCAGTTTAGTAAACATACCCCTAAGTTTTCAAATGTTGTCACCTCAATAACAAAATCATTTTATTTATATCAAGTAAACACTTGAAGGGGGAAGTCAATTCCCCCCGAAGTACCGCCACGTTAAAACTATTACCATTATTACGCTAATAGTGCGCGTAATTACCGTTATTACGGTAGTTTTAATCTCTGAGCTGCGAGCAGAAAGCCGGTTATAACTACCGTAATAACGGTAATAGTTTTAGCGCTGCGGTACTTCAATCCAAACTATCAACTGCACTCACAGAGTAGAGTAAGCTTCACTGCAGCTGTCAGAAGTGATCATACATTTAACTTTGAGCAGTAACATAATGTAATAACTCAATAACAGCAATTCCATAATAGTGAGCTCTACCTAGACTTACATATAACTTAAAGCTGCATTACAACTTAAAAAATTATTTTCCTTAGCTTGCTCCTCTCCCTAGCCAGCGCTTTGGTGGCAGCTACATGGAGCTGATTTTCCAGGTTTTCCTCAATGTATTTCTGGGTGGGGTAGAGAGTAGGAGGACCAAACAAGAGGTAGAGGCTTGTTATTGGTTAGCCCACCTTTGCAGCCATTTGAAGTTGGTTAACAAAATTAGTTTTCCAGTTCTGTATTACACAACTGGGTGCTACCCCTACCCATTAACATAAAGGTTGGAGCTACCTTGGAAATTTTTTCCGATGTAGCTAGGTGGTAATGCAGCTTAACAAGGCAACACTACCAACAACATTGTGTGTATCTTTATGTTGAAAATTAAACCAAACCTAACTGAGTTATGCATGAATGTCAGAACAGTACTGTTTACTCTAAAAACTATTCAGAAGTTAACCACTGTGCACTGTCATGTACCTGTAAAAGTTAATGCCAACTGCCACATGACCAGTGGCGGATCCAGGGGGGGGCGATCGCCCCCCCTAGCAGGGGCTTGCTGCCGGCGGCTGCACACTGTGCAGGTCCGTTCAGCAGTGACAGTGTGCTGCCCAGCTGCTCTGATTGTGTTTTAAACACAATCAGAGCAGCGGGGCAGCACACTGTCACTGCCGAGCGGACCTGCACATACTGTGCAGCCGCCGGCAGCCTTAGAAATTAGAAAGGGGGCGGGGCCTAAATCGCCCCTCCTAAAATCGCCCGGGGTATAGCAAAAGTCTGGATCTGCCCCTGCACATGACTAACTTTAACACCCCCCTTAATGAACAGAGTACTTGATAGCTTTGTGACCGGACTAACTTGCTAATTTCTGGTTAAACAACAGTAACTTTTAT
Organism: Mixophyes fleayi; assembly: GCF_038048845.1. Classification (NCBI taxonomy): domain Eukaryota; kingdom Metazoa; phylum Chordata; class Amphibia; order Anura; family Limnodynastidae; genus Mixophyes; species Mixophyes fleayi. The sequence goes on along the minus strand of NC_134402.1, from coordinate 180,176,017 downwards.
TTGTTAGGGTTTCAGTTGAAATGTTATTTTGTTTTAATGTGGTATTATTTTTAAAATAAATCATATTTTATTTTCAGTGTCTGACAAGTTAAATTTGATGAAAATAGTAGAAAAATTAAATTTTCCATGATTATACTCATGATTATTTTCAAGCAGTTAGTATCACTCAAGAAACCTCCAAACACACAGCTAAAGGTTCATGGCTTTTTCTTACAGAACAATGTGGCCCAAGTGCTTTTTGAAGCACAGTTGCACCTGTAGTTCAATAGATAGCACCAAAATGGCAAAAAAACCATAACAATCTGTTGCTTTTATCATGCTTTTAGATACTATCTTCATGTGTTCACATAGCAGCAAGTAAATGAAATAGGTGAGTATGTTGCATTAAAAGAGAATGCAATAGAGAGCCAATTACTTTATTTTTTAAACTGCTTCCGTTTCATTCAAATGTATAAAAACAGTTTAAGCCCTTAGGGGTTGTTCTGTTTTACTTTGCGCCTGAATGACCATTCTGTTTCACTCCAAACACCTGGTACTGTTCACACAGGGGATTGAACCTAAAAGATAACGCAGAAGCAAGGTAAAACAAATGCTGCTACCTTACTTGTTGATTTTACAACACTGTTGCAACAAAAATGGTTTGTTATTCTCAGGGAATAATTGATAGCAGAGACAAGTCCTGTTGTTGTCATCATATGGATTTGGAACATGCAACACATTACACAAATCATGTTGTGGGGCCTGCAGCAAGCATACACATATTTGAGACAAGCTAAAAGTCCAAATCAATTATATATGTAGCACATGTAGAACGATTGTCAATCAAACACTAAACTGAAGGAAACGGCTTCTTCAGGCAAACTGGGGAAGCCATGTAGCACGGTGGCTAAGTGGTTAGCATCTCTGCCTTACAGCACTGGGGTCATGAGTTCAATTTCCAACCATGGTCTTATCTGTGTTGGGTTTGTATGTTCTCCCCGTGTTTGTGTGGGTTTCCTCCTGGTGCTCCGGTTTCCTCCCACACTCCAAAAACATACTGGTAACCTAATTGGCTGCTAACAAACTGACCCTAGTCTGTCTGTGTGTCTGTGTATGTCTCTGTTTGTGTGTGTTAGAGAATTTAGACTGTAAGTCCCCATGGGGCAGGGACTGATATGAGTTCTCTATACAGTGCTGCAGAATTAGTGGCCCTATATAAATAAAAGGTAATAATAATAATGTTAGAGCCAGTAAATGGTTTAGGTCAGAAGAGTCTGGCTGTCAATTAGCTAACACATATTATGACATGCTAGAAATACATTGAGTTCCTCTTATAAGGGAGATTTCCTTAACATTTGTTATAAAATGTCTGTATCACCTATATGCAAATGAGTAGAGAGAGTCAGACACCATTCTATCACTATAAAGAGAATAGCCACTATGGCCTCAAGCTGGGCTGCTTACATTCCTTCATCATTTTTCAAGGGTGAATATACAAGTGTGGTCCCTGCTTTGTGGGAGAGCACACAGCCTTTATCTCCCCATCTCTGAAGAGAAAGATTCTCATCCCTACACTTAAAATGAGAAGTATTCTGCACCTACCAGTTGCACTTCTGCATGAAAGTGTGCCCATTGAGCAATACATCGAGCAAAGTAAACACACAGAAGTAACACATGCAATATGATTCATTTAAACTATAAATCAGTATAAACTATTCAATATTTTATTAATAAAACTTAAATTTAAATAAATGAAGAAGCATGGTCTTAAGGTTGAATTAGGTTGGCCTTTGATATGACATTTTTCCAGGTTTTCATTATGAGCATTTTCCGGAGCATCGGCCAACTAGCAAAACTATGTGACAACTGATTTTTAAAGAGCTGTGTTTAAAGACCAGAAAGAAGTTTGAAAAACCGTTTGATGGAAAAGTAGGTGCATATGTGCAGGTCCGCACTTTTTGTAGTTTGTAAATAAGCCTGCCTGCCATAAAACAAAGTCGCCTGCACATAAGTCATACCTATCAATAGCAATTGATCTATTTAACAATCAAAAACTATTCTCATAGCATATGGTAAAGGAATCGTACATCACACATCTTAAGGGGCATATTCAATTAGCTTTACCACCCGCGATTACGCACATCTGTACAGGTCCCAATACCGCAACATTGCAGCGCATTTTCGTGCGCACCCCATAGAGTTGCAAAGGGAAATTCACGATGTTGCAGTATCGTAATGTCACTTTACACACGCAGCGTAATCATGGACGGGAAAGCTAATTGAATATGCCCCTAAGTGTTTTAAGCCATATATATTTATTTACATACAAGAAATTAATCTAAAGTGCATATTGCCTAGAACAATGTCCAAATGACTCACCTAGAAAGACAGGTATAACATAATAATCTGTAACTGAGTGGCAATGAATATATTATTTATATACCACATTATTACTTTATACTTTAAATGTATTGACATGTATAGTACAGATGTGTTCTTAAGAACGTTAAACCATATATCAAATATACTACAGGCCGCATTCAGACTGAATGGCGGCTCTGGTAATTTGCACACTTAGGGCCTGATGTAGAGTCGGACGCAAGTCCAACTAAACACCGCAAAAAGCACTTTTAACCAAGAATCCGTATCAGTTTACATTCAGACTGAGACAGATCTCACCCTTGCACCTCTCTGTGCTTAGAGAGGTGGAATGGGGAGGTTAGTGGGCGATCCTAGCAATGTAAAGACATGTTCAGGCACTTTTTTACATTAATTTATTTATTCAGGAATCTGCATTACAGGGCTGCTGTGACTGATACACTTAAGTGTATCATGCACACCGGCCCATAAGCCTGATAAAGAGGTGTGTTTTTGCAATTTGCATAGTATTCTGAGTTGCAGGAATCTACAGATTTGCTTGACTTGGAATACTGTTTAAATTACGGGATACAATTTACACTTACGAGTTAAGTGTAAATTGAGTCCGACTATACGTCAGGTCCTTAGTCCAATCCTGGCAGTGGTATGCATGTACCCACAGGCTAAGGACAATTCATCGGGCTTTATAAACATGGCTGCTGTTAATCAATGAATACATTAATAAGACTTCACAGAATGAAGAAACTATAGAATAAAAAAGTTATTCAGGTGCTGACATTGCTCACGGAGCTGGAGCATAATACAGTTTGGTATAGAAACATCTAACTGCAAAAAAAAGTTTTTCACCCAGGTATGAATGATGTAGACCTTATTTACACATTCATATAAAAATTCTGTTTTCCAAGCTATTCTAAACTTGAACTTTGTTTTCAGGACATGTGCTACATCTGAATAAACCTAAATCTGCACAGCAGGCATTCTTTTGTGCTTCAGTAATACATAAAAGTGGGAGGGACAAATGATAGTGTATTAGCATGGGAATGCTGTGAAGATGAGACATGTGTCAGATCTCAATTATCTCATAATTTCACTCTGCTATGACTGAAAACAAAAACAGAATGTAATAAATCAAATAGTTTAGTATACATCTTTCTCCCAATGATCACAACAAATTGGTAGACAAAATAAACTACATTAAAACAAACAACGAAATGCAAAATAAACATATGCACCACACTCATGACAAACCGCAGTTTACTTACAAGTTATAAATATTTCACAACACATGAGTAATCAGTTACTGCCACAAGACATTATTATACCTACTTTACAGCACTTTGCAGCTCGGTTCAAATCAGCTACAATTACATCAGTATGGATCTAACGTGAGGCATTTCCCACCACTTTGCCATAAAATAAAGGGTGTGCCCTAATATAAAGGTGATGTGAGTATCTCATAAGATGCTCTAAAATCTGAAATCACCTAAATCAATGGAGGGAGTTAGTGATATGCTAGTAAAGGGGGAGGGTGGGATACAGTACAGTAATTCACTGTCATCATGCACCTATTATGTGTGTGGCTTTAAGAGGAAGAATTTAACAGCTATAACATATCTGATATGGTTTTGCTTTTACTTTAAATTCATATTCCTCAACACTGTACATTATATCCTCTCTGTAATGCAAATCCATATGGCTGTTTGTGTCATGTGTAAAAACTTTTGCTACTGAACTACAAGAAGGGACATAGGAATGAATGACCAATACAGATAGCAGTATAAAAGCCACATGCACATAAATGACATTTAAATAATGCAAGGTAGGTTATAGCCATTAGACCCATAGGAATAGTCTATGTCACATTGGTGGAGTATAGACCACAACATATACTGATTTGACTGCCTGAAACTTGGACAGCAGATCACAGATAATAACCATGGGGTGGAATAATGTATGCATATCTATATTTTTTTTAAAAATCTTACCCCACCATCTCCTTCTTCCATTTTCCATGTCTGAGATGTCGCGTTAGCTGCTTGGAGAATTTACTCTGCTTTCCTTTTGTGTTTTTCTTTCAATTGCTCTCACTCCACCCCCTGTCTCCTGCTCTCACACGCTCTCCTTCTGTGGCTGTCTGTATACAAAGTCTGTCGCTCCCCCTCTCTCCTGTGACTGGTCTTTGTTGTGAACCAGCGGTGGTGGATTTGCGAGCCTTAGCTTCTCCGCCTCCTCCCCCAAGAAGGCATACGGCTTCCTGACCGGTGTATACTGAGGAAAGCTCGGGCTGTGTATGTAGCACCTCCTACTGTACTCAGTGCAACGGGTCTCTCCTACTGTATGCAATGCACAGGATTCTTCTTTTATACATAATACACTGTACTCAGTGCAACGGGTCTCTCCTACTGTATGCAATGCACAGGATTCTTCTTTTATACATAATACACTGTACTCAGTGCAATGGGTCTCTCCTACTGTATGCAATGCACAGGATTCTTCTTTTATACATAATGTACTGTACTCACTGCCACGGATCTCTCCTACTGTATGCAATGCACAGGATTCTTCTTTTATACATAATACACTGTACTCAGTGCAATGGGTCTCTCCTACTGTATGCAATGCACAGGATTCTTTCCCCCCCTTTTATACCTAATGCACTGTACTCAGTGCAACGGATCTCTCCTACTGTATGCAGTGTAGAGGATAATTCCTACTGTAGTTTACTGTAGAATATTTCTAACTATTCGAAGTCAAGGATAATTTATTAATGCAAAGGATCTCTATATAGTTGCATTAATATTTTCATTTAATTTGTATTAACCTTTAATTTTTGTCAACAGCTCAAGCTAAAAAGTACTTGTCACATGTTACAGGTACTTTTCCTCTATCTGATAAAAGCATAAGTGCCTACTGTCCCAAATTTTCAGAGACAGTTCCGGGGTTTAAAGATTTGTCCCTGGAAATTACCTTCTTTTTCAGTATTGGATAACAGCACAATAAAATATTACTTTTTTACATTTAGATAACTTTCTTAAGATATGATCATATGCTCAAGTTTACACTGTTGTAGAGGTGTAATTAAAAGAAAAACAGTACCTCCTGGTAATTTTGACATCTATTTCCAAGTATGTACAGAAATTAATGTGGCTAATCTCAGGACCATCCTATCAAAAATACCTTAAAAGTAATGCAAGTGGTTCCATAGATTGTAAGCTTGCGAGCAGGGCCCTCTTACCTCTCAGTCTGTGTGTATTGTCCATTATTGTTTTATTAATGTTTGTTGTCAATTGTAAAGTACTACAGAATTTGCTGGCACTATACAAATAAATGTTGATGGTGATGATGATGGTGATGCATAGCTTATATATATTTTGCAAATAACATTATCTGATTTTGTAGCACTATGTAATTTGTTTAGGTTATATAAATAATAATATTTTTTTTATTAAAATATAACTGTTAGGAAATTAGGAACTTGTTCAAAACCAATAAATTATGTTTAATAATTAGTATATTGTTGGTAATATACAGTAGTTATGGATAAGAGAGTCATGAGGATCCTCTAGAAATGGCATTGGAACCATTTTTGCATCCTAACCAACAGGTAAAGAACACATCTCTATATGAGGAGCAGCACTCCAAGCGGGTTCACAGAATCTGCCTTTAGGATCCTCTGACTGTGATAAAAGCAGTACGTTCTATTGAGGTCCCAGAACAAAGCAGGGGCGGATCTAGGAAATTGCTATACCCGGGGCGATGTAGGGGGGGGGCGATTTAGGCCCCGCCCCCTTTCCGACATCTAAGGCTGCCGCCGGCTGCACAGTATGTGCAGGTCCGCTCGGCAGTGAGAGTGTGCTGCCCCGCTGCTCTGATTGTGTTTAAAACACAATCAGAGCAGTCGGGCAGCACACTGTCACTGCTGAACAGACCTGCACAGTGTGCAGCTGTCGGCAGCAAGCCCCTGCTAGGGGGTGGATCCGCCACTGCTAGAATGTGATTGGTTGCTATAGGCAACATCCCCCCATTTTCAAACCCGCAGCTTAGTAAATCTAGCCCTAAGTATTTATTACCAGATGTGCATTAACTGATCTATTGTTACATGTACCTGGATCCGCCACTGGAACAAAGGCACATTGACATTTGTAATCCTAGCTAAATTAAAAGTCACATATTTTCTCTTAGTACTTGCCTACTGCACCACTGCTCCATACAACCAGCGTGGCTTATCGTGCACACACACGTACATCAGACATTTCCCTGATGTTATTCTTTGCAGTTCATTGACATTATTTTGCTTGCTAATTGACATTGTAACTCATTGAAAACTCATGTCTGTAGTTTGTGTTATTTTTGCTAATACTCATATTGCAAATGTCAAAAAAGAAAACAAACACTGTATATCATAACATACAAGTACTAAACAATACACAAAGGGGAATTAAATAATCGTATTAATAATAATGTATTTTTTTAATCTAAGGGAATACATAACTAAGTTCCTGTATATTGTGTATATACACCTATGCACATATTTAATTGCTCATAGTCAAATATGTGTCATAAGAGATCTGAGTACCAACATAAAAGACAACAGGTATGTTAGACTCCAAATATGTAAAACAGATTTACATATGGATAAAAAGTAAACACTACTATATGCATTCTATTTTAGATATATCAGGTCATGTGTAAATGGTCTTGTGACTTCCATAGGTTAGTGTACAGAATATACTTTAATACAGCACTTTCATATACATTCACAGAAGAAAGCATGCTACTATTTGTTATTAGCAATTATAACTGCTTCATGGCTAGAGTAATACATGTGCACTGCTATGGGATAATGTTCCAACTCATCATGTATTACTGTAGTATCTTCTCCTTTATTAAGCTTTTAACACAATGAGACAGCTTTTGAAACATAATTGCTTTAGGAGAAATACATTTCTTTAAATTTACCTAATAATTCCACCCCATTAAGAAAGATTGGTACCTTCCAGCTCACACACGCTTTCTCTTTCAAGTCCTGGAATTGAGTTGTGGAATCGAAGCATTACTAACTAGGCATTAAGGCTTTGGATTATGTAATCACTGTGAGCTATGTTTACAAAGAACATATATGGTATGATTATGACACAGAATAGGTGCTGACATTTAAATTAAATCCAAAAATGTAATTTACTATTTAAAAGCACTAACACACTCTTCTTTTCCAAAGGTGTAATTAAGAAATAAATTATGTGATCAGATTATTAGGTTCAACTGTCAATTACTATGGTAATTCAATAATATTTTTCATTATGGCAAACTATACCAATGTCAACGTATTTCATTACTGACCAAGAGCAAGTACCAGTTCTCTTGTTTAGCATGATGGGTATAATTCTTAAAATTCCTTTGTATATGTTACATACTGGATCCAAATGCCCACCATCCTTCAGCCAGCCTCCTACCACCCTGAAGAATTATTATGGATATGGGTGTTTTGCCATCAGTAGCCAATGCAGTTTGGAAAATTAATAAGTATGCTCTGTTCCTGGACCCTACTATTGAATCAGATATATTCAGTAAATTAAAAACATTGACATTTATATAGTCATGGCAAGTAGACGTAAGATTGTGTGGTATATATCCGTAGTAGTATCAACTGCTTGAAAGTAAACTTATATAATGTATTAACACATTTATAGAGCCATTGCCCTTACAACAGAGACATTGCAAAAAATGTGAAATTTTAATAGGTCATTAAAAGGTTTAAACACAACAATTGATTTTTCAATTGTTTATTGGAGTGCAACAAACAAAAATGCATTAGACTAAATTGATGGATAAAATCACATTGTTTTTTTCCATCTTGTATATGTGGTCCAATTTGGATAATACGTTTGGTAAAGATGAATCAAGAGATAGCAGCAGACATCCAGGGCCTGATTCATTAAGGAAAGTAAAGCAAAATAATGAGTAACTTTGCACCTTGGCAAAACCATGTTACATTGGCAGGGAATGTAAATTTAAAATGTGATGGTATATTTATATTTGGTGTAGGCTATGTCCTAGATCAACTTTAAATTTCAGTGTACAAATAAGCTATCAAGTATTTGTGTGCTACATGAAAAAACAGCCGGTATTTAACTTATGTGCAAAATAATAAATTAGTTTGCACTCTTTGTATTGTAACATGATTTTGTCCAGGAGAAAACTTACTAATTTTTGCCTTACTTTCTTTAATGAATCAGGCACCTGGGGGTATATTTACTAAACTGCAGGTTTGAAAAAGTGGAGATGTTGCCTATAGCAACCAATCAGATTCTAGCTGTCATTTTGTAGAATGCACTAAATAAATGAAAGCTAGAATCTGATTGGTTGCCATAGGCAACATCTCCACTTTTTCAAACCCGCCGTTTAGTAAATCTAGCCCCTAGTCTTTAAATGATTTAGAGCATGACCGCTTCTTTCCTAAATTTTCTGAGATCCAAGATCAAAATCAGAAAAAAATGTAATTGGAATAAGTGAAAACATACTGACGATAGAAAAATTAAATATATTTCTTAATATTTGGATTCTAAAACAAATGTTTCTCAAACAATGTTAAATATCTTATTGTATAGAGGGATGAGGAGTTTGTTTTGAAGAAATGTCTTATTTGTAGATATTTATAAAAATCTTTATTTTGAATAATATTCAATAATTGTAAATCACAAAAAAAATGTAATCTACCTTCAGTAAATAGATTAGTTTATAAATCCCCTGTTTATGTCAGAAACTTAGTGAAAAGTCTTGGAGCTCAGTTGAAATGTAATGAAGAGAGAGTAAAGGGGATGAGAATGATGTAATGATTAAAATGGAGTTATAATTATGCCATACTTGCCTACTCTTCAGGAATGTCCGGGAAACTCATGAATTTTGGGGAGTCCTCCTAGAATCCCAGCAGAGTAGCCACCATTCCATATCCCACTTCACTTTCTTCTGAAGTGATCAGGGCATTGAAACAAATTGCGTAATCATGACCCCACTGCACAATAACGCATGTCATTATGGGGCGGGGGTGGGGCAGTGATGTCACAAATTGTGTTGTCACGCCCCCTGCACTGGTCCCTTGGACTTCCCCTCTGGGATTAATTAGCTATGAGCTTAATAACAAAGAAATTAAGATAATAAAACTAATTAACCTATAATATAGTAGCTAGAGCCTAAGACGAATTAAATACTGTTTAAATACACAATAAGACTAATACAATAGCAAGGGAATACATCAGTTTCATGTACAGTAGGGACATATTGTACAGCCTTAATCAGGGGCGCATGCAGGATTTTTAAATAGCAGCTCCGTTTCGGCGGCACTGTATTGTACAGCGGCCGCGGCGCTGTCAAAGAAGCTTCTTTGACAGCGCCGCGGCCGCTGTACAGTAAAGTGCCGCTATGTAGGGGCACTGTTTAGCCCCCGTTTCTGGAGAAACAGAAACCCTCCCTGCGTGCGCCCCTGTTAATTTTTATAGCGTAATACACTTTGTTCAGTAGTTAACCATTCCAGCTGGAAAGTATGTTTACTTTTTTCACACTCTTTTTACATTTATTTATTTTTTTGTTTAATTTAAATTTCAGTAGCATGTGTTTACATGTAACAATAGATCAGTTAATGCACATCTGGTAATAAATACTTAGGGCTAGATTTACTAAGCTGCGGGTTTGAAAAAGGGGGGATGTTGCCTATAGCAACCAATCACATTCTAGCAGTGGCGGATCCAGGGGGGGGCGATCGGGGCCCCTAGCAGGGGCTTTCTGCCGACAGCTGCACACTGTGCAGGTCCGTTCAGCAGTGACAGTGTGCTGCCCGGCTGCTCTGATTGTAGCAGCCGGGCAGCACACTGTCACTGCCGAGCGGACCTGCACATACTATGCAGCCGCCGGCAGCCTTAGACATCAGAAAGGGGGCAGGGCCTAAATCGCCCCCCCTTAAAATCGCCTCGGGTAGGACAAATCTCTAGATCCGCCCCTGCATTCTAGCTATCATTTTGTAGAAGGTACTAAATAAATGAAAGCTAGAATCTGATTGGTTGCTATAGGCAACATCCCCACTTTTTCAAACCCGCAGCTTAGTAAATCTAGCCCTTAGGGTTCAGAAATAGAATAAAAGTAATGTTACTCATAGCCCAGATGAAAGAATGTAATCTTAAATAAATATCACTAAAATGTTGCCCACTCTAAACTAGATCCAAGTAATATGAAGACTAAAGACACGTCTGCTGCAGCGGAAGTTTAACCAGATCACATGACCACACAGCAGCAGGATTCATCTATCAATTTGTCCTCTCATGTCCTCAAGGTCTCCTATGAGCACTGATTGTGCCGTCATTAGCGCACCATACTGTGAGAAGAAATGTTTTATACTGCTTTTGTGTAAAGTTTTAACATTGATGTCATATGCACACCAGGAGCTCTGAAAAAGGTGCCTTGGCCCAAAGATCTAGAGGAAAGTGGCAATTAAATGCTTTGCTGCCTACACATTCCAAGTCAGAGCAAGCTATTAGCAAATACCCTGATTCTTAGCATCATCACATATTATATAGAAGCTGTTTAGAAGTACACAAATGTATGTTTGTCCGAATACTTAGAGATATTGGATTTGTTTTTTATTGTGTGCAATAATTCTCTAAGCAGGTCATTGTGATCTGCAAGCTCTGTGGACTTTAACTTGTCTCCTCCTTATGCAAATAAGGAAATCGTGAAGGTGTTGCCTTAGAGTTATCAGGTTGCTCGCAAAGCCTATCTTTGTTTCTCTGACTCAGCTGAACTGCTCCCTCAGTTTCAGCATTTACACCTGTGCACTATAAGGAAACTGTGAATAGAAACACAAAGCAAATGAGAAATGACACATTCTTCACTTATATAAATTTAGCTTATTATCCTGACATGTACTTTGTTGTGATTCACTACATTTAACTGCTGCAAATGAAACAACCTCTTTGCCAAAATGAGCGCTAGGCAATGAAGTGCTTTTGCAGAATAGAACAGCATGATCTAAATTGTTGTTCAAAATACATTGCTGCTTGTAGACCACTCACTGTAAATTAACTCTGTAAGAATAAAGAACTACTGTGTTTATAGGAACACCTCTAAAGCATTCAGGTTTTCCTTTCCTTGGGAAGCTGAGGCTCGGAATATCCTGTGGGGTCACAATTTATAGCAATTTTGCATTACATTCTGGTATTGCATGCTGTTTTGTTTAGCAAAATGATTTCTCCCATTTAATCTAAAATCAAAAATAAATATGAATCATGTAATAATATTTATGTTAATAATGTATGATAGTGTCACCTATTAGTGTCCTTTAAAGTGATTACATCTTAACAAGTGGTACTGTTATATCACAATTGTTCTATGTCTCTGAGCAGTTATTATAATTTAGTTTGCTAAAACTGAAGTGAACAAACCTATTATCATAACAATTAAAGTTTTGCAGTTTACAGTCTAGGGAATAAAGAACTTGACACTGTTAGCTAGATAATTATAAATCTGTATCCAGATTTGTTTACACTTATGACTTCTTATCTTCCTTATATTTAGACAGGTGTAACAAGGATGGGAAAAGGCTAGAAAGTGTAGGCCAACTACAGTAAGGGCATGTCCACATGATTGCATAACTAACCAATCCAGTGAGTTTTATTTACAATACCAGTAGAGGGCTTATATGCACACAATTACCTCCAGTGGTTATGCTGAATGTCTGTGTTTACTATGCAGAAGTATCAACGTGCCATACTGTGATAACACATAATTGCATCACCAGGACTTTTCTTTTTGCAGGGACACCGGGCATTAGTAGAGGAGTAGAGGTCTTCTCATAGCTGCTGTTAGATCATGATTTCACTGAGTCTGGCGAGACCTTTCTTAATTTCTTCAAGGTCTTCCTAAGTAGAGGGGGAAAAAAACACTAGACATACTGATTCATGGGGCAGCACGGTGGCTTAGTGGTTAGCACTTCTGCCCCACAGCACTGCGGTCATGAGTTCAATTCCCGACCATGGCCTTATCTGTGTGGAGTTTTTATGTTCTCCCCGAGTTTGCGTGGGTTTCCTCCGGGTGCTCTGGTTTCCTCCCACACTCCAAAAACATACTGGTAGGTTAATTGGCTGCTATCAAATTGACCCTAGTCTCTCTCTCGGCCTGTGTGTGTGTATGTATGTTAGGAAATTTAGACTGTAAGCTCCAATGGGGCAGGGACTGATGTGAATGAGTTTTCTGTACAGTGCTGCGTAATTAGTGGCGCTATATAAATAAATGATGATGACGACGATTCCACTGAATGTTTGGCTGGACGCGTCTCATCCTGACACAGAAGTTGGCACACAGCTGGTTTGGAAGGTTCATACCTGTCTGTTCAGTGGACATCATTGCAAGTTGTCAGTGGAGTTCACAGAGTGTCAGTTGCAGCTGGTGAGCATGTCTTAAATGTAGGTTCTGGTGTTAGCCCGTGGTCGGACTCCTCTTCAGAAAGTGATGTTTCCCTGATGTTGTGCGCTGTGCAAATGCAGCTATAAAAGTTGGGCAGTGTCCACCGCCGTACCAGGGCAGCTGGGAAAGATGCCCTCAGCAGAATAGCGGGTGAAAATGTGTGCTGGAAGAGCATATGAATGTCGTAAAGAGCCTCTATTTAATGCAAGGGATGTACATATGATCTAAAAGTAACACGTGGACCAGGCTTTTTGCAAGAAGCAGAATGAAATGCTAGTCATGGATTTTGGATGTAAGAATGTTGAAGTGTTGCTGGAGGTGACATAGCCGGGAGCGGGGATGCATAATATGGGAGTTGCAAGGCAGCGACAAAACACTGTTAGATATGGGTCGTACTTTCCAATAGGGAGCAGATGTTTTCCATATGACGGGAGTCACTGTGACATGGGGACATCCTGTCGATTTAAACATGCCTGTTTCTTGGTTGTTTTCACCTGTTGGAGTTGTTTGCAGAAAAGGAACTGGGAAAATTTACACTCATACAACATTTGTCACATTCTCCTGGTATGTCTGTGAACGATGCGATTGCAGATGCTGAATGTACAGTTGTGTAGCAATCTTTTGAGGGATGCATTGATGCTGGTACAGCAGTGTGGGTCTGGCGCGTTCCTGGCAAACTTTGATATTGAGTCAGCTTTTAGACTTCTGCCATTGCATCCTTCTTCATATAAATATATTGGATATTATTTACCTAGTGGCTATTATGTTAATAAATGTCTGCCTATGGGTTGTTCGGTGTCATGTTCCTCTTTGGTGTGGCCCATTATTTTGATGATTTTCTATTGATTGGTCTGAGTGGATCTATGGTGTGCCAGAAATTATTGTTTTATGCCCAGTCCTTATATAGAGTTATGGGGGTACTGGTCGCAGCAGGCAAGACTGAGGGCCCAACTGTAAAATTCATATTTAGGTATTGAAATTGATACACAGGCAGGGTGTTGTAAGCTACCAGAAGAAAAAGTAGGTAAACTTTGGGGTATGTCGGATTTGTTCGCTGGATTGATTTAATTGGATAAATTTTCGTTCACTAGTGCCAGATGCTAATGTTATTGGGTTCTGTTGTGCCAATTTCATTTGGCGGTTAAACAGGCAGGTATAAAAGATCTTGTGACATATGTGGTAGCCCCATCTATCTTGAAGAAATATAGGGAGGACTTGTCGTCTGGAAAAATTTTTGTTCGTCGAGAGAAATTAGAGGTAAGATGGATAAACAACGCAGTCTGTTTTTTGGATGACAAGGTTTTCTACTTTGGGTAAGTCTAAAGTTTTCATGGTTGTGTCCCTAGCAGGCATCTCTTTTAACAAGGTTTCAGTTTTCAGCGTTTTTTAAGAATTGTGTAGCTAAGCTTGGTTTGAACGTGGCAAATTATGGAACTCATTCTTTTAAAATTGGTGTGGATACAATAGCAGCTTTAGAAGTTTGTTCTGTGCAGAACATAATGGCTTTGGTTTGATGGAAATCATGGTGTTTCAAAAAGTATATTAGGCCGTCTGTAGCGATCTGAGCTTAGTTTTAATGCTCCTGGCGAGGCTGACCCATGACATGTGTCGCTTGTCTTGTTCAAATGAGGCATGGAGAGATTTTACTTATTTTTTCCTGTAAAGGGGACCTGATTGGCTGGTGGCACCCCAAAGTTTTCGGTTTTACCTCCATATGGGTCATCGTGCGTACGCGCGTCTTTGGCTGTGTTGTTCATATGTTTGCTTTGGATGTTGTCTCACGTCTACTCTACCTCCTTGTTACAGGTCCATGACGGGTACGTCAAGATAGTGTGGCTGGTGGGCCATTCATTTTATATTTTGGGCCAGTAAAAGTCCTGCATGCAGCTCAAGCATATTTCCCCATGCAACTTTTATTAGATGATTAGGCTTTAGAGAACTCCGTTGGTTGTCACTGTTAGGTATACTCCTTGATAGTGAGGATTAATTTGAGCATCCAGAAACTTTTTTCACTTAGGAGGAAATAATTGGGAAAGCTGAAGGGCTGGACTTCATTGCCCATATCTAACATGATGTGGATGTCATTAAATCCTGATGCCCCTCAATACATTTAATTTGAAAGACATCCTCCCAGAATAAATGAGAGAGGAGTTGATAACAGACCTCGAATTGACAAGGCTCGTACTAAAGTTAACAAAGCCATGAGAAAGTTATTCATAAGTTTTGGAGGGTGACGTCATCAGCTACCCGGCTATTAATGCCATTTTCACACTATTATATAGGGCAGATAGGGTGTACTTGTCTGAAGTGTTTGTTAATTTGTGGAGCAGATTTTTTGTTCTCTTGTTCAGCTTTGAAAGATCACTTTGGTGGCAGGCTTAGGTTCCTGGGGTTGGAGAATCTAGCTGTGGCGGAAAGCAGTCCAATTAGTGGCCATAATGACTCATTTAAGTGGCTTGTTGGGCACTCTCCCCTAACAGGGATGGACAATTAGTTAGACTACCCCTTTGGGGAGTTATGAGGCACCACTTGGTCAGTCGGGCCTCAGCTAATGAGCCAAAATGCTGTACAGTTGGGTTCCACCACCTAGAAGTGTCCCAATATTTAGTTCAAAGTTTATGGATATGGCTGAAGGCTGATTGGTCTTGCTTCTATTTGCCATCATTTCAATCAAATTGAATTTTCAATAAAATTTGTGACCTTTCATTCTCCAAACAAGTGTCGTGTCTTTATTTTATAGTAGTAAGATAACTCTTGGTAAGTAAAATAATATTAAAGGTAAAAGTTATCAACTGATAGGCGGATTATGATACATTTGGAGAAATGACCACATACTTAACCTCTGCTTCTGCCTATTTTATGACTTGAGGCTCCTTTGTGTGGTAAGTAGGCACTGCCCTTCTTAATTCAGTTTTATACTAATGTTACTGTATTTATGCCCACAAAAAAACAAAATACATTTGCTTTTGGAGATATATAAATAATGAGCACATTACTACAATGTATACATGTAATAGATTTAGAAAACAATCCACATTTAGGGGGGTATTCAATTGACGGCGTGATCGCCGAAAAGCGAGCGCTCGAAAAATATTACCGTAAACACGGTAATTACTCGCTGAATTTCAGCTCACAGCTCCTTGCTGCGAGCTGAAATTCAGTGAGTAATTACCGTATTAACGGTAATATTTTTTGACCGCTCGATTTTCGGCGATCATGCCGTCAATTGAATACCCCCCTTAGAATGAAGACAAGGAAATTTGTAATATTGCATTGGATGCTTTCTCATTCTGAACTTGTTAGAAACATTGACATGACTAATTCAATTACAAAAACATTGCCATCTTATTTTGTAATTCACAGTTTACAATTTATTGTAGCAACCAAATTTCCTGAGTCATCTTAATTAATAGTAAGATGTTAGATGTTATAAGATAGATCACATGATTCAAAAGGTGAAAAAATTGTGAGTGCTAAATCTGAGTCTCAAAAATAAAAAACTGACAACCCGGTATCTTGTAGCTGCACATGTCAAGGGATATTTATGAAAACTGTTCCACAACCAAATTTGCTTTAGTTTCCGAAACCATGTACTTTTGATTTCTCACCCCTGAGCTATGCGGAGGCAAGGTTTGTAAAGCTTGTGCTATTACTGTAACTGTTAAAAACAGCCCAGGCGCTCTACTGCTAGGACTGGTTAGTGATTCTGGTTGGAGGGACTCAGGGTTCATTCATATATTTATTTATTACTTAATAAAATACTACCCCATTCATTTCATTGGCCCCATTCATTTTATTACTTGTGCATACATAAAACTTGTTTGTTTGTTTTTGTTCATCTCACTGGTTTTAAGGCAATTTGAAGTGTCCGAAACCAGTGAAAACATTTTGGCAATTTCCACAGCGATTTGCTAAATTGATCACTTTAATGGGGGCCGATTCAATTCATCTCCTTATTTTTTTAAAAAATATATCCGGGTGGGTATTACTAAGATGCTGCGGCTGTTTTTAGTTTCCACTGTGTGGTATTCAATTAAAATCAGTAAACGCTACCCCTGCGCATTAATCCTAGGTGAATACAAATTTTATGGGAGGGGAGGATTTAATGTGGACATCTACACACACACAAATTAGTATTTTGTAATTTGCATAGTTGAACAAATTTTCCTTTGCATATTGTAGTTGTTAACCACACACACAGACCCATTTATTAAATTTGAAACTATAGATTACTGTTAATAAATTTTAGCATTTTTTTGTACATGCTTTATAATGCTTGTCTTGTCTTCTCATTGCATTTTTTTATTTAAATCTTTCAATTATCTTATTTTTAATAATAACTTTTTGATTTCAATAGTTTTCTTCTGCTTCATTTTTTTTATAACCCGGCCTGGAAAGGTACAAGATAATACTGCCGATGGCACATTTACTTTGCTGCGTTAAAATAGAATTGAATTCCCCCCTAAACTTATTGCCTATACTTTAATATGAGGCTCAAACCCGCCGCGATGTGCAAGTTTGGGATACAAATAGGGTCGTGACATCGGGAATTTAATTGTGGGTTAAATAATCTCGCTCCAAAATGTCCAAAAATAGCGTTAAACTAAGTCAGGCTGTCAATTAAATCGGCCTCATAGATTCCCTGTTTTATATTTAACACTGAGATTTCTTAGATTATAGTGATTTTGCTATGTTTGGCAGCGTTTCGGGAGATGTCTTCAAAACTTGTAATTTATAGAATGATTTGATTTTAATATATTTGGTGATAAATAATCCACTAATAACAGTTTTGTTAAAGCAATACATCTGCAATATATATCCCTCCCAGTTTTGCATAATGTGTGATAAACAAAAATAGGAAATATAATGTTTCAGACAGGAAAGTATACATTATGTTGTTATGCATGTTTGCAAAGTGTATTTTTTATATGTTATTGTTACTAGTCTTCTTATGTTTGATTTATTTAGAAAATAAAAAAAATACTGTAGTCCTAATGAAAAGTTACATACACCAAGTTAATATGTTGCACATTTTAGCAGTTTTAATAATTGAATAAACAGATTAGTTACATGACACACAATTATGTGTTGCTTCTTTGCATCTGAATGTAGTCTTTGTAGTTTCCTTTCTTTGTATGAACCACTGTTGCATTATTATTTGTTTAATGTATTACAAGTGTATAATAAATGAAAGTCTAAAAATATGTATTTAGAAAATAAATCATCCCATGTGTAATAATTTGATTGCCATTTCCAAATGCCCTCAGACATGCTCTTTCATGTTTATAGTAAATATTCCAAAAAGTCAAAAGCAGCCACAAGCATGCAGTGACTTCAGCAGCTGTTTATTTGCCCTTCCCACAAATGATCCTTAACATAGCTCTGGATAAGAGGTGTCTAATAATAGTTATTTGGATTTATTATTAATAGTTAGCAAAAGTAACCCAGTGTGAGTTTATAATGTTTATAATGTATTATAATTTCAAAAGCATATAATAAACCATGGTCATGTAGGTTGTGTACAATAGCTTGGATGTATGTATGTACAAATGTTACTTTTAATTTTATTCATATGACTATGGATTAAAGAAACCAGTGCATTATGCTTCCATGATCATGTGACCACAGTCATAGCTTACTACAATCGGCCATTCTCAATGGTATGGCTTATAGTTCAAAAGATTACTGTATGCACAGTATAAAAGTATGTATACATTTATGAATGGCTTATCTGTATATGAAGAAAGTGATGATATGAGTCCACTCCCAGTATTTCTGGGTATAAATTGTCTTTGCCATTGAAGAATCAGATAGTGAAGTAAAAGGCAAACAGACCAATAGCATCAATAGTAAGAGTAATATTATGAGTGTAATAATAAGAGTGTAATAGCGCTCCTTTACTATGCATTTCGTTTGTGTGACTTTTGGATTTTAATTGTTCCTGTCTGAAAATACAGTCAGATGTTGAGATTGTTTGTGCAGACATTTGTCATCTGCTCTAAGCCTCCCCATGGGATTTGACCATGGTCACGTGTATAACCAAACTGAAAACAGTTTCTTACAATAAGTGATAATGCCGAACATTTAGATCTTAATGTCATACTTGCCTACTTTTGGCAAGTTGTATCCGGGAGAGGGGCGTGTCTAGTAGGTGGGAGGGGGTGTGTCGCGGCCATATATGGCATTTTGTCACAGGGGCGGGGCCAAAATGAACGATTCATCGCGAATTGCCTGTGCGGGAGATTTGCCTGCTGTCCCGGGAGTCCGTGAGACCGACCCCAATTTCGAGAGTTGACAAGTATGCTTAATGTATGTAGGCAGATGTACTTACTCTCCAGGTACTTTACCAACACAGACCACTTCCTGTCTGAACAAATTTGATATGATCAGATTTTCAACTCGGATTTGGTGGCTTAAAAAAATTGCATTGTTGTGTTAACTAATCTGAAAATTATCAAATCATATCTTAGTGTGGCTAATTCAATAAGCAATTATTCCCGTCAATTTTGAAGTTCTTAGACTTCAAGCTGGTTTTGGTTATGATGTACCATGGCAAGCTAATTACCTCAAAATTATAATCCTTTCTGAAACAATTTCTGTAGAAGCCACAACTGCGAGATACTACAGTTTTATATAGAAGTCCACAGTAAGTTATAAGTGTAAAAAAAAAAGTACATAATGGCTATAATTTTACATGTCATATTATGAAAGAGTTATGTTTTATTTTACTCCCCCATTATTCACATAATTACTAAAATATGGGAAGGAGTTTCGTATACTACAGTATAAGCCAGTATTTTGCTTTCGTTCGGCAGCACTTTAAAACATATACTATTAATATTGGAATCCTGCTTATATAATTCAACTGCTTTGATTTCTGGAAAAACATTGCTCTAGCCTCCATCTGGTAAATTTCTGAAAACAATTTGAATCAATATCTGGCCAAAGAAACGTCAAACAACAAGCAGATTTGCAGAACAGATTTTAAATCTACAGACTAGCAGATTTACTATACTCCCGGGATAAAACCACTCCCAATATAAGTATGAAAAAAAGTATAATCAATGAGAAAATGTATATTGAAAATCTGAGATAAAAATTTGAGCTTTTATGCTATACATGATATCATCTTCATGTGCTTTTGGGACTATAACACTGTTTATATTCTTATTCCTTATGAAGAAACTGCAGTCATGTAATGCCGGAAACCACATACAGTAACAGATGGCATGCAAACCAAATGCAATGTTGAACCTATAGCCCTTTTGGGTCAGCCTAGGTTAGAGGTCACTCTGTTCCCAGTTTATTTTTATGATTTAAACAGACACACACTCATGTGAATGGCTTAACAGTAGTGTCTCAAAACAATGCTAATATTATTTTTCACATATGTTAAGAACAGAGTTAAAAAGCAAGTTGTGCATAACCTCAAATAATTTTCCAAATATTTTAACTATCATCTAAATATAGGAATCATTTCTTAGAAAGCAGTACAGATTAAAATACCAATCCCATGAGTATGTTGAGTGTTAAAAAGTATATTTGTGCAGAAGCTCGGTAATTCCCACCATAACAAATGCTTCCCTCTGGAAGGGGTTTCTACTGTTATACCATCCAACATTTTAAAAAGAAAAAAGAGGACAAAACAAGCTCCATTCACATTGTCCACCACAATCCTCCCATAGCAGCACATTTACACACATTCCCACAAGGCCATGACCACTTTCTGATATGCAACTGACTTCCAGGAACTGAGATATGGGACAGTCAACATTGGGACAACTCTGGTATTTAGAAAAAGAATGTAGATGCCTACAGAGAACACAAGATGGTAAACCATACAAAAGCCACATAAAATATATTCAGAATGTGCGTATTGTAAACTGTCATCTTTCAATGACTTGGATGAATAAATTTAACAGCAATTTCTGCAACCCCTACCTTCTTATTGCACATATTACTTATTATTAAACAAAAGGAGTTATATAAAATAAATGTATTCAAAATGGAAAGCAAAATAAACTCCAACGAACTTGCACCTTGAGAGACATCATCATGGCAACTCCAGTCAGCAAAAACTGGAATACTGAAATGAATGTAAGTGAAACCTTTCTAAACAGCTCGGGGGACATAGATAATGCAGGAGCCTTACCAACAGGGATATAAAACCAGCTACAATTACCATTCACAGGCTGGTGTCTGATTCTCTTAGGCGTTGCCTTGGGTATCAACCAGACAGGCAGCATTTTTTTAATGCATCTATGATAATGTAAGATAGTATTTGATTTGTAATTGTATTTTCATTTACATGATCACATTTGTAATTTTATACTTTATGCTTCTTCAAATAAATAAAATAATTAAAGAAAAACAGACAATTTGGTGTCTATTGAGCAGCAGTGAAGCTAATGGAGAATCGGATCTACTAAAGGTAAATTTGGCAAACTTTTTTATATTGATTAAAAATAATAAATTTATATATAATAATGAAGTAGTGATTCCTAGCACTTTCCACCAATTTGAAAAAAGCTAATTCACAAACCAAGTTCTCTGATTTTTTCCCATTCATTTCAATGTGCACATTCATTTTCATCTAGTTGAAATAAATGGGAAAGGCTCAATTTATGGAGTTTTCCATTACTAGCCCGATGGGCTAGATGTAGAATAAAGAATAGATAGGTACAAGCATTAATAGTAACATTTAATTAATTGGGAATAATAACTATTATACGCTCTTATATAAAATAATAAAAAATATATTAACTGGCTTGCTAAAAAAAAAAAATGTTATTAAAACATTCATTAAAAAATGTATTAATTGTAGCTATTAGCGCTGGTATCTATCTTTTTTTATATTTACCTAAATAAAGGAAGTTTTTTTTTTCCTAGTTATAGAATAGTCTGATATTTGTAAACCCTTGTGGACTGGTCAGGTGAATTCTGAATGATCCTGTTTTTTATATCCCCAGAGTGCCCCAGCATCATCAACATCATCATCAACATTTATTTAATTCTATAATTATTATACAGTTTTTTAGCCACTCCCTAGGGCCCCAATTATACTCCATACCACAGCAAATGGGGGCCCAGAAGAGCACCAACACTTTCCAGCATAGGACTGGAAGTCTTTTTTCAGTAACCTCTCCATAGGTGCACTAGCCCTGGGGCCCGACACTCGTGGTCTCCCTCTTATAGTAGAAACCAGCCTAGACTAATTTGTCTGGGGCTGGTTTTCATTATAGCAGGGGGACTTCCCACTTCATCAACCAGTCTCTGTCTGCACTATTGCTGATTGAGGATTTTGGGAGACAACATGATGCCCAATTTTTGTATTTATTTACTAACAGAGTTTTTCCCCATTTATTTTAAATGATCCATTCATTTCAACTGTATTTCTACATGTAGCTCACATGGGCCATTCAAATGAATAGGCAAAGCTCCTTCATGCATTTTCAATCTCACTGGTTGTGAAGCAATCTCAAGTGTGTCAAATTATTGAAAACATTTTTAGTTATTTCCACCACAATTTACAAAATTGATCCTTTAGATATTATCCCTCTTTTGTACTTAGAGGTATCATTAACAATTTCTTATAAAGTGTTAAAAAGGCTCTAACCAGCCTATAGAAACCAGCCCTGGTTACAAGTCAGCCTCCAAACCTGAGAGATGCGTTCAATTGATTTTAATGTTGTTTAATGCATATACACAGATCAGCCACAAAATTAAAACCACTAACAAGTGAAGTGAATAACATTGATTATCTTGTTACAATGGCACCTGTCAAGGGGTGGAATATATTAGACCAGTGGTTCCCAAACTTTTGCAGTTCATGGCACCCTTAGAGTCTCCAAATTTTTTCAAGGCACCCATCCAAAATAATTACTGAGCAGTCCTGTTTTAGAAGTAGTTGGGTCAAAAAAATGTAATAAGTATTTAGGTCAGGACAGAAATACTTATTTAGTTGTATGCAAAAATGCCCCCTCTACATCCAGACACACTGCCCCCTCTGCATCCAGTCACTCTGCCCCCTCTCACGCTGCCCCCTCTGATGCTGCCCCCTCTGCCATCTCTCACGCTGTCCCCTCTCACTGCCCTCTGTCACGCTGTCCTCCTCCTCTGCCCTCTGTCACGCTGTATCCCTCATCTGCCCTCTGTCCCCCTCCTCTGCCCTCTGTCACACTGTCCCCCTCCTGTGTCACACTTTCCCCCTCCTCTGCCCTCTGTCACACTTCCCCCTCTGCATCCAGTCACTCTGCCCCCTCTCACGCTGCCCCCTCTGCCCTCTGTCACCTCTCACTGCCCTCTATCACGTTGTCCCCCTCCTCTGCCCTCTGTCACGCTTTCCCCCTCCTCTGTCACGCTGTCCCCCTCCTCTGCCCTCTGTCACGCTGTACCCCTCCTCTGCCCTCTGTCCCCCTCCTCTGCCCTGTCACACTGCCCCCTCTGCATCCAGGCACTCTGTCCCCAGGCACTCTGCCCCCTCTGCAGTCCTCTGTCACGCTGCCCCCCTCTGTCACTCTGCTGCCCGCTGCCCCCCTCTGCTGCACGCTGTCCCCCTCTGCTGCCCCGCTGTCCTCCTCTGCTGCCCCGCTGTCCTCCTCTGCTGCCCTGCTGTCCTCCTCTGCTGCACTCTGTCCTCCTCCGCTGCCCTATGTCCTCCTCTGCTTCCCGCTGTCCTCTGCTTTCCTCTGTCCTCCTCTGCTTCCCGCTGTCCTCCTCTGCTGCCCGCTGTCCTCCTCTGCTGCCCGCTGTCCCCCTCTGCTGCCCCCCTCTGCTGCCCGCTGCCCTCCTCTGCTGCCCTCTGTCCACCTCTCCTGCCCGCTGTCCTCCTCTGCTGCCATGCTGTCCTCCTCTGCTGCCCGCTGTCCTCCTCTGCTGCCCTCTGTCCTCCTCTGCTGCCCCGCTGTCCTCATCTGCTGCCCGCTGTCCTCTTCTGCTGCCCGCTGTCCTCCTCTGCTGCCCTCTGTCCTCCTCTGCTTCCCGCTGTCCTCCTCTGCTGCCCTCTGTCCTCCTCTGCTGCCTTCTGTCCTTCTCTGCTTCCCGCTGTCCTCCTCTGCTGCCCGCTGTCCTCCTCTGCTGCCCGCTGTCCTCCTCTGCTTCCCGCTGTCCTCCTCCGCTTCCCTATGTCCTCCTCCGCTGCCCTCTGTCCTCCTCCGCTTCCCGCTGTCCTCCTCCTCTTCTCCCAGCCATAAAAAAAAGAAAGAGCACATAAACTTACCAATCCGCCGGGCGCCGGGACCCAGCAGCCTCCTCTCTCCTGCAGCAGCTTGTTACTGACGTCGATATTCAGTGACAGCTGCGGGAGAGAGGAGGCTGCTGGGTCCCGGCGCCCGACGGATTGGTAAGTTTATGTGCTCTTTCTTTTTTTTTATGGCTGGTCCGCGGCACCCCAGTGACAGCGCCGCGGCACCCCTGGGAGCCGCGGCGCAAGGTTTGGGAACCGCCGTATTAGACAACAAGTCAACAGTCAGGTCTTTAAGTTGATGTGTTTTAAAGAAGGAAATATGGACAAGTTTAAGGATCTGAGAGACCTTGACAAATGCCAAATTGTGATGGCTAGATGAATAGGTCAGAGCCTTTACAAAACGGCAGGGATGTTCCCTGTATGCAGTGGTTAGTACTTACCAAAAGTGGACCATATAAAGACAACCGGTGAACTAGCGACAGGGTCATGGGCACTCAAGTCTCATTGATGCGCATGGGGGGGCGTAGGCTAACCTGTCTGGTCCAATCCCACAGAAGAGCTACTGTAGTGCACATTCCTGTAAAAGTTAATGCTGGCTATGATAGAAACTTGATAACTAATAACTAATCTCTTTTTCCGATTAGTTATTTGAGTTGTTGGTGCACTCCTCGAGATATAATATAATTATAATTCTTCTATCTGTGATGCAATAACACAGAATCATCCTCTTTATTATCCTTTGTATGAGGTAGGTTTCCTCCCTGGTGCGGACATTACTTTGTTCTTTTCACCTATGATATAAACTTGTCAGAACACACAGTGCATATCTGCTTGCTGCGTATGGGGATGTGTGGCACCAGACCGGTCAGAGTTCCCATGCTGACCCCTGTCCACCGCCAAAATCACCTACAGTTGGCCTCTTGAGCGCCAGAACTGGACTATGGTGTTATGGAAGAAGTTGGCCTGGTCCATGAATCACTATTTCTTTTATATCATGTGGAAGGTGCATGTGCATCATTTACCCCGGGAAGAGATGGCACCAGAATGAACTATGAGAAAAAGGCAGTGTGATGTTCTGCTGGGAAACCTTGGGTCCTGGCATTCATGTGGATATTACTTTGACACATACCACCTCCCTAAACATTGCTGCAGACCTTCACTCCTTCATGGCATTGGTATTCCCTAATGGCAGTGGCCTTTTGTTCAGCAATGGTTTAAGGAAAATGTCAAAGAGTTCAAATTCACCAGATCTCAATCCAATTGAGCATCTGTGGGATGAGCTGGAAAAACAAGTCAGAACCATGGAGGCCCCACCTTGCATCTTACAGGACTTAAAGGATGTGCTGCTAACATCTTGGTGCCAGATACCACAGAACACCTTCAGAGGTCTTGTGAAGTCCATACCTCAGTAAGTCAGAGCTGTTCTGGCAGCACAAAGGGGACCTATGCAATATTAGGCAGCTGGTTTTAATGTTGTGGTTGATTGGGGTATGTTAGTGTACAATGATGACCCTAGACACTGTTTTGCAAGCTTAAATGTTTTGCTAAAAATAAGAAGTAATACCTCATACTTTCATTTTGCTAGATACATACAGGTTTAATGATAAGCGCTGGTAACAACTACTATTTTGTTTGTATCCATATAGGACATTTATATTGCCATGTAGCTGGTACCCTGTAGAGTTTGCAATTAACCAAGCACAGGCCTAAGATATTTCAGAAGAACACTTGTCATGGATAGCTAGCAGAAACCCATGAGAACTAAGGGGATAGCCTAGAGGATTTTCTTTCTTATGGGACCACCTTGAACCCTCTAATTAGGTTTCCAGCATACAGGCAGCCATCAGAGGTAAGCAGGCACATTACTGTAGTGGGAATCCACGATAACAGTTGTCTACAAGGCAATGCCAGTTAAAGATCAGAATTACATTACAAATTTGAGAGGCGACAGGTCAAGGCAGGTGGCATACTAGGATGGGTACAGGCAGAAAGTTAGCAATAAGAAGATAATACTATTCATAGCTCTGATGAAAAGAGCAAGCCCAATAACTGAATACTATAATCAGGCACATACCTGTGAATGGAAGGTTTATATAGGCATTGGTAGAAATCCAAGATGATTACTGCATCCGTAAAGGTTTGCTTACAGACAGAGTTGCAGTATTGTATCTGGAGCACTGGTGTTGACAGCAACCTACAGACTTTAGTGGATTCTGACAAAACCAGGGACGACTTATTTAGTCATGCACAGCACAGACTAAGTGGCATATATTTTTTTGCACAAATGGGAAACAAAAAAAAGGAGACAATTGTAAAATGTAAGCCTTCTTCGGTATCTTCAATGGCATCTTCAATTTGTAGACAAGCTTACAAAGCAGGTCCAAGTATGATGGCAAAGATAAAGAACAGAACCCATTCTCCTGGTAAGTATAAAAAACAGAGTCCTTCCTTTATAACAACAAGTATACAATGCACAGCACATTCTGGTGGCAAGTGTACAAAGAAGACCATAGTGGCTTATATACACTGTAGAGCCTCCTACACATATTTCAAGAGTATTATTATGCTAGTATGCTCTCCTTGTTGCAACCACACCACTGCAGGGGCAGAAGCAGGATTTCTAGATGGGGTTTCCATGCCACGCCACCAGAGTGTATGCTATAATTTGAGAAAGTGCTAGGCTACTCTCCAACTCTGCCCATCTCCTTTAAATACACAGGCAATAATAACCAACTGTCCTCAGTCCTAATTTTGGGTGACTGTCCCACTTAATCAGGACTTCATTCCGACTGCAAGAATACTTGAAAGGAACTTCCCACTTTACACTGTACTGCCTACTAAAGGCGAACTGCTTGCATCTAGCAGCAGTGCACACAGCTGGCCCTTAATGAGCAGATAGTGTGAAGTGAGACATGCATCTCATCTATCGTTGCAGTGGGGCAAAGTCCTGACTGAGTGAGATAGCCACACAAAATTGGGACTACCCCAACAGAATCAGGACATAAAATATGGAAAGTCAATCAGTGAGTAAACCATTTAGGCCAACCAACCTGAATATTAAACCAATAGCACCTACAGTTAATTATGAGGCCTCCCTACCTGAAACCAGTGCTGACATTGAATGAATGGCATTCACATTAAAAAAATAGACCTATTTCCATCCAGTTAGCGCCAACATTAAATTAATAGCATGCAGAATTAATAGATTGATTTATATACCCCTCCCAACATGCCCTAACATTAAACGAATTGTGCATTTAGGAAATACACATATTTCCCCCTAAACAGCCCCAATATTAAATAATTTGTATTCACATGTAATATTTAAACTTATTCCCCCCCAAAATATTAAATAATTGGTATCCACAATTAATAAATAGCCCTCATTCTCCCTAATCTGAGCCCCATATTAAGTTAATATCCCCCAAACCACCCTAAAACTAACTGAATAATGTCATCACACCTCCTTAAATTAATAGTCATATGTGCAATCGCGGCAGACCAGACTGTCAATAATTCCTCGACGGAGGAGGGATTTCCACGCAACTGGAATCTCCCCTAAGTTCGAGCCAAACTGGTAGCAGCATGGAAATGCCATTGTCAATGACTGCTTTATTATTGGAGGCTGCATCTGTCTAACAATAGCCACCAGCAACAATTGTTTTTTTCGCCACCTTATGTGGCAAATATTCCCCACACTTCTTAGATTGTAAGCTCATTTGGACAGGCCCAGCTTTACATTCTGTTTCATGTCATTATATATAATTTTAGTCATGATCCTCTCAATTTACAGTGCTGCGTAATATGTCGATGCTTTATACATAAAAGATAATAATATCATCATTATTGGAAAAAATGCTGCTTAAGACCTGATTCCAAGCCTTGCTTTTCAAGTACATATTTAGATTAAACTATTGAGGCAAAAATAAATTTATATTTTCTCTTCTCTCATATGTCTTCTTAGATAGTAGTGCCAAATTCCACTTTACATTTATTATTGATACATTATTATTATGTTATTATTGTTTTGGAAGTCACACTGTCTTATTATTTCCGTCTAACGTCCCTTTTGCCATTCACTGTTAAACCAAAATGTTAAAGAAATCTGGGTGAATATAAATTATGCCTTAAAGAGAAATACAAATTAAATATTTAAAATCTCTATTTGCAATATTTAATCAGAAAATATAAAACTTTGATTAATATCCAAATTGCTAGAGGTACAGGATAATTAGTTATAAATAAAACATTATGGGCATGCTAAATTATCAAAGCACAAAATGTTCTCATTTATTCCCATTGGACCGCTAATTACACACGTTTTATTGTTTAACAAGTTTATGTAACTATCATTATGTATTTAACATATAGAAGAGACGAATTGCTTTTTAGGCATTGATTTTCTTTTTACCTTGCCTAGTGAAGTGGGAATTTAACATACTAAGGGGCCCATTTATTAATTAACGGGGTTAATTATTATCTGTCGCAGCAACTATTTTTTCGTAACCATTTATTAAAAAATCATTTTTATCAGTTTTATCCGATAGGAGGGTTTCTCTGCAATGATTTCACTTGCCTTGAAACTACAGTCACAGTCGCAAAGTGGCCTTTAAAATTAGGTAGGTTCATCTGAAATGGCACCTGCCAGGGATGCCCCCTTTCCCCATTGATCTTCGCCCTTATAATTGAGCCGCTAGCAGTCAGAATTCGTTGCAACCAATCCATCTCCGGTATAAAGGTCGGTTCTACGGAAAGCAAAATTGCTCTATACGCAGATGATGTCCTCATTAGCATGTCTAACCCCATTGCTTCTCTTCCCCCCCTTCTCTCTGAACTAGATACTTATGGGCACTTCTCGGGCTATAAAATTAACCCTGCCAAAACTGAAACGTTAGATTTTTAAATTTCTAAAACAGATAAGATAATCCGGGATCAAATATTCCCCTTTACTTGGCACCATCACAAAATAAAGTACTTGGGTGTCTTTCTGACCAAAAATCTCTACCATCTATTCCAAGCTAACTTTCCCCATACCCTATCCCAAATAAAGAAAGATTTTAGCACCTGGCCCCACCAATTTATTTCCTGGATAGGCTGCATAAACTCAGTTAAAATGAATATCCTCCCTAGACTATTATATCTTTTTCAAACCCTCCCTATCCGAATTCCCCCCTATGTATTTAAGTTCCTTCAATTTGAGTCATCTAAATTTATTTGGGCAGGTAGACGTCCACGAGTATGACTCGGGGTTCTGCAGAGGTCCTCACGGTGTGGTGGTCTAGGTATACCTAACTTTAAAAAATATTACCTAGCGGCCCAACTTGCTCAATGTGTCTTATGGAACGGTCCCACCTCTACTAGGGTCTGGGTAACATTGGAGGCTGAGAGTCTGGGGATCCTTACTCCTGCCTTCCTTCTGTGGATTCCAAGGGCACGTCACCCAAAAAAGCTCTGACTCATCCCATAATCTCCCTCTCTCTAGCTATATGGGACTCGTCCATCAGAGGATCTACGGTCTCTCCCCCTTTTTAATATTCTGGATTTCCCTCCAGGTTTGCATCATCCCTCATTCTTTCCATGGCACTCGCGAGGCATTCGTTCCCTAAATGACATAACTCGTAGTATATCATTTCCCCAATTCGCAGACATTCAAGCTACACTTGGCCTGCCCACACGGATATTTTACCAATACTTGCAAATTCAAAATTTACACACCACCACCAAATCACTCCTTACCTCTCCACCTCTCACAACAATCGAGACATTGTGCCTGCGCCAGGCATCGACGTCAGGTCTTATATCTAATATCTACTCTGAACTAATCGCTCCCTCTACTCCTCCTCGAGACCCTCATGAGTTGGCATGGGAACATGACCTGGGCTCTCCTCTTGATACGGAGGAGTGGTCGGAAATTAGGGACAATGCTGTCTCTAACTCAATCTGTGCCCGAATAAAGCAAAATGTTTACAAACTCCTCTTTCGGTGGTACTATGTTCCTACTCGACTACAAAAGATACTACCTGATTCCTCCGATAGATGTTGGCGTCTATGCTCTGGCGCAGGCTCTTTCTTACATATATGGTGGGACTGTCCGAAATTAATTTCCTTCTGGCGTGAAATTAAATCTTTGATAGAAATGTTGATCCAAATTCCCTTACCCCTTGATCCTAAATTTTTCCTTCTACCCCTCGGGTTTCCCATGGCAACTAGGCACCAAAATAAACTTGCTCGCCACATTATTTCAGTGGCCACATGCCAAATTGCTATTGATTGGAAGCAGGTTGCCCCCCCCCTTCATTTTCCGCTGTAACTAATAGGATCTGGCAAACGTATAGAATGGAATACATGACTAGCATTATACGAAACACGGCCAAATCGTTTAACAAGGTCTGGGACCCTTGGATGTCTTACTTCCAATACCGCTCCCCTTTTACTTAATCATACCCCCTACCCATTTGCAATCCCTCCCCCTCCTGACTCACTGCTTCTGATTCAAGAGTGATCTCTCCCACACCTCCCCTTCTCCTCCTTCATCTGTCTTCTTCACATTTATCTTCTTCTATTTCTTTCTTCTTCTTTTCTTTCCTTTCTTCTCTTTTAAATATAAAAATATACCGGTCTTTACTTTAGAGAATCGGACCTATTTTCTCTTCGACACTCGGAGAGCTCTGCTCCTTTATTCTAAATATTGATTATATTTTGTATGTTATAACATGTATCCGTATTGCATTGTTAATTCTTTATGACTGTCAATAAATACTTGCTTTAAAAAATAAATAAAAAATTAGGTAGGTTCCTAACCAAACTAGGATGTAATTTACATATTTACAAGTTCAAGCATTCCTGGTTATAGCTTTAATTCTCAATATAAAAGGTGTTCTCCATTTGAATGGTTCATGTCATCCCCTTTGTGCCAAAGGTCACTGTTCAGTCAGTTCACGATTTTTGTTAACTTGACACGGAGCATTAAATTGCTAGAAAAGCCTATTTTCATGTGTGTACACCACTACCACTAAAGAATGTATCTGAAGGCAAAAATGTTTCTATATCATTTTTGCATTTAAACTAATCAAGGGGCCAAGTCTGTTTGACAACTAAGGAAAGTAAAGAAAAAAAATGAGTAACTTTGCAACTTGGCAAAACCATATTGCATGTGGGGACAGGTTTATAGTTGAGGTAGAGCATGTCTTAGATCAACTTTAAAATTCAGTGTAAAAATAAAGCTATCAAGTATTTTTGTGCTACATGAAAAAACAGCCAGTATTTAAATTGTGTGCAAAATAATAAACTTATTTGACCCTCCTTGCATTGTAACATGGTTTGTCCAGGAGAAAACGTACTCATTACTTTTGCCTTACTTTCCTTAACAAATCAGGCCCAGAGCATATTTACACACAGATTCAAATGGCAATGTATCGTTACATCTGCTTGGATTTGAATACAGGTGTAAATACGCTAGAGTTCCGTGCTGTTTTTTATGCACATGATAGGCGCAGGTTGCACCCGAGCTTGAATGAGGCTGCTTCTGTTTAATAACAATTTATGTACATTCTGAAGAAACAATTTAGTAAGATTCTTAAGGACAAATGGCACATACTGGAACCATGTTAGAAAAATACTGCATTCATACTGGAACCTTTGAGTATATTATCCTGTTCTTCATCAGTGTCTTGGGCATAATGACAAGAGAGGCATTTAAGCCGAATGCACTTAAACAAATGCATTTGGGCTCACATACTTTGAACATGTACCTACAAGGGTTAAGTTTTTAGTGTCAGTTTTCAATTAGCCAATAGAGAGTTGGCGGGGGAGTGGTTAAGGTGAGGTTATACATTGTCAGTTAATCAACATCAGTTTTTCTTCACAAAATCCTGAGTGAGACCTGTGACTGCAGCAGAGAGAAAGGATTTGTATCCCCCTTTTTGCCTGTTTTTACAGGGTTTTTTGGCGATTCATCTTTGTACTTTTCTTAAACTTTATTAAATCTTAATTAGCTTTATCTCTTTTTTCAATTTATTTACTCTTCTTTTAACCCCTTTTTTTTATTCTTATCTTTATTTTCACCCTCTTACGTCTTTCTTTTCTTTTATCCTATTACTCTCTTTTTAATTTTTCACATTTTCAACTTTTATTTTATTTTATCCTTAATAAAATATCTAGACCTAAATGGATGCTTAGGCTCCAAGATGGAGTCCCCTCCCCCTTGGGGAGTCATCTTGGAGGTGGCAATTCAATTTCCCCTCGTAATGTTATTGATATTAATGGCGGCATGCTCATTGCCGCTTGTCGGTCTAATTTGTCTTCAACTGCCCCAATGGAGGTTTCTATTCAGGTTCTTTCTGAACCGTCAGGTTCCGCGCGCATGCACAGGTCACGAGCTCCAGAGCGAGCTGTCATTCAGCCTGGCTCCGCTCCCTGTCAGTGAGGGGATTTTCATCCCCTCAAACTGGTCAGGGACACTGTGTCACCAGTGTAGAGGTTAATGCAGCATTGGGGGGAAATAATAACAAGAACAATATAGCTAGCAACACAAGAGCTCCCCCTGCAGACAATTTGGAAAATTCACAGCAATATGCTAGAATGATAGCAGAAGGAAATAATAATATCAGCTCTATTCATTTAACCCGACCACTACCAGCATCTAGAGTCAGTTGTGTGCAGTAAGGGAGTAATTGTCACAATCAAGCCCTTTCCTGGCACAAAATATTAGGAGAGAAAATGTTAATAATGAAGAGGTTGGGAGGATATCTGCCCCTGTTTTGTCCACAATTGACAATTTAACAGTAGGAATAAATTTAGATACACCAATTACTCAAATATTAACAAATTATCCAGTGGCTCAGAATGTTCAAGGCCATGGATTTATTATTACTCATCACCATTCTGGAATGCATTCAATCCTAATTTGCCTCAGCAATCTTTGAATACAACCCATAGTTATCAAGCTCCAACAGGGTCAGCTGGATCAGGGTTTAACACTAGGGACAGAGGATGTCTCCATGCCTTTGATTCCAGATATTTGTCAACTATTGTCCCACCTTATTATTATTATTATTTTATTATTAATTTTTATTTATAGGGCGCCACAAAGTATCCGTAGCGCCGTACAAGGACAAACAATGGCACAGTACAAGGTGAAACAGCACAGTACAAGTAACAGTAAGCACTATAACTCTGGGGGCTCAGGCACAGCATGAAAGAGAGGGAGGGAGGGGAAAAGTGAGTACAGGCAGGTAACTATGGCCCAAGAGGGTGGGCACGGATGACAGGTTGAGAGTCACTGAGGGGAGCGGAGAGAAGCGAGAGGAGACAGAGGGCAGAGGGACTGAGAAGAGGTGAGCTGAGTAGCTGGAGAGCGCAGTTAAAAGTGATGGAAACAGAAGGTAGGAGAGCCCTGCTCAAAGGAGCGAACAATCTAAAGGGAGGGGAAGACAGACAGACACATGGATGAGACGGAGAGACGGGAGGAAGGGGGAGAAGGGAAGAAGGGATGAGAAAGAGAGGTAGCCGACCGGTGGGAGTTTAGGCATGAGACTGGAAGGCTTTAAGGAAAAGGTGGGTTTTTAATGTTCGTTTGAAAGAGGACAGATTAGGGGAAGTTCTGATGGAGCGGGGGAGCTTGTTCCAATGGAGGGGAGCGGCGCGGGAGAAGTCTTGGATACGTGCGTGAGAGGAGGTAATCAGAGGGGAAGAGAGGCGACGATCGTTGGACGATCGCAGTGAGCGGGAGGGAGTGTGAATAGAGATAAGGTTAGAGATGTAGGGAGCAGTGGAGTTGGCGAGGGCCTTGTAAGTCAGAGTGAGGAGCTTGAAAAGGATTCTGTAGGGGAAGGGAAGCCAGTGAAGGGCTTGGTAGAGTGGGGATACAGAGGTGGAACGGCGAGAGAGGAAAATAAGCCTAGCAGCGGCGTTAAGTACAGATCTAAGGGGAGCGAGATGAGAGAGGGGGAGGCCGATAAGGATATGTTCAAACCCAATTTAATCCCAATATTAAATTTTTTCAACAAAGGCCTAGTCAGATTATTCAACAGACCACAGGTTTACAATGTCAATTTGAAAGGAATATAAAACCAACACCTTCCACATCACAGTCATCACAATGGCCTTTTCCCCAATTACATTTCAAGGGGCTTCCATGGAATTTTACCCGAGAGCGGTGCAGGAGGGCGGCGGTGTTGTGAACCCAATTAAATCAACAAGGTTATGTACAGGAGTGGACAGTCCCTTATCCCCCCCAAGAGGGTTAAGGGGCTATACAATTTTCTTATTTTCCCAACCCCTCAAACTGGCTTTCAGAACCCCTTCTGTTTTATGGTCAGGGCATCCCCAAAGCAGTCAGCAGGATTATAGTTTCCCCCTTTCACAAGTAATTAGAATTGATGATAACCACAGTAATTTGGAATATCAACATCAAACCGAATTTTATGACACATCTAGATTCTTGAGCAATGTTGTTTCTACATCTAACGTGCCACTCTCTTTAGCTCATCAGTCTCAATCAAGAAGGACTATATTGGCTAGTGCTACTCAATTTACAGAAAGTCGAAGGATGCCGGGATTGAGGAGTGTTGTCAGAAGTTCGAGTATAGGGTGTGGCTACTTCTATGGCTGGTGAGTATGTTTCTCCATCTGTTCATACAGTACAGCAATTTAGTTCACCTTTAGATAGTACTAGCGATGAATCATCAGATGACGAGTAGGGATCGCGCAAGCTATTAAAATTGCTGCAAACACAATTGTTAGGCAAAAAAAATACGATACACAACCTTTAGTGCCCCATTAAATAGCACAAGGACAAGGTATGGTTAAATGTTCAAATACCGCTCTTGCTTGGGGTGTTAGGAAGAGCGCTAAAGATAAAATAAGGAAAGGCCATTTTGTTGATATGTTTACTCTCACAGACTTGTCTAAAAGGGCTTTACTGGCCACTAAAGAATGAAACAAATGCTATAGGTGAGGAAGCATATAGATCCTTCCAAAACTGGCTCGCTGGATATTGTATGTTTGCGGCGGCATACACTTAGACTAGACCAGCAGAACATACCGATGTGATACTTGCATTTAATTAATGACATGTTCATTAATGATGATGCAATGGTATGGTGCACTTATGACGAACGTTTTAGTCGGAAACTAAGTGGGCACGCCAGTCTTCCTCTGGGTTTCAAAGATGTTGAAATCGGGTTGGATCTTATGCGGCCTGCAAGTAATACAACAGGGACTACTAGTCAAAAGAGGTTTCTGGCAATTGGGAGGGGCTCCACACCTATCCCTAGCAAAAATCATTGTTATGTCTTTAATGCAGGAACATGCACAAGAGTGTCTTGTCATCGAGTGTCCCACAAATGCTCCAGGTTCAAGCAGGGGAAGAGGCGCTGCAGGGGCTCCTGCACACTAAATCTCCTTCGGCGATTAATTTACAAGAGTTAGAACGATGGCTTTGCCTTTATTGTGACATTAATTCAGCTGACAAGGTTTTATGTTTGGCTTTAGAATACCTATTCAAGGAGAATTAAGATTCCAAGCCCCCAAGAATTTGAAATCCACATATGTCTACCCAAACATATTAGCTGAGAAATTAGGAAAAGAGGTATGTTTGGCCTGAATGTTGGGCCCCTTTTCGCAACCCCCCTTTCCAGGTTTAGTAATTTCACCTGTAGGTATTGTTCCAAAAAAGATAGCTGGTAAATATCGGCTGATACAACACCTGTCATACCCAGATGGGGGTTCAGTGAATGACGTCATTGCTCCCTACTATAGTTCAGTTAAGTATTAATCGTTTGAATCGGCCCTTGCGTTACTTCAGGATTTTGGACAGGGTGCTTTATTGGCCAAGTTGGACATTGAGTACGCATTTCGTTTGTTGCCACTGCATCCTGAATCATTTCGACTCATAGACTGATGTCTGCCCATGGGTTGTTCGATATCCTGTGCATTCTTTGAGAAGTTTAGTTCATTCCTCCATTGGTGCATTCAAGCAGGAACTGGACATTGTGGGTTAGCTCACTATTTAGAAGATTTTTTAATAGTGGGATCGGCGGGTTCTTCACAATGTTTTGATACCTTAAAATCATCTCAAGCCTTATTTTCGGTTTTAGGGGTTCCAATCGCACAAGACAAAATTGAGGGTCCTACACCCTGCCTGTCTTTTTTGAGGATTGAAATACACACACAGGCAAGCTGTTGTTGTCTTCCTCTTGATAAGGTGCGTAGTATGGAGGAAGTCATTCTATTAATTCAAGGAGCCCTTCTGTTTCTTTGTGCAAAGTTCAATCTTTATTAGGTTTGTTAAATTTTGCATGTAGGATCATCCCTATGGGAAGGGTATTCTGCAGGAAACTTCAACGGGCCACTACAGGCCTCATCAGGTCGCACGCTGCGGCTAGGTTGTCTGAAGAGATCAGATCTGATCTTTGTGTTTGGTCTCGTTTTCTAAGAGAATTCAATGGGATGCGTATATGGCCCAGCCCATCCATTTCTAATTTGCAACTAAACTTGCATACGGATGCCTAGGGATTTATAGGCTTTGAGGTCTATTTGATTGGCGACTGGTGTGCCGCTCATTGGCCTCTCGCTTAGCGTGAGTCTGGACTGGTGTCCAATTTCCTTGTTTTAGAATTGTTTCTTATTATTGTGGCCATAGAGCTCTGGGCCTCGAGATTGAGGGGGGCAGCACATTGTTTTTTGGTGTGATAATCTGGGTGTTGTTCAATTGATCAACAAACAAACAAAGCGCATCATCCCTGTCTGCTATTGTGTTGCTTAGACACCAAGTTTTGCCTTGTCTAGAATACGACATCTCCTTCACAGCGAGACATGTTCCAGGGGTTGACAATGGGATTGCAGATACCTTATCATGCTTTTAGTGGTGACGATGGGTACCCCTTGTCCCGCTTATGTTTGGCAGATCATCACACCGGCATAAAGGGATTTGTGGAGATGTTGTTGGCACCATCTACTAGGTGAGCATATCAGGTCAGAGTGACGATATGATGGCATTCATCTGGTCCCGATATATGGAGCAGGTGCATCCAAAACATCCATGTCCACTATTTTAGCGGGTATATCGTTCATGGCCCAATTAAAAGGAGTGGAAGATCTTACTAAGACCTTCTTAATTTTTAAAGCACTTAGAGGATGAGCTCGTGACAGACCAGTTCTGGAAGATTCTAGGAGACCATTATATGTAAAGTTATTACATCAATTAATTATTTCATTTGAAAGTATCACATCAGATAGATTTGAGTTTATGTTATTTAGTGCAACTATTGTGTTAACATTTTTTGGAGCATTTAGAATTTTTGAATTAGTTGTGCAATCGAGTGTATACACAAATGCAGGTTTATTAGTGCAACAGGTCAAAAACAGATCAATTGGGCAAAGACTGCTGGATTAATATATCCCCGTTCAGATAAATTAATCTGTCCTGTGACCGTAGTTGGACGTTATGCAGAGGTTAGACCCTCCACTAATAATTTATTCTTGGTGCATTTTCATGGTAAAGCACTTACAAAATATTAATTTAATACATTATTCAAAAAATCATTAGAATATCTCGGTTTAGACCCGGCTCTTTGTGGAACGCATTCATTTAGAATTGCGGCAGCTATATCTGCAGCAGTGGCAGGTTCTTCCATTATTGATGCCATTAAATCTTTAGGCAGATGGAAGTCAGATGCCTATAAAAAATACATTAGACCAAATAAATAACTGGCTATATTTATCTCTCCCTCGGTAACCCAGGGCTTTGCTGCTTGTCGCATGGCGAGGGCATGAAGGGGTTTTTCCCATTCCTCCACGGATAAAGGCCTGATTGGCTATTGGCCTCTGGGGTTTTCGAGTTTTTTGCCCTTCATATGGGTTACCGCTTGATATTGATCAACGCATATGTTATTGGTTGTGCTATTATATTTAGTTTTATTAATAATAAGCTTAACAATTTGATTAACAGGTATGTTTATGAGGAAGATCCAAATTTGGGTTATTGGCCATTCGTATGTGTTTTGGGCGTCCAAACACAAATGGCGAGTAATCCTTTCATTGCCCATTGAAGTACACTGGTTTGGCAGCAGGGGCCTTTGTTGGCCTGCCTTTCTTCCCATGTTGACATGTGAAATAGGTAAATAGACCCCGCCAGATATCATTGTAATTCACTTGGGTGCTAATGACATGAGAAGATTTGAGGACAATAAAGTCCAGATGGCCATCTATTCAGTTGTCCTGGTCTGTCGTGATTCAACGCCACCACTGGAGAGGAGTAATTCCTCAAAATATAATGTTACAGCGGGTTAAAAACTTAATCGTGATGTAGGGAAATAAATGAAGTCCATTGGTGGATTTGTTAACGATCACCAATACATTACGGTTGATCAAATGTAATTGTTTAGGAATGATAGGTCCCTCTTAATGATAAGGTGTTAGTTTTGTTCATTAATCAAATTTTCTCGGAAGTTGGTGGTTGGCTTAGGTCATATGGTGTCATGCTGTCGGTCCATTAAAGGACATCAGCTGTGGTGGGAAAGCACTGAGAACAGCGACTGATACACATGGAGCTATAGGTTATTGGTCACAGGTAACTACCCTCTTCGAGGTAATGGTGACTCTTGGTCCTTTATGTGAAGGATGCCTTGCTGTTTATGTGAACATTGTAATTGTGAGTCTAGAGGTGGTGTATTTACTCTGACGCCAGGTTTAGCTCCGGCCATACAGTAAGGGAGGTTATTCTTGATTATGTGGATTTAGGGCTCATTTGGCCATCCGCATGTTTGGGTCATCAGTTGGAGCTGTTCTGCAGTTGCTTTCTCTGCCACCAAAATATCATAATTATTAATAAATAAATTGTGACCTAATTTTGCCAAATTTGAATATGTGTCCTTTGAATACGAGTCTTTATTTCATATATATATATATATATATATATATATATATATATATATATATATATATTTTGGTTATTGAAAATATTATAATAGAAGGTTTTTTTTGAAAAAGGGAAGAGAGCATCGATGTTAGGAAGTTTATCCATTCATTAACCAATGTGCTCCCTATTTAAAAGATTAATACCTACCCATTTTTCAAAGACCAGACATTCCTTGTCCATTACTCCTATCTGCTAACGTGGTTAATTTATTATAAGACTTTTCAGACATATAAGATGGATAATAATAAATGAAAACTTTTTATTATTGTAGCCCTATTGGTTTAAGCGACTTTAAGCAATCCCGAAGAAAGAAGACGCCGGTGGGACTTGATGACGTCACTGACATAGGCGACGCTGTTAATGCTGCTCTTAAGGGGCTAATGTAACTATGTGGCCATGTACAATGTACAACCCTTTCTAAAGTACATTGTACATGGGCGCATAGTTACATTACCCCCTTAAGAGCAGCGTTAACAGTGTTGCTTATGTCAGTGACATCATCAAGTCCCACCGGCGTCTTCTTTCTTCGGGATTGCTTCAAGTCGCCTCACAGAAGTGTCGTGATGGATTCTCGTCGGGAAGCAGCCGTTCGGAATCAAGATGTCGTGGTAAGTGTTGTTGGTGTAGTCAGCATCGATATACTGACTACCACTGATAGCTAATTATATCCCTGCAGGTCATCATCATGGCAACCAAACTGTTTCCACTTTTGTTGTGTGTAGTAGGGTTTTATGGTTATTTGCAGGGGTGATTTAAATATTAGGGACCTGATTAATTGCGATTTTGTGTGTGCATTCTGCACATGCCAAAAACTGGCTTATACACCACAGATCATAGCAATGTTTAATTCATCTTTGAGAGCAAAGGACACTTACTACCAGAGTTAGGGCTTGCAAGTTTTAGCCCAGGGGGCAAGACTCGACTCAGCGGCCTATTAGGAACATTTTAAAGGAAACAATTCAGGTGGCCCAGTGACCTAGCCCAAAGTAGCCCACTATGAGCACGGCCTGGGGGGCAGATGCCCCCTTGCCCCCTTGCCCCCCAGCCAAGCCAGCCCCTGCTTACTACAGCCTATGATTTCAGGGAGGGAAGGGGGCTGGAAGGGGCGTTTGCAAGTAGTTACTGTACAGTAGAGATGTGCCAATCTCGAGCAGACGCAGCAGCTTCTGATTCAAACTCTGGGCATCTCTCAGGTATTTGTTTTCAGCTGTATCTCTTGCTCCAGCTTTTTTTTTAGTAGAGCAGAGCAGACCTACAACCGTATTCATCACCACACGTATCTTCACATCTGCTCCTTGTTGATTTCGAGCGTACGTATACCCGATTTACGTGTATTTTAAAACAAATGCACATTGCGCTCGGTATGAGTGTTTTGATAAATGAGGCCACAGATGTCTACAAATAGCAATTCAATAAAACTAACAGTTAAATACACTTAGCCCCTTAGGATTAAAACAAATAATTGCAGTAACATATGTTCTTATAGGGTTTCAATTGTTTTAAGTCCTTTTCTTTGGTTTAGCTGTCCATTAAATGGTTTGATGTTTCCTGATATCTCTACTCCTGATTGAACATGAAACATTATGTGTTTTATTGATGTCACAGACGAGTGCCAGATCAAGCAGGTTCTTCTTTTAGTTTGGTGCAATTTGTCATGTGGCTCAGAGACTCAAATACATTTGAATATCAATACACTCCCAGCAATGGTTACAAATCTATTCTAATACTGTTTTATTCATTGATCCTGATTTTACACTGTCTTTAACTTCGTTGGCAATGTGTCTTTAATTCCTATTACACACTTTACATTGTTTTGATATTTATTCAATTGATTATGATGCATATTATTCTGTCTTGATAGTGTAAGCACTTACTGGAATAGTATTTCTGTAAGGTATATCAAGCCAATTCAAATCAGTATTGATTTTGCTGTATTTAAACATATTTATGTTTTTCAACTCAGATTAAGCACTTATCTGATTTCAGCAATCTTTGTATATTAAAATAAATACTGTGAGATGATCGATCTTGATATTACAGTAACGCTCAAAAATTGGGGTCCTTTATGTATAATGTCACAAATAGACTATTAACATGTTTCTTTGCTTCATTACAGATAAGAATTTGATTATAGTACGTTATGCATCAGCTAAGCTAGTTTATCCATATGCGTGTCTTCACAAGCCTTACCGTTAACATGTTCACTTTTCTGCTGTTGCCCTCTTTGGTGATTCTGCAGCCTCCTTCGTAGCAACAGCAAAAACTTCTATGAACATGTGGAACAAATTTTCTGGCTATATGTCCAGAGGTGAGCATGATGTCAAAT
Organism: Mixophyes fleayi; assembly: GCF_038048845.1. Classification (NCBI taxonomy): domain Eukaryota; kingdom Metazoa; phylum Chordata; class Amphibia; order Anura; family Limnodynastidae; genus Mixophyes; species Mixophyes fleayi. Next base: position 180,134,776 of record NC_134402.1, on the reverse strand, counting down.
AAAAATGCCAGGCACAGCTACTCTGAGCTTGCAAATAACCACAAGAGTTGCCATGCATCACAAAAGCGAAATCCAGAACCAAGACAGGAGGTAAGTTAGATAAGGTGAACCTTAACATTGTTTCTAGCAGCTGGACCTTAATATTTCTACAATGACTAGTTCAACTTTCATGTCTCTGGTCATACCAGTCGTGCTACACTCCTGGTGGATGCATAGAAATGTCAGTCCTCGCCCTTATCATAGAGCCATTAGCAGCTAGAATCCGGGCTAACCAGCAGATACTAGGCATCCCGGTGGGTAGCTCTTCTCATAAGATAACATTATATGCGGATGACGTCCTGTTAACTATTGCTAACCCAAATCTTTCCGTTCCTCCTCTTGTAGACGAATTAAATCTCTACGGCCACTTCTCAGGATATAAAGTTAACACTGACAAGACAGAAGTCTTAGACTTTTATGTTTCCTCAGCAGACAAGGTGTCTTTAGAAAGTTCCTTCCCATTTAACTGGCGTCTTCAAAAACTCAAGTACCTTGGGGTATACTTGACAAAGCAACTTCACCAGCTTTTTCAGGCCAACTTCCCTCGCATCCTTGCTCAAATTAAGTCGGATCTTGTTTCGTGGTCGCAATTATACATCTCCTGGATAGGTCGTATTAATGCGGTCAAGATGAACATACTCCCTAGACTCCTCTACCTTTTTCAAACCCTCCCCATCCGGGTCCCCCCCTACGTTTTCAAGTTTCTCCATTTCCATGTATCTAAATTCATCTGGGCAGGTAAGCGCCCCCGAGTCCGTTTCAAGCTTTTACAGAGAGCCCCGCGGGGAGGGGGACTGGGAATCCCTGATTTTCGACGCTATTACCTCTCCGCTCAGCTTGCTCAATGCGTTCTGTGGTGTAGTTTAACTCCCTCCAGGGTCTGGGTCGAGATCGAGGCTGAGAGTCTGGGTATGCTTTCCCTATCTACTCTCCTATGGCTCCCACGGGCTCGTTGACCAAAACGTGTCTCCCTTTATCCGGTCATTACACATTCCCTGGCGGTCTGGGACTCATGCTCTCAGAAATCTGGCCTCTCCCCCCATCCCTCTCCCCTAATTCCTTTGTTTAACTCCTCAGACTTCGCTCCAGGCCTTACTCCTAAAGCATTCTCCTCGTGGACCTCACAAGGGGTCCGTTTCTTAAACGATCTCACCTCTACGGCTGTGTTCCCCTCAATTTCTAACATCCAATCGCAAATAAATATTCCCACTAAATTATTCTACCAATTCCTCCAGCTCCGCCATTTTCACCATACTGCCAAAACTCGCCTCTCCTCCTGTCCCCTTACCACATTTGAACATCTTTGTCTCTGTCAGTCCTCCACGAAAGGCCTTATTTCAACATTATATTATGAACTCGCCCCACCTTCCTCAGACCTTAGAGTTTTGCATGAACTGGCCTGGGAACGTGACCTTGGTGAAGTTCTTTTGAGCGAGGAATGGTCGGAGATATATGAGAATGCTGCCTCCAGCTCAATCTGCGTTAAAATAAAAGAGAATGTCTATAAGGTATTGTACCGATGGTACTACGTTCCCTCCCGGATTCATAAAATTCTTCCAGACTCTTCTGATCGCTGTTGGCGCGGGTGCTCCCATGAGGGTAACTTTATCCATATATGGTGGACTTGTCCCAAATTATCAAACTTTTGGGCCGAGATTAAACACCTGATCCAATCGATTCTCCAGATAGCAATACCATTAGAGCCTAAATTTTTTCTTTTGCCCTTGGGAGCACCAGCGGCGACTCGACACCAAAACAAGTTAGCTAGGCACATCCTGACGGCAGATACCTGCCAAATTGCAGCAGACTGGAGGCAGCAATCTCCACCTTCGCTTCAGGCCGTTATTAACAGAGTTTGGCAGGTTCAGCGCCTGGAATACATGACCAGCATCATCAATAGGACATCAAGATCGTTCACTAAGGTATGGAGCCCATGGCTCTCGTTTTTTCAGGCTTACTGCCCTTTCACTTGACTTTACACCTACATATATCCGTCCTCTTTTTGAGAACCCCTTTCTTCCTTTCCTTTTCTGCTCTGTTCTAGTCTCTCTTCTCCTCTCTCCCTGCGTTATGCCCTCCTCTTTCGCGGCATTTCGCTCTCTTCCTTACATCTTTAAAAAAAAATAAAAAAATTCTGGTCATTCTTTATACACGTAATTTGACCTCTTTGCACTGATTTTTAACGATATTCTGTTGATTTTATATCATGTTTTATGTGATGTGGTTTTTTTTTCTTGCTGACACTGCATATCGGTTTTGTTTGTTATTTGACCTTCCAAAAAAAAAAAAAAAAAAAAGAAATGTCAGTCCTCAATGCTGCTTTAATTTTGGTGGCTGATAATTCTTCAGCTACAATTTACAATACACACATTTCCCACCAACAACTACAATTGTAATTCCACTACCCTGTGTATCAAGCATACTTACCCACTTTTGAAGGCAGCTGTCCGGGAGGGGGTCCGTTGAAGGGGCGTGGCCACACGTGGTGCACCGTTAGGCTCCACCCCTGTCAATTGTATGAAATTTTGGGCAATCGCAGCAGGGGGCAGGGCCACCGTGCCGCGTTTAGCCATGCCCCCACCCATCTTCAACAACGGAGACAGCTGGACCTGGGATTTTTGCCTGCCCTCTCGGGAGTCCGGGAGAACCCACAAAAATTCAGGAGTCTCCCAGACATTCCGGGAGAGTAGGCAACTATGGTATCAAGTGTTTCCTACACCTCTTAGATTAATTTGGGCAGGGCCATCTTTACCTTCTGTTTCACATAATTTGTATGTTAATTCTTAATATCATGATTCCTTTAACATACCGTGCTGTTTAGTTTGTTAGAGCTATAAATAAAGGATAGTAATAAATAAAATAATAATAATTGACACAACATGTTGTGACGTGTATAAATCTTTATATGTAGAGAGTAACATTCCATTTTTCATATGCTTTTATTTAACCAAGCATAGATATAAACACAAAGTGTGTCATAAATCTTATTATGTACTATTAAAAAAAATATGTGGTTTTTCATTTCTATGACATCCTGGGCTTTTACATTTCCTGGACAAGCCAATAACTGAATAATTTTTATGACTTTGCGGATATATTTAGAATCTCACTATTTCAGCATTTGATCTCTATTTGACTATTGTGCTTTGTACTGTAATTTGTGATATTAATAAATCTATTATAAATCAAAAATGATTCTCATAATCTCACTTTCTATTAAGCAGAATTTTAAATGATTACTTAAAAGATGATCATTTTACATACATAACTACAGGCATGCATTAGAGAATACATCTGTGTTGAATTACTCCCACTAGGTAAGCTAAGCTCCTGGGTCCCCAACATGCTACAACAAAATGGTCACTGCTCTACAGCACACAGAAAGAGTTGTGCTACAAGAAAATGTCAGCAGCTCACCATCATACAGAATGAGATGGGCTACCATAAATTAACCGCTGCTTTCCAGCAGACAAAAAGAGGAGCACTATAAGAAAATGGCTTCCACACTCCAGCACACAAGAAGAGATGTGCTACAAGAAAATGCCTGCAGCTCTTCAGCACATAAAAGAGATGCCATACAAGAAAAGGACCACTGCTCTGCAGCACACAGAAAAGGATGCTCTACAAGGAATATGCAATCGCTCCCCAGCACACAGAAGGAGATGTGCTACAAGAGAAAAGGCCACAACTCTCCAGCACACAGAAAGAGGTGTGCTACAAGAAAATGGTTTGCCTCTCTTTGGAAACAGAAAGAGGTGCACTACAAGAAAGTGCCTGGTGCCCTTCAGGTCACAGGAAGAGGTGGGTTACAAGAAAATGCCCACTGCTCTTCAGCAAACAGGAAGACTGTGCTGCAAGTAAATGACCACCACTTTCCAGCATGGGAGAGCTTATTATTTATCAAGTAGTGTGGCAGTAATTTCACTGTTGTGCTGCCTGACTATCGCCGGATTTGCCATAACTTTTTTTTACAGTACAATGAAAATAATCGTACCTACAGACTCTGGCAGCATACTGTACACTATACATGCCAACTTTTAAAAAAGGAGATCCTGGGGGAGAAGTCATGTGACAGGAGGTAGGAGGGGGCGTGGCGGCATTGTCGCATCACCATAGCCCCTACCCCACTATAAAATGCCGAAATTCACGGAATTGAATAGTGGGGGCTGGGCTTAATGACTCGATTATAACCCACCCCCGCCATTCAATGCCGTGAATTTCGGCGAATCTGGGAAGTTAGCCTACTCTTCCGGGAGTCCGGAAGAGTATGCTGTACACACATACTGTACTATATGTGGTGGTGCTGGACACGCACCAGAATGAGACTAGATATGCCGATATGCTAGGCCCACCCAATTTACAGCGCAGGTCACATTCTCTCTCTGAAGTGAGTTTTCAAAAGTAGACAAATATGCTACAATCCCCTTCATGCTATGTTTTCAGAATTTGATTATAGGGTACTGATTTTGAATTTTAAATATCCCTTTTTTTTAAAAAAAAAATGCTACGTCTAAAAGAATAAGAATAGATAATAATAATTTAATTTAAAATACAGAAAAAGAGGATAATGGTTAATTATGAGTGAGTCTGTCTGGGTAGGTTGTTTCTGCCAGTGTTTTTCAAGCATGTACCTATAAGAACACATATAATCATTAATTTTGGCAAGATCTCTTTTTTGGTCTGGTGGAAAAGTGGCATTTTACTGGCATCCTGCAAATAAAAGTGAATGATGTAGATTATAAAACCTCTGCGCAAAAAGGACCTGGAAACATAACTGACCTGATGAATCACAGCTCTCATAACAAATTTCTTCAGTCTAAGTAATAACAGCTGCTCCTTTTAGCACTAGAACACAATTTTCCTTTCTAAATGCCACGTGAAAAGCAAAGATTTGCATTAACAGAATTGTAGATTCTTCAAAAGGTCCTTTCTGCTATTATTAAAACCTAATGCATTTATGTGAGATGCCAGAAATACATATTGATTGAAATGTGCTTTGCTATCAATCCGGCTGCTTGTTTTGTAGATGCACAAGCTGTTTTATTTCATTTACTTTCTGATAGTCAAAGAGACACCACATGGTGAGCGAGGTGATTAAACTTGGGGGAGAAAGAGAGAGAAAAGTATGTAATCACCTTTACCTAATGTCAACTGCTGCTCCCAACTGAACAGAGACTACAGCTTAAGTGCAAAACCAAGGGAGGTTATTCATTTTTTTGCCAACTGCCTGAAAAGTACATTAGTTCAGCAAGGATATAGCTCAACACAAGGCACTGAGAACTTGAGTTATATTTTTTAAATGTTTTCGTTGTGGTACGTTTCTGTAAAAGCTTGTGATTTACTTTTGTAGTCTTATTGATTGTTGAGGTCTGTTGTAATACGTTACTTTGTAGTTGTAAGTAGTTTATTAGATCTCTAGCACTACTGCAGTAGAACTCTGTAGTACTATACTTATAATGCATTGATTAGTTCTGGATAGTAAGAATGCAAACGGACAGAACAAACTGCAATATGTGCAATATCAAATATGTGCAATATATAAAATGTTATAAAATTAATTTACAACTATTAATACTAGAATCATTAAATAAATATATGTAAATTTTATATGAAATGCATAAATCAGGATGTTCTTAATGCGTACTGTAAATAAAAAGCATTTTTATAGTTTCTCTCACTTGCAAACACATGTTCTGGCATGCATATGTGTCATCACTATTAGTCAGCACATATACATGCCCTGTAGCTGGTGCAATTGATACAGCCCTCAAAAAAGGAGATGTTATCCATGACTGCTTTAAGATACTCTTTAAGAACTATAAGATTGGAATGTATAATTCAGAAAAAATGTAGGAACTTTGTACATTAGTGGCTGATGTTGGTAAGTGAAGTGACGGAGGGGGAAAGTGAAGCAAGTGTTAGTGAGTCTAGTGAGGAATAAGACGCCTGCAAAGGATGGTTTGTCTGCTGAATTTTATAGTATGTGTCGAAGTGTTTAACAATATATGAAAATGGCATAATGAGTGAGTCAATGAGAGGCGTTTTGGTGCTGATATGTAAGATAGACGTTAAAAGATTTGTGTAACTGGAGGCCAATTACATTATTGAATATGGATTATAAAATGCATGTGGAAGTGAAGGGGAATAGAATGAGAAGAATGAAAAAAGTAACTGAACAAGTAAGGGATGAGGGTCAGTTGTGTGCTGTTGTGTCTGAAAGAAGAACTACTAAGATTTTTTTTGTGACTTCATCATCATCATCATCACCATTTATTTATATAGCGCCACTGATTCTGCAGCGCTGTACAGAGAACTCATTCACATCAGTCCCTGTCCCATTGGAGCTTACAGTCTAAATTCATTAACACACACACAGACAGACAGAGAGAGAGAGAGGTAGAGACTAGGGTCAATTTGTTAGCAGCCAATTAACCTACCAGTATGTTTTTGGAGTGTAGGGGGAAACCGGAGCACCTGGAGGAAACCCACGCAAACACGGGGAGAACATACAAACTCCACTCAGATAAGGCCATGGTCAGGAATTGACCCCAGTGCTGTAAGGCAGAAGTGCTAACCACTTAGCCACCGTGTTGAACTGGGTGTCTCATGTATTTATGTTTATGGTATTAGTAAGAAAGGATTCAATATGCAAACTAAGTCAGACATTGTAGAGAAAAATGTAAAATTACTACAGAAAAATGTATTTTTCCTGTACAGCACTTTGACGCTGTGACTACCTTCACTTTAGGCAAGCACCCCACCCATATATATATATAGGTGTCTTTAATGAATGTAGCTTTCAGCCAAGCCCTACCAGCAGGTTCTATGCATATGCAACAGACAGAGGTATGTACCTATGTTATGTATTGTTAGTGTAGATACTCATCTGAATGAGGTCACCTTGTTGAGGTAGATGGGCATTCTGATTTCTATCAAAATATGCCCCAAGAACCTCAAGAACCACACCTTTCATAAAATATATACCAATCATAAACAACTTCATGATGATCACTGGTGTTTTAAATGCATATTAAAAAAATAAATTTTATAATGAATAAAAAGCCAGGCTTAGTCCTCCCCCCTCCCACCCCAAATAAAAGTTAAAGTGAAGGCTCATAGCCTGGTCTGGTTGCTGTTAATGCAGGGGATGAACTGCACAAGGTCCTTCTGCAAAACACAGCCCATTGTAAGTGGTGGTTGCTATATGTATATTGAAGGAAATAAGAAATCTGCTTATATTATTTTTAGTTGTTGATTTTAATGATTTATTTATTTTTGTTACCAAGCAACAGAGTTAGAGGATTTAATTTTTGCTCTTGAAGTAATGGTAACAGCCACAGTGCTTTTTGATGAGTCATTTTCACCAAGCGTTGTATTCAGGAAATTCTGAAGAATGAAATTAAGCGTGACCAAAATTGTACAGCTAACAAGCATGCCAATCTGTTTCAAATAACATAACTGTAAATCCAGATAAGAGAGATTATGATCTGATGATGAAGAAGAAATGGAACTGAGAACTCCAAAGCAGACTACACATGATGTACAAATAGACTCTTAAGGGCAGATTCAATTAATAAAAAATCCGCATGAGCTGCCTCTGGAACAGTTGCGAGTTACCTTGTGCAAATTTTTTTGCAGAAATAATGCTGACTTTTGCTCGCACCCCATAAAGGGAACATCGCAGACAATTGAATCTGATGTTTATTGTAACGGTCCGGAGACTGAATTGGAGTCCAGAGGCCAGAAGGAAGGCAGGACTCTAGAGGATGGTCAATGGCAGCCGGGTTCTGTACACAGCCAGGCATATAAGGCAAAGGGTTCAGACAGAGGCATAGTTAAAGACAAACTGAAGTTGGTAAACAAATAGTGGATAACTGGAGGTAGAATTCAGCGACAGGAACAGGAACTAGATTACTGGCAGAAGCACAATAATCTGGTAAGGAAGACAGGAACAGGCAAGGCTATTATAGGAAGTCAAGAGGAGGAGCTAAGACATGCTGGAACATCAGGAGATCAGTGAAAGTATGAACTAGAACACACAGCAAGGACAGGGAACCATCCAGCAGCCAGAATAGCTGAGTCAGCAGAGCAGCAGTCTCCGAAGGTAGAAGCTCTGAGTTAGAATCCCGGCACTTATCCATATAAAGTGTGAAAACACTCTTAAAACTCTTTTGGGAAGAGGCAATTCATTCACCTACAACAGAAGCCACACATTGGAGTCATACATTAATCTAAGGGTTACTTTTTACAATTGTACATGTAAAATGCTTAGTGGAGAAGGTTGCTATATCTTTTATTTACTATCCTATATTTATATAACTCCTTACATATTATGTAGTGCTTTACAGAGAATATTTAATTATTTACATTAGTCCCTGCCCCAGATCCGTCATTAATGAAGATAGAAAATCTTCTTTCGTCCAATCTATAGTTAAAAGATCGTTGGGGCAGCTGAGCTGTGCTCAGCTCCCTGCTGATACAGGATGGCAGCTCTTACTGCTGACCAGACCAGTGTAATGATCCTTTGTGCATGCCGGCTCACATATGGAACTGGAACTGAAAGCCCGGAGTTGGGCTTCCAGGACCAGATTCAAGAAGAAAAAAAAAAAAGTATCTGGCAGTATTTCTTGGAAATCGGCATCTTGAGATGGTGGTAGTTATAGGACAGCAGCAATACTTGTACCGCCGCTGTCCATGTTAAATTAGCAGCCAGGAAAAGTTTCCCCTGATAGACCCAGAGATAGCGAGTGCCGAAGAAAGCTATCATCTAGAGGGAGGATTTCTTAAATAGTGGAGAACATACAAACCACTGTGCCACCATGTTGTCTTATTGAATATTTGATTTTACTCCCTGCTCCAGAACTACCACCACTGCAGAGGATGCATTCACTATGGGGCCCAGAGGTGAGGGGGGCAATGCTTCCAATGAACATGTGTATGGGGTTGGCCCATGTGCAGGCATGGCCTGTTTGGAGCTTCACTGCACATGCGCTGGCCCCATGCATTTCAAAAGAGCATCATCAGCAATATATGTTTACAGGGAGCCACAAATTCCGTAGTGCTGAACAATCATCTTAGAGATATGGCAAACATAAATACAATAAACATAATAACATATACATGAATACAATAATAACACACACATGGATAATCATGAGCTAGCTATTACAGCTTGTATGGAAACAAATACAAATTCCATGTGTGTGAATGAGCAGAGAGCAACATGACGATAGGGTTGTACAATGGAGACAGACATGACACATGTGGTGGAGAGAACCAATCCGCAACAGCTTACATTCTAGAGCAGAGCAGAGACCATGAAAGGGTAGACCTGCATTGCCGGGCCCTCCCCCAAATTTTGTATGGGGCACGGTTACAGCTCTACAAAAGCCCCCAAAATGCACCCAAACAGCACATGGCAATAATGCTGAAAAATGTGGCTGACTGTCCTTAACATGGATGCCTATTAACAGCAGCTTATATTTTGATCCAACAAACTTAATGCTTTTTAGATTGCAAGTCTAAAGTGTGATTGAATCACTTAGAGCATAAAAACATTTGAAGCATTTTCAAGTTGGCAAATACAACAAAGACTTTCTGATCCTGAACATAAACAAAAAACAAATGTTTATAGGCAGCTAGAATAAACTGAAAATGTTCTTTACATAACACTTTTTATTTAAAATGGAACAATACACAAAAACAATGAAATGACATGTAAGATTCATCTATTCACATGTGTGAGCTTGGTACGGTGAAATACGATGTGACTCCTTGCGCCCTGCCACCTTCTATCCTCACATCTCCCTTCCACTCCGGCGTCTCACGGAGGGAGAGTAAAAAGTTGGTAAGTATGATATAATATTTAACACTTTAAGAACTGCCATGGGGAGTTTCTTAATTTGTATATTGAAATTGTGATTTATAAACGTTAGAAATGCCCTAAGTTTCTGGCAGTTAAGGAACTGATTAATATTAATTAATCACATCATAACACAGACAACCATCTTCTTATTAGAGAAAGAACAAAGGGTTCAGTGGCAGGCATTTATACAAGTGGGCCTACAGTATGAAACGGCAAACTTGATATAGATGTATAGTTAAAATAAAACAATTTCTAACACTATCACCTGCTATTGCAATGCTATGAACCCCCTACTCCCTGTTCCATGGTATTACTCCTGGGCAAACATCTATAACATTATGACTGACTGGACATTTTGTTAGTGGTGTGCAGCAGCCGTCAGGCATTGGTAATAACGTCATTCGGTAAAAGAGGAATCAGGAAAGCTCCAGCGTATGTAAACAGATCATAAAAAAATAGCTTTGCAAATTAAAGGAGAAATATACATATTTTTCATATATGAATAAACATTTATTGTTGATTGATTGTTTTTGGATGAACAGTAACATCAAAATAATAGGTTTGGCTTCTTAGCTGGACAGGTTTATATAACTACTATTATATAATCTCAGGGTACCCCATTTAATTATCTATTTTATTTATTATCATTTACTTATAAAATATAAATAATACATATTTGCCCTCCAGGAAAGGCAGATTTAAAAAAACCCATCAAAAAATACTGTCACACAGTTAAATTTTCAGGTCTGGCAGCTGCTGAAAACGGCAAGCAGTGTGTACGGCCAGCAGTAAAACAGCTCAAGCAAAATAATGCTTCATTGAGGTCTGTTATTTCCCTTGCACCTGTTACACAAGCAATTAAACAGCTCATCGCTTGCACTAGATTTATTGATTGTTTTTAGTTACTTCTTTTGCATTTGGTTAGTAAATAACTTCTTATGCCTGAAGTGATTGAATAAATATTTATTTTTTATAACCAGATAGTTTTCTCATTCAGAGCTCTATGAGATGCTTAAGCAGGTCAAGCTGATAGCAAAACATTTTTAGTACCTTTATAGCTATAACAGGCAGGCATAGTTGCACACACTATTTGAAAGGGTTTTAAACTTAGAGAGTTGTTTATTTCTATTCAGCTGGGATACTACAGAAATTTGCTCTGCTCTCTGCATTGGAGGCAGCTGAGATCCTGAGATAGCAGTAATAGAAGAAGTGTTGAAGCAATACGACTACCGCTGCGATATTTATTAAATAGGCTTCCCCAAACAAAACAATGGGAAGGGGTTTCGCTGGCAAAAGATGGCGAATTATACCATCACGGTTATAGTTGGAGGTAAATCTTTCTTATATAAGGAGAAGCAAGAAAAAACCCTGTCTTTTGGCTCTTTAATAAATAGGTTCCTTAATTTACTTGATTTCTTTAAAGTTTACACCCTTTAGGTTTTGAATTTGTTTTTCTTCTGTTATCCACTAGGGGGCTTAAGGAATGTATTTGAGGAACACTGGCTCACTTCTACAAATGTTGTGGGCTTCATACAGCATTGAATAAAATATGCATTGTTTCATGCTGTGGAAGTGACTGACCAGGCTTATTAACATTCAAGTGGGTTTTTGTTGCTTTTGGACTTGATCTGTTGTTGTACTACTGGCATAAAAAATGGGGAAATATAATATACCCATTGTAGTCAGTATGAGCCACTAAAGATACATTCATGTACACATCCTGTGTGCCAAAACAAATGGTTAAATGTAATTAAATGTCATTTATAAATAATGTAACTTGCAGTGCACTAAGCATTTAAGAATTGTTTATACACAAGTTAATCCGTGCATGATACTCATGCATTCTAGTCAAATCAAGCTACTTAAGGTGTTAAAAAGGTTCTTGTCATGCATTTGGGGCTAGGCCAGGCCTCCTCAGGGGAAGAGCGTTACTTCCCGACGTAAGTGCCCTTTTTTAACGTGGTTTTGTCCACATTTCACCACCTCATCATTTTTCTCCATCACCTCATCCTTCATCTTTATCACCACATCTATCCAGATGTCTATTCAGACACAGGGATCTCTCTCAGCGGTCCTGAGTATCACACTCCTCTCGCTCTGTCACCCCCGGCAACCACCAACCACTCCCCACTGTCACCCCCGACAACCACCAACCACTCCCAAATGTCACTTCTCCTTCAAGAAATATATATATATTTTTTTAAAATCCTTATAAACACTTTTAACAATTAACAAATTAAATTAACAAATTAAAAACATCTTAGTATACCAAATTTCAGCCCTTTCTGAGTTTTTTTTCCCACACACACTAAGAATTTAGTAGGTCAGTGTATAACTCCGCCCAGCAGGTGGCACTGCAGCAAATTTCAGCCCTTTCTGAGTTTTTTTTCCACACACACTAAGAATTTAGTAGGTCAGTGTATAACTTCGCCCAGCAGTTGGTGCTGCAGCTTGTTTTTTTTTTTGCACACACAGACACACGCCACTAGGCTTTTATATAGTAGATTTATAACAACTCATATCCATACTTGCCAATTCTCCCGGAAGGTCCGGGAGACTCCCGAAATTCGGGTCGGTCTCCCAGACTCCCGGGAGAGCTGGCATTTCTTCCGCATCCTGCAATTCCCTTGGCAAAATGATGCAATTCTCGGTTGAATTGCATCATTTTGGCCCCGCCACCCGCGACAAAACGGCATTTTACTCGTGGCACTCCCGCCCTCTAGTCACGCACCTCTCCCGAATGTCGCCTACTGAAAGTAGGCAAGTATGCTCATATCCAAGCGTATCTCATCATCATCATCCTCATCATCATAATCATTTATTTATATAGCGCCACTAATTCCGCAGCACTGTACAGAGAACTCATTCACATCAGTCCCTGCCCCATTGGAGCTTACAGTCTAAATTCCCTAATATAGACACACACTGACACATAGACACAGACAGAGAGGGAGACAGACAGACAGACAGAGAGGGTGACAGACAGAGAGGGAGAGACTAGTATCTCAAGATACATTTCAATTTGAATCTTGGTGCAAGTATGATCTGGCTAAACAGTATTTTGCTATACGTAGACACACAGACTGCTGTATACACACATGCGTATGTATAATAAAGGGTCACAGTAGAACGCATGTATTTTAAAAAATAAAAATTCTTAACAATATAACCATTTATAGAAATATTTTTACTAAACTATATTTGGTTTTTCTAACATTAAATACATAAATAAAGATACTTTCAATGCATATTGTGCATTCAATGCATTTTATAATCTATTTTAGTTGCATACAGATGTTCTGTGCTAGCTAGTGGCCGCATATATGTACTTTTTAAATCAAAGACTGTCGTGTCAGTAATCACTGTCGGTCGTCATTTACACCTGCACTATTGTGAATGCAAATGATACGGCTGAAACCATAACCCTGGATTTGAATTGGCCGCATCTGATTCAGAGCACCCTGACCGTACATTGCCTATGTTAAACCGCCCCTTCTTTCTCCCGTTCCACCTCTCAAGGCGTAGACTGTCCTAAGTGTCATTGTGCTCAGACGTGAATTGCATGCATTTGCGTTCAATGGTGTAACGTCCATTTTTGAGTATGCGCAAAGCTATTCCAAGCAAGATATTGTACGCAAATGGACACAAGTCCGAACATGAATCAGGCTCAGTATGGATATATTTAAGTGACCAAACAGACAAATAAAAGCAGAGACAATTGACTCTAAAATTACCACGCTCTCTCCCACCGTATTGGTGCACATTTTGGCACACAAAGGGGTGCAAAAATTGTCATTTCAGTATTTCAAGAGATATTTATATCCTCTTACAACTAAAGAAATACATATCAATGTAAATATATATTTATATATCTAGGAGCAGTACCAATGGGCTACATTAAAAGTGTCTGGTTTCCAAGGAAACCAAGAAAATCCCTCTGGCGCCAGTTGCAACTTTTGATAGAACATGTAATTGACTGGTGACATACAGAATGACTCATCAGTAGTGAGCAATAAATCTAAATTATTAGTGCTAATTCAACTGGTAATAAACGATTAAACAGTAGAATAATAAACAGAAAAATATAAATGATATTGGTCTTCTAAGCATGCCATTGTTAAAATATAGTAGAATTGTCTCCATATATTCATTTATTAAACTAAAGCAATAATATATGTCCAGCAATTGCACGTAGGAGCATATTATAGCTATGACGCCACCTTGTGGATTCTTTATGAACTAGAAACATGTCAGTAATGTGAATGGAGAAAAAATATCTAATCCTGCAAGTCATACACTTGTTTTGTAAAATGTTATATTTTAAATAAACAGATAAATATATTTTCTGATATGCCATTGATTCTTATATTTGACAAAGACAGTAACAAATATGACATCTCACTGCATATAAATAAGGACAAGCATGATGTTGCTCATTGTCTCTCATGCATGTTTTAAATATATTGAGGGAACATTTATGAGAAGCAAAGCACACGAAAATCTGTAATCTACAACTACCAATCAAATGTATGCCTTTCATTGTATAAACTGTGATAGAAAAATTAAAGCATATGATTGGTTGCTATGTGTTACAGCAGTTAATTGTTTCGCAGTTACCTAAGCACTAATTTTCATAAATTACCACTTATTTTGCATAAGCAATATACATGCAGTAAAATACCATGAATTTACTGAAAACACATATAGTGGGGAATTTAAATAACTGCAAAGTGCCACTGGAGCCTCGTTGTGATGTGCAGAAATGGACAATATCTGGCTATTTGGCATTTAGGCCAAGAGGCCATTGAAGATGTCCACACAGACAGACCAATAGGGTTTATCAATTTTCATCAAACGGTATTGGGAATTGTGATTGTTTTAGGGACCTCACATGCTGCAGTATACTGCCAGTTGATGTACAGTATGTGCCTAACTTTAGACTGCAATATCTGAGACAGCGTATATCAGAGGAAAAATAATCCATGAAAATTCTATTATAATATTAATTTCTGTCTGTGGCAAATATCCAAAGTTGGCTTTAAAATGTCATTATTATGTAGATAATAATAAGGTTATGGAGTTTCTAACTGTTTCCATGTTAAAAGCATAACGATCTAAGCCTGAGAGCAAAGAACTCTGAAATTCATTACCCAGCTTTACTTATGTTTAATATAAAGTCTTATACATTGAGAGCCAACTGGCATTTTTTCACCACTGTCTGCATATATTTGGCTCCTGCAGTAGCTGACAGGTTGCAGACGTGTTTTGGATCATGTGGAACACATGTGCTGAGCCAGGAAATATGTGTAAGCAGGGTGGTGTGAGGTGAAGAGTGTGCCTGGCTTCCTCTGCCCCAGGGAACCTGTTACACTGTTCTCTATTCTGTGCAAAATTACATTGTGACACACAACTTTCCACTAATCTCAGCTTAAAAAACTATTTTCTTAGCACACCCTGCAGTGAGCAAGCAATACTTATTGTGTAGTGTTGTGAAAGCTTATATACTTAATGTGACTGGATCACATATAAATAACTTATTGTAGAAATGTATTTCAATCAGAGGTGCAGGCACCAATATATAATTTGTAATGCACTTATTGTGTTACATTGGGATGTGTTTTTTATGGAAATGTCATTATTTGGGTTTGTAACTTTGCTAGAGAAAGTCTGTTTGCTGAAAGCAGGAAATGCTAAGTAAGTCTTTATGTGAAGTGACAAACACCTGTTTTGCCTGTATACCCAGCAGGGGGCCGCTGCCTGGCAGTCTGGCGTTGCTGCATCTCAGATAATGCAAGGCAACAACAGACAGGGTGGCTTAGGCAGTCCATCCTGTCACAGATTTCTGGTGGCAAGTGGTGGGATAACTCCAGGTGGCTTTTCGTGCAACAGTTAGGAGAGCCGAGTTATTCAGGAGAGGAATATCTGCAGCCAGGAGAATGCAAAGAATGTCTAACTACAGTAAAATGTCCAAGGCGGACCTTGAGATACTATGCCAAGCGAAGAAGTTAGAAATTCCTTATACAGCGACAAGGAGCAAAATGAAAAATGCACTGAAGGCCTGGAATGCACAGAACGGGTCAGCAGATGAGTAAGCTGACAGTGACCAGGAGGAGACGGTATTGCCAATCCTGTGAACAGTAAACTGCTGCACCCAGATTGGGTTCTTCACTTTACCAAATTTGATGACACTGTTGGAGATATTGATGGACATTTGCAGGTGTTTGAAATATCTTGTAGCTTCCATGACTTGCCCAAACAGGAGTGGGCAAAATATCTGTTTCCCACGCTACAAGATTGCGCAGTGGAAGCTTATCGTGGAGTGGACTCAAAGGACTGTGCAGACTACAATGTGATAAAACGGGCCCTACCGAAGCATTATGTTATTAGCCCGGAGACCTACCCGCAGAAGTTTCAGGACTTGGCTAAAAGCACCCATATCAGCTAAAAGGATTTGCCAACCAGTTGCGGCAGTTGGCAATAAGATGGATTAATTGGATGTCCTGCGAAGTCCTGGGAAGATTAAGTGTACTTAATTTGAAGAGAGCAGTTTCACCGCCGTTGCGTACCAGAAGTGAAGGAGTGGGTATTGGACCGTTGCGCAGCAACTCTGGAAAAAGTGGCCTAGTTGGCGGATCAGTATGTGGCTGTCAGGCCACACTGGCAAAAGAGTCAGGTTAACAGCTGACCCCAAAGGACTGTACAATCAGGGGGACACTCCTATTTTACTTACCCCCAAAAGCAAGTACCTAACCCTTGGGGTACCACTCGCCAGCCACCGCCCCGCCCTGTTCCTGGGAGTTATCAGAGACCATCGGAGCCCAGGCTGGAGAGGAAGAGCTAGAACTGTAGGAAAACTGGTCCCCTGCAGATGGACTGTCCCATAGCCGCAGCACTGCAGACTCATGTCCCTAATCCGAATTCTGGGGCCTGGCTGACTTGCCAAACTGGCGAAGGTGAGCCATTAGAGACTGTTTCCACCCCTGTCAGCCCAAGTATGGCGTTTCTGAAGGTGACTCAGCGGAGAGAATCACTTGTTTGTCCAAAAGACCCCCCCAAAAACATGTGGGGGAACCTGCAGCCGGTGCAAGTGGAACCCCTGCAGGGAGAAGGGTTGAGAGACTCAAGGGCATCCATAACTGTAGTGAGCCCCCATCTTATTGATCCTGCTGCAGTATTGCAGGGTCGCACTGCCAAAGTTACCGTGGTAGATGGACTAGAGAAGGAAGTGCCTGTAGCAAGGGTGTATCTGGACTGGGGAGATGGCCAAGAGTTGCGATATGTTGCTGTTATGGATGGCCTCCCAACTCATGTGATCTTGGGCAAAAATTTTGGGGGTGGAATTGTGACTGCATTTCTCAACTCTATTAACCGGAGCCAAGCTGCTAAATTACAGTCTTCAGGATCTACACCTGCACAATCCAGCCCAGAGGAAAAGTCCACAGCTGCTAGACAACAGCCATCACCAGCAACCACAGCTTCAGCCAGCCCAGAGGAAAAGACCACATCTGCCATTTCTTCAGGATACAGCCAGCCCTTTGCCTCTGGAACGACTACATCCCCTAGCAACGCAGAGGATCTTATCACTTGTCAGTCTGATCTTGTGGGGGTGTCCGGTGATGCTCCTGTCCCTAGTAGTATGCCAGTTCCAGTGGTGAGTATAGCAGACCACAGTGACCCCCCTTTGACTGACCCCACTTTGACTGACCCTAGTAACCCCAACCTAGACCCCCCTGCAGCGTATCCTGACTTAGACGATAGTGAGGGCTGCAGGGAAGAGCTCAGGGCAGCTCAGCTCTCTGATCTTTCACTGGAAGGCATGAGGCGCCAGGCTGGCGACAGCCTTCCAGCGATGGAGGTGGGGAGTGTGACCTGACATAAAGGGTTGTTGTACTGTGTAGCTAGGAAGGTAGATGGGGATAGACCAGTCCGGAAACAAGTTCAACTGGTGGTACCACGGGGCTTTCGCATGCTACTGATGTCAGTTGCCCACGAAATCCCTATGGCGGGACACCAGGGAAGAGACGGGACACTGAAGCGCCTAACACAGAACTTTTTCTGACTGTCACATGACGTCCGGGCCTACTGTAAGTCCTTGGATGTGTGTCAGCGTCTTGGACACCCCAGTGCTCGTGCTCCCCTCAGGTCCTGGCCAATAGTTGGGGAACCTTTTTAGTGAGTGGCTGTGGATATAGTAGGTCCTCTGCCTGTGCCCAGTAGATCAGGGAACAGATACATCCTCACCGTGGTTGACTACGTCACCCGGTATCTAGAGGCTGTAGCTCTGTCCTCCATTACTGAGGAAAATGTAGTGGACGCGCTGCTAGAAGTAAATAGCAGAGAAGAATTCCCTAGTGAGATCCCAACCGATCAAGGGACACAGTTCATAAGTGAACTGGTCCAGTGTCTCTGAGCAAAGTGCAGAGTGCGGCAACTCCATACTGAAAAAGACTGTCTAAAGTTGAAACGCGTTGGTATAAAGCAGGTACACCTGTGGAGTCCCACTTTAGGAATGGCAGTGGCAGCCCGGGTGCTAGCTTCTTGTTTTGGATGCCTATTACCTCTTTTCATCTGGTATGAGTTTACTCCTACAGTGTGTGGATTTATATTTGTTTTTATCAGTTTGATATTATATAAAAAATGTGAGTTTATATTTTTTCACTCACGAGTCATTTAATGCATATGTACGGAATTACACTATGCGTGTCTTTTTCTCCTGTTTCTCCCTATATGATGATCGCTTTGACTACATATGTGAGCTTACAATATACTTGATCTATAGGAGAAGATTAACTGGAGAATTTCCTATAAATCTTATATATATATATATATATAGAGGCGGCAGGCTGGAGAGTCACACTTAACTATATATTGGTTTGGAAAAAAGCGATGGATGAACTGACTCATTAGACCCTGTTTGTTACTGGAGTATAAAACTGGAAGAGACTTCCGATATATGGGCTAGATAAGTCATATTCTTATTATATTATCCAGTGAATTGATTAATTACATAACATATTTATGTCCGTTGAAAGGAAGCGCTAGACTATTCCTCCATCTTTTGATATTATTGGTTTACTTCCCCACTATTGATGTCTGGCTTACAGGTCTATAATTCCCTGGTTATGATCTCGTCCCCTTTTTAAACAACGCCACCACTTCTGCTATTCGCCAATCCCTTGGTACTGAGCCTGACGAGATTGAATCTCTGAAAATTAAGAATAGCGGTTTAGCTATTTCTGAGTTTAGCTCCATAAGGACCCTTGGGTGTATGCCATCTGGACCTGAAGCTTTATTTATCTTAATATTCTTCAGTCGCCTTTGGACTTCTTCCTCTGACAACCAGGTATTAATTAATGGTATGGTTTAATTTCCATTTTTATGTATTATTTCTACCATTTGTTCCTCTCTAGTAAATACTTAAGAAAAAAAAGTGTTTAATACCTCTGCTTTTTCCTTAGTATCATTTATCAATTCACCCATCTCACTTCTTAGAGGTCCTATATTATCTTTTTTTTAATCCTTTTGCCATTTATATACTTTTTGGGGTTTGGCTTACTTTCTTTTGCAACTTGCTTTTCATTTTCTAATGTAGCCAATCTAATTTATTTTTTGCATGTTTTATTACATTCTTTATACCTATGGAAGGACTCCTCTGACCCTTCAGACTTAAACAATTTAAATGCACGCTTCTTCCTTTGCATTTCTTCCCTTACCTTTTGATTTAGCCACATTGGTTTAGACTTAATTCTTTTACATTTGTTTCCCATAGGAATGAACTTATACGTGTATGTTTCCAATTATGACAAAGACTTTATTGTACAAAATGACGCATCACAGTATGGACTGGAAGCAGTTCTTAGCCAGGTGGGGCCAGATGGGCAGGAACACCCTGTGGCATATTTGAGCAGAAAACTGCTAAATCGGGAGGTGGGGTATGCCACAATTGAAAAGGAATGTTTGTCCATTGTTTGGGCAGTGAAAAAACTTCAACCTTATTTGTATGGATGACATTTTACTGTGGTGACTGATCATAATCATTTAAAGTGGCTACAACACACCTCAGGGGAAAATGGCAGATTGCTGCGCTGGAGCCTTGCCCTCCAAATTTATGGCTTTCACATAATTCACAAGCAAGGAAAGGCTCACAGCAATACAGATGGACTGTTTCGGCAGGAAGAGCCTGATCCACCAGGTCACCCCTGGTAACCCTAAGAGACTGCGGACCAGGAGCCAAATCGTGGGGGCATGTCACACTGGTTGCCTGCATGGACAAAGGGGGGGGGAGTGGGACTGGATCATTTATAACGAAAGGAACGGTGGCAAAGTAAGTCTAGCTGGTTCCCAGCAATAACATACAGGGTGGCATTTGCGGTTCATCCTGTCAAACTTAATGTACTATGCTGAAGTGAAGCCACTAATAGCATGTAAATAGCATGTGTGGCATGGAAAAAAGGAAATACTTTGCATCCAGCCATTGTCAGATTGGTGCATAAAGGGCCCACAGGCAATCCAGTAGTAGGGCCCACGTAATAGCATATGTAGTAGCTGAGCGGCGCCACACCGCTGAATAAAGCATGGTCAGTCAGTAGATGGCGTGTGGGCAAGACCACTTAACAACTTGAGACATTATAGGCACCAACAGTGGCTTTACAGGCAACTATAACATGTTTCAATGATAAGATTTAATTTTTTTCATTGATTTATATATACTAGATATAGAATTACTGTGGATAGATATTTCAGCCATGTATCCACAGTCCAGAGTAATTGTATATTCAGTACATATAAATGAGTAATAAAAAATAAAATCTAGTAATAATTTCCATGTCATGAAAAAAGTCTGGACATTTGAGGGCTCAGTGCCCAACGTTATTAGAACCTATGAATTGTTCCCTAGCGCTCACATAACCAACCTATCCGAGCTGCTGTACAATGAGTCTGGTTACAGGGAAGTCCTGCTTTTTCCGCGTGACTGTGTTTGTGGATCACCATCTGGTGCTGGCTCTGGTAGATTCGGGTAGTGAACTGTCCTTGGTTTCCAGCTCCATATTACCAGAGAAACTGACGCATAATCTGCCCAAAGTGAAGGTACTCTGTGTCCATTGGACTGCCGAGGAATATGACAGCACTCTTTTGCCTGTTACTGTGAATGGACAGACAGTAACAGTGGTAGCGGCCGTTGCCCCAAAGCTGTCATACCCTTTAATCCTGGGCAGAGCCTTTTCGCTGTTCAAGCAGACCCTCCAGGAGACATGTCGGCAATTGAAGCACCAGCCGAAAGTCCAGCCTTGATGGAGGAGTTTGAGGGAACAGAAAATGGAAAGTGCCATGATCTACCACGAAACATGAACCAGACAGAAAATACACCTCCTAAGAAGCTGGAGCATAGACAAAGGAGAGCTGCACACGTGCCAACGCAGAACCAGTTCCTGGTATCGTTCGTTGGCGAGACCTCGGGTATATTTAATAAATCAACCTATTTCCTACGAAACCTTAAATAGTTAGCATTCACTAGAAATAGCTCTCCTCCTACCCAATCTCAGCTACACATTCAATTAATTGCACCCAAACCACCCCAGCATCAAATGAATAGTCCCATCATCCCACCCTTAATGGGTCCGCCATAAGCCCACTATTAAATTAAAAATCTCCAGTCTTCACCCCTCAAATAAATTAAAAGCTCCCACTTTTAACCTACTACTAAAATTAATATTTCACACCCCATCCACATCACAAACCCCCCCACACATCAAAATCCCCCCCACACACTTATATTGAAAGTCCCTCTAAGCCTATGTTTACAAAGGAACTATTGTACTTATACATTAAATTCCCTCACTTACATTAAAAGTGCATGAGAACCCCCCCTTCCCGCTCACATTCTCACATTCTCACACTCACCCTCTTCATCTAGTGCTGTATCTTGTGTCCTCCTGCTGTACACATGAGACATGTGGGCAGTGGGAGAGAAACGGGCTGGGACACAGCAAAGGGGATAAAGGTGCGGGGATATACTGCATGGGAGAGAGGGGCAGGGACACACAGCAGGGGAGAGATGGCTGTGAACAGTGCAGACATAAACAATCTGCACACAAGCTGCAAAGTGGTTGGTCCCGGGGTTGGGGTTCAGCCACGTCAAGCATACAGTGCCGCAGTCTGTGAGGGGGGTTTCCAGGCACTAGAAAACCCCCTCTCGGTTTACCTATGAGAATGTACTAAATAAATGATAGCTAATCTGATTGGTTGCTATAGGCAACATCTCTACTTCTTCAAACCCGCAGCTTGATAAATTTACCCCTAGATCTCTATTCTTAAGTTACTCATATTACAATGCATGCACACATTCAGCATAACCTCATGACCGACATATTATGTAGTCTAATTTACAAATATACAAAAGTATGCCCACTATATACAGTTCCATTCCAGTATATAAGATGTATCCTCATCTACACAGCTCCATGCACAAATAACTAAATTGTGCACACATATACATTTGGCATATTATATATATATGTGTGTGTGTGTGTGTGGACATCATAGACGTTCAATTATTTTGAAATTGTAAGTGCATTTTATATGATTTTTACCATATAAAATTCAATTTTCATCTGATCAATTGAATGTTGCCACCAGAACCTACATCCCTCCATTTGGACAATAAGGATACCATGTCTTAAATCACCTCTATTGCAAGTTTTTTTCCTTCTCTCCAGCGGTCTACATATTACTTAAAATAGGAGATTATATCTAACAATCCCCTGATATGAAGAATTGTGTCATTAGATGGAGGGGGGTATTAAGAAGTGCCCTACTCCCACAAAGTTTGCATACTGTGGATTATAAAGAAAATGCTGAAATTGGAAGATGATGATATGATGGAGGACAGACGTATACTGAATGCTTATTATGGTTATAGAGCTGAAATAAAATAGGACTGTATGATTCAACACAAAAACAATTTGGTTTCTAACCTGCAAGCACATTTGAGGACAATCAGGGCAGGAGTTAATCTAATTTGATTGACCACCTTGCTTTGTCCAGGTGTTACAGCAGGCACATCTGTGCTCTATTGAAAGGAAAAGTCTTTCGCACTGAAAGCTGAATACAGGATCTTAGGATCTAAACAAAGTCTGTGGATTTACATCTGCTAATGCTATCAGCCATTGATTTAGGTTAACTATATAAGTTAAGGTTTTTGTGAAACATTGGTATTGAAATATTTTAGTATTGTCAATTAACAGGAAGTTATGAGGGGCTCAAAGCAACTTCAAAGATACTAGCTGTCATCACCCCTCACACAGAGCCTATGTATTTATATAGACAATATAAAACTGCAAAGCAAACTTCTTCGCATTTCATGTTTGAAGATATGTGCCAATCTAAACCTGGGGACAGAAGCTACATAAGGTGTGTTAGGTACACCTTATGTAATAGCTGTACAGGGAAACCATCTCTTGGACATGTGACATAATAATCACATATAATATGTTGATATGCAATTATATGGCAAATTATGATCTGTTTATTAAATGGTGAATTGAGTATCTATAATGTGTCAGAGAAAAGATATGACAGGTATAAGTATTTTGGACTATTTCGGAACAGACCCAGGTGCGGATTTCCTTCACATATTAGTATATACTCTGCCCCTCTGAGCAGCATCCAAGTTGAACATGTTTAAAATCCCTGAATGCTATGGGACATTGCCATTTTTGGGGAATCAAGTGATAGCTGTCAATTTCATTCTGCCATACCCCGGTATACAAATTATACGATCTACACAAGTGCTCCGTTTTCTGCATTTCTATCCCTTTATTTTATGTTATCGCATTTATTTTGCATTATTATATGTTTTTTTGTTATAGCCAATGTCCTGTACCATTTTATACTAAATCTAACATTTTATACATTTGTCCTTGTTAAGAGTAATATGTCCAAAGTCTTCTAAGAAGATAAGTATTGTTTTCTATGTTAACCCTTTGAATGCTAAGGTATACAGTGTTATCCCTTTGATTGCTTGACTGTGTTAACCCTTCAATTGCTTAACCGTGTTAACTCTTTGAATACCAGACTATGAAGTGTTAGACCTTTAGGCTAACAAAGAGCATAGAGTTTGCCAGTGTGTACATTTGTGCAAAGAGTTTTAGTGTCCTATTGCCCTAGTATTATTATTATTATCATTTATTTGTTAGGCGCCACAAGATTTCCGCAGCACCATACACAAAGCAAACAGTAGACTATACAGGGTGAGACAGTACAGAACAATAAACAAAAATACCAATACTTCAGAAACTCCAGGCAGGTTAATGCAGAAGAGGCGTAGTAGAAGAACAGGTGTGGAGACAAGAGGGAAGAAGTTTGAAAAGGATTCTGTAGGGGAAAGGGAGCCAGTGTAATGCAAGGCAGAGAGGAGAGGCAGAGGAGGAGCGGCATGAAAGGAAGATGAGTCTAGCAGCCGCATTGAGTATAGAGCGGAGGGGTGCGAGGTGGGAGTGGGGGAGACCAGTAAGGAGGAGGTTGCAGTAATCAAGGCGGGAGATGATGAGTGCGTGTATGATAGTTTTGGTGGCATCCTGAGAGAGGAAGAGACGGATGCGGGCAATGTTGCAGAGTTGGACACTCGCCTAGTACAAGTGTATGTCGAGGTTAGAGACATTCTTTGGAGTGTGTTTCATCTACATCTGTAACATTTGTGATAAGTGAGGGCAAGATTGAGTGGTAAATTTGAAATTCTCTTTTTATTGGTTTTAAAGAAGAGAAAACAACAACAAAAAGGACATTGAACATATAAACGATTACATAAATTAAGACATCACAATATAAATGATAACATCAGCTTAACTTATCAGAATAAAAATTGGTTAGATATATTAGTCGAAACAGGCATCCTATGTGCATAACTATGAACAATAACGATATTATAATGGAATGTATAGGAATCATGAACATCCCTAAACAAGAGAAAAAATCCTATGGGGTAATAGGGGCTAAGGGATATGGGATAGTGAAGGAATGGTAGTTGTTTACTCCAGGGTATTAACCAGGTTATGTCAATGAGGGTGAGATCCCCGGTTAAAGGACGAATACATATACGGGAAGGGGGAATGGGGAGTGGAGGACCTCTACAACAGGGAAAACAAGCATGTTTACCAAAGATCAGAAATCACCAGTGGTCAACAATCGGAAGGGTAGGACTTGTGTAGTCTTAGCTCAACTGCCTAAGAAGATACCACGTGGTAAATTCAAACAGTTTGAAAATATTCTGTTGAACAGGGAAATCCTGTTTTAACCCTTGTAGTAATATCCAAGTGTGTTTGTGACATTTACACTGGCATTTTTTGAAACACCCCTGCTATATCTTGAACCACAAACTGAACAATGATATCTTCAGATATATCACCTCACATCACCATTGAAAAGTGAATTCCCTAAGTTTCAGGGAAAGAACAAATAGTGTCCACCCCTTGGGGAGACACATATACAGACAACTATGTACTAGAGAAGCGTTTTGGATATTCCAATTAGGAACATTATCCTCATACAGACTTAATGAAAGTTTCTATATGACAGACCAAGATATATATATATAGATAAGTGGTCGAAGTGAGGGTGTATATTTATCTCCTACTGCCTTCATTTTAAAACTATCAAATTCCATTCGCTTACATTTTACATACCGACATGTGTAACCCATCAAATCTGCCTTTTTATGCACTTATTTTTAAGTATATGTTTTTAATAGAATTTTACTTATGTTTATGTTTAAAACATTATTATTATTGTTTCATTTTGATTATTACTATATTATTAATGTAAATGTAGCCTAGACATAATTAGAGACACAAGCAATAGATCAAGCAGGTCTCATTTATTAGGGAGCAAGTGGGAATTGCACTTACAGAATAAAGTATAATTCACATGTGATCACTAGGGTGTTATCCACCAACAATATTAGAACCAGACCAACTGATATGGCGTTCTTAGACTACGTTAAGTTGTGTTTTTTCAGATGTGTACTGAAGGCTGCATATGACTCCCTTCCCCTGAAAATAACATTCTTCATTCTCAGGCACTATTACATACATTCTGAATTATTTAGTTTTTTTGTACGAACTATAACCTATGAAGCCTTGTACTCACCTGGAGCAAGTACATTAAATATTTTTTAAACAAGGGTTGTATTGTGCCTGTAAGGGCTCTATGGAATAAGGTAATTATTTGGGCATGTGAGCGGCTAACTTAATGATGTCTTCTAGTGATGCATTTTACCCTTCATCATAAATGTAATACTCAAGACTCGAGAAAGGATCATGACCAATAACATAAGGGATGAGAAAGACACCATATAAGTTGCTCCCTCATACAGCACGAACGGTAAGTGCTCCTTGGTTTACTAATGTTTCTTTTACCTGAACGCAGAGTGCGGTATAAGAAAAGTTTGTATTTCACCAAAATAAGTATATTTACATGTGTTCTTACACTTCATTCACAGTCCACTCCAATGACTGGTGGCAACGAATAGGGTTAGTTTTTAAGTTAAAGGTTATTTCACTTGTGAAGGTTTTTACGTATTTAGAA
This sequence comes from Mixophyes fleayi, assembly GCF_038048845.1. Taxonomy (NCBI): domain Eukaryota; kingdom Metazoa; phylum Chordata; class Amphibia; order Anura; family Limnodynastidae; genus Mixophyes; species Mixophyes fleayi. The sequence continues at coordinate 180,108,291 of NC_134402.1, read as the reverse complement.
TACTAAAAAATAAATTAAAATAATGCTTGTTTTTATTAAATATACACTCTACCTTACTGGTTTCTTATTAAAGAGACAATTCCCATCGTACATTTGGTTTGCTGAATGAGTGGATGACCACATCTGTGAACAGATTGACCTCAAAAATACAGGATCAAACTGAAGAAAACAACAATTGGGTCAATGACACATGGGTACCACTTTAAATGAGGTCCTAACTGATCTGCATGTTTTATACATATTTATGTAACACAAGATGATTTTATTCAATATACTAATTGTACAAAATTGCAAGAAACCATCGTATTATATGAGATATTTTTATAGTGTAAACGTATGATTTTATAGCATTACAAGGATATGGTTGTATAACATCTTATGATAGACCTACATAAAGCAGAGTAATTATAGATCAAGTGTAATAAATAGTTTTTCATGTGATTTTCATTGATTTCTTTTAATGTCTGTACACCCCTCAGATATCTGCCTACACTGCTGAAGTATGTTCACACTTCCACATTTGCCTGACATCGTTCAATCTCTGATCGTAATTTTTAGGAAGTTTATAAAACCAAATCAACAGATGCAATGTATTTTGGTACGATAAAATATGATTGTGGGAGCGTACACACTCTTGCCATAACTGATCAAATTGTGTGATAATTGCATAGGCGTGTACCCAGCTTAACACTAATTATTTCTGGAATGCATAGCAAGCATGACAGTCAGTGATTTTTCAAGTACAGAAAATCTAAATAGTTATTTAGGTGTGATAAGGTTTCATGAACACTTAAATAGGACCTTTGTTTTTTATGAAAAATGTGGTCAAATAGCATCACTTAAAATACACAAAATACACAAAATACAGTAAAACCCATATCTGAAAACAGTTTGCATGTTGTGTTTAAATAGTCTGCTCAAGAAGCATAACAGAAAGGCAAAATGGGATCATTGGTTATTTTGGTTGTGTGCGTGAATAGCTCTCTGGAAACAGGTGAGTGTCCTCATTTCTTAAAAACTAGAATATATATACTGTATTGTATGCAAAATATATTTGCCATGTTTTGCAAACCACAACTCATTGAGATGCTCTGCCTAAAGTGTAGAACTACTACTGAGCAATATAGGACATTGTCTCACATTTGGAGCCTTGCTGCATGAAATACCTCTTATAAAAACTGACCCTGAAGTGACAACAAATACACACCTTAAACGGGTTTTCAATATCCAGTCTACTTTAATAAATACGTCTGTAGATGTGCTTCGCCAACTTCTACTAAATACATTGCTTATTGCTTTACCCTGTCACCTGTGTTTGTATACATTTTTGTATCATACCGTGTCTTGGTTCTGTTTTCTGTATATGTAATGTACGGTGCTGCAGACCCTTTGTGGCGCCTTATAAGTCAAAAATAATAATAATAATAATAATAATAATAATAATAATGCCATAAATAATGCTATCTAATACAATTGTATCCACACAGCCATTTATGTCATATATAGGAACAATACCATATGCCCTATCCAAATCTCCCTAGTAGATATAAAGTCCTTGGTTCAAAACAGAATTATCCAAAATTTGAATTAGGGCATATATAAACAGATGATGTAAATGTTGTCTGAAGGTGGAAGGCCGTGAAGTCATGTTGTCTTATACTCAAGTATGTGGAACATAAGCCAGCGATCACCTATTCCCTACTGGGTAAAGATTTAGCAGTAACACCGACACAATTCATGGGGATTATGACATGAACAAATCATTAGGAACAAAATCATTAGGAACAAAAATAAAAGTATTTTTGTAATTTAATCATAAAGCCATATTAATTAAAATACAATGGACCTGATTCATTAAGGAAAGTAAAGCCCAAAAAAAAAAATCACAACTTTGCACCTTGGCAAAACCATGTTGCAGGGGGAGGTAAGTTTTAAAATGTGATGGCAACTTTATAGTTGGTGTAGGACATGTTCTAGATCAACATTAAATTTCAGTGTACAAATAAAGCTATCAAGTATTTGTGTACTACATGAAAAAACAGTCAGTATTTATCTTATGTGCAAAATAATAAAATAATTTAGACCCCTTGCATTGTAACATTGTTTTGTCCAGGTGATAACTCATTTTTATAGCTTTCCTTTCCTTAATGAATCAGGCCCAATATCTATACAATGACTATAAGTATCATCAACTGTTTCCTCTATTATAGTAATATTGATGTTTCCATTGAAACAAATCAAAACCAGTAAAAATAGATCCAACCTTCCCTGCACAGCAGAAAAAAATCAATTATGCATCATTCAAAATAGAATCAGGATTGTTCTTAGATCATACTATATTTAATTATACCAGTGTTCTATTTATTATTATGATACTACACTTAAGATATCATGTTGTGTTTTATGTACAGTATTTAATCTAAATATCAAGATTCCCAAACTAGGTGTCAGCGTTGTGATATCCTCACAACTACAGTTATTGTGTTACTTCTTCTCCTCCTGACTATATTCAGCTTTCTGGTGAATTATAAAGAATTTGCAAATTGCTTTCACATGACAATGGTCTCTTCCGCTGGAAATACTTTAAATGATGCATTTCATTAAGAAAATGTAATGGTGAGCCAACAATTAAATACACATTATTATGTACAAAATTGTAATATAAAAAGTGTCAGTAGTGTTGTGAAAAGAAAAAAAAGCTAATTGGCTTACTATTTTGTTCTTGCATTTTATATTACGCCTGTGTAACTGCAGTGTGTGTATTTGTGTGTGTGTTATGTAATTACCAGCAGTGAGACATATTTTTACTTCTTATTGAATTGAATTATCGGACAATTTTGCAACAATCTGTTTTCTTAAGACACTTCAAGTATATAAATGAATGACTTACCTTTTCCAGTTTGACAGGACAAGCAGTGGTCACTGACATGGTGTACCTGGTGGTTAGTTTCTGCCCCTCTAACCGGTTCCCCAAACATCTGTCACTTAATCCTGTAAACGAAGCAGATTTTTCCACCACAGCGTCCTGAAAACTTTTACCCTCTGGACTGAAAAGAGTGGGTGTCTTTGTCAGAGAGGGTTTGCATACCTCCACTTTCCACCACATCTTTTCCTCTCCTATACTGGAACATTGATCCATCACATTCCAACAGCTGAAAACATAACTGTGACTGGAGGAGGGACTGGAGTTATTGGCTGAAACATGCTGGCTTGTCACTGGGACATCAGATTTGTAGCTTGCATTTTCTCTCAGCTGGTTACACAGACCTGTCCCCTGATTGTGATGATAAGTTGTATCGCTGGCTTTGGCAAGGTCCAGTGTGAATCCTTGGGCAGCAGTTGGGTTTCTCTTTGTGCCATTGCTCATTGCTGTGCAGATGTTTAAACATGACACTCTGTTCTGGGCAGAACTGCCTGCCTCTGTCTTTAGCTTAGTGCAGGCAGGCTGTGTTACTTCTCTGACAGGGGAATCTAGCCTCCCAGTGTCACATGCTCTTCTGCTTGTAGCTAAGAAAGTTTCCTCTGCCAAGCCACACGCCTTCTGTGAATGCTCAGCAGATTTGCTTGGTGACTTCAGCTGGATATAGAGGAAGGAAGTTTTCATCTGTTGCTGCTCTGCCATTTCCTCACCGTGAACTTGTCAAGAGACAGTTGTATATCCTACTATGGAAAAGTACCGAACCTTTCCCGAGACCACCCTGAAATCATCATCTTCTGCATACCACATACCTAGACCAATAAGCAACATTTGTTAAGCTGTTATGTTGAATATGAATAACTCTATCAGTATTAGCTAATGACTATTTGAGACTAAATATGAAATTATCATTCTGTTTTTTTTAATCTAAGCTGTATTTGAATTAAAAGATTTACTAAATGTATAGCTTTGTCTTTTGTACTTCCTTCTGTGTTTTAAAATCTGTACTACCACTCACAGCTAAGTAGCCCCTTCCCTTGTGTGGTGCTCCATGTAGTTGGTTTTCACAGGGTTCTGTGGTTTGTTTCAAATCCCTGGCCAAAAACCCAGGGCTCTGTGATGCAGTGATGGGGATGTGTGAGCGGGAGAACTAATCAGACTATCCGGGAGATTGTGGCTAAGGTCGATCATGCTGCTCACACATCCCATCCACAGCCATTTTAAAGTGATAATTATAAACGTTCACCACTTTAGATGTTATTGCAGCTTTAACCAGGGCTTTGGGGGTGATTCAATTACCTGACAGGTTCCATAGTAGCCTTGTGTGTTATGTTTCTGTGCAAATTACAGTAATGATATAATCGCTTATATTGGCTCGCATATCTATGAGGTGCAGGCAAGAATGAGCAAAGACCGTTACCTACGCATCATGTGGAAACATGTAAGGCATACTTGCCTACTTTTGGCAACTTGTATCTGGGAGAGGGGTGTGTCTAGAGGGCGGGAGGGGGTGGGGCGGGGCCAAACACATCATTTTGGCCCCGCCCCAGCAACAAATATGCTGTTTTGTCGCAGGAGCGGGGCCAAAATGACACAATTCACCGCAAATCGCGTCTTTTTAGCCTCGCAATTGCGGGATGCGGGAGACCGACCCGAATTTCGGGAGTCTACCGGACATCCCGGGAAAGTTGGCAAGTATGATGTATGGCGCTGCGGATGCCTTGTGGCGCCTTATAAATAAATATTAATAATATGATGTAAGGCTACTATGTAATCATGTGGCTAGTTGAATCGGCTCCTTTGGGTCATATAAGCAGATTTATGAATACAACTCAGTTAATTGTGACAAGCACATTGGATATAGTTGTGTCACCAGAGCTGCTTTGTGTTGTATCTGAAGGCAGAAGAAATAAAACCCAACTATGTGATAGAAAGGCCTTGGTGAGAAACACAGAAAGAAGCCAGAGATAAAGCAATGTATTTAGTATAATAAATGTAATAACACTGTCTGAACATGAGAATATAATTGAATAGAATAGTTTAATAAGAATATAATTAGAACACCATGAGGCCTAGCATGCTCTAATTAGAGTAAAATAAAACGTTTCAGGTAAATGTAAAGCACCATGAATTGAGCAAACCAAACACTGGTCACGCTACAAATAACATCATCCCCATAGTGTATATACAAATATACGTGAGTAAATGCCCCAGCATATAGGTAATGATTTGGAAAGCGTTTCTGTCAATCTTGACTGAAACTCAGATGTAATACTATGATATTATATGGAGAACCTGGCATGTACTACTTTCTACTCTCTATATTCCAATCCTCAACAGCCATTTATCAGTGGCATCTCTCTTTATGAATATTCTCACTACACTTTTTCTTTCTCTGTCTTGTTTCTTTTTGTTACCTGTTTTTTGTGCTGTCATCATTCATGCAGGAGGTCCATGGATGGTGTTTAAGGAACTATGATCTACTAAGCACTGGTCCACTACTTACTGGAACTTTCAACTCTGTTATGACAATCTCTAGCCTGTCCCTTGTATAATCAAATACATTGAGCAAAGAGTGGAAGTCTCACAGTACCCTTAGTACTAGTCTGGGGAAGTTGTGCTGTGTAAAACCATACCCCATGGAAAATACCAATAAGAACCACTCATTTATTTACATTCATATTTAATTATAAAAATATCTATTTTCCAATTTACACATATTGCACTTGTTACTGTTGATTCACTATTCTGGGTCATAATTATATATCAAGGATTCTGGGGAATCCTATGAAACATGGATTTTATATTATATAATATTTGATTGGCTACAGTAACTTCTTGGATTTAAGATATTTTTTCTCCTACGTGTAATTCTTCGAAAGATGACCTTCGTCCTCTTTTACTCACCCATCCTCAGCATGAGAATAATTCCATTATCAAGCCTATTCTCCAGAGTCAGGTTCATTTTTGACACTGTAATATTTTTCACACAGAGGATAGAACTTTTAGTGAACAACACAAAGCTTGTCTAGATCGAATTACCATAAAGTAAAGCATACATTGAATGAGTACATTGTAGTTTTACTTAAAATTGTCCTCATTTTTTTTTATGTTATCAACATAACTGAAATATGTAGATCTGCCAAACATTATCCTTTTCAGTGTATATACTTGATGCGTTATGTCATTTTACAAATCATATTGTACTTAAAAAAATAAAAATAAACAAAAACATTTATGTTTATTCTTTTATCTACAGTTTGTAGCAGAATAATAATTCCTTTCAAGAAATCCATTTCCAACAGTTGCTTGTGGACGTAACATATTTTTTTCATGTCAGAATTGTATTAAAATGCCTGAAAAATTCTAGAGGCAAGGTCGTAGCTACCACAGGTTCAGGGGGTGTAGCTGCTTTGGTGCTCACAACTGAGCGGGTGCCGTCATCCCTGTGTACATGTGAGTTTTACACCATTGGGAGGTACATGGGGGGTCTTAAAAAATGTTGCTATTGGGCCCAAAGATTTCTAGTAAAGCCCCTGTGTAGGTTCCAGGAGCATCTCAGAAGTTGTGACACTCAATATAGCAACTGACATCACATAAAGGAACCTATTGGCTAGTCCACAGTCCCTGCCACTAAATACCAATAGGAGCGCTGCAAATCTAATTTCTACTGTAAAACTAAAAAATGAGAGGGCAAATCAGAAACAGGGAAACTTCCAGTACTGAGACCTTTACCATATCCAAGATGAAAAGGAAATGACAAACAAATAAACAAACCAATTAGCGCTGACACCTAATTTAAGACTAAATAAAATAAGTGTTTTCCTTTTAAATATGTATTGCTTCATGTTGGTAGGAACAATTTATTTTAATCAAGTTCTTAAGAAAATGAATACATTGTTGATTTGTTTCCTGTTCCTCCAAAACAGAAATAAACAATCTAACATCATTTACTCACACCTATATCACCATTATTTCTAAACTGTCTTATAGATAAAGTAGAAAACAAATTGGCAGATAAAAATATTGACTGTTGCATTTTCTGGAAACCAGCTTAAACCTTCAGCTTTATAATAATGTGAAGATGGAAAACAAATATCCATATGGAGAATTATTCTTTTTTTCCATTTTAATATTGATCACTGTACTTGTTGAGTTGGAAGTGTTAAGTTTAAACGCTCTAATAACCAAAGTATACAATAAATAGCTAAAATGTACAATTGATTGTAATAAATATGCTATACACTAAAATTATGAAAAGTGTAGAGCTGTCTTGTCTCCTGGTTTCTCCATGATATTTCTAATATAAAATGCATATTTTTCAAGGAAACAGATGATCAATGCCTCAGAACTACTAGAAATGAAATACTAGAAACACACTACAACCATCGGCATAAATACCGTTGGAGCAGCCGATAAGGCTGGTAAGGGGCCTGCTGATTGAATATTATGCCCTGTCTATAACTGTTTTATTGGATTAGCACCTAAAATACTATATGGTTGTTCCTGTCTTTTGTTTCAAGAATATGGTTCCAATTAATATGTATGCGACCATTTTAATTTAGCTGGTCTGGAATTCCAGCACTGCCCTATGATGTTTACTAATCATTTACTCACTTTTGATTTCCTATTTTGTATATTGTACATGTTATTGTTGTATTACTATTGTTTCTTTTATCCACACAGGTTCTTAGTAGAGGAGTGTGTCAGAAGCAATAGCTTACTCACATGCCCACTGGTATGCAGTGGTCATTCTAGAACAAGGTATTTATTTATTTAAGTTAAGATGTACATATATGAATATTTTTTCTGATTACTACCTTTAATGTGGTATAAAAAGGACTAAGTTAATAAAGCTATGGCCAACTTTCACCGGAGATCATATGTCTGTTATCATGGGTATATACTACAGGATGGGTTGTAGCCTGGAAATGAGAGAGCCACTCAGACTTCAGTCACGTCATGAATAGACACATATGAACAATACACTGCCATGTTTGTATACTAATCGGCCCAGGCTGCCTAGCTCTGGTTGTGGAATCAATATCTTGCTGTCTCATTTTAAAATAATTTATTTATTCATTTGTTTTTATTAGCAATGTTCCTACAAGAGAGGATCTGATATTGAAGTAACAATGGTTTTCCTATTGAGACAGGATCATCATTGGCAATAAAGAAAACAAAACATGATAAATAAATAGTGAAAAAAAATGGCATGAAATTTGATGATAACCAGCATAGCCATCCTCATCTGATTATAACTACAATAGAGAACCCAAGAGTGGGCAGCCCCCCTGTTATAATAATGGCTATTAAACATAAAGGTTGGCAATGAAATTCACGACCACACTTCTATAAGTTACAAACCCTGTTCTAAAAAGTGCTGATGCTCTTTTAACTTTGTCACCCTTGTGGTCTCTCCATAATGGACAAGGGTTCCATAAGGCCCCTGTCCCTTAAACCTAAAAAAGTAAGAAGGAAATAAACACACCCACACCTTATATACATATATTTAACTGGAACAAAATACACAAATTCCTCATTGCTCTTGTTTAAAAATGAAAAAAAGAAAATTAAATTTTGGTTTTCTGATACAATGTAGTCCTGCACTGACTGTGCGTTTAACCTCCCTGAGCCCAAGAAGAAAATAAAATAGTGAAATGTCCCACCCCTACTGACTCCCAGTCTGAATTGTTGGACCAGTCAACCAATCAGCAACCCTAACATAATACAGCAATTACATTTGTCATTAAGACTTAGATCTTAGTCATCATCATCATCATCATCATTTATTTATATAGCACCAATAATTCCGCAGCGCTGTAAAGAGAACTCACTCACATCATTCCCTGCCCCAACAGAATTTACAGTCTAAATTCCCTAACACACACAGACTAGGGTCAATTTGATAGCAGTCAATTAACCTACTATTATATTTTTTGGATTGTGGGAGGAAACCTGCGCAAACACGGGGAGAACATACAAACTCCACACCGATAAGGCCATGGCCACTTATGACCCCGTGCTGTGAGGCAGAAGTGCTTACCACTAAGCCACCCTAATGCCCACTCATTCTCTACTCCCTAGTTTCACTACTTAAGAAGTACACAAAAACCCCTAGAACACTGCTATCAGCCAGTAAAGAAGAATAATTAAAACTACCCATTTGTAAATAAAATGTCAAAAACAGGTACTTCAATCAATTTATAATTATCAATAGGGCTTATGGGGCCATAGGGGGTTCCAGCGTACCTCCAGCATACCTCCTCAATGTAAAAACATATGAATATATGATCCAATATGGGTACATTCACTGCTTAGGAACAGGACCATACTATTAGCAAGAAACAAGAAGTGATATATGAAAGTTTGAACATGTGTGTAACCAAGACTTCTACATTTGTTTTATAAATAGGGAGAAGTTTTAATTATTATTTTACTGACTGATTGCAGTGAACTGGGGGATTCTGTGTGATTCTATTCTAGATATCCCCTCCATTTCAAACACCTATTGTTACTTAGAAATGTATTGAGAGATTTCCATTCTCTGTATTACTTTCACTAGTTGTCACGACCCTTTAATTTAAGAGCATGATTGTGACTTTATGGTAGAAAAAAAGATTACATATAACAAAAGCTAGGACCAACCCCATTTCTGCAAAGCTTCATGGATTTATACAGTATACCCGTAAAAAAAAATATTGATTCAGCTTCAGTTTCCTGTTAAACTCTTATATTTAATTTATTCAGTTGCAAACATTCTATTTTCTGTTTATGTATTTTAGCATATGCTTTGTCATCCAAAACCAAAAACTGGTACCTCCTGAAAGTCTCATGATTTCTTATCAATAGGATGAACACATCCCCATTATATGAATTTAGTCAGAGGTTACAAGAGCATCTACAGATCATGCATTTGGATTTCTTGATCATGCACATTTGTTGTCTTGCCTCTGTTTAGGATGATCAATTACATGTAATCCCAAAGGAAGTGCTCAATAGTATGATTGTAGATTAACTAACCTGTTCAGGAAGGAAAGAGTCTAATGAAAAAAATGACTCCAGGAAGTATAATTCCTCCTAATTTGTTCTTCAGAGACTGAGTTCTTCTGCTAACTGACATCATCGTTTATATATAAAACATGCTGAAACAGAACAAGCCAGGATGAGTTTAGAAGTACTAGGCAGGCAACAGAAAAAAAACCAATGTTTATTATGATTTAGTATAGTGGAAAAATGTGCAACCTTAAAAGAAAGTCATTTGTGAAAAATAACCAATATGTAAAAATGTATGCATAATAATAGAAAATAAAATATATAGTGAAGCCAGTGCAGATTAAAAATGCATTACTGCCTACAGTAGAAAAATATTTTCCTAAGTGGTAGTGGCAAGAGGGCCAATCACAAGCTGCTTCTATTTAACTTGAAAGGTTTTTATTGAGTTTACAAAGAGAGACATAACAAACATAGCAATGATTACTAGGTACAATCCAAGATACAAACAAAAATTGAACAATCACATTGCCGACACATAACAAAGAAAAATAAAAAAGACACCGTACATTGTATAATACTTATGACAGGGACAGCTAGGAGGGAAAGGGGGAGGGAGAGTAGGAGGGGAGGAGGAGACATATCTAGAGACAAGTGTGTGAAGTGTGTGTGAAGTGGAAACCTTTGGGACCATCAATAGTGAAAAACTCAGAGTACTCACACCAGAGTTCAAGGGTCTTGTATGGGTCAGTGTTCCATGTAGTATTCATACCACGGGAACCACTTGATCAGCGGGGAGGATACAGCTGTAGAGTATTTAAAGCCAATAGTTTCCATCTCATAACTACGTTGAGTTTTAGTAATAATTTTAGAGAGAGATGGGAATAGTGTGATTCCAATTCTGTGCTAATCCCACCCTAGTGTCGATGGGTATGTGTCCGGTGACATATTAGTTATGGCGTTGGAGATGGGGAGGGTATAGCTGTAAAAGTGCCATAGCAGGGGAGGGGGATATATTGGATTTAGTAATCTGTGATATTAGGTGAATGACCTCGGCCCATAGTGATTGGAGTTTAGAACATGACCAAAAAATATGTACAAGCGTGTCAATCTCACAACATTTCCTCCAACAATATTTGGATTCTGAGGACCAGATCTTGTGGAGCTTATCTGGGGTGAAATACAGCCTGTGTACAACTTTAATCATCATCTCCAAGTGGTTGATGCACTTTGACATTTATATATATTTTGAAAGATAGACCGGCAGGTGACGGTTGTCAACAGGGGACAGGAGAAGCCAATACCATGTTGAGATGCCACCTGCGTGATAAGTGGGGGGGAGTGACAATTGAATAAAACGGGGAGTCGGCCTCAACTCAGTGTGAGGGATGGGATTGTATCCCGGGCTGGAATGTCATACTTGACTTGTAGATGCGAGAAGGGAGGAAGTGAACCGCCATCCAGAAGGTCCTGTATTTGTCTAGCATACTGCCTATACATAAAGTGAAGGCAGAGGTATGGGATCAATCGTGACAATGCAATACATGAGAGATTAGAGGAGGGAAGGTGGCATTCTAGTGACAGTCATCATCTTATGCCAAACAATAAAAGAGTCTTTAACACTTCTAAGTGTAGATACCGGGCTCGGTCTACTGGGTTTATCTAGCCACAAAAGATCTGCTAATGGGAATGAAGAGGAACTGTGTTGTTTGATGGTCACCCAAGATTTGAGTGGGGAAGGGGCCTGCCAATCTCTAAGTTGATCAAGTAGGGTGGCATGTTTGTAAGCTTCCAATTTAGGAGTGGTCAGGCCACCTCTTATTTTAGATCTAAACATGCACCATATTTTACTTGGTCTATATTTTAATAGGCCTCTAGTGTGCGGTCCTCTCTTACCACCTCTGTGTTACAGGCATAGCATAAATAAACAGATTTACTCTTGAGGAGTATTCTCTGATTTTGATGGAAACAACTATTTACTCAGTTGTCTGTCAAAATGTGAAGCTAATCTCTGCATCGTGTGTGTGTGTGTGTGTGTGTTTACATGCATGAATGTGTGCTTGCAAACATATATTTCGAAGTGTTTTTACAAAAATTAAGCAAAAATTTTTTATTTAATAAGGTTATATGTTTTTGACGATTCCTACACAATTTTATTTATTTATACTTATGTAAGCCATATTCATGCATGTATATGACATACATGCATGAAAGTTATTTTTATTTTGGGTGTGGTCACATGTTGAGACAAAATGGGCAAAATAAGAAACTATCACATGTGGATGGTAGTGAGCGATTGCTGCACTTTAGACTAACTTTGCCCCCTACCTCCCACATAATCATCATCTCACAAATATAAATCAGTGGTAAATTACATGGTGGGACAGAGAAGTGTCATTAAAATGTACATGGAATACTGGTGTTCAGATGCTGGACTCATAGCTAAACTGTCTTTGCTGTTGCCATCTCTGTCCCTGGTTTGGTAATCTCTGTGGCCCCAACTTCTGTAAACATGGGGACCAAGTCTCAGGGACGTATTTCCCCCCAGGCATGCTGGGCAGTTGCCCGGGTGCCCCATGAGCATAGGGGACCCATAGGCAGGGCCCAAAAGAAAAAAAATATATTCCCCATGTATCAAGGCACAGCTGTACACAGCATGTTTTTTAATGTTTAAACACTGATTTTTTTGCAGGTACCAATAAATATAGACTTAAATTTTATTGATAATTTACATTTTTATTTCTGTGAGTGGTTGTGTACGTAGGAGCCCAAGTACATTGCTTTGCCCAGGGGCCCATAATGTTAAGATGGCCCTGCCAAGTGGCTTGGCTCTGTGTTCAGCAGTGAGCTTGATTTCAAAGAAAAATACTTGGCACACAGCTACTCTGAGCTGGTGGATATCCAAAACAGTGCCCAAGCAGCATGAAAGCGAAAGTCTTCTACAGAACCAGGAGAGGAAATGCTTTAGGGTGAGATAAATAGTGAAGGAAAAACATGGCTGCCAGCAGCTGAATGTCTTCACATTTCTACAGTGACTGCTTAAGCTTTCATATCTCCACCTTCCATTGCCTCACTTCATTACAACTGTGATTTATAAATATAGGATAACATTAGCATGCAACGTTAACATGCTCAAACATGGCACATCACATTATATATATCTACATCTCTCTCTCTCTCTCTCTCTCTCTATATTATATATATATATATATATATATATATATATATATATATATATATATATATATCTTGATCTATCTATCAATATATATTTTTATGGACAAAAATATTGACAAACTTTTTTTTAAATATCTCACAAGAAAGTAACAACAGGACTTGGGGTAAATGTATCAATCTGCGGGTTCTTCAACACCCACGTGTTCAGCCTCTTCCGCGATTAAATTTCAAGCGGCGCTGCATTGTAAAGGGTTAACTTCCCTTTACAATGCAGCGCCGCTTGAAATTTAATCGCAGAAGAGGCTGAACACGCGGGTGTTGAAGAACCCGCAGATTGATACATTTACCCCTTGGTCTCATAACTTTCTGTGTAAATATTACAAAACCTTTGTTTTTATATGGAATGATATATATATACTTTTAAAGCAGAAAATGAAAATAAATGGCATTGGCAAACTTATTGACAACATAGACTTAATATTTAGTAGCACAACCCTTTGGGCAAAATAACTAAAATTATTTTCGATAACCATGTATGATCTTCCTATACCTCTATACTGGCGGTCTGGTCCATTCTTCTTGTTCAAACTGCTCCAGCTCTCCCAGATTTAAAGGCTGCCTTTTCCATCTGCTGTCTTCAGATCTCTTCACAGGTGTTCTTGTGGATTTATATCTGGACTCATTGCTGGCCAATTCAGAACAGTCCAGCGTCTGGTCTTGAACCATTTATAGGTGCTTTTTGAAGTGACGTTTGGGGTCAATGACCTGCTGGAAGACCCATCACCTTTGACGGAGACCTAGCTTTCTGACACTGGGTTCAACATTAAGCCTGGTAATCTCCAGATTTTATGATGGAACCCAGTAAAATAACCCTGAAACATCACTGAACCTCCCCTATGTTTGATTGTTCGGAAGGTGATCTTTTCTTTTAAAGCTTCATTTTGCTTTCTGTAACATAGGAATGATATGCTTTTCCAAAAAGCTTTAGTTTGGTCTCATTTGTCCACAAGACATTCTCCCAGAACAAATTTGGTTTCTTACGGTGTGTTTTGGCAAACTCCATTTGGACTTTCTTATCTCTCTCTTTTTAAGCAGGGGGGCCCACCTAGGCCTCTTAACATATTACCCATTTTCATTGAATTAGCGATACATGGTGCGAGTTCAGTTGTACCTTGTGTCTGAAGCTTATCTTGAATCAGTCAGTTGATCAAAGTGTTTTCTCCACAATTTAAACAATCCTAGTGTCACACATAGAAGTCCGTCAGCTACTTTTTAAACTCACTGTCCTGCACACTTCCTCTATTTGTCCCTCCTATCCAGGCACAGAACTTTGTGCCATAATAATAATAATAATACATTGTACAACAGAAGGTCCATGGCCCTTTAGGAACTCTGAGCCTGTGATCATGTGTTCTGTCCTGAGACCCGCCCTGCTCTTCAGCTCAGCTATTTAAACCTGCCCAGTGCCAGAGTATTAGGCTCCATAGGCCTATCTGTGTGGCTAGCAGTCAAAATATGACTGACATGTTGAGTCACGGATTGTTCTTTTGCAAGAGGTGAAGGCTTCAAAAGCCTTATATTTTAGCATGTATGATTTTGTAAAGAAATATAGTTGCAGAATTTTCGGTACACTAGGTGGCAGTTGGAAAACAAGAGTTTTGCTAGTGCCTATTCTGGGTTCTAAAGTGACAAGCACGCCAGGGGCGCACGCAGGATTGTCAGGGGGGGTTTCCCCCCCCTGACCAAAAAAACAAAAACCAAAAGAAAAACACGAGAGAGAGAGTTGCAGCTCCGTTTCGGCAGCGCTGTCCTATACAGCAGCCGCGGCGCTGTCAAAGAAGCGTCCGCGGCGGACGCTTGTTTGACAGCGCCGTGGCTGCTGTATAGGACAGTGACGCTATGGTGGCCACTTAGTTAGCGCAGGGGGGAGTGTTTCTGGAGACTCAGAAACCCCCCCTGCGTGCGCCACTGCGGGCCTATATGTTAAACATGGAAAAGTCTGATCTCTTCTTCTTACCTGTCAAATGCTAGCAATAGACCCCGCCAGAGAAAGTTTCGCTGGGTCTCTTCACTGAAATGTTTCAGAATGTGATAGTACAAATACAACGGCAATCCTTCTTCTGCTATAGCCATAGCAGGATAAATTCAATGAAAGCATTGTTTCACATGGAATGCAAAGGATATACTGTATTTTGTTTTATAGTTTTTCTTTTGTTGGACACATTTTTGTCATTTTTTTCCAACAAGTGTAACTGCTCATATGTGAACCTGCTAGCTACCAGCTAGGAGAGGGCCTGGTGAAGTGGTATTTTAAGTATTATCGCTCCAGGTCAATATAAGTTGTAGAAATGGGTGGCACCACACTGCTCCCGCTTCACCACACAACAGCGGCCACTGCACAGCATTACAAAATAGTGCCTAATGTGCCTAATTGTAGAGCCGGGTCTGGGGGCGTTACTCAAAACCTCCAACACCAATATATTGCTCTGTACTGCCTAGCTATGACCTCATGTAGAAATGTAAAATATTAAGCAGAGAAAAAGCAATGCTTAAGACATCTAGTAAAAAAAAAAAGGGAGGGTGAGGAGTCCAAAATGTAAGATATGCAGGCAGTAGCAGGGGTTATATAAATGCGGGAGATTAACTTACTAATAGGGAGGAGCTGGGTTGAGCTAAAGTTATTAAACCCTAGGAGAGTTGGAGTGCCTGTGTAAAGCAACCAACCTTGGGGTATATCTTATCTCAGCCCTAATTTTGCTTCAGTTCCTAATGTTTATATTAGACAAATGCAAAGGGGAGAATTAAAACATATATGGTCTAGAAAAGATAACCACTCTTCCATTAGCTGGACCTGGTGCATTAAATTGGGGAGATATAATCGTTACCTGTACTATGATAGAGCTGATACAGTGATGTAATAGAGAACAAAGCTATAAACTCCATTCAGAGTACTTATCAGGAAGCTGTACAAAGATGTGATTAGTACTTACAAAATGTTAAATCAATCTGCAGTATTTACATTGTTCTTTTGTTAATTGGAGCAGAATAAACTACAAATCTGAGCTGTGGAACATGGAGAAATTCAGAGGTCACTGAAAGAAAGGATATCTATTTTTTGTGAAATTACCCCAGTTAGAAACTATTTCCACAAATAGACCATTAACTAATTAGAACACCAATTAACAGAAGTCATTTATGAGCCCTACTTCTCTCATACTTGTCCTACATACATGCCTTACTAAAGCACATTTTAAATAGTTGGAAGTTATTTCATTAGAAAAAAACTATGTCATTTGGAAATAAAGTCACCTAATGGAAAATAGAGGCAGTGTCATTGAGTTAATATAATGTTATCCATATCACTGGTCATGTTGAGCAGTAAGAGTCCTGAATATTGCACTCACTGGGCTAGGAACAACCTTCAGGGGTCTAAATAGGATCTGCGATTCTCAGCTCTACCGACCAGTGATCCTTACATCGGTAGTAGGGAAATTGATGGAAACACTCTTAAATGCAGTGGAGTAACCCAAGGATCTGTACTTGGACCAGTGTTTTTTAATATCTTTATTGGTGACATTGCAAATGGTATTGAAGAGAAAGTATGCCTTTTTGCAGATGACACAAAGATATGGAACAGGGTAGACATACCAGGATGGGTAAATACAATGATTGATGATCTAAGTAGACTAGAGGAATGGACAAGAGAGTGGAAACTACAGTTTAATGCCAAAAGATGCAAAATCATGCACTTGGGTCTCAAAAACCCAAAGGCTAAATATAGTATTAATGACACTATAATGGCAACTACTGAGGAGGAAAGGGATCTAGGAGTCACTATTTCAGGTGACTTAAAGGCAAGTAGCAATGTAACAAAGCAATGAGAAAGTCAAGTCAGATGCTTGGTTTCATAGGGAAAGGAATCAGTAGCAGAAAGAAATAAGTAATAATGCCACTGTATAGGCCATTGGTACGGCCTCATCTAGATTACTGTGTTCAGTTCTGGAAATCATATCTCCAGAAGGATATAAATACATTAGAGACTGTACAAAGAATGACAACTAAAATGGTACATGGCCTACAGCACAAAACTTACCCGGAAAGACTAAAATATCTAAATATGTATAGTTTGGAGTAGAGAAGGGAAAGAGTGGATATGATAGAATTTTCAACTATATTAAGGATTTTAATAATAAAGAATCAAATAGGGTTTAAGATTACCATATGTTAAGCAATTGGCAGACTAGATGGGTCAACTGGTTCTTATCTGCCTTCAAATTCTATGTCTATGCTTCTATGACTTTACTTGGTGGGCTGATCACACCCTCTCCTGTGACTGGCCTCACTTCTCTAATGGCTGGACCCGCTTCTCTAACGGCTGACCACACCCCTTCTGCACACATTATTTCATTCCCAGTGGGCCCTGTCATATACTGATTGTTTGTGCCTGTATTATATGATTGTGTGGACATATTTTAGCATGATATTTTTGCTGCTTTCATTCGTACATGAAAAGAAAAAGATTACACTTGTGATATCATACTTTTTTTTTTATTGAAATCAAACCTAATAGCAAATGCATCTTTCACTATCAAATAAAATATATAAGAAAAGCTTTCCTTGTGCCTATGAAATGAATCTGATTAAAGCTGACATAAACCTGCAGCACACGTTACTGGTGCAGAGCTGGAAAAACCTTGAGATGCCTCTAACTGGACATACAGTATGCATGTAAATATGGCTTTTTTACATTCGTGTTTTACTTCGCTTTTTTTTTTTTTACACATATGCAATTAACGCAGAATTAGCCCTTGAGTGTTCAATCACCTTTTTTTTTTTTTAAATTAATTTAAACTGTTTTATATCACTGTAATCACACCATGCAGTGTAGACTGAAATATATAAATGTATCACTTATTATTTGATAGAATTAATTTTTATGCTGTATTAACCTTGCCAGACATTCCCATCTTTTTTTCTTTTTTATTTTAAAGAAATGCAATAATTCACTTTCATTTAAACCTTCGCAAAACTATTTTAGTACAGTTACTTGCCAATGGGAAACAATTCATATTATTATATCATGTGATAACTTGTCATTGAACAGCCAGGATACCAAGTCAGTCATTTAAACTGAATACATAGTACATATATATGTATTATGATTTTGTGAGCGTATTTTAGCAAGATTTTTTGTTTATATTTTTACTCATATAAGAGAAGGAGAGTTATACCTGCTGTATTCAATTTTTTTTATTTATTTTATGTTAACCTAATTGCAAATGCATATTTTGCTAAGAAAAATAAAATTTTAAAAAATGTGGATATGTCTATCTGATGTATTCCAGACACAAGGCTGACACTACTGGTGCTGAGCTCCACATATCTTGTGATTTATCCAACTTTGCATATTTGCGCATTTGCAGTTTTTTAACGCATTTTACCTCTGCATTTTTTTATGCAAATGTGTTCAAACTCAGAATCAGCCGCAAAATGTGTATATGTTCATATATTGACTGTTTATAGTATGGAATTAGTGACAATAATTAATTGATGGGACTTAGTAAAATGAAGATAAACCATGCATATCCACATAAGCATTTTTATGCCATTTTTCTGTGTCTTGTATTGGAAAAACAATTTACTGGCTAATACTTGAATTCCTCAAGGTGGAATAACAATATAGTGAGGCTTACATTCAAAGTCTCTATTCACCTGTGCAATTAACTGAAATGTTGTCATGGTGTTTAGTGCTTTGCTTGTCCCTGTAGTAATTATTCACTTCTAGCACATATCCATGCTCCCTTGTTTCCTTTGAGGATAAGGAAAGAAACAGGTTAGCACTAAATTTCCTTCATAATCACTACACTACTATGTCTATAACTACATTTTGATAAATATATCAGAATATCAGCATAAAGTTAAAAAAAGCTCATTTATCTCATAGATCTAGGAGTCTTTAAGGTAAACTATTCATTTATGTTGATGGCAGAGCAATCTACTTTATAATATAAACAGAAGATAAATTGCTGTCTTTACATGTATGTGTATATGCATAGCATTAAGGCAGTAGCGAATCTGAGCAAATATATGCCTAAGTAGATATAAACAACAATTATGTGGGCACATATACCAGTAAGTAAATTGTTTTAATCATTTTGATATTGATTGCAATAAGTAAGGAAAAAAATCTAGAAGACTCCACCAAATGGATTTTTGTGGCCAAGATATAGAAGAGTAAGTAGAGCAATAAAAATGACAGTGGTTAATGGCGAAAACAAGAGATTTGTCCCAGAAGTTCTGTTGGCTGGAGCAGCACCCAATAGAACAGCAAGATACAGCATCAGGGTTAGAAAGGTTGAAAGGTTAAAAATGTTATTTTCACAAATGGAGGTAAGTTTATCCAGTCTATACTAAGCCATATACTGGCACTGACTCACCTGCAGCCCTTTTCATTTGGCACACTCCAGTTCATCCAAACCTCGAAGCCTGGAAGCAGACAAGGAGGTGGAGTTTCCCCTCACTATACATTTACTTTTCTACCACCTGTTCTATCATTTATGTTTCCATATTTTAAAGTACATACTATCAGGTTTTTCAACCCCTTCTCTCTGCATGTTGCTGTGATCTTAATCTCCCCCCAGATCACACTAATAAGTCCTTGAACATTTATTTTCCTGGCTACCTCATATATTCTTCTCTGACATCCCGACCATCATCATGAGTGATTTCCATATTCCAATTGATTAACCACATTCTTCTTGTGTCTCTAAACTACTGTCTATAACGTCTTCATTTGGCTTCTCTCTGTGCACAGCTTATTTTACAAATTATGATGGATACTGCCTTGATTTTGTTTGCTCCAGAATTTGTACAGTTTCTGATTTCTTAACATTCCTTTCCATCTCTCAGACCAACACCTGTAAACTGTCCTCCACTACATTAAACTCTTGTCACTTTGCCTCTTCCAAGCCTTCTCACTCCTGCAGAAATCAGAAATCTAATTTTCAACTACTTTCCACCTCTCTGCAACAACTTTGCTCTCCAATTTCTACATTCTCCTTTCTCGATCTGGCTGTAGCACATTGTAATCAAACCCTAGCAATTGGCCTTGATCAAGTTGATGTAGCTACTCTTTCCCCTCAGTGGCTACCATAAGCTGCCCTCAAAATACTCTCCTGATGTTATGAATTATTGTATGTTTTATTGAACATTTGGAGCAGGAGTCAGAATAGGGTGAAGTAAAAATAGTTTATTATGATAAACATATGTTATGACAAGTTAGCAGAGTCCTTAAGCTGGAGAGTAACAAACAGTAGTGCACAGCAAACAGTCCATATGGAATAAAAACAGCCACAATAACATAGAAGCCAAAGTCACTGAGGTGCAGATAAACTCAAACTTGAAATAATAATATGGACCGGCAGGCTTACATGGAAAAAAGCAGTAGGTGCAATGGTGAAACAGTCCAGTGAAACAGCAAGCAAACAGGATCAGAAATTTGAAGAGACAATGGAACAAAAGATTGGATCAAGCTGGAGATCAGAGCAACAATGTGTGCATAGGAGCAAACAAACAAACAATAACCAGCAAAAAACAGTGTTATGAACTTGCTTGTTATGAACTTGCCCTTACAATAGCCCTTATCCAAGATGGCCAGGATTGTCCTAGAATAGACACTTTCTGTTTTGAAACCTTTGCTTGAGTATTGTGTTTGTATCTGAACTAGGAACTAGATGTTTCCACAGAACCTTGCTGTCAAGTGTCACAGGGGCTGAAGGCCACTTGCTGATATTTACGCTGCTAAGCTAGGAGGCGAGGAGTCTAAACAAGCATCCGGTCTTCCCCAGGGACCCCCACAAGGGAGTTTGCTGCAAAGGACGTGCAAGTCGCGGCCCTCCAAGTTAGCTATCAGCGGAGTGAATGGTGAACAGACATGGTCGTGCAGGCAGAGGTCAAACCGTACTAGCAAACGGGGTATCAAAGGGCAATGCTAATTGGAGTCAGCAAGCCAAAGGTCAGATACAGTGGGAGCAATCAGACCGAAAGGAGATCCAGAAGCAGAACCAGGGGAAGCCGGCAGAGCCGGATTTAGACCTCATAGGGCCCTAGGCAGGATACTGTTTTTGGGCCCCCTCCCTGAAACAATCCATAGCACAATATTTTTGCAGCGTACCATATACCCCTATAGTTACGTAGAAGTGAAAGTATGTGCCGCCGCATGCCTACCATATACCCCTATAGTTAAGTAGATATGAAAGCATGTGCCGCCAAAGGAGGTGAGGGCATGGCTTGCATCTTTGGGGGCGTACCTAACATGTGAAAAGAGCAAGGCCACCCTGCTGCAGAAAAAGGCACCCCTAAATAATTACCAAGCAGTCCCGTTTTTTTAAGTAGTTGGGTCAAAACAACTTAATAAATATTGAAGTCAGGGCAGAAATACTTACTTAAGTTGTTTGCAAAAATAATAAGCATAAATCCAAGTATGTGCTCTTGTCACTTTTGTCCCTCTATCATCACACTGTGCTCCTTCATTGTCACTTTTGCCCCTTCACAATATCACATGTGCCCTTTCACCATCACCTCTGTGCCCATCACCATCACCACCTCTGTGCCCTTCACCATCACCACCTCTGTGCCCATCACCACCTCTGTGCCCATCACCACCTCTGTGCCAATGAGGATCACCAATTCTGTGCCCCTTCACCATCACCACCTCTGTGCCCTTCACCATCACCACCTCTGTGTCAATCACTATCACCAATTCTGTGCCCCGTCGCCATCACCACCTCTGTGCCCTTCACCATCACCACTTCTGTGCCAATTACCATCACCACTTCTGTGCCAATCACCATCTCTGTGACCTTCACCATCACCACCTCTGTGCCCATTACCATCACCACTTCTGTGCCCCTTCACCATCACCACCTCTGTCCCTCCATTGTTTTACTTACCTTTCTATTGCCTTTCTTCTCCGGCGCGCTGCTCCTCCTCGAACAGTCCAGATTTAAAAAAAAGAAAAAGAGAGTCACGTGATCGCTTGTCGGGTCCCGGCAGCCTCTCCTCCTCTCTCTATCACTGAGACACTGAGAGGAGAAGAGGCTGCCGGGACCCGATTCGCGGCACCCTCCCCCCCCTCCCCCGATTCGCGGCACCCGACCCCCCCTCCCCCGACTCGTGACACCCCCCCCCCCACCCCCGCACGAGTTGTTGGGTGTGCCGCGAGTCAGGGGAGGGGCCGAATTTATTTATTTTTAAATTGCTCCTGTCCTCCCCAGCTGTGCCCCCCGAGAGCCGCTAGGCCCTAGGCAGGTGCCTAGGTTGCCTAGCGGTAAATCCGTCCCTGGAAGCCGGGTAGGTACACAGGAGGTCAGTCTGAGAACAGGGAAACAAGCTGGAACACTGGAGCTTAGGAAGACCTAGATAGTCTGGCGCCTACCTAGTGTTAGAGGTAGGTTTAAATAGTGAAGCCCATTTCCTGATTGGTGGCAGTTGATAGCTGACCGCCGATAGGAAGTGCAGAGAAGCGTCCCCTTGCTAGGAAATAGAGACGCGAGCAGCCACACATGTGCACGACAATCCTGAGGAGAGAGGACGGCATCCAGCTGCCTAGCAATAGACAGAGCTGCTGGCAGAGGAAGGCGTCCGTCCATGGCACCGATGGTGAGTGTGGGGATGGCGTCTGACAGTTGCTCCCTCTTGTGATTTGGATTGCAATTGCTTGATATTTCTACCAGACCTTTATCTGCCTTGAGACTTTGGTTTTCACTTGTTGGATACTTAAGATTTATATATAAATCAAAATAAATCCTGTTTACTACAGAACTACTTGGCTATTGGGTTCCGTTTGTGATACCAGAAGTGTGACACCTCAGTACAACTCCTGTCTTCTGATAATGACTGATTTACTGGTATTGACTCCTGTTGTCCCTCTGTTTGCACCTCATCTTATGACCCAGATCCTGTGATCATTTTGACTTCTCTTCTGCTTTCTCTCTGGTACCGTTGTGGACCATCTGGCTTCTGATTACTGGCTTGTCTGACCCTCCTTTTGTCTGATTCTCCCGTGAGTCCTCCAGTGCCTCATGCTTCTGGTTAACTTAGACATCCATGCAACCTGTGCCTGCAGACTTTCATTACCGCCTGATACCCAGCTTTCAAGCTTCCCAGCTTACCTGGACTTCTGTGCTACCTGTTCCTGCAGACTATCACTACGGCCTGGTAAGCCAGTCTCTTTGTGCTTGCACTTCACCTGTACTATCTAAAATCCACTGTTTACCTTGGAAAACCAGAGTCTCCTGCTTCTCTTCTTTATCTAGCAATCCAAACACTTAATATCTGCAATCCACCGTTTAACCCGGAAAACCAGTCTCCAGCTTCTCTGCTTTATCTGGCAAACCAAACGTCCAGTATCTACAGTCCACAATATAGCTTGGAATACCAGAGTCTCCAGCTTCCCAGTCTAACCTGCTTACTCTGTCTAACCCATACCTATAGTTAAACTGTTCGGCCAGGTATCCAGTACTCCTGTTCCTTTGGATTTGAGTTATTTATCTTATCATTTACTGTTTCTCAGTTTTATCTGTATGACATGTGTTGAAAATAAACCACTTTGTTCCATTTCACATTACTCTCCGTCGTGATTCATACTATGATTCCTGACAGACAGGATTATAAAGCAGGGAAGCAGGTGCATGTAGTCAGGTGGGTGAGGATATTAACCCCTCACTTGTAAAACATCCACAAAGTCCACAATAGCAGCATCTCTAGTGGAAAAGAGGGACCAGGTGCACAAAAGATGTACAGGACACAGTCCTCACACCCACAGAGAATCATCATCATCATCATCACCATTTATTTATATAGCGCCACTGATTCCGCATCGCTGTACAGAGAACTCATTCACATCAGTCCCTACCCCATTGGAGCTTACAATCTAAATTCCCTAACATACACACACACACAGACAGACTAGGGCCAATTTTAATAGCAGCCAATTAACCTACCAGTATGTTTTTGGAGTGTGGGAGGAAACCGGAGCACCCGGAAGAAACCCACGCAAACATGGGGAGAACATACAAACTCCACACAGATAAGGCCATGGTCGGGAATTTAACTCAGGACCCCAGTGCTGTGAGTCAGAAGTGCTAACCACTAAGCCACCATGCTGCCCGAGAATAACTTTTCTGGCCTGTATCTCATACTTCTCATGATTTCGCAAATACTCATTTCATCTTGGATGTCCTGTTGTCACCTGAAACTAAATGTTTTAAAAATTAAGCTAATAATAAGGACTGCGCTTTGCTCCCCACATCCAGTCTATATCCAAATACGGTTGCATACATCTAAGAAACATTTCCATAATACACAAATTTCTCACACAAGATAATACAAAAACTTTAATTCATATACTCATAATCTCCCACATGGACTATTGCAATTCTATTCTTGCCATTCTTCCAGTAACCAGACTTTCACTCCTACAATCTATTTTTAATGCAATGACTACACTAATTTTCCTTGCAAAATGATGTTCTACTGCTGTTCCACTCTGTCAGTCCCTACATTGGTGGCCTGTTTCTACAGAATCAAATATAAAATATTTCTACTAACATAAAGCCAGTAACAAAATTGCAGCAACTTACATCTGTATCCCTTATCTCTTATTATGTTTATCCTTTATTTATAAGGAGACAACATACTACACAGAGCTGTTCAACAGGGAATCTTCCTGGCCCTGTGAACACTACACACAACTGAATGCTAAAATTCTAATTCTGAATCACCTGGTGCAATCTTATGATATCCTATGGGGATGTGATATGTGTCAATAAGTCAACAGTTAAAGGGCCACTGAACTGCTTATATAAAGTAACAACCAATATATGTATAAAAGTGTCAGACTATCAGATATTTCAGTTAAAATAAAGTTAAATACCTCAAGTGTCTCATTAGTAGCTCTTCTATATTATAGTTCAGGTTTGGTTGCCCTTAAAGAGAAGCCCAGACATTCAACCGGACTGAAATGAGACCCCTGCTAGATAGCACTAGTAGATCCATATAAACTGATTTAAATAGTTGTCTTGTCAGTTAATATTAAATCCAGTTTGCAATGAATCTATAGTGCAGATAATAGGGTAGACCTATTAGATTCTTACTGGACTTCAGCATTTATACTGCTAAATATAATAAAAGATTTTATTGTTGGTAAATTTATCCTTTTCTGTGTTGCATAAGAGTAATTTTGGAAGAATTATGGAAAGTTATTATACCCTTTTTCTCTATATACACAATTAGGTGAAAATATTCATTTATTTAATTAAATTACCAAAATAAAATAAAAGCCTTATCTCTTCTGAAGAAAGAACACAAATAATATAGCAATAAAATTACCCCAGAAAATCTATGCATTATGAAGATGAGTTGTCTGCTCACCAACATGCAAACTCCTTACTGATACTAGGAGCTTAATTTGGATACTGGTTATTAATTTGGTGTGACTGGGAATTTTGGCCCCTATTTGGCCTCTATTTATTACATTTTTACTTTTTAGAGATAAGGATTATTTTTTTTATTGCCAGTTATTGTCACGAAAAAAAAAATCACTTATTGCCTTAAGACAGTGGTTCCCAAACTTTTGCAGTTTGCGGCACCCTTAGAGTCTCCAAATTTTTTCAAGGCACCCCTCCAAAATAATTATTGAGCAGTCCTGTTTTAGAAGTAGTTGGGTCAAAAAATTGTAATAAGT
Source organism: Mixophyes fleayi (assembly GCF_038048845.1). NCBI lineage: Eukaryota > Metazoa > Chordata > Amphibia > Anura > Limnodynastidae > Mixophyes > Mixophyes fleayi. The sequence continues at coordinate 180,082,459 of NC_134402.1, read as the reverse complement.
ATTTAGGTCAGGACAGAAATACTTATTTAGTTGTATGCAAAAATGCCCCCTCTGCATCCAGACACTCTGCCCCCTCTGCATCCAGACACACTGCCCTCTCTGCATCCAGACACTCTGCCCCCTCTGCATCCAGACACACTGCCCCCTCCTCTGCTCTCTGTCGCGCTGTCCCCCTTCCTCTGCCCTCTCTCACGCTGCCCCCCCTCCTCTGCCCTCTCTCACACTGTCCCCTCCTCTGCCCTCTGTCACGCTGTCCCCCTCCACTGCCCCTCTCATGCTGTGTCCCCCTCCACTGCCCTCTCTCACTCTGTGTCTAAGCAGGAAAGAGGGCATCCTTGTATAATACCATTTGTTATGGGGTTCTTATCTGACAAAAATCCGTTACAGAGCACCTTTGTCAAAGGGTCGGAGTATAGGGCAGAGAAAGCGTTTAAGATTCGTCCCTGGAACCAAAACCGGAGAGGGACCCTTTCCATGTAGCCCCAGTGTAGCTGATCAACTGCCTTCTGGACGTCAAGGGAGAGGAGAAGGGGCTCTTGTTGAGCCTCTGAAATCCCCTCTATGATGTTAATAACTCACCTCGTATTATCTGAGGCCTGTTGACCCTTGACAAATCCTACCTGGTCAGGATATACCCAGGTTGGGATAACTTGATTAATCCTATTTGCCATTAGTTTGGCCTATATTTTAATATCAGAATTTAGTAGGGTGATAGGTCTATAGTTTAAACAGGGCAGGGAAGGATCCCTGTTCCGTACCTGCTTTAAAGAGCTGTTCAAGGATGGGGATAAGTTCTGCATGAAAGGCAACATAAAAGTTATTTATATAGGCATCTGGACACGGGGCCTTGTGTTTTGGGAGGTTCTTTATTACCATCTGAATTTCTGTTTGGGACCATGGAGCTTGGAGCATAGAAATTTCCTTGGGCTCTTGTGAATTTTTTTTAAATGATAGTTTCTCTTAGTATAACTACCAAATGTTCTTTTGCTTAGTACAGACTTAATACAGATTGATTGATTTGTTTAAAAAAACTCTAAGTGTTTCGTCCATAAACATTTAATAAATAACTTGTGTTGATAATGAACTCACTTTACTTTTACCCTGAATTTCGTGTGCTGTGTCCAGCAATAAACATGATATATAGCAATTTAAATTTATAGTACATACCATAACCTGTGAGGTAGTGACTGTAGATTTAAAAATACTTCCAATCAAATGAGATTAGGCTGTCAACAAAATCTGAATAAAAACTAGGTTAATGACTATGAAAAATGTAAATTTTTAAGATGAACAATTGAATTTATCTATCTTTCTAATAGCTATTGTACTACTTGGCAATTAATATTAATAATACATTTTATTTAACAATTCATAAATAAAATTTTGGCCAACCCGTGAAACACTGCCAAAAATTAACATAGGATTGGGATTCTTTGTATGTTTACAGTCACTGTTACAACTGTCGTAAAACAAGATACCAAACGCAAGTAAAAGGGGCTCCAAGTCCTATAGTAGTCCTTAGTCTTTTGCCCCTGCGCACAATGGAAAAACAGACCAGTTACAGTACATATAATGGGAAGAAGTAATGATCACATGTCACATGTGTAGAATCCTCTTAGTTTTTAAATAAAATATTGTCCACTGCAAATAATGTGGTTCCAAAGCACAAAGAGTGTCACGACTTGCACTCTGCAGCTGCTGTCTGCAGTGACTTTATTGGATTCATTATGAATTCTACTTGTAGTACCACTGCCCACCAAAGGGGCCACTCTGCTACGTTGATCATTTTCCTTGATTACTGAGAGTTGTGTCACCTGCATGAGGCCTATATAAGCCTGCCTGCTTCATACGGTCTGGGCCAGATCATCAGGTCACTCCTGTGAGCATTTCCATGTGCTTTGTTCCTGTGAGTATTTCCATGTGCTCAGCTCCAGTCTGCATTTCCATGTGCTCAGCATCAGTCTGCTTTTCCATGTGCTCAGCTCCAGTCTGCATTACCAAGTTGTCAGCTGCAGTCTGCATTACCAAGTTGTCAGCTCCAGTCTGCATTACCAAGTTGTTTCTCCATTGAATTCACTACTGCTGTTGTCTGCTATCTGGACTCCTGCAAATTACTTCATTGTATTCCCTACTGCTGTTACCTGCTACTGGACTCCTGCATCTTCAACCATTATACCTGGTACTTATAGTTCCACGCTGCCTGTTGAAATCTACTATTGCAGTTACCTGTTGTTTCTTATCTGCACATTGAACTGTCTCGTGAGTTACCTTGTCATCTGTGTTTGTTAATAAACTCATTATAACCACTTATCCCCTCTCTGTGGTCATACCTGGGAAATCCTGACAGTATGATCTGGCCATAATACCGAGCCTGCTGCTGCGCGGCATTCATCCCTTTATGAAAAGGATTTCCAGGGGAGTGACCTACTCTGTATTCATTAAGACCATGGCTACTATTTCCTCCGAAAATTCCCTGTTTCAATTGCTCCAAGTGTACATTCTGCAACTTCGCACTCAAATAGTGCAAGTATCTTCTTTGTTGAATCAAGTGCTCCAGCAACTTCCAGTTTCCACCCCTGATACATGCTGCAGTAAGGAGTCTAACTGTGCTGCTAACCTTTCATTATCAAATTTGTCTGCCTTTGACTCTCTGCAAGCAGCACCTCCCAATAGTCCTGTAACAAATTCCAGGTTTTCAGGTGCTCCACGCCCCCACCTGACCGAAAAGGAGCGATGGCGCAGGAGGACCTACAAACTGTGTCTTTACTCTGCCAGTGATTTACATTTTTACAGGATTGCCCGCTCCGTAGACTCCAACCATCTTCAACCTCTATCTCCAGCTCTGAGTTACAAGCTTCTGTCTCCATTACAGACACGTTATCTGCTCCCATGAGAACCCGGGTTCCCCAGTTCAACCCAGAGGGGGCGCTGCCCTTAAAGTTTGCTCCAGAGGGGGCGCTGCCCTTAAAGTTTGCTCCAGAGGGGGCGCTGCCTTTAAAGTCTGCTCCAGAAGGGGCGCCTCCTTTAAAGTCTGCTCCAGAGGGGGCGCTACCCTTAAAGACTTCTCCAGAGGGGCGCTGCCCTTAAAGACTTCTCCAGAGGGGGCGCTGCCCTTACAGTCCTCTCCAGAGGGGGCGCTGCCCTTACAGTCTGCTTCAGAGGGGCGCTACCCTTACAGTTTACTCCAGAGGGGGCGCTGCCCTTAAAGACTTCTCCAGAGGGGGCGCTGCCCTTAAAGACTTCTCCAGAGGGGGCGCTGCCCTTACAGTCTGCTTCAGAGGGGGCGCTGCCCTTACAGTCTGCTTCAGAGGGGGCGCTGCTCTTACAGTCTGCTTCAGAGGGGGCGCTGCCCTTACAGTTTACTCCAGAGGGGGCGCTGCCCTAAAAGACTTCTCCAGAGGGGGTGCTGCCCTTACAGTCTGCTCCAGAGGGGGCGCTACTCTTACAGTCCGCTCCAGAGGGGGTCCTGTCCCTCCAGCCCACTCCAGAGTTGCCTGTCCATGCCTGTTCAGCCCGAGTTGCCTGTCCATGCGGTTCAGCCCAAGTTGCCTGTTCATGCGGTTCAGCCCGAGTTGCCTGTCCATGCGGTTCAGCCCGAGTTGCCTGTCCATGCAGTTCAGCCCTAGTTGCCTGTCCATGCGGTTCAGCCCGAGTTGCCTGTCCATGCGGTTCAGCCCGAGTTGCCTGTCCATGCGGTTCAGCCCGAGTTGCCTGTCCATGGGGTTCAGCCCGAGTTGCCACTCTATGCGGTTCAGCCCGAGTTACCACTTAGTGCTGTCTGCTCTGAGGCTTCTCACAGCGCTGTCTACCCTGAGGCTTCTCACAGCGCTATCTACCCTGAGGCTTCTCACAGCGCTATCTACCCTGAGGCTTCTCACAGCGCTGTCTGCCCTGAGGCTTCTCACAGTGTTGTCTGCCCTGAGGCTTCTCACAGTGTTGTCTGCTCTGAGGCTTCTCACAGTGTTGTCTGCTCTGAGGCTTCTCACAGCGCTGTCTGCTCTGAGGCTTCTCACAGCACTGCCTCCTCCGAGGTTTCTCACAGTGTTGTCTGCCCCGAGGCTTCTCTCAGTGCTGTCCCTGCCAAGCCTGCCGCCCAGTCCTGGCCTGCTGCCAAGTCTGAGCTACCACCTACCTTCAATGGGGATATTCAGCAATTTCATGCTCTCGTTAAGTTTTGTATATCCTATTTTCCCTTTGTACCTGACCTCCTTGATACTCAACGAAAGCAGGTGTTTTACATGTTGGCCAACTTTACAGGGGAAGCTCTGGAATGGGTAGAGCCCTTAATTGAAACCCAAGATCCCATCCTGTCTGATTTACAACTTTTTACTGAGGCCGTGATCAAAGAATTTACACCAGCACTTGCCAATCCCACTCCCAGTGCTTCATCTATGCCACATGTTCTATCTCCGGCTACTCCAACCTTGAGATTATCGTTTTCTTCGCTCCATTTCCAGCAACCTTCTAAAAACCACAAAAAGAAAGTAAAGGAGAAGAAGAAAGATTCTCCTGGATCTCAACTCCCCTGTGGTGTGGTTTGGATACCCTTCCCGTCCTTGCATGAAGCTTTCTCAACTACATGCCCAATTCTGGATTATGACTCTGACTTTTCCGACCATTCTTAGTATTTGGGCATCTGGAATTCGCCCTTTAAGGAGGGGGTACTGTCACGACTTGCACTCTGCAGCTGCTGTCTGCAGTGACTTTATTAGATTCATTATGAATTCTACTTGTAGTACCACTGCCCACCAAAGGGGCCACTCTGCTACGTTGATCATTTTCCTTGATTACTGAGAGCTGTGTCACCTGCATGAGGCCTATATAAGCCTGCCTGCTTCATACGGTCTGGGCCAGATCATCAGGTCACTCCTGTGAGCATTTCCATGTGCTTTGTTCCTGTGAGTATTTCCATGTGCTCAGCTTCAGTCTGCATTTCCATGTGCTCAGCTCCAGTCTGCATTTCCATGTGCTCAGCTCCAGTCTGCATTTCCATGTGCTCAGCTCCAGTCTGCATTACCAAGTTGTCAGCTCCAGTCTGCATTACCAAGTTGTCAGCTACTGTCTGCATTACCAAGTTGTCAGCTCCAGTCTGCATTACCAAGTTGTCAGCTCCAGTCTGCATTACCAACTTGTTAGCTACTGTCTGCATTACCAAGTTGTCAGCTACTGTCTGCATTATCAACTTGTTAGCTATTGTCAGCATTACCAAGTTGTCAGCTACAGTCTGCATTACCAAGTTGTCAGCTACTGTCTGCATTACCAAGTTGTCAGCTACTGTCTGCATTACCAAGTTGTCATCTACTGTCTGCATTGCCAAGTTGTCATCTACTGTCTGCATTGCCAAGTTGTCATCTACTGTCTGCATTGCCAAGTTGTCATCTACTGTCTGCATTGCCAAGTTGTCATCTACTGTCTGCATTACCAAAGTTGTCAGCTACTGTCCGCATTACCAAGTTGTCAGCTGTTATTTGCTATCTGGACTCCTGCATGTTTCTCCATTGAATTCACTACTGCTGTTGTCTGCTATCTGGACTCCTGCAAATTACTTCATTGTATTCTCTACTGCTGTTACCTGCTACTGGACTCCTGCATCTTCAACCATTATACCTGGTACTTATAGTTCCACGCTGCCTGTTGAAATCTACTATTGCAGTTACCTGTTGTTTCTCATCTGCACATTGAACTGTCTCGTGAGTTACCTTGTCATCTGAGTTTGTTAATAAACTCATTATAACCACTTATCCCCTCTCCGTGGTCATACCTGGGAAATCCTGACAAAGAGATTTAATCGCCAAATATAACAAATTCGCACTGGATTCACTGTCACTCGTCGGTATGTCCATCCCCTCTAATTGAAGTCCTTATTGTATTGGGAAGGCACCACTATTAGGTTTGTTATATTGATTGTTAGTTTCTTTATAGAAAGAGATGGTTTGCATGAAGAATGGAACAGTACTCTTTCAAAAATGTGAGAAACTTTACATAACCAAAGTCGTGGTTTTGAACTTCACATTGCGCCAGTGGCAATGAAGCAAAGAAATCTTTAGAATAAAAAAATAACGGGTGAAAAATATTTACCAGTTTTATACAATGCAAAGCAATATTCTTTTCCAGAAGAAGTTGTATCAAGCTGTGTTTATAAAGAGTAATGCAACTAGGTGCAGCTGCCACTCAGAAAGCAGATAATAAGTGTAAAAAAAGTGCCTCCTCCACCAACTGCATCTGAGAAGCACAACTCCTCCTATCCACCCTCCAACATACTGTGCAGATAAATTATCCATAGATGAAACTCATAGCACAATACTAGACAGTGCTGTAAATGCTGGTTCTCCGTCACATACAACTTTAAAAAAGAAAGTTCCCAAATCAAGGAATACAATCTTTACATTATATAAAAGGCCAATTACCATTGCAACCAAAAATTGTCAGTTTCAGAGTGATATGGATAACATGACAATGGTCAAGTATGAAGTATGTACACAAACGTTTAGTTGGGGTCACCAGGAAGCAAAGTCAGCTTGTTCTATAGATATGGAAGGGGATGAAAATCTCCTTTGGAGAAGCATGAAACACCTGACAATTCAAAAGACATTTTCAAAAATAAAAATGAACGTGTTAAGTGTATATTTAGCATTGTTGTCCTTGCTAATGGTGATGAGGGTTACGATGATGATGTACATGTCGATCGTTCTGGGACTGTAGCTGCATCCGATGATAATAGAAAAGAAATGCAAACTAAGTTCTCAGACATCATTACTTAATATTTGTAATAACTACGGGCCTGATTCATTAATGATCTTGGGCCTGATTCATTAAGGAACTTAAATTAAGAAGTTTCTTATTTAAGTCTCCTGGACAAAACCATGCTACTAATGCAAGGGGTGAAAATTAGTTTTCTGTTTTGCACATAAGTTAAATACTGACTGTTTTTTTAAATTTCAGTGTACAAATAAGCTATCAAGTATTTGTGTGCTACATGAAAAAACAGTCAGTATTTAACTTATGTGCAAAACAGAAAACTCATTTTCACCCCTTGCATTGTAACATGGTTTTGTCCAGGAGACTTAAATAAGAAACTTCTTAATTTAAGTTCCTTAATGAATCAGGCCCCTTATCTTGTGCAAAAGGTAAGATGCTTATTTTTAAGAAGAAACAGGGAGTGAAGTTAAGATGGATTTTCATCTTAACTTAAGAAATTCTTAACTTACGTAGTGGATTTTGCTTCTTATCTCCCTTTTCTGAGCATGCATAGAGTGGATTTGCTTAAGATAAGCAAAAAACAGAAGATAAGATCACTAATGACTCAGGCCCTACATGTGTAAATTTTCAAACTAGCTAGGGCCAACCATCACTGTTGGAAGTATTATATGGATTATAAAAAGAACAGCAGAACACATGCTATTGCCTTATTCCTTAATGTGAACGTAAATATGCCTTTTAAGCATACTTGCCCACCCTAAGGCTCCCGGACTCCAAGGAGAGCGAGTCATTCTCGCATCCTGTACACTTCCTAGTGAATGTGTGGTGAATCGTGTCATTTTGTGCCATGAAACGTGTCATGACGTGATCTCTCGGAGGGGAGGTGTAAAAGTTAGAAAGTATGCTTTTAAGTTTGTAGGATCGGTATAATTTCAGACACTGTTTTTTATCACTCACAGTGTTGTGCTGCCATCTGCTCCCATAGAGATTATAAATAACTTATATTAAGTGGGTGGGGCAAACTGGAGCTTGGATGCCAAGAATCAGAGCAAATTTAATTAAATCACAATTTACAAGTAGAATTTAGAATTTTTTTTAACTGCAATTCACAGATTTCCATGCAACATTCAGGTGAATCCCAGTGAACAGAATTTCTGGGACTTTAAACAATCCTAGATCTACTACCATTCTGGTAGTAGTAGAGGTTTCAACACTGTTGTAAGTCATTATGTAAAAAATGCATATATTAGTTTAAATTGTCCCTTCCAAATGTGTATTTATATACATTTAGTATATCAATGTAATATGTATATATATATATATATATATCTAGTTAGTATATTCATGTTAAAGTTTATACATTTTATCTTATGCAAAAGAAACAAACCAAACATCAATGGCAAATGTTTATATATTTCAATAATTTCTTCATGACAGCTAACAGTATGCAGCATATAAAGACCTAGTGGTGTACAGCGACATCTAGTGATGAACAGCCATTTACACATTTTACATAATAAGAAACTGTAATAATAAACATATGTTAGTGAGACAAACGTATGTTGAATGATATATTGTTTTTGCTGAAAACATAACGATAATATCCATGTGTGTTCTTCACTTCCATGCAAGTCATGAAATGAATAAATATGTTAGTGAATTAAATATACAGCAAGCAGCATTGTTAACACACTTTACTAGCCACACTATGTGCTGGATTTTTCATACATTTTTTAATCTGGTTTTCGAGTATGGAAAATCTGTGAAAACAGCATAGAGGTTGGTAATATGTAACTGTAATAAAGTTACTCATTAACGACTACACTTTTTTTAATATTATGAATATCAATTTTTTTGAGAAGTCTGTTTTTAACAACTGTGTTCTTTATACTATATATAGTGCAATGATATGATTTCTTCTATGTTACTCTTTTATTTACATCATTTTGTAGACCTTTTTAACCCATTAACTACACCATCAGGTTCTTCCGCAGAATCTCCAATATTGCCAACATATGGCCCTCCCCCTCCTCACTGCCTCTTACAGAGCTCACTGACAGTAATGACATGGAGGATCCCCTGCTGTCTAGCGGTCAGGAGTCGCAAAGGAAACTTTCACTGCAAGACCAAAGCTAATTTAGGTAGAAGCTCATATATATAGCATGGACGGCACTAATTCATCACAAGACAGTGGCATAGGCAATATATTTACTGATGCACATAATTCCTTACATGGACATGTGAAAAAGATTATTTGGAAAAAGTGATCAGGGTCTATTAAGCTACTACTTCCTGCAGGAAACCATGTTTATACTATCAATACGCATGAGAAATATTTTAGTAAATTTAGAGTTTCTACGATTATATATGTATCTCCCAGCAACCCAATCGGTCACCAAAGGTCACCCAGTGAATTTGGAAGAAAATTTATTTTTAAATATCTGTTTTCAAAATGGTCATATAAGTGTAAATACAAATTATATGAAAAAAATAATCAAATAGCAAGTCTATCATGACTCAATTTAAAAAACAAAACAAAACAAACCCTGTTAAAATGCTGTTATTGGAGGATAATAAGGGAAAGGTGTTTTATAAAGGCTAATATCTCCGTATTTAAAGTTAAAGGTTTGTGGGCCATTATGACACGTTTCATTACACATGGCCAGAATGTGAAATGGGTTGGGAAGCACCTCCCCCGGGGCAAACGCAGGATTTGCAGAGAGGGGTTTCCATGCCATGCCGCCAGTGGGTGTGACTAGCATGCATGGGGGCATGGCTATAATCTTTGACAATGCTTGGCTGCTCTACAACTCTTCCTATCCCCATCATATAGACGGGCAATGCTGCTCTCAATTTTTTGATTCTTGTGAAGTGGGAAATACCTCCCAACTGTCTCTACAGTCGAGACAAAGTCCTGACTTAGTGCATCAGAACAGTTGGCAGTCTGTCCTGCTCTCGCCTACCTGTTCTTGCTGCATTCAATACTTGCTGCTGATGCTCGTGTTCTAAGCTCAGTTGATGCTTGTCTGGATCCTAGAATGTTGGGTCCTTGTTTGGAAAAAGGACAAGTACATGATATAGAAATCCAAGCAATGAGTGAACACAGTAGAGTTCACTTTTAAGAAATAGCTCACCTTGTCCCCAAACTTAGCCACACATTCAATTAATAGCACCCAAACCACCCCAGCATTAAATGAACAGTCCCATCATCCCACCCTTAATAGGACCGTCATAACCCAACTATTAAATTAAATATCCCCAACCTTCATTCCACCAATAAATTAAAAGCTCCCACTCTCAACCTACTATGAATTTAATACTTCACACCCCATCCATGGGACGTCTAGGCCCCCCGGAAGCTTTGGGGAATTTGATATTAGATGCTTTTTAACACTATGTAGTGAAACACAAATACATATTAAATAATGCACGGCTATCCACTTGCTTTATCATTTACATTTCACCTTTCCCTGTGTTTCTTCAATTTTTCCTGATGACTCTCCGTGTCCCTTTGTCTCTTCCCAGTCCTTACATCTCTCTTCCTCATATCTCCCTTGTCACTTAAGTAGTTAAGAGTTAAGTGAATGACAAGGGACTGCCAAGGCGCAAAGGAACTTTGTTTGTTTCAAATACATTTTAGATTTTTTTTTAATACTATCTCCTCTCCGCCACCCAAATTGATTCTCCCCAAAAATTGTGTCTGTACATTCCCAAACACCCTTTATTTGTGTCTTGAATGTGGTCCCATTTACTCCTCCTCCTGTTTCTGACCATTGAGTTGCCTTTACAACAAATATATTGGTTAACTCCTTCTCTGTGAACGGCCAGTCTGGTTGGCAGCGCCAGATCTACAGCAGCTTCAAAAAATGACTGGTGACCTGGCTGCCCTCAGTTCCATACCCAAACTCTCCCCAGATGAGATAATTAAAGCTGCATAGTTCTTAAGGAGCACTTACTTTCCTCTCTCCCCCGGTATCATTATTCGCATCATCCCTCTCATCTGCTTGAAGTGCTGGCGACTAAAGCTGTCAAAATGCCTGACTGTGCAGGCGTCATTCGTTACCTGTACCTTGCCGAGCTGCTGATTCAATCTGATTTGTCCACGAGAAGAGTTTGTCAACAGAGAGGAAAAAAGGTAAGGAAGATATGTTGGGAAACCAGAGGAGGAGCCACACGGAGATGGCTCGCTGCCTGGATTATTAGGTCATGTAGGAGCAATGTTTCATTGGTTAAGCCACCACCACATGATAAAAGACACAGTAAGATACATCTGGACCCCCAAGGTGAGTCACAAGCAATTTAGTGAGGACTCCTGTCGCCCACATTGTATGACTGCCATGGCCGAAATAAGTGATTAGTACTTGTAACTGAGAGAAGGTTACTAATCAGTCATTTTGACTATGACGCCTCAAACGATTAAAGCTTATGAAGAGAAGTGCCGGTATGGCGTACCACCATATACCGGCACACTTTGACCACTGGACCTGCCCCAGGTTCCTGACTATCTCCATGGTTGTACAAATATTGTCCCCAGCTCCCTATCTTGCTCCCAGAATTTACACAGATGGGGCTATTATTTTAATGCTGGAGAGCTTGAGGGCCATTAATTGAGTGTAGGGCTGAGTTTGAGGAAAAGTAGGGCTGTTTATTAAACGTGAATACTATCTTATGTGTGGGGTTTTTGGGTGGGGGGTATAGGTTTATTTATTAAATGTGAATGCTTTTCATTTATTGTCAGGCCTGGTTGGGAGGGAAATAGGCTTAATTATTAGGATTAATGCTATCAATTTAATGTCAGGCAGGTTTGGGGAAATAGGTCTATATATTAAATGTAAATGCTATTGATTTAACATCAGAGCTGGTCGGAGGAAGGGAGACTTAGATTGTTCACTCTTTGCGAAACTTTCCATATTTCATGTACCTATCCCTTTTCCCGAACAGGCCCTTACCATTCCAGGATCCAGACAAGCAGCAACTGAGTTTAAGGCACCAGCAGCAGCCACATGTAGTGAAAGCTGCAAGATGAGGTAGGAGAACAGTACAGTCTGCCAACTATCCTGATTCTGGCTAGACAGTCCCAATTTTGGGTGACTCCATTGATGGTCATGCCCACTCTGGCATGGTGGCATGGAAAACCCCTCTAGAAATATTGCGTTTGCCTCTGCCATGTGTCCTATGCAGTATGTTGTAAGGAAAGAAGAATCACTGCTTCGGACACGTAAGTGATTCTTTATTTCTTCTGACACTGTGCCAGTAGACTCTCAGGTGACGGAGGACAGTGATTCTTCTTTCTCATGATCAACTATAGTGAATGGCCATGACTCGCTGTTGGCTGACTATGCCCCCCCCTGGTAGATGGCCAACCCCTTCAGCAGCATACAAATTGTTTCATGGGCCCTCACCAATGCATTCCTCCTGTGGACTCTTTATGCCCAGTTTGACACTGGTCTAAATAATTGATCAACCTTTGTTTACTGAGCGAGAGAAGTGTCTTCCTAACATACCAACCTCCTGCGTTGGAGTTGAATATGGCTCAGTGAACTTAATTAAGTTTTAACACACTGGTTATTTCCTATATATTTTTCAGCTCAATAATACACTGTATTTGATATATAATAATGTAAATGGAGTCTTTCCCTGCACATTAAGCCATCTCACTTAAACAATATATATTTGGAGTGGATAGTTGTTTATATTTACATCATTACAGTTGCCTAAAGTATAACTTTTCAATAGACTTATCAGTAGCAAAATAGACATTTTTTTCCTTAACCATAAAAGAACAGATGTTGACCTGACTGATCATCATAGCCAGCAGGAACTGGATTTTACTGCCTGAACTGAAATAAACATATTTTACTTAGATTATGTCACAGCATTAAATTATTAAGTGTCGTATTTTGACATGTTTCTAAAACATTGTACTGTACAGGAAGAAGTATTCATGCATGGTTTTGAAACTGTATGTGATTTTGAAAACCTAATAAATATTTAGAGTTTAAGAAATAAAGAAAACTTTGTTATGTTTAAAAACAATGATAGTGTTTCTACCTCATTAACCTATCATTACATTACTTGAATGTGCAGAAATATCTACTCTAATAATTTTGATAATGTAGAAATCACTGCAGTCATCTTGTCACGTTTTTCTTTGATCAACTGTCCATGCTTCATTAAGTGACCACTTACAGTTTAATTACATGGGCAGCCGAGGCCACATGTTTGGAGGCTGAGAAACGCGGACACTGATGCTCACACCTGTGACTAGAGTTTAGGGTTGTATGTAGACCAGAGATGGATTAAGTCTCAAGCACTTAAAACAGGGGGGGGGGGTCTAAAATAGCTATTATTTTAGATAAATACACAGGTAGTACTGCGTGAGCTACTGAAAGATGCATGCAGCTCTCCCATCATGAATAAGCAAAGAAGTCATCCAAATTCAGGACTTCCCCACCAGATTCAGGACAGTTGGCTGGTTGCAGCTTTTACTACCTGCGGCTGCTGGCGACTTTAGCTCAGTTGCTGCCTGTCTGGGTCCTTTAATGTTGGGGGCCCTATTTGGAATAAAGACAGGTACATGAAATTTAGAAAGCCCCAATCAGCCCTGGCAGTTGATAGCACCCACGTTTAATAATTAGGCCTCTCTCCCTCCCTGCAACCAACCCCAACATTAAGGTAATGGTATTCACATTTGATAAATAGATCTGTTTACCTCCAACCCACTGGGGTATTAAATTAATGGTATTGACATTTAATAATAGAACTATTTCCCCCAAACAGCCTACCATTAAATTAATAGTATTCCCATTTATTGAATAAAACTATTTCCTTCCCCCACAAAGCCCAAGCAATATATTATTATATATATTTAATCACCTCACCTTAAATTAATAGGCCCCACAATTGAATTAAATAGCCCCACAATCACCCCACAAATAAATGAATAATAATAATTAGCTCCCACCCATTACCCCACATTGGCAATAAATTAAGAGCATTTACATTTAATAAATATACCTATTTTCCACAACCATCTCTAACATTAAATAATTGCTGTCAGTCGTACTTAAAGCAGAATTGCAAATTGTAATATTTACATACCTTTAAATTACCCACCTAACCTTGCTTTGGTGCCTAGAGCAATATTGGTACCCAAATGCAAGTATTTTGTGTTCATTGTGTAATTCCACAAAATTCAATTCAACCTGTTCGTGTTGCTATGAAAGCTGAAAACTACATTTTTTTTTAGCAAATTTTGCAACCCTTTTGGGCCATTTGAAATGTTGAAGGTATGGATGGCACAGTGAATCGCATTGGTGCTTCACAGCACCAGTGTCATGGCAGAGGATGGTGCGGGTCTTGCTGCTGCCCAGGGCACAAAGCCAAAGGGGTGGAACACTCACCTGCCAAATGACCAGCCCCCCAGGTACACACGGGGCAGGACCACAGCGATGTACTTTCCGTGAGTACCAGCGCAATGAGAAAGGTGCCCGGCTCCTTGCTTATCAGGACACTGTCAGTATAGACAAGCGGAGAGGTGCCAGCAAGCAAGCAGAAAGAAGGAGCAGGAAGAAGAAGGAAGAGGAAGCAGAAGGAAGACACAGCAAGAAGAGTCAAGAAGCAGGAAAGATAGGAAGAAGAGAAGCTGAGGAGCACTAAGGTTAGTAAATTACTGCAGGGGCTGGAGAGAACGGGTTAAGGTTAGGGATGGAGAGAAAGGAGGATTTTCTTTGCAGTACATATATATATATATATATATATATATATATATATATATATATATATATGCTGCATAAATACTATGAAATCATAATAAATAGTTGATTATAAAAGATAAATAGTAATAATAATCTCAATTAAATGTGGGGTAAGTTTTTATGCCATTAATCGTTTGATTTTGGGACTAGTGGGTTAAAGAGGCCCTTTTATTAAATGTAAATGCTATTCACTTAATGTTTGGGCTGGTGAGTGGTGAAATAATTCTGCATATTAAATGTTAATGTTATTAATTTAATGTCGTGGCTGGTGTGGTTCAGTGGCGGATCCAGGGGGGGGGGGGGCGATCAGGGCAGGGGCTTGCTGCCGACAGCTGCACACTGTGCAGGTCCGTTCAGCAGTGACTGTGTGCTGCCCAGCTGCTCTGATTGTGTTGCGGGACAGCACACTGCCACTGCCGAGCGGACCTGCACATAGTGTGCAGCCGCCGGCAGCCTTAGAAATCAAAAGGGGGTGGGGCCTAAATCCCCCCCCCCCTAAAATCGCCCCGGGTATATCAAGAGTCTAGATCCGCCCCTGGTGTGGTTGTAATATGCCTGTTTATTAAATGTGAATGATATTAATTTAATATTAGGGCTGGGTTGGGGATAAAAATGCCAATTTTTTTAACATAAACAGTATTAATTTATAGATAAAATGCTAGATATGGTATTATGGCGCTGATCGCTCACATATAGGAAATATATATAACATGGCAAATATCAAAATATGTATAAAAGATCCGGTAAAAGTAATCTCTCATCAGAAGCAGTCTTATATGTAGCATCATCCCATAAAGTACCATTCCTTTAAATCTTCAAGGCCAATCCAAATGATTTTTCAATAATGGGTTTGATTTTCTTAGATAATGACTTGAAGTGGTATAGCAATGATACTAGCTAATATAACAAATCCAAATTTAAACAGCGGTATCGACGTAAAGCACCAAGAATTCCGATAACTATGTAGGACATGTAGATCAAGTACTTTCTTCACTTCGCCAGGATCTGAGAGTTATCAACATCTTGAAATCATATCACTACATTTTGGCAACTGTGCAAGATCCTAGGTTTAAGAGCTATGTCTTATCTTTCTTTCCAAATGACCCAGATCTCAAGAGATGCAATCTGACAGCTCAAGTGCTACATGACACAACGACACCTCCTCCCTCAGTTTCTTTGGCAACTGCCACTAGGAAAAAAATTATCTTTCCCAAGACACCCAGTGGTGCTGCAGATGATTCAGCACAACTTTTTGACATTTGGTCTGGTCTAGTTAGATTGAGTCAAGTGAATCCCCTAATTTGACTTTTGGAAAAGCAGCTACAGAAATTTAAGGAGGAGATGAAACAAAGCAATTACGCTAAAAATGTCGGACTTGTAGATCAAGTACTTTATTCGCTTCGTCAGGATCGAAAAGTTGTCAACATCTTGAATCTGATAACTACATTTTGGCAACTATGCTTTATCCTAGGTTTAAGAGCTATGTCTTCTCTTTATTTTCAACTTTCCCAGATCACAAGAAATGCAATGAGCTCCTGGTAAGCAAGTTGAAAGCAGAAGTGGTATGTGACACGATGGCGTCCCCTCCTTCAGTTACATCAATGTACAGAGACTTTTTTTTTTGTTTTTTACATTATTGTTACAGAAACTTCTGTAATGGTGGATTCCAGCGGGAAAGAATCAATATTGTGTGAGGATGATGTACACACTGATGAGTGTGAGGATGAGGCTAAAGATGATGACAACAATATCTTGCCACTGTAGAGTTCATTGACAGCACTCTTAGCTTAGCTGCCTTAAGCCCATTGTGAGCTTGTTTTGTGGGGGGCCCAAAGAAACCAAGCACTTCAGCCACAAAAGTGGCAGTCCTTGTTGATGAAGTGCTTGATTTGTTAAACTGTGCATATCCTTTTTAAGATCCAATATATTCCCAAGGACAATTCCATCTTGCACCACTTTTCTTTCCTGACACTGCTGGGTGGCACTGGTAATGTTTCTTAGATGTGATATAAACGGCTGTGAGTTTATGCCATTGCTCTAACTAGCCTCTTGCTGCAGTCTTACAATTCATTGACAGCACTGTTAGCTTAGCAGTCTTAAGCAGATTGTTAGCTTGTTTTGTGGGGGCCCAAACAAATCAAGCACTTCAGACACAAAGTGGGACTCCTTGTTGCTGGAGTGCTTGCTTTGTTAGACTGTACCTACTACCCCTCCTGTATCTGTCCTAGTTAGTTAAAGCTTTTAAACATATTAACTGCCGTGTGTTTGTGTCGTTGCGCTGTCGCTTAGCATCCAGCCAGCTCGCTACAGTCTTTGTCCGAAAGTGTATGAAAATAATATTGTGACCTGTGAGGTGGTCAAAATTGACTGGAAAAGACTGGAAATTAGTGTTATTGAGGTTAATAATAATGTAGGAACAAAATAAGTGCAAAATTATGTAATTTTAGCATATTTTAGCAATTTTTCTAAAAAACACAGATGTAAAACCAAAACCAAAACACAGGGTCAGTGAACATCTCTATAAATTTAATGTCGGGCTGGTTAGGGGGAAGGAGGCTTAATTATTAAATGTGGGGGCTATTAATTTAATATCAGAGATATATGGGTAAAAACACCATAATTATTACATGTCAAGACTATTAATTTTATATCTTGGGGCTCATTGTCTGGAAGGAGACCTGGGGCCTGATTCATTAAGGATCTCAAATGAAGAGGATACTCATTTCAGTCTCCTGGACAAAACCATGTTACAATGGAAGGGGTGCAAATAAGTGTTCTGTTTTACACATAAGTTAAATACTGCCTGTTTTTTCATGTAACACACAAATACTTGATAGCTTATTTGGACACTGAAATTTAAAGTTGATATTTGTGTGCTACATGAAAAAACAGGCAGTGTTTAACTTATGTGTAAAACAGAACACTTATTTGCACCCCTTCCATTGTAACATGGTTTTGTCCAGGAGACTGAAATGAGTATCCTCTTCATTTAAGAACCTTAATGAATCAGGCCCCTCTGTTTATTAAACAAAAAAAGCTACTTATCTTTCTCTCTGGCTGATTGGGGAGGAGGGTTGCCTAAATTGTTCATTCACTACTCACCTTTCTATTAGGTGAATAGTAACTTTCTCTTCTACAATCAGGGTCCCAATATGTCAGGCTCTGTCCAAGCAGCAACTGAGCTTAAGACACCAGCAGAAGCACCTAGTAGTTAAGGCTGCAAAAACAGGTAGGAAAGCACAGGGTTTATTTTTTTAACCTGTTTGTCTCCCATTTTTTTTTCCACGCAGGCACCGCGATCATGGGAGTATACAAACACTCACATGAACGCGGAGCCGGCGTCTTCCCTCCTCCGTTTGCACTGAATGCCGGGTGTGACGTCATCACGTAACGCCCGAGATTCAGTGAGGAGCGCTGCACAAAAGAAAGAAGACAGAAGACAGAATAGGACAGAAGAGAAGAAAAGAAAGATGAAAGAAGGCAATACAAAGGTAAGTATAAAGTAACGGAGGAAAAGCACAGCGTGATAAGAGGGGAGGGGGAGAGAGAGACAAAGGCACAGTTTGGTGATGAAGAAGAGGGGGGGAGGCACAGTTTGGTGATGAAGAAGAGGGGCGGAGAGAAAAAGGCACAGTTTGGTGATGAAGAAGAGGGGGGAGAGAGAGAAAGGCACAGTGTGGTGATGAAGAAGAGGGAGGAGAGAGAGAAAGACACAGTTTGGTGATGAAGAAGAGGGGGGAGAGAGAGAAAGGCACAGTTTGGTGATGAAGAAGAGGGGGGAGAGAGAGAGGCACAGTGTGGTGATGAAGGAGAGTGGTGGGGAGAGAGAGAAAGACACAGTGTGGTGATGAAGTAGAGGGGGGAGAGAGAGAAAGGCACAGTGTGGTGATGAAGAAGAGGGGTGGGGAGAGACAGAAAGACACAATGTGGTGATGAAGTAGAGGGGGGGAGAGAGAAAGGCGCTGTGTAGTGATGAAGAAGAGGGGGGAGCAGCATGTCACAGAGTGATTAAGGGGGAGGACAGCATGGCAGAGTGTGAAGAGGGTCAAAAGCAGCATGGCAGAGTGTGACGAGGGGCAAAAGCAGCATGGCAGAGTGTGACGGGGAGCAAAAGCAGCATGGCAGAATGAAGAGGGGCAAAAGCAGCATGGCAGAGTGTGACGGGGAGCAAAAGCAGCATGGCAGAATGAAGAGGGGCAAAAGCAGCATTTCAGAGTGTGAAGGGGGGCAAAAGCAGCATGGCACAGGGTGATGAAGGGGTACCAGGAGAAGGGGGGAGCAAAAGCAGCATTGCACAGGATGATGAAGGGGGGCCAGGTGAAGGGGGGAAAAGCAGCAAGGAGGGCTCAGTGTGATCATATGGGGGCATAGCGTGGTTGTGATGAAGGGACACAGTGTGATCATAAGGAGGCACAGCATTGTGATGATGAAGGGGCACAATAATGTGTGTGTGATGGCACAGGGAACTTTTGGCAATGTAGTGTGTGTGAGGTAGGTGGTGGCTAATTAATGGATGTTATTTTGTTTGTCGGGTGATGGTGGGGCAATGTAATAGTGGGGACTATTAATTTAAGATGGGGTGGTTTGGGGGCTATTGAATGTGGGGGTGAGTTTGGGGAGAATTAGGTCTCTTTATTAAATGTGAGTATGAATTATTTAATGCCAGTGATGGTTGCAGGAAATAGGTATATTTCTGAAATATAAATACTGTTAATTTATTGCTGGGACTGTTTGTAGGGAGGGAAATAGGTTTGTTTATTAAATGGGAATACTATTATTTTAATGTTGGAGCTGGAGGAAGACCTAATTATTAATCGTGGGTGGTATTGATTTAACACCGGGACTGTTTGGAATTTTCTAAATGTACCCATTTTTTTTTCCAAATAGGGCCCCCCAACATTCCAGGAGCCAGACAAGCCGCAACTAATGAAACCTGCAGCCACAGGTGGTGAAAGTGAGAAGAACATGAAGGAGAGAGCAGGAGAGTCTGTGAAATGTTGTGATTCTAGTGGGACAATCCCAATTTTTGGTGAGTGTTCTGCCCAATGTAAGGTGTAGGCCAAGACTGTGAACTGTTTCTGTACACACTGCATTCTTTATATACTACACTGTGGTGCTAGATGTCCTGTCATATGTCCTTGGATATATGTCACGCTCTGGCGAATTCAGGGTATAGCGATCTTGACCTGCTAGCAATGCCCCAATGATACATAGCCATGCCCCCAATTGTAAGACCACACCCACTATCAAATTTTTAACATGCTCAACTATAAGGGGAGCCCCACGAAATTGTTGTACTGGAGCCCTTAATTCCTCTTGGCAGCCTTGGTAACCAGTGTTCTCTCTTGCCCAGTGCACTAAAATGTCTAGGTGTGACTGTGTGCCATGGGTTCAGTTGCAGTCAGGCTGCTGTCCCAGCAGAGTTTTTATGTTCTCCCAAAGTTCACACAGGCTTTTTCCAGTGGCTCTGGCATCCAGTCCAAACTCAACCTGATACGTAATTGGCTTCTGGCTAAATTGGCTCTGGTCTGTTTTGGGGAGATTTCATTGTAAGATGTGCTCTATATACATAAATAAATGATAATAATAAAATGTACTGTAATTGTCCTTGATTTGGGGGTAATTTTTCATATGTAGAAATTAATAAATGTTATGCCTTCACCTTTTTCCAAGAGCTTTAACGCAGAATTAGTGTTTTACAGTGTTTGTATATGTTTTAAAAGTATGAAGTCAGGTAGTAAAGCCACATAAATGCTTAGATGGTTGAAACTAAAGACATGAAAAGCATAATATTGTATGCCAGATGTGCAAAGTGCTTCAACTAAACTCTGTGTTTACACAACCCTGTATTCATAGTGAGCGAAACTCAATCTGAACTTTCTATAAGCTCTAGACCATATATTGCTAAATTGCTGAAGCTGTCTATAAAATATACAAACCTAGCCTGACTATAAGAAGTTACTGAGGGACAAAATGGGTCTCTGTCAAGCACAGGATTTTTGAAACAAATCCAAGGACTACACCAGACTCAAATTCCATGCCAAGCATTTGACCCCCCCAAGCCACATTCACAAAATATCAATGTAATATAAATGCCAACGTAAATAGCTGTGTGTGCTTGACATAGATGTATCATTCTGTGGTAAAGAAAAAATAACATTTGCTAAACACTTCCTTCTTTTATAACCATTTTTCATAACTATAGCGATGACTTGTTACACAGCTTACGTAAACAAATTCCTTGGAAGTATAAATGAACCATTATAGTTCCAATGGTTTTCTGGTTATGTCTGAAAGGCTACTGTCCGCATAGTTTTATGAGCTTTCATTAGTCTATTTCATTCTTCCCTGACTCCAACTTTGTTACTTACAAATACATTTATTAAGTAGAGCAAAGAACTCCAGCCGGAACACACAATTTATCCCTGTAAAATGTCAGTTAAAATCAGCAATTATATAAACATGAGTGCTATTGTGAACCAAGATCAAGGGGTTAGTTGGCTACTCTGGCCTTCCCTATACCATGAGACCTCCTGGACACCCCTCATGGTAGGCTAACCTCCCCGATACCCTCAGTGTCTGCCGACGTCATGCACAATCCAAAGCAGTTTGAACAAAGAGTCGTAAATTTTCACCACTTTATTAAAAACTACTATACAGGAAATACCAGCAGCCGCACTCTATTTTCCGGGGCCGTCCTTGTCAATCCAACACAGCTGTTCCTGTGTGTGTGTGTGTGTGTGTGTTAGGGAATTTAGACTGTAAGCTCCAATGGGACTGGGACTGATGTGAGTGAGTTCTCTGTACAGCGGAATTAGTGGCGCTATATAAATAGATGTTGATGACCCTTACTGTACTCAACTTATACTTACCCATTGTATTGTATTAAAATAATGCTAACTAATAATGCAACCAGACTAGTCAATTCCCATTTTCTTCTAAGTGTGCCCAATACTTGACTATATTGAGTCTAAGGATGGCAAATAAAACCCTCAGCAAGACTACAGTCATTTTTACCTTCATGAAGTTATTAACTTCCTTATTGCCCTAGTAATGGTAATTGGATTCATTCCATGGGTCATTTCATCCCCACTACCCACAATTGTGCTATTTGCCAATTTAAGCAACAAATCACATTTTGCATATGAAATTGCATTCAATCAGTCCTGATTTTGTAGCTTTTTCTGCCTGACGAGAGAATCCCAGGATGATATTGGGACTTAGAGGTCTGTTTACAATAGGATGGAAATCACAATCTCCGACTAAAACGGATGTACTTGTACTGCTACAGTCCTTGTTGAATAGACTTCCCCATGCTATGTTAATCTTATTGCCAACAGATGTTACCTCTGGCCATCACAGTGCTATCGTAGGCGGAAACCCCTTGATAGATAGAGTGAAGCCCTATAGCCTATAAAAACACCCGTTTTCACAGACCATTGTGCTTTTCACCCTTTGATAAATAGATAAAAGAGCATACAAGGCTGGACATTTACAAACCAGCAAGTACAAAACATGTAGCTATGTAATTTCATATAGAGGAACATTTCACATCACAGTTTTCCCATATCATTTTGACAGTAGCCTGACAACACTACTATGTGCTGCTAGGGTTCCTTGTTTTGTTCACTACCTAGCTCTCAGTCTGTGGCTTTCCACTTGCCTTCATTCCCCTGTTTACATCACGACAAATCCCCTGTCACATGCAGCCCTGACTTGTTACATAATCTCTCTAGTGGAAGTCACTGCACAAGATTTAATGTGACTGTTAGCATGCCGATGATCTGATTGGCTATAGGTTGTTTTATTCCCACCTACTTCAAAATTAAGGACATCGCAGATGAGGAGGATATGAAGACTGATTACAATAAGGTGCTCAAGCCCTAGTCAAAGATACCTTGAAAAGATTTTAATATATTTATCAAGGTACATGATAACCTTGAACCTGTGAATACTCTCCCATAACCCATGGTTTCATGGTGTGGAAAAGGTGTAAAAATACAATATTTTGAAGAGCTAATAATACCAAAGTCGTGTTGTCATGGAAATTGTTCTGTTCTCAAAATGATTAAATGCCCTACATGAGGACTTCCAGAACATTACCATACATAATCTTCCTAACTCATGTGAAATTGTACTGTTGCGACACAAAACAAAGCTTCTAGATCTTAATTTAGTCCACAATTCTGTGTTTGTAAAAGTGTGATGTATATGCCTGAAGGAGGATATATAAGCCTCAAGCTGACACTCCAGCATGCACCATAGCCCACAGTCAGCATATAAAACCATTATTCCACAAGGAACTGTCATGACCATAACACAAGGCCTGACCACAAATTTAGCACACCAAGCTAAATGATCAGCCATACACCTTAATAAAGTAAGTCACAACTAGTGTCACTTTCCTCATAGCACTTAAACAGCACCCAAATCAATGAAACTGAAGGAACTTAAAGGACCCATACCACATGGACTATGCCCTATATATTGATCTAACCATCTTCTCATCACAGATTCAAATAGCCGCGATGTTCCAAGGAACATAATAGTAAATAGAGCCCTAAATATGCACTCCTCTGCAGAATAGAATTAATCATCTTTAGAACGAGTATGTTCTCATAATGATATTAAAAAGGACCAGACAAGAATGGTTTCTATCACTTTCCTTTCTAGCCTGGTTATATGTAAATGATATTGTAACTGAATATGTCTTCTCCAATTGCAAACTTTAACTTCAAGCTGCTTAAATTGGGACAGCATTATGCAGAAACGTTATACTTTTTTCTATTTTCATTAAAAAAATGAAAAGAAGAGTTTATTATCCAATGCCATTGTTAAACATCCAACTTTACTAACAACTGTTGCAGTTTCTCTTCAGTTTCTGTTACAACTTCCTTTACTTTACTATGGCGAGTTTCAGTAGCAACACACAAACCTTTGTCTTCTTAAAAAATCATACAATGATAACCTGCACAATCACAGAGGTTACATTATGTCAGTCTTGCTATAGGGACAAGTCTGCTTTAAGTATTTTGCTTCCACACTCCATGATGATGACCTTCCATTGTCAGAGATCTCCATAACCTCAAACTCCACCATGCTTTATACACTGTTCATTTAAAATAAATTAATATATTCTATCAGTAATTAAAATACTAAGTTATTTATGTATTTTACAACATGCAAATGTAATAATAATATGAAACAAGGGCAGCCTGTGATCCCTAAAGTTCTGCTGCTGTAGACATAGGCCTATGTGTCCTTTTCACAAATCCAGGCCTTAATTGGGAAGTACACAATTAATTGGTGAAGAGAGAAGCATGTTTGTTACTTCCACTTTCATATTGTCTCCTTCAACAAAGTGACCTCCCTGTCAGTCTAGGACAATCCTCTGAGGTTATGTGATAATCCTGGAAACCAAACATATAGTTGACTATGATGCAAGTAAATGAATGGTTCTTGCTACAACAGCAAGTGTCTAAGCTTAAAAAAAAACTAAGCATCACTGAGACATATTTTGTTTTTCTATTAATTATTTGTGTAGCTACTAATTGGCTTACATTTCTAGGATTAGATAAACTGAACTAAGACCATTTTAAACAACAGAAAAAAACTGAATATTATATAATAGTGTCACATACATTGATGTTATATCTACAGTAGCCTGACAAATGGAAGATGCTGTAATTACCTAACTGAAATTATCTTAACTTAACAGTCTGGACACACGTGAGTGTAACCATAGTAGGCTGAATGTATCATAAGAATCTAGTAATTGTATGAGAAATGTGTTAAAAGAAGTCTATCATTTGCAATGGACAATCAGCCAGATAATTGCCATTTTGTTCATTATAATGTGTGCATAATTATTTTGTTTATAATAATATGTAACATTAGTGTGTCATGCAAAATGAATCATATAACATACATGTCAGTGGGTTTATCAAAGCATAAAAAGTCTGTGATTCATTGCTTTGTCTGTGAATCATTGCCTTGAAAGCATTATATATTTTTCATAATATGCTGTCATATTGTTAAAATGCAAAGATTTTGTTGTTCTAAAATAGTTTTAAATAATTTTTTAAATGTTTAAAGACCGACATAACTTAACTTAACCTTAGACTTTTGCTTTCATTTACTAAATGTTGAGATTTCCATTTTGCAAACTGAAAGCTTGAGTGCTAAGAACAAACATTGTGCAATTTACCCTAAGTGACTTCTCAGTGCTAGCTGGAATACCAATATAAAATATGACAAAAATGATGCATTCAATGCAAAATAAATTAAAATAAACAAGATAGTTTTTAATCACTGGTTATCTACTAAGTAGATTTGAAGGCTCCTAAAAATACTCAATAATAACCAATTCAATTTAAAGTATTTTCTGGTGTGGTCTGGTCAGTGAAAGTTAAATTAATACAAAAGCTGAATATTAACAAATAATGAGAAATACATGTACCCCATTATAATCTCTAATTTAACAGACAAATACATTGTGTTAATATTTCTTAATGCATTCCTTTTTTTAAAAAAATTTTGAACCGTTGATAACAAAATTGACATGCTGTTAAATTTGTTAATGATAATTCACTAAATTTCTTAAGAAGCTTATAAAGGTAAAATTATGTCATAAATAACTCTTTATACTAAGTCTATACACTTTTCTCAGACAGCTCTGCATATATCATCATACTTTTTTTTTTCTCTCTTTTTTAGAAATCCGTGTTCGTTCCTTGCATACTGACATAAACATGCTTTTTGAGTTCCCAGTACTGTGAGCCAGCTTTACATTATTAGGTACTTTTTCTTAATCGAAAACATCTGGAAATGGAACAAAAAACAAAGAAACCCCCCACAAGTTGAAAAATCTGAAGTCTACTTCCTGACTGCGGCATTGAAAATGGTTTAAACATTCATACAGCAACAAAAGAAATGAAATTTTTTTTAAAAACACAACTTACTTTTGGAGAAGCTTCTGACACAATCCCTTCTTCGTGGTCTGACTATAGATGAAGGCTATGTCTCCCTCAGTAAAGATTCCTTTCACACATTTTTACAATGAATGAAACAACTCAATAGGGACCAACCAAGAAAGAAGGGGAGTAAATGAAGCTTGAGCTTTTGGAACAAGCCAGGAAACTCAATGAGGAGTGGGAGGGCTTATCCCTCTGCTTCAAAATTGTAATACCTTTAAAAAGCAGCATATCAGCTATGTACTGGATATTAATAGCTAGTCTGTTCCCAGGCATGCTACTACTCACAGTGCCTGGATCAGTAAAACTGATTCCGTCTACAATTCTATATTGCGGAATATTAAAGTATTCTGTCTCCTTAAATCCCACAGGTATCTTACATTGCATTGTGCAATATGCAGTTCATAACAGGAGACATAACAATTTAAAATAAAGAGAACAGTATATACTGACACATGTCAAATACAAGCTTTCAGCGCATGTGATAGAAATGGTCACTGTAAATGCTTTTCAAACACTAGTATAAACATATGCTAATAAACTCCTAATAAACTGTACATGCAAAATAAATGCCAAATGGTCGGCTGACAAAATGATGTATATTTCTCTCTGTAAATATTTGTATAGTAACATATCAAGGAGGTTACGTACAGGGTCAAAACTGCCCATATTAAATAATCAGATGTTTGCTTTCATTAGTCTAACTTCCACTAGACCGGCGGTTCACTGGGGTGCCGCGGGCCAGCCCTAGAAAAAAGAAAGAAAACAGAAACTTACCAATCCGCGCGGCGCCGGACCCAACAGCCTCCTCTCTCACTCAGCTGTCACTGGCGTTGTGCCGCGTGGATTGGTAAGTTTCTGTTTTCATTCTTTTTTCTATGGCTGGCGCCTGGCGCGGGGCAGAGTGAGAGGGATCGTAGCAGAGGAGGAGGGCAGAGGAGGGGGACAGAGGGCAGAGGAGGGGGACAGAAGGCAGAGGAGGGGGCAGAGGGCAGAGGAGGGGGACAGAGGAGAGAGGAGGGGAACAGAGGGCAGAGGCGGGGGGCAGAGGGCTGAGGAGGGGGGCAGAGGGCAGAGGAAGGGGACAGAGGGCAGAGGAGGGGGACCAAGGGCAGAGGAGGGGGACAGAGTGCAGAGGAGGGGGACAGAGGGCAGAGGAGGAGGACAGAGGGCAGAGAAGGGGGACAGAGGGCAGAGGAGGGGGACAGAGGGCAGAGGAGGGGGCAGAGGAGGGGGACAACATGACAGAGGACAGAGGAGGGTGACAGAGAGCAGAGGAGGGGGACAGAGGGCAGAGGAGGGGGACAGAGGGCAGAGGAGGGGGACAGCGTGACAGAGGGCAGAGGAGGGGGACAGCGTGACAGAGGGCAGAGGAGGGGGACAGAGAGCAGAGGAGGGGGACAGACAGCAGAGGAGGGGGACAGAGGGCAGAGGAGGAACAGAGCGTGACAGAGGACAGAGGAGGGGGACAGCGTGACAGAGGGCAGAGGAAGGGGACAGCGTGACAGAGGGCAGAGGAGGGGGACAGAGGGCAGAGCAGGGGGACAGTGTGACAGAGGGCAGAGGGGGCAACGTGAGAGAGGGCAGTGTGCCTGGATGCTGAGGGGGCAGTGTGCCTGGTTGCAGAGGGGGCAGTGTGCCTGGTTGCAGAGTGGGCAGTGTGCCTGGTTGCAGAGGGGGCAGTGTGCCTGGATGCAGAGGGGGCAGTGTGCCTGGATGCAGCGGGGCAGCATGCCTGGTTGCAGAGGGGGCAGAGTGCCTGGTTGCAGAGGGGGCAGCATGCCTGAATGCAGAGGAGGCAGTGTGCCTGGATGCAGAGGGGGCAGAGTGTCTGGATGCAGAGAGGCATTTTTGCATACAACTAAATAAGTATTTCTGTTGTGACCTAAATACTTATTACAATTTTTTGACCCAACTACTTCATAAACAGGACTGCTTAGTAATTATTTTGGAGGGGTGCTTTGAAAAAATTTGGAGACTCCAATAGTGCCGCGAACTGCAAAAGTTTGGGAACCACTGCACTAGACTGATCAAAGCAAACTAGTGATTGGTTTCTACAGACTGTTGCAAGTTAGCAGTCATGGGCCTAAAGTTGCACATAAAGCTGCATCTGCACACACATTACATCTGTATTTTGAGTTGCATGTACTTAAACTAGAGTGCATAGATACATCCAGAGCAAAGATACAGCTGTCATCATCATCATCAACTTGTAAACTTGGCCCTGAAACATCTCTCAAAGCTCAAGTATTCGGGAGTACATCGCAGGTTATGCAAAGGACACTCCACAGAGACTGCGCTGACCAAGGTTGTCAATTATTTGATCACAGCAAAAACTGAAGGCCATTACTCTCTTCTAATTCTCCTAGATCTCTCTGCTGCAGTTGACACTGTTGACCACTCTCTCCTCATACAAACGCTACAATCCCTAGGTCTTGAAGGCACTGTCCTATCCTGGTTCTCATCCTACCTATCAAATCGCTCTTTCATTGTTAATTTCTCTAGATCCACCTCTACTCCACTTCCTTTATCAGTTGGAGTACCACAAGGCTCAGTCCGAGGTCCTCTGCTATTCTCTATCTACACCACTTCTCTTGGAAAACTAATAACCTCCTTTGGATTTCAGTATCATCTCTTCTGCCATTTCATTTTGGATGTCTTCTTGTCAACTCAAACTCAATCTTTCAAAAACTGAATTAATAATATTCCCACCCAAAAACAAAAGCTTCCTGCCTGACATTTCTATTTCTGTTGATAACATGACAATAAATCCCACCCCGCAAGTTCGCTGCCTAGGTGTAATCTTTGACTCACAGCATCGACTCTATATCTAAAACATGTTACATACATCTAAAGAACATTTCCAGAATACGGACATATCTCACACCGGACACTTCAAAGACCTTAATTCATGTGCTCATCGTCTTTGGCATCGAATATAGCAATCCCCTCCTTACTGGTTTTCCCAAAATGAGATTTGAACCCCTACAATCTATTTTGCACGCAGCAGCTAGATTGATTTTCCTTGCAAACCGTTCTTCCTCTGCTGAGCCACTCTGTCAGTCTTTACATTGGTTGCCTGTTTTTCAACAAATCCAATATAAAATTCCTCTACTAACATACAAGGTCATCAACAAAATTGCATCGACATACTTCTCCTCACTTGTCTAAAAATAACTCTCAACTCGACACCTCCGTTCTGCACAAGATCTGCGTCTCTCTTCCACTCACATCACATCCTCCCGTTTCCGGTTACAGGATTTTTTTTGGGCTGCACCCACTTTGTGGAATTCCCTCCCTCACACAGTAAGACTTTCCTCTTGTCTTCAAACCTTCAAGCGTTCTCTGAAAACCCAGCTCTTCAGACCAGCTTATAATATTCCTCACCCATCATATCCCTAGGTTACCCTATTACCACCCTCTACACAGCTAACACAAGACAACAACCCTCTGACCAACACAGCTGTGCGCTGACCAAGGTTGTCAATTATTTGATCACAGCAAAAACTGAAGGCCATTACTCTCTTCTAATTCTCCTAGATCTCTCTGCTGCAGTTGACACTGTTGACCACTCTCTCCTCATACAAACGCTACAATCCCTAGGTCTTGAAGGCACTGTCCTATCCTGGTTCTCATCCTACCTATCAAATCGCTCTTTCATTGTTAATTTCTCTAGATCCACCTCTACTCCACTTCCTTTATCAGTTGGAGTACCACAAGGCTCAGTCCGAGGTCCTCTGCTATTCTCTATCTACACCACTTCTCTTGGAAAACTAATAACCTCCTTTGGATTTCAGTATCATCTCTTCTGCCATTTCATTTTGGATGTCTTCTTGTCAACTCAAACTCAATCTTTCAAAAACTGAATTAATAATATTCCCACCCAAAAACAAAAGCTTCCTGCCTGACATTTCTATTTCTGTTGATAACATGACAATAAATCCCACCCCGCAAGTTCGCTGCCTAGGTGTAATCTTTGACTCACAGCATCGACTCTATATCTAAAACATGTTACATACATCTAAAGAACATTTCCAGAATACGGACATATCTCACACCGGACACTTCAAAGACCTTAATTCATGTGCTCATCGTCTTTGGCATCGAATATAGCAATCCCCTCCTTACTGGTTTTCCCAAAATGAGATTTGAACCCCTACAATCTATTTTGCACGCAGCAGCTAGATTGATTTTCCTTGCAAACCGTTCTTCCTCTGCTGAGCCACTCTGTCAGTCTTTACATTGGTTGCCTGTTTTTCAACAAATCCAATATAAAATTCCTCTACTAACATACAAGGTCATCAACAAAATTGCATCGACATACTTCTCCTCACTTGTCTAAAAATAACTCTCAACTCGACACCTCCGTTCTGCACAAGATCTGCGTCTCTCTTCCACTCACATCACATCCTCCCGTTTCCGGTTACAGGATTTTTTTTGGGCTGCACCCACTTTGTGGAATTCCCTCCCTCACACAGTAAGACTTTCCTCTTGTCTTCAAACCTTCAAGCGTTCTCTGAAAACCCACCTCTTCAGACCAGCTTATAATATTCCTCACCCATCATATCCCTAGGTTACCCTATTACCACCCTCTACACAGCTAACACAAGACAACAACCCTCTGACCAACACAGCTGTGTGACTGATCACACAGCTCACTCAATACGTTTTACCTTTGCATTCTAAGTGGTCCAATGTGCAATATGATATAGCACATGCCCTTATGTTTCAAACTCCCATTGTCCAATAGATTGGAAGCTTGCGAGCAGGGCCTTCTTATCTCTCTGTCTGTATGTATTACCCAGTATTGTTTTATTAATGTTTGTTCCCAATTGTAAAGCGCTATGGAATTTGCTGGAACTATATAAATAAAGGTTGATGATGAAGATTACAATGTGCATCTCTAAATGAGGCTCTATGTCTGTAACTCCTCAGTTTGTGATAATTAAAGTTGGTATAGTAAATATATATGCATACATGTTATGTAGAATTGGCAGTATAATCATTGATATGCAACATGTGCATGTTCAGACATATTTGACATACCTTGCTAGCACTTGTACAATATACCAAATATATCCTTTCATGACCAATAGCGTGACAAGCATGAAAGTGTCTGAAATACTTTTCCTGAAACTTACATCTGTTCTTCGTTTCTGGCATAGAGCATTAATCTGCATTGTAAATATATGCAATTTTTTTGTGATAAAATAATATGATTTAGTTATTATATAATCAAATGTGTTATGGGACAACATTTCATAAACAAGTGCATGCTAACAATTGAATTAATACATGCCATATGATATAGAAGAGAGTACAATGAAGTAGTTTTGTAATTGATCAAATAACATAACAATGCATATACAATGGAGATATGGAATAAAACAATATGTACAAAAGTGAAAGTAAGAATTAAAGACATAAGTAAAACTGACTGGTACCATTGCAGTAAGGGACTCTCCACTCCCCAAAGTGCAACAACATTACTAAAGCCATTCTCAACCCTGAACCACATTATATCTATACCCAAAGGATGTCTCACAATACATGTAATTACTATTCTGATGTCATCACTTCAGTGTTCATTAGAAAACCCTGTGAATTATAAGTAATAATGACCTCCTTGCTGTAAAATATTAAGGATATTAGAAGTTGTCTTGCATTTTTATGATGTTTAAAAAACACTTGGCTTGCAATCTTGTGCTTTTATATGGTAACACCTTGGTAACTTCTAATCTCCATATAATTTAGAGTATGAAATCTATAATCCCATATATATGGCATGCCAAACATTTTGTGACCTGGGACGGCAGAAGCAGGGATCATTACACTTTGTAAATATTGCACTAATAAGCTAAGTTTACTATATTTGTCTAAAACTTCTACAGTACTACTCTTGTGCAAAATGCATCCCCATGTTTTGTCAATTACCCTTCCCTACCATTCAACCAGCAACCACTACCACTTTCCATCATTCTCAATGTAACACCAAAGTGCATAGACATTTTTTTTATCTTCTTTTTATTAACAAAATTCTTTAGTTTCATATTATTTTTTGCTGCAGCTTTTTCTTCACAAGCCAGCTGTACAAGATATACATTGTTCTTCACCTCAAAGCCACTCATACATCTACTTTCTATTTATATAAGACCATTTTAAAATATTAACCATGTTAATATTGTTATTTTATTACTTTATCTACAATCATTTACTTTACTAACAGTATGATACATTTTTTTAAATATCAATTTAAAAGAATAACCCTGTCACTCATCAATCCAACCTCCAGCAGTACCCTCACTATTCTTCACAATTCTCCCTAACCAGGGGTGGATTAACTGGGGGGGGGTAGGTGGGGGTGTTAGGTGCAGAGGGGGCAGTTGCCCCCCCCCCCCCCATGATTTCTGTTGGGTGGGCAAAGACTGTGTTTTGCCCCCATGAACGTCTACACAAAAGTCTTCATGCTAGTTTCTGAAGTCATGGTATCTGTTCTAAACTTGTGAAACTTTTTTAAATGATAGATTGTCTTAGTATAACTACCAAATGTACTGTAATAGAGATTGCCTTAATATAGATTTAATACAGATTGATTTGTTCATTTAAAAAACTCTAAGGGCTAGATTTACTAAGCTGCGGGTTTGCAAAAGTGGGGATGTTGCCTATAGCAACCAATCAGGTTCTAGCTTTCATTTATTTAGTACCTTCTACAAAATGACAGCTAGAATCTGATTGGTTGCTATAGGCAACATCCCCACTTTTTCAAACCCGCAGCTTAGTAAATCTAGCCCTAAGTGTTTTGTTTATAAACATTTAATAAATAACCTGTATTGATGATGAACAACTATTCACTGTACTTTTACCCTGAATTTCGTGCAGTGTGTCACATAACAAACATGAGATATAGCATTTTACATTTATAGCACATACCACCAGTGAGGCAGTGACTATAGATTTAAAAATACTCTCAATCAAAGGAGATTAGGCTGTCAATTAAATCTGAATAAAAACTAGGTTAATGACTATGAAAAATGTACATTTTTAAGATGAACAATTGAATTTATCTATCTTTCTAACAGCTATTGTACTAATTGATAGTTAATATTAATAATAATATTTATTTAATAATGTATAAATACATTTTTATTGTAAATTAAGCAATGAAATTGAGATTGGCCAACCCCTGAAACACTGAACAAAAATGAACATAGGATTGGGAGTCTTTGTATATCTACAGTCACTGTTACAACTGTCGTAAAACGAGATACCAAATGAGAGGAAACGGGGCTCAAAGAAGTCTTTGACCTTTTGCCCCCCATGAAAATCTTCGTTCCTACTCCCCTGTCCCTACCCATCTCCCACTGCTGCCTCTAAAGAGTTATCTATCAGTCACGCAGTGTATTTAACAGACACTGCTAAACAGTTATTCAAAAATCACAGGGAAATATGAGTGCTTTTTAACTGGACAGTGTACAGCAAATGCTAAAGGTTAGGAGGGATCACTAGTTTTAAGTACAGTCTCAGCAAGTACTTGTGCTTGATGTCACCGTCCAAACTATACATAATTGACAGCAAGATTTTTCTACTGCTTCATCAACGGTTGCAGCCCCCCATTTTCCAGCCATTAAAAGAGTGTCATCAGCATACCAACAACTCAGTCTACTAAAGAGAGCTGAGACATTGGTTGTGCCTACAACAAAAGCACATCAGTATCACTAAAGGGGTGTTCACTGACAGCACAATTGTAGCGGGCTTGATGTCTGCCATCTGTCAGCATTGGGTTAACTTCAACAGAAGTATGGGCAAGCTTCACCTCTTCCTTACACTGGGCTGGCTTATGTCCTGTATTAAGTAGAGCAGGCTCAGGGGGCGTGGCCTGTAAGCTCACAGAGTATTACGTCTTGCTATCTCCTCTCAGGTATAATTATCCATTTTTCTCCTATACACAGTTCTCCACTCTCTGACAACATATCAATTGAACTAAGGTGACATCCGGGCTGTCGCGGACACCTAATTGAACACCCATCAGAAATTAACCCCTGCTCTCCCTGACTAATTGTGCCTACTCCCTGGGGAATATATAAACTGCTCAGTGTTAGGCTGACGGTCTGTTCACAAACTTACAGAACTAGTTGGTCTTCACCTTTAGCAGCCGCCTTTCCCATAGAGCTTTATATGCTCACCGGTACTCAGATGCCCCCAGGACTTAACTCCAGACATAGTGCAAGTTTGTAATAAAGAAATGTAGGGATAGGCCAGGAGACAGAGTAGATGGCAGCGGATGATCAGACGTAAGCCGAGGTCAGAGGTTACTAGCAAGCAGATAACACGCCAAAAGTCAGGGTCACAGGCAACACAGCGGGATCCAAGGTACAGGTCAAAGGGTCAGGGTCACAGGTAAGTAGGCAGAGTCCGAGGTGCAGGCAGGGGTCATACACAGAAGTCAATCCAAAAGACTATTACCAAACACAGCACAGGAGCAGGTTAGCTAACAGGAAAACTGGACGCTATAACCGGCAGGGAGGCTAAGCCCTCCCTGCCTTAAATAGTGACACTGACCAATCAGGGCTTTGCCCTGTAACAAACCACTGGCAGGAGATAATTATAGATAGTATTAATTAATCAGCCCACAGGCCGTATCAGTCTCAGTCTCAGCGCATGCGCCTGGCTGCTCTGTATTGCCAGGGCGTGCTGATTAATCTCGGTGTCCGGCCGTTGCCCTGGCAACGGTCGGGCCGACTACCCGAAGTGATGCTGGGGGAGAGAGCAGGGAGTCGCGGAGGTGCCCGCGGCCGCCGCGGCTCCTAACACTCGGTTCCCGCTGTGACTTAAAGACAATGGGAGTAAATTTCTAACTGCCACTGTCTGCTGAGAAAGTGAAGCAGATTTGGGAGCAGCACCTACTTAAAACTTTAATGAAAATTATCACTAGTTGTACTGGGCTTCCTCCCTGACGTTATCTAGCTCTTGCAGCTGTTGGACCCCACTACCTTCATGGGACCTCTGCTGTATGGTGACAAGCCGAATTGCTACCACTTAGTGACCCATAAAAGCCTAAAAGCCTATGAGCCTTGTGATATCACAACTATCTACTTGCTAGGACTTTGGCTTTTTACTGGACACGTAGCAGAATTTAGTGGTTAATTCTCCCTGTTTGGAAACTGTGAACGTCCTTCCTGCATTTGAAAATTTCAACTGTCATCTTAACAGCTAAGTTGATGCCTCTACTTACAGCCCCTGTGTAACCTAAATTAGTTAAGCTGCCAAATATCTCTCCTAAACAAAACTCTATATACCTGTACTGGCTGTTTAATAAAGGTGTAAGCACTTCTGCAACCTATATTATTGAGACTAAATTACACTCTTTTCCTGCTGCCTTTGGGACTAAACACCATTTCCAAGAGCCGTAACTTGACATTTTAGTGCTCTGGACAAGAAACAACACTGGCACCCCCCCCCCCTCCCCATCCCACACACACACACAATTTTCGTAGGGGCAATACTAGGCCCCTGTGACTATGACACGTCATACTGCCATAGTTACGGCTCTGTTGGTGTATCAGCTGTCTAAGGAATCAGGGGTAAGTATTGCTGTCTGTACTACTCTACCCTACTCACCCTCTTACCACTCACCAAATACACCGCCCACCAGATAAAATACATCACCAAATACTACACTATCCCTCACTCATTGAAATAGCCCTTGTTCACCAGCACTCCCTGTTACCACAACTTACCCACTAATATGCTCCCAACCACTCCTTGGCACCATACCTCACCCACTAAAATACCCCTCACTCACCACCACTTCATAGCACCACACCTCATCCACCACCACTCCTTGATACCATATATCACCCACTGAAATACCCTCTCCATAATGTGACGAATAATATATATATATATATACACACATATAAAAAAAATCTGAGGATTAATGTTCCACAATGTACCACACAAGTGATTCCTAAGGTGTCTGGAGCCCACCATTAGAAGAAAGGATACTGTCATGCACCAGACTCACCAGGTTGGTTACTGGCTGGCATCCTGTAAGCTGGTGCTCGGGGTCTATCTATCTTTCCATTTGTAAACACTGTTGCTGGCTTCCATCTTGGGTCCTGCACGCATCCATGTGCATGCCTCGATAATAATAAACAGTCAAGTCCATAAATATTGGGACATCGATACAATTCCAATTTTGGGTTCTATACACCACCACAATGGATTTGAAATGAAACTAACAAGATGTCCTTTAACTGCAGACTTTCAGCTTTAATTTGAGGGTATTTACATCCAAATCAGGTGAACAGTGTCGGAATTACAACGATTTCTATATGTGCCTCCCACTTTTTAAGCTGAAAGTCTGCAGGTAAAGCACATCTTGTTAGTTTCATTTCAAACCCACTGTGGTGGTGTATAGAGCCCAAAATATGAGAATTGTGTCGATGTCCCAATATTTATGGACTTGACTGTAGATGCAGTCACATGAGCATTTGTATCCCCTCCCCGCATCAAGCTTATTCAGTGGGGTATTAAAACCTACTATGTGCACCTCTAAGGTACCAGAGCTTGTATCTATGTTAGGCATAGTTTACAGCTATTTGAGCATAGCCTCTTCTGGCTCCGTTCCTGGTACATTGTTCCTCATTAAATCCTGTCCTTCAGTCCCTTAGTTCCACCCTTAAGTTTGATTTTCAAATGGATGTCTCTGATGGGTGAGTCTTGGGGCAGTCTGGTGTCAATATTTTAAGAGATTATAGTATCTGATAATGTATTTTAGCTATAAGCTTTTTTCCCACAAAAAACTCAAGCCGCGGAGAAGGAGTGTCTCGCCATGAAATACCAATCCTCGCTTGGTTCTTTTATTTTGATGTTCGCCATTCACTGGAACAATATGGATTTTCTGTCCTTTCCAGGTCTGGAGTGCTGTGCTTTTGTCTTAACTGGTCCATGACCACCTTCTAATGGGAGACATGGGGCAGGGTGGAGGTTTGCCCCATGTGAGGAAGAGGTTAATTTCTTCAAAAATAGTGCATAACTCCATCCCATTCCTCTCACTGTGTGGGCTTATGTCTTTCATAACTCCTTGCAGGCTCAGCGTGAGGTTGCCTACTAAAAGGAAGGAGTGGAATCTGCTAACTCATTCTGTTCTACCCTTTATCTTGCTTAACACTATGGGCCTGAGTCATTAAGGAGAGGAAAGCATAAAAAGGAGTAACTGTGCACCTAGGCAAAAACATGTTGCATTGAAGGGGGTGGTAAATTTAAAATGTGGGGACAGATTTATAGTTAGGGTAGGGCATGTCTTAGATCAACTTTAAATTTCAGTGTAAACATAAAGCTATCAAGTATTTGTATGCTACATAAAAAACAACAAGTATTTTCCTTATGTGAAAAATAATAAACTCATTTGCACCCCTTGAATTGTAACATGGTTTGTCCCAGAGATCACTTACTTTTTGCCTTGCTCTCCTTAATGACTTGTATTACTCCTAACCTTCATCACTCTTGAGTTGCTGTGAATGATGTTCCTGCACTTTGGCAGAAACAAAGTTGTGGTTGAAATAACAGCCAATTAGCTTTCATTAGTCTATTGCAAATTAGGCAATGAATCCAATATCTGATTGGTTGCTGTGGATTACTGGACATCTACGCTGGATTAGAGAATAATCACAAATATTTGAAACTGCTACGTCAAATCCATTTAGAAAAATACTCTGGTAAAATAATAATATAATATAATATGATAATGTGAGTAATTATCAGGAAAAAATGATGAGCACACAGTTACCTTTAAATCTATACTGGTATACTCTAATTATGTACTATTTAAAAGAAAGAATACATTTTCATTTTCACACTGTACACACAAATGAAGTCATTGGGTGAGTCTTCACAACTTCATCACTTGACACTTACAGGATGGTATATAATGAACCCCACAGACAAGACCAAAGTGCTAAATAGGTGTTAAGGACTTGGATCCCTTTTCACGTTCCCCTTTGAATGTCAATTCCCACAGATTATTATGTGTTCCATGACTGCTGTCAGGATTATCTGGTTGCAGCCATTGATTACCAAAAAGATGCATATGCTAAATTAAATTGTAAGATAACATCTACATCTAAACCTGCATGGGGTTCATATGGAGTTAGCTACAACTCGATCTAAAGAAGCAAATTTGTACCTGGACAAGTCATGTTGTGATGCACGGGGGTTCAAATTCATTTATAGTAGAGATAAGCGGGCTCGGATTTCGCTAACCTGAGCCCACCCGAACAGTGCGGATCCGACGGGATCCGAGCACTGTACGGGAACTTTCGGGCGCCAAATGAAGCCAAACCGAGGCTATGACATCCAAGTCTCGCGTTGGATCTCGCGAGACTCGGATCTCATAAATGCCCCGCTCGCGGCCACCATCTTCATTCTCCCTGTGGTTAGTGAAGAGGGAGGTTGATGTGCTCTGTCCTGCTGATAACTTTACTAAAGTGGTGCTTTGTCCTGCTGAGTGCATTAGTACTTTGTCCAGTGCTCTGTCCTGCTGATTTATTTAGTCAAGTGGTGCTTTGTCCTGCTGAGTGCAGTAGTACTTTTTCCAGTGCTCTGTCCTGCTGATTCCAGTGGTGCTTTGGCCAGTGTCTGTGCTGCTGAGTCCAGTGGTGCTTTTGTCCTGTATTTGTTTCTGATAAGTCCATAGCAATTTGTTAATCAGCCAAAAATCTTTTAAAAAAAACCCCAAAAAATATAAAAAAAAAAGATTAAAAAAATATAAAAAAATAATTGAAAAAGTATAAAAAATATTATAGAGCAATATTTTCTTGCAGTCCAAAAAAAGAGGACCTGCCATTTCTATTACTACATTCATTATTTCTGTAGTTCCAAAAAATAGGAACTGCCAGTTCTATTACTATGTTCATTGTTTCTGTAGTTCCCAAAAAGAGGAACTGCCATTTCTATTACTACGTTCATTATTTCTGTAGTTCCAAAAAATAGGAACTGCCAGTTCTATTACTACGGTCATTGTTTCTGTAGTTCCCAAAAAGAGGAACTGCCATTTCTATTACTACATTCATTATTTCTGTAGTTCCAAAAAATAGGAATTGCCAGTTCTATTACTACGGTCATTGTTTGTGTAGTTCCCAAAAAGAGGAACTGCCATTTCTATTACTATGTTCTTTGTTTTTATAGTTCCAAAAAAGAGGAACTGCCATTTCTATTACTACGTTCTTTGTTTCTGTAGTTCCAAAAAAGAGGAACTGCCAGTTCTATTACTACGTTCTTTGTTTCTGTAATTCCAAAAAAGAGGAACTGCCATTTCTATTACTATGTTCTTTGTTTTTATAGTTCCAAAAAAGAGGAACTGCCATTTCTATTACTACGTTCTTTGTTTCTGTAGTTCCAAAAAAGAGGAACTGCCAGTTCTATTACTACGTTCTTTGTTTCTGTAATTCCAAAAAAGAGGAACTGCCATTTCTATTACTATGTTCTTTGTTTTTATAGTTCTAAAAAAGAGGAACTGCCATTTCTATTACTACGTTCTTTGTTTCTGTAGTTCCAAAAAATAGGAACTGCCATTTCTATTACTATGTTCTTTGTTTTTATGGTTCCAAAAAAGAGGAACTGCCATTTCTATTACTACGTTAATTGTTTGTGCAGTCCCAAAAAAGAGGAACTGCGGCCTTAACAGCTATGTTGGTGTTAGACGTCCATCCGGTGTCCGCCATCTGTGCAGTGGAATTTAGACCAGTTGGAGGAGGTAGGAGCAGACATCTGTGCAGTGGAATTCAGACCAGTTAGAGGAAGTATTGTGGCTCCGGTACCAAATTGGGTACCGGGGCCACTCCACTACGCAGTCCAGATAGCTGCGTATCAGATATTAAACTACATTCAGTGTTGGGGCCAAATCCAAAAATAATTAAAATGCACTGTCATGATCGAAAACAAGAGGTATTGACACGCTAGAACTCCACCCTCTATATGCTGCAGAGGATGGAGGAGCAGCCATATATGCAGTGGAATTGAGACCAGTTGGAGGAGGTATTGTGGCCCCGGTACCAAATTGGCTACCGGGGCCACTCCACTACGCAGTCCAGAAAGCTACCTCGGTGCAACGTTTTGGACTAATAACAATATTGTGAGGTGTGTGGTGTTCAGAATAGACTGGAAATTAGTGGAAATGATTGTTATTGAATGGTATTGAGGTTAATAATAGCGTAGGAGTGTAAAAAAACCAAAAAACTGGATTTTAGTGCTTTTTATGCTTTTTTAAGAATAAATCAGAACCCAAAACCCTAAATCAGAACCAAAACCTTTCATCAGGTGTTTTGGCAAAACAAATCAGAACCCAAAACCTCAAGCTAATCAGAACCCAAAACCCAAAACCCCAAAAGTGGCCGGTGCACACCCTTAATTTATAGAAAATACTACCTGCTTTTGCATGTAGCACACAAATATTGGGCAGCATTGTTTATACATTGCAGCTTAGAGCTAAGCTAGGATGTGTCCCCCTCCCAACTTAAATCTGTCTGCACTTTTTGCATTTTTCCTCCCCCATCACCCCGGAGAGCAAGATGGATGAATTGATGGATTGATGGAACAAGATAGATACTTTAAATGAGGGCCATTGTGACAAAAACAATTAATTATATTTATTTGGATACAAAGGCCACTCTATCACACTTCTACCAGATATTTCACAATCTAAGACTCGTGTGTTTTATTTTATACATGAGAGGCCTTTCAACTGGATAGACAGCATAACCTACACTATAAAATATCATTTTGGGTGGGAGATGGTTAATTCCCCCCTAATAAAGTAGTAATGATAAGCATATGCAGATTACTGTATATTCTACGTTCCGAACATTTCTAAATATTGTCATTTTCAATAGTAGAATAAGAATTTATGAAAAAAATTAGTGTATACATATGCATCTAATTTTAAATATCTAGCTAGCCAGTCCTTTTTGGCAAACTGTGCTGTCTGGGAATAATTAAGATGATGAACTGTGCAAAGTGCTAGAGGTATGCTTACAGGAAAGGAGGAAATAGTCTGCCACTTAAGTAAATTCTTCTTTAGAGTGAGTTCATCTACAAACAATCTTGTATACCAAACATATCCACATTAAGTACACCCTGATAACCAAAATATTGCAAAACATTGGAACCGCATAGTTTACCAAAAGCAATTATCTTTTATCATGCAACAGGCAAACCTGCTACACCTGATTAAGTGCCTTGTCATGCAAAGAGATACAGGTAATAGTTAGCACTGTATGTTTTATTATATTCCTTAGTTGTGATGGGTCTTTAAATTTTGCCTCACTTCTAGTGACTACTTCCAATAACCAAAGTTGTAATAATACCTCCCGACAGGGCCTGGAAAGACCATTTGAGTAGTTGTTCAAATGACACAAAAAATGGGGAATTACTAGTGGGTCCTGGGAGGATAAAATTAGTCACATAAAATCACTCATTATATTACTGTATTTAAATACACTGAAATGCCAAGAAGATTGTGATTTCATGCAACTCAATAGAATTGTGTTTTCTCAACATTCTTGAATTTGATTGAGATATTTGTGTTATTGAATGCTAGGCCAGTTACACACTGGCATTCAGAATACACCAATGACGCCACAGGACTGATTCTTCAAGGCACGTATTTGCTGATTTTGTGCGTATCGTTCACAAAATCACTCTGCGCATGGCCAGAACCCGGAAGATACGTTCGTGAACGCAGCCCTGTCTGCTGCGTCTTCCTTTGCGAAAGACACTTACTACAGCCTACGATTTCGGGGAGTGAACTAGGCAGGGAAGTGGCATTTTGCGGTACTGAATTTACAAGCTCTGACCGTCTGAAAGTTACTTATTTTTATGCCGTATCTCTTGCTCCAGCTAAAGGGCTAGTCTAAAGGGTATATTTACTAAACTGCGGGTTTGAAAAAGTGGAGATGTTGCCTATAGCAACCAATCAGATTCTAGCTGTCATTTTGTAGAGTGCACTAAATAAATGACAGCTAGAACCAGATTGGTTGCTATAGGCGACATCTCCACTTTTTCAAACCTGCAGTTTAGTAAATCTAGCCCTAAGTCTTGATCAGTAGTGTTGACAGTCTTGTTTGCATGCTGTCACATGTGTTTGCAATCACGCTCAACTGTAAAAATGTATTTTATGCTCAGTAGACATTAAGATAATCCAAATAAATGTTTTTTTATGGAAAACGTTTTTTGTTTTTAAAAAACACAACATTTTTTTAACTGTTTTATCATTAATGTCTATATTATTACCAGGTGACATTAATTCAATCATTTTTTTCCGGGCATTATTTTGTGAATTTATGATCATGATCCACATAGGTACTGGACATATCCTGCAGCGTCTTGTGAAGTAGAGCACAGCAGACCTGCCCCCGATTTCAAAAGCACACGTATCTTGAGATCCGTACCTTGATGACTTCAAGAGTACACAAAGCCTAAATACGTACGTATAATAGAGATCACGGGTTGTGCTCCGAATACGTGCCTTGATGAATCAGGCCCGCATGTAAAACTCCACTGAGACTGCACATTGTAGATTATATTTTGGATAATGAGAGCAGGTCAAAATACAAAATTGGGATCACTGTCCAAAATCTTGTTTTTATTAAGAGCTGACAAGGATCTATAATTAGCACAGGTAAACCAGGATTAATGAAAGCTGTGGACAGAGTCAAAGCCAATGATTTAGTACACAGAACAGCATGATAATAGCAGCAATAGGTCAATAGGCCAAAGTCAGGGATTTGCTAAGCTTGCCTGAAATGTTTTCAGGGAGTGCCAGAAGGTTTGGAGGCAAGAAAAAAGTCTTGTTGTGCGAGGGATGGCGTTCCAAAAGGTGGGTGCAGCCCAACAAAAGTCCTGTAATCAGGAATGGGAGCAGGCAACAAGTGTGGATGAGAGGTGCAAATTTTGAACAGAGTGGAAGGGTCAAGCTAAGAAATCATCAACAATATCATCATCAATTGTTTATAGAGCACCAACAGATTCCATAGCGCTTTACAATTGGGAACAAACACAGTAATAAAGCAATACTGGGTAATACAGACAGAAAGAGAGGTTAGAAGGCCCTGCTCACAAGCTAACAATCTATTGGACAATGGGAGTTTGTTTAGTGTTACTTGTTGCATATTGTTCCAGCCAGATTGAAAAGGTAAAATTACTTAGTGGGCTATATGATCCTGTCACACAGCAATATTAGTCTTTTGTGAACTGTGTAAAGGGATGGTAATAGGGTAGGTTAAGAGGTTTGTTGCGGAATTTTATTAGCTTGCCCAAATGGGTGTGTTTTCAGAGAACATTTGAATGTTTGAAGACTAGTGGAAAACAAGCCTTATTGTACAGGGAAAGGCATTCCACAAAATTGGTGCAGCCCGAAGAAAGTCCTGTAACCGGGAATGGAAGCAGGTAATGAGTGTGGATGACAGATGCAGATCATGTGCAGAAGTTGGAAGATATTTTGAAACAAGTGAGGAGATATATGTTGGTGCAGT
The DNA here is from genome assembly GCF_038048845.1 of Mixophyes fleayi. Classification (NCBI taxonomy): domain Eukaryota; kingdom Metazoa; phylum Chordata; class Amphibia; order Anura; family Limnodynastidae; genus Mixophyes; species Mixophyes fleayi. The sequence goes on along the minus strand of NC_134402.1, from coordinate 180,039,499 downwards.
TTTATTGATGGCCTTGTATGTTAGTAGAAGTATTTTATATTGGATTCGGTAAAAAACAGGCAACTAATGTAGAGACTGACAGAGTGGCTCAGCAGTGGGAGAACCATTTGCAAGGAAGATCAATCTATCTGCTGCATGCAAAATAAATTGTAGGTGTAAGAGTCTAACTCGTAGAAGACCAGTAAGGATGGAATTGCAATAGTGGGACATGATGAGTTCACATATCAAAGTTTATGCAGTGTCTTATGTGAAATATGTGCATATTCTGAAAATGTTTTTTAGATGTATGTAACATGATTTAGATATAGATTTGATATGGGGAACAAAAAAAAGTTCTGACTCAAGGATTACATCTAGGTAGCGGGCTTGTGAGGTGAGATTTATCGTCATGTTCTCAACAGAAATAGAAATGTCAACCAGGTTTTACTGGTGGGAGGGAATATTATTAACTCTGTTCTTAAAAAATTGTGTTTGATTTGGCGAGAGTTCACCCAAGATGAAATGGCAGAAAAACAGTCAGTAGCACAGGCCAACACAGATGGTGAGAGATCAACAGAGGATAGATACACTCTGCATAGAGATGATACAGAAATCCAAAGGAGTTTATTCATTTTCCAAGAGAAATGATATAAATAGAGAAGAATAGAGGACCAACACTGTCGAATGCAGCAGGGAGATCCAGGAGAATTAGAAGTGAATAATTGCCTTTAGCTTTAGCAGTGATTTAATCATTGACAACCTTATTGAACACAGTCTCTGTGGAGAGTTGGGAACAAATGCCTGACTCAAGAAGATCCAACAGGTTGTGTGAGGAAAGAAAGCATGTGAGACAGGTGTAGATAATTCTGCATTCAATGCATTGAAATTAGATTGTAGGGGTGAAAGTCTGGTTAGGGGGCGACCAGCAAGGAAGGAATTGCAGTAGTCAATGGGGAAGAGTATGAACGCATGTCTTAAAGTTTTTGTAGTGTATTGAGTGTGAGATATGTGTGCATTCTGGAAAAGTTTCCTACTTATAAGTAACAGGATTTGGATACAGACTGGCTGTTGGTACAAAGGACAGTTCTGAGTCAAAGAATGACACCTAGGCAGCAAGCTTGAGGGATAGTGTTTATTTTAAAGATTGAGGTTGAGATGGCAATAGGACATCAAGTTGAAACATCAGTAACACATTCTGTAACATGGCCAACAGAGATCGTGTGAGATCTGGACAGCATAGATAATTTGGGTATCATCCGCATTTAGAAGATACTGAAAACCAAAGGAGCGTACTAGTTAGTGGTATAGATAGAGAATAGTAGAGGGCCTAACACAGACCCTTGTGGTACTCCAACTGAGGAAACGCAGAAGAGATGATCCAGAAAAATAGACACTAAAGGAGCAATTTAATAATTAGGATGAGAACCAAGATAGGATAGTGTCCTTTAGACCAAGGGAATGTAATGTTTTCATGAGAATAGAGTGGTCAGCAGTGTAAAGTGTGGCAGAGAAGTCAAGGAAAATTAGAAGTCAGTAATGGCTTTTAGATTTAGCAGTGATTAAATCACTGACCACACTAGTCAGCGCAGCCTCAATGGAATTTTAGGAACAAAACCCTGACTGAAGAAGGTCCAGTAGGTCATGTGAATAATGAAAGCAAGCTTTGAGGGTCATGGGTGTTGAGAGATGGAACAGTAATCTGTGAGAGAATTTGGGTCAGAATTACTATTTTTAGGAATAGGAGTAGTTATCGCATGCTTGAAAAATGAGGGAAAGTTACGAGTGGAGAGAGAAAGATTACAAATGTTAGTTAGGCTTGGATGAGCACAGGAGACAGCAAATGATTGATTTGTGAGGGCACAGGGACAAGTGGACAGATATTAGAGTAGGAGTAGAAGAAGAGAGTCAACATTTCCTCTTTTGTGGGATTAAATGAAGAGAGGGGGAAGGGGCAAGAAAGTATTTATTGGATAGACAATAAGAGTAGTAAGGAGGAATTTAACAAGAGTCAAGGGGGTGGAGAGGGGGGAAAGGGAAGCATAGCTGATAAGGAGAGGCCCTTTTTAAAGCAAAAAGAAATACCTAAGGGAGGCAATAGACTTAAGTGTATGCTTGCAAATGCAAGAAGTCTGACAGGTAAAATGAGGGAGTTAGAACTAGTAGCAATGAATGAGCAGTATGATATTATAGGTATTACGGAGACCTGGTAGGATGATACACATGACTGGGCAGTCAACTTGGAAGGCTATTCTCTTTTCTGGAGGGATAGGGTAAATAAAAGGGGAGGATGAGTATGTTTTTATATTAAGCCAGAGTTAAAACCAAGTATTCAGGAAGTTATTTACGAGAATATTGGTGATAATATGGAGGCATTGTGGGTGGAAATATCCAGTGGAGGAAAAAGTTCAAAGAAGTTGTTGATAGGGATATGCTATAAACCTGTGCTGACATTGGATTGCTATTTGGAGGCTTCTGGGGTACCTCTTTGGTAAGTTAGCTCTCAATTTAAAAACACATATGCATGGCCCAAATATATGGGACTCTCATTGTTTAGAGTAGGACCACCCTATTAGCAAAAGCACCGTGGAGTGGTGGGTGGCTTCAACATACATTTGCAAATGTGTGCAACTGAGACTTTTGCATTTTTATCTACAGTAGAAATAGCAGATCTGTTGCTGGCTATAGCAGTGTGCTGGGGGGATTTGTCTGTGTTTGTTCCTTATATGCTATAAACCGCCAGATATTATTATGATTGAGGAAGCCCAACTTCTACAGCAAATTGAAAAGGCTACACAACTAGGTCAAATTTTAATTATGGGGGATTTTAATTATCTGGACATTGATTGGAGTACTGAGACCTGCAGTACAGCTAGGGGAAATAGGTTTCTGAGCACGCTAAAAGACCATTACATGTCCCAATTAGTAGAGGAACCAACTAGGAACTGGACTATACTGGACCTAGTAATAACAAATAATGTAGACGTAATATCAAATATTCAAGTAAGGGAACACTTGGGAAACAGTGATCATAATATGGTCTCATTTGAAATTAGTTTCCAGAAGCAACGGTATAAGGGATCAACTAGGGCTTTAAACTTTAGAAAGGCAAATTTTAATATGTTAAAGGAGTCTATAAAGTGCATAGACTGGGACAAAGTTTTTGAAGGAAAAAATACAGAAGAAAAGTGGGCTGTCTTTAAAATTTTGTTGGACACATACACGTATAAGTTCATTCCTATGGGAAATAAATGTAAAAGAATTAAGTCTAAACCAATGTGGCTAAATAAAAATATAAGGGAAGAAATGCAAAGAAAGAAGAGTGCATTTAAATTGTCCTTCCGTAAGTACAAGGAATGTAATAAAACATGCAAAAAGGAAATTAGATTAGCTAAATTAGAAAATGAAAAGCAAGTTGCAAAAGAAAGTAAGACAAACCCCAAAATGTTTTTTAAGTATATAAATGGTAAAAGGATTAAAAAAGATAATATAAGACCCCTAAGAAGTGAGATGGGTGAATTGATAAATGATACTAAGGAAAAAGCAGAGGTATTAAACACTTTCTTTTCTTCAGTATTTACTAGAGAGGAACAAATGGTAGGAATAATACATAAAAATGGAAATGAAACCATACCATTAATAAATACTTGGTTGTCAGAGGAACAAGTCCAAAAGTCAACTGAAGAATATTAAGATAAATAAAGCTCCAGGTCCAGATGACATACACCCAAGGGTCCTTATGGAGCTAAACTCAGAAATAGCTAGACCGCTATTCTTAATTTTCAGAGATAAAATCTCATCTGGCTCAGTACCAAGGGACTGGCGAATAGCAGATGTGGTGGCATTGTTTAAAAAGGGGACGAGATCATAACCAGGGAATTATAGACCTGTAAGCCTGACATCAATAGTGGGAAAACTACTGGAAGGTATATTAAGGGATAGTATTCAGTATTACTTGGTGCGCAATAAGATTATTAGTGGGAATCAATATGGATTTGTGAGGGATAGGTCATGTCAAACTAATGTAATTAGTTTCTACGAGGAAGTTAGTGGGAACTTAGACCAGGGCAGCACAATAGATGTGGTCTACTTAGATTTTGCAAAGGCCTTTGATACAGTGCCACACAAGCGGTTAGTTTACAAAATAAGGGAACTGGGTCTAAGAAACAACATTTGTACTTGGGTCGAAAACTGGTTAGAGAATAGAGAACAGAGAGTTGTGATAAATGGAACATTTTCTAATTGGTCAAAAGTTTTAAGTTGAGTACCTCAAGGTTCCGTGCTGGGGCCACTCCTTTTTAATATATTTATTAATGACATTGGTGATGGTTTAGAGAGTAAAGTTTCTATTTTTGCAGATGACACTAAGCTCTGTAAGGTAATAAAATCAGAGCAACATGTAGCTTCTCTGCAGAGGGACTTAAATAAACTGAAGGGTTGGGTGGCCAAATGTAATATGAGGTTTAACATAGATAAATGTAAGGTTATGCATTTAGGGATCAAAAACAAGAATGCAATCTATAAATTAAATGGAATTGATTTAGGAGAATCTATAATGGAAAGAAATGTGGGAGTGCTCGTAGACAGTAGACTTAGCAATAGTGCTCAATGTCAAGCAGCAGCTGCAAGGGCAAATAAAGTATTGGCATGCATAAAAAGGGGCATAGATGCAAGGGAAGAGTATAATTTTGCCACTGTATAACCACTGTATAAATCGTTGGTAAGACCTCATCTTGAATATGCAGTACATTTCTGGGCACCACTATATAAAAAAGATAATTTGAAACTAGAAAGGGTTCAGAGAAGGACGACAAAATTGATAAAGGGTATGGAGTCATTAAGTTATGAGGAAAGGTTAGAGAGTTAGGCATGTTTACTTTAGAAAAGAGGCGTCTAAGAGGAAATATGATTATTATGTGCAAATACATTAAGGGTTAATACAGAGATTTTTTATGAAAACTTTTTATCCCAAGGACTTTACACAGGACACGCGGTCAATCCCTAAGGTTAGAGGAGAGGAAATTTCACAACCAACAAAGGAAGGGGTTCTTTACAGTAGGCGCAGTCAGGATGTGGAATTCATTGCCAGAGAAGGTTGTGATGGCAGATTCAATAGATATGTTTAATAAAGGGTTAGACAAATTTTTATCGGAAAAGTGTATTCAGGGATACGACCGTTAATTAAAATGAAGGATAGTAGTGGATATAGGGTAAAAATAGGACTGCAATATTGGGTCTGGGGGAATTTTCACAATTGAAACAGATTGGTGGTTGCTTACTTTGGATCAATTTCAAATGTAAGTGCAGGATCGCAGGAGATCCAAAATAGGTTGAACTTGATGGACTGGTGTCTTTTTTCAACCTCATCAACTATGTTACTATGTTACTATGTTAGAAGATGCCACAGGGCGCAGGAGAGTATTGAGCAGGTTATTGCTCAGGGAAGATGGTACCATTTCATGGAGAATCTTGTCATTCTTCTCCTTAAACTAGAAAGCAAGATCTCAGACAGTGATGGTTGCCAAACAATTTGGGACAGGAGGGTTGAGGAGAGATTTAATTGCATTAAAGCAGTGTTTGGGGTTTAGTGCCTGAGCAGAGATGAAATTAGCATCTTTCCTTAATGTGCAATGGCTGAGATTGTGAGATCATAGTCAATGCCATAAGGAAGGTTTAGCTGGAGCCACCTGATCAAGGGCTGTTGCTAGGGTCTAATTAAGATGTGGGACTGCCAGTTCAGTACATGAGAAAGTTAGATGGCTAATTAGGGAGAGACGTTGTTGCAGAGATATTATATGTCAGCTTTTACTAGTGCTTGTTATATTTTAACATATTGCACTTTGGATTCATTCATCCTTTGCGTGGGATGTTCACATGTTTCCTGTTTGTAATCGTTTGATGCTGTTAATGAAAAGTTGTTTAAAAATGTGAGTTATGGTTCCCCTCTTAGGATTATGTTCATCTTTCCTCCAGATTAGTCTCAACAGATACAAACAAACTAAATCTCATTTTTCCTCTATGGTGGTTCTGTAGTATTAATCACATTTAAATTTAACAAAAACATGCACAGTGGAGACACTGAAGATTTAATCTCAATTTCAGCAGTCACAATAAAGTGTTTCATTTAAATCACATTCTGCAATCACTTTTCTCAGTAGTTTTTGGGTCTAGTCCAAGTTTGCGGGTTCACAGAGCAACAAACTAAGCATTAGACAACATCCAGACAGAGTAACAAAAAAATCAAAGTATTACACACAGAATAATGGTCTTAATATGTTTACACTGATTACATACAAATGCTGTGATAGGAAACTGTGGTGTTTTTTCCCGACAATTCAACTCAAATATTTTTTCTCCATACACACAAAAATTAGAACTGCTATTTAAATGAGCACAAACTAAATAGAGTTTGTGATTGTAACATAAAATAATCTGCAGAGTGCCAAAATGATGTCATGTATTCTGGCACTGACAGAAATCTAGCGATGAATTGTCTCATATAATGGATTTACAACATTTCTAAAAATGTTAATTCAGGAAACTCCAACAAAAAAACATATATCATTGTGCTATATTTATTCATGCACAAAAGTACTCTTTTTGTTAAGTTTTATATGATAAATTAAAAACACAATGTAGTATATGTTGTACTTGTACTGTTATGTTATTAGCACTACAAAGTGAATGTTTATATAGATATATTAACATATGCAGATAGAGTAGTTTAGCTGTCTGTGGGTCATGATCATCTTGAATTTAGACTAAAACAGCCCTAGTAAGTGTCATGTAAATATTTTTCATTTATAGTTCATTTAGACAAGCAGCAGACTCAAGCCTCTGTCACTCAGTATGGCTTTTACACTGTTTGCTTCTAACCATGCCGTGATGCACTCAATAGAATCAACAAGTGATATTATTGCAGATAAACATGGTTTGTAGGATACCCAGTCACTTGCAAAATATAGTTTGGCTACCTGACAATTTCTACTTCACTGACTTGGAAAGGAAGGGGAAAGTGAAAGCTCTGACTACTATACTGTACAATATGAGTTGAAGCATGTAAACAAAAATCTCCAACGCACAAGTTGATAGGATAGAAGTAATTTTAATATATGCTTAGCAGCCCATTGTAATTTATGACTGAACAGAAGGTGGATGCTTTTCTCCTATCTAATAAAAAATCAAATAGTAATATTAAACAAATTATATCTAACAAATGCAGCTGAAGTCTTGAAAAATATGCGCAACGTGAGATTTAATAAATATATAATATATGAGCAAAAACTTACAGGTATATTCTGGAATATATTGTGTACTTGTACTGGTATCCTGAGTTAAGAGGAGAACCTAAGAGCTCATAAAAATTGCTAACTTTGAAAATTACTCTTCTGGTTTTGGATTAATAGTAATCATGTGATATAAAAATGAGATTTTAATAATTGCTTGACAGATCAGGTGGGTTTGCTGTGATTAACCGTGTCACACACGTCACAGGGGCTCAACACACGTCACAGGGCCACCAACTGAAAATGATAATATTGGGTAAGCAAATTGCTATAAAAATAATTTAACCCTGTATCCAATTTTGCCCCTCACATGGCCCCAAATCTGTATCTGTTTTTTGCCTCACACGTGGCTCAATTAGTGTGGTTGGATGATGATTGAACTTGAGATGTATTTTAGTCATTCTCAGTATTTGGTGGTCCGTGGTACACCACACTCATACAGCAATTTTGGACTAATCATCCAAACTGACCAACAAAATTACCACTTGTGTGGCTACCTTTACTTTGTAACTAAAAAGCTAATGTAAGTAGCAAATGTCTTACTTGGCCACTTATATATATGAAAGAACATGGCTTAGCACAGGAAGAAGGCACAGATTGCAGGGGTGCGTTCCCATACATATTGGAGAAATTGTGGTAGAAATTATATACTACGCCACAGCATTTAGCAGGTTTGTAAATAACCCTACCAGTGGATGGAAAGGAGTAATTCTACAAAATATTATTTTATAGAAAGGATATGAGACCCACAACAGTAAATTAATTTAAACATGATTCTGATTCTGATAAACACAAACTTGTACCAAGAACAGACTACTTGATTCAAAAAAATAAGTAGTAAACCAATTTGTCTTTATCTACTGTCACCATTCTACAGTATGTACTAGTAACATTGTTTTGTACTGTGTCATCTAAGGTGAGTCATACACAGCTATGATGTAGTCATACAAGCATAAATAATAAACTGTTAAAGGGTCACTAGATTATACAAAACAACAAGAAACAAACAGCTTTTAAAATAAGGTATCCATTTTATGCTCAGAAAGCTTTGCCAAGAGAGTCACTAATACAGGCGCATGAAGTGCAAGAAGAGACAATGGAAACTAGAATGAATGCATACAATTCATAGATAGATAGAGATAGAAAGATAGATACACTAACCTTTTTCTTGATTTTTACATTTAATTGATATCTAATATCATAATTTTTTCAAAACAAAATGTTAAACATGTGAAAACATTTTATTAATACTCACCCTGGTTCTCTATACACATAAGTCTGTGGAATATCTTTACTCAGAAGAGATAGTTGTTCTTTATCTCCACTAGATGGCAGTCATATTTCTATTTGATGGGTACTGTCACTACACAGATCACACCAGGCATCCTTTGTGTTACTGACAGCTTTTGTCCTGAATATTAGTCATCATAAATTGTGGGTGTTAATTTTACATTTCAAAGTAGGTGAAAAAAAGTAATGCTGTTTTAAGGTTATCGACTGAGAAAAATGAAAATATTTTTAAATAGGCATAGGACTATCGCAGACAGTATAACTAAAAGCAAATTAAAATCAAACTACAGGAAGCTGAATAGCTACTGGTTACAAATAGAACAGTACAGGGCTTTAACAGAGAACCAACTGTCAGGTTGATTATGCATGGTCTGGTAGTTTATTTTATCCTGCTTTGATAGGACTTAGGATAAATGAAATGGATGAGGTGGCAATTGGCTTTTATGTTATCTGCATGTGAACAACCGCAACATTCCATAAACAGACCAAAGGATTGTACTGGTCTTTATGCCTCTGTGTCATCCTATGTTAAAATTATTATTGCACAGTGCTACGAAACATGCTGCCACTATTTTGGCACAAAATAAAAAAATCATTGTAGTACTAGCAAATCATGTACATTGCAAGGAATGTATTATTATTTCAACCACTAATGAAATCATCCTTATTTAGGGCTTGATTGAGAGTTGTATATAAGTTAATTTATGCCACATGTGACTTGATAAAATTAAAAAAATGTATTGCATTTGTGTATGAACACAACTTAAGCCTGATTTTAAGTTGATCGTATCTTGTGACCCCTTGAGCTTAGAGAGGGGTGTTCACATGTAAGTTCAGTACAGTAAGGGCGTGGAAACGCAAGTCAATCACACCCCTTACAGATGCTTCCAAGTTTGACTTTCACAGATCTTTAAAATATGCCTTTGTGGGGCTATCTTTGTGCATCCCATAGCACCAGGGCCGGATTTACCGCTATGCAACCTAGGCATCTGCCTAGGGCCCAGATGGGGGGGGGGAACAAGAAGAAAAAAAAATTGCTGCCCCTCCCCCGACTCGCTGCACCCGACCCCCCCCCCTCGGGACTCATGTGGGGGGGGTCGGTGCCACGAGTCGGGGGAGGGGCTGCTTCAGCTTAGCTACCTTTCCAGTTGCACTCTGACATCGCAGGGTCACGTGGCAGCGGTCACATGGTACACAGTGTTAGGTGGCTGCTGGAACTCAGTCAGTGTGCAGGTGCTGCAACATTACTGTCTGTTCCTGGAGTCACAGAAAAAGGTAAGGGGAAGGGGTACTGTGATGGAGAGCTGGTGTGTGTGAGATTGAAGCTGCAGTGTAAGAGGGGGGCATGTGTGAAAGTGCTGGGCACCGGGAGGGGGCTCATGCGACCTTACATCCCTTAGGATGTAAGCTCGCATGAGCAGGGCCCCTCTCCCCTCCTGTCTCCATACCGACTCTTCTGCTCCGCCCTCACTCCATATGTCTGCCTGGAGTTTCTGAAGCATTGGTACTTAGTGTTTATTGTTCTGTAATGTTTTACCCTGTATGGTCTACTGTTCGTACTATGTAAGGCGCTGCGAAAACCCTGTGGTGCCCAACAAATAAATGATAATAATAATAATAATAATAATGTGTGAAGGTGCTGGGCATAGAGAGGGGGCATGTGTGAAGGTGCTGGGCACAGAGAGGGGGGCATGTGTGAAGGTGCTGGGCACAGAGAGGGGGCATGTGTGAAGGTGCTGGGCACAGAGAGGGGGGCATGTGTGAAGGTGCTGGGCACAGAGAGGGGGGCATGTGTGAAGGTGCTGGGCACAGAGAGGGGGGCATGTGTGAAGGTGCTGGGCAGAGAGGGGGCATGTGTGAAAGTGCTGGGCAGAGAGGGCACAGTGTGATGAGAAGGACAATAATGAGGGGCCGCATGGTGATGCAGGAGGAACAGTGTGATGTGCAGTGGCACATAGCTTACCCTTCTATTTAACTATAGAAGCATATGCTACGCTAAAATATAGTGCTATGGATTGTTTCGGGGGGGGCCTCCAAACCAATATCTTGCCTAGGGCCCCATGAGGCCTAAATCCGGCTCTGCGCAGTGGCAAGGAAAGAATCAGGCCTTCACCTTTCTGTATGAGTGCTAGTTCTGCAACTGTCATTAAGACATCTTCTTGTAAGGTCAGTCATGATGATGCAAGACCTTGTCATTCTGACTCAAAAAGTGGTGCCCAAATACTTTTAAGTGTAAAAGCTGGGCTGGAAGAAAACAGTAAATCATTAGAAGAAACTGTATTTTCAGATTCAGAAATTACACAAATCCCCGAGGAGAGTCTATCCATGAGTGCTAGATGTAAGCCTGACCTTCCTGATACTGTACTCATAAAGAAGCCTCCTTTCAGCATTTCTGTAGATGTGTGGGTGAACAGCCCAAATGTAGCCGGTGATTCACAATTTGAGGATGCCACTTTGGAATTGCAACAGGATAAGGGGGATATTTGTGTAACTGATGATGGCTCTAATGAGGATGTTGATAACAATGATGTTGTTTGTGTAACTCCTGTACCAGTGGAAGCAGCTCTTGCCAGTAATAAGAAGAAGGCCATTGTCATGCCTGGGCATAAGACCAAAAAATCCACCTCTTATGTGTGGAATTATTTTTACCCAAATCCTGACAACAGTTGTCTAGCCATTTGTAGCGTATGTAAAGCAACAGTCAGTAGAGGTAGAGACCTTAAGCATCTAGGAACCTCAACCATGTTATGCCATTTGAAGAGAGTTCATGGGAAACATTTGAGAAAATCAGAAACTTATGCTAAAAAAATAACAATAAGTAGTGCAGCATTAGCTAGCTCCCTTCTCTCACCTAGATCCTGGCAATCTACACCCACAACACCGTCCTAATCAATATCCTCACTAGCGATCCAAGTTGCCAAGGCTAGATCACTCCTCCACTATCCAGGATACCTCAGAAGAATTCTTGAGCATTAGTCCTCATGCGTCTGCTGCTGCTGTGGGTGGATTCGCTGTTTGGATACACATCTCCATACCATTATGCAGATTCTTTATTGTTACTGAAAGAAATTGTTCACTACACCCTTTATGATGATTGGCTAATTTGGCCAGACCAATTAGCCAATTATAAATCATAGGGTAATTTTCTTTGTTTACTAATATCCAATTGCATTCTGTACCGATAACTTATGCCACAGTTTGACTTAAGAAGCTAAACCCAACATTAATGCTATGGTTTTGTCAGATATTTGCATATTTAATGTAATCTGTAATTTGTACCATTTGTATTGATTTAGTGCATATTGTCATACATTGGCATTGATTACGTAATATGTAATATTATTTGCTAAAAATTTGACTTCACTCTGCAAAGTAATGTTTTACCTCCCTCATTGCTTCTGTTTTGGGTTAACTCTTGCCTCTCTGTGGTAGTAAATCTTTTCTGCACCCTACATGAAACCTAGGAGGACACTAGAGATGTTCACTGACCACCATGTTTTGGTTTTGGTTTTGGATCTGTATTAAGTTTGTGTTTTGGTTTTGGCAAAACTGGAGACTCTTAAGAACACTGCCACCCCTCTTATTTCTGTCTCAGCACTGACAATGAGCAACGGCACGTACACTGTAGATTGACAAAAACACTGCAACCTTTCTTGTATCCGTGTGAGCTATGGCACAGTACAATGTCACTGTAGACTTTAATAACACTGCCGTCCCTATATTTTTTGTTTCAGCACTGAACACTGCCACCTCTCCTGTTTCTGTGTGAGTTATAGCACAGTACAATGTCACTGTAGACTTTTAATAACACTGCCTTCCCTATATTTTCTGTTTCAGCACTGAACACTGCCACCTCTCCTGTTTCTGTGTGAACTATGGCACAATACAATGTCACTGGAGAGTTTAAGAACACTACCTTCCCTATTATTTCTGTTTCAGCACTGAACACTTCCCCCTCTGCTGTTTCTGTTTGAGCTATGACCACAGTACAATGTCACTGGCAAATTTTAAAAACACTGCCACCCCTCCTCTTTTTCTTTCATTAATGACGCTGCCCAACTGCACTGGAGACTGCTAAGAACCCTGCTACCCCTTCTGAGTCTCTCTGTGAAATGGCCCCGGATCTCTGTGGAGGTCGGTACTTATAGAATCTAAAACTCGCGAGATATGAAGTTGCAACAACATTTTGCCTTGTTTTCAGTTCAGATGGCGCGCAAAAGCACTCTGATCTCCCTTGTTCGGATGCGATCGGTTTTTGGCAAACTGAGCCCGAGCTATACAAGAGACCTATAACAAGTTTAGCTGATACAGTACCAAGGCTTGCAGGTTCTCATTAGGATAATACCACCTGTCCCCAACATCATGTCTCAGTACTTTACACTTCATCATATGCAGGCACTACATGCACCTGCTTCACTTATTTTGGAAGACTTGAAAGTGCTGTAAAAGGTACTCAAATCCTTCCTTAAATCACACTCCCAGTTCGTGTACTTACACATAATACTGATCAATTCTTTGGGGGTCTTTTATGTAAATATCAATGGATGACTGATGATTTTTGGACCTACATTCCCAAATCATTTCATGTGAAGAAGTAAATTGATTCTTTCTTTTATAAGTCTGTTGTTTGTAATATCCTATACTAATTCTTTACCAATTCAGTTATACAAAGCTGCCATCTTGTGGTGATAGAGAGTAGATTTACTGGTAATACAGGAAACATTACATGTAGAGATGTTCACTGACCCCTGTGAACTGGTTTTTAGTTTAGGTTTTGGATCTGGATTATCTTCGTGTTTTGGTTTTGGTTTTGGCAAAACTGCCCTCATGTGTTTTGGTTTTGGTTTTGGATCTGTATTTTTTATACAAATCCCTAAAATATGCTGAAATCACATAATTTTGCTCTTTTTTTTGTTCCTACATTATTATTATTAACCTCAATAACACTAATTTCAAGTCATTTGCAGTCAATTTTGACCACCTCACAGGTCACAATATTATTTTCATACACTTTCAGACAAATATTGCAGCGACCTGGCTGGATGTCAAGCGACAGAACAATGACTCAAACACATGGCAGTTCCTAGCACATCTAGGACACATTGGCACACAGCAGTGGCAGAAAATAAAAGTGGTGCAAGATGGAATTGTCCTTGGATCATGAAATCAGTTATGGTTCATTTTATCGCTCCACCTGTGTCTTCAATAACTGAGGTAATTCTACAGCTAATACATGGCAATGAGTGCAGACCACCCCCCCCCCCTTCCCCCCCGGGATGCATGCTTTTATCAGACCCACACCAGTCCAGGGTACTAGACAATGCACTAAACAGAGCCATTCTACTTCCCAGCAAAAAGCGAGTTCATCAGTGAGCTTCGAATCAGCCCCAATTCCCACAAAATTATAATCTAGTTAGGTACCTTTGATGTAAAGTGCAGAATAGAAACACTTGATGAAACAGCAGCAAAGTGGAAGGTAATACATATACACGTCTATTTAGACATCCATGCTTACATTACTTCTGCAAGCAACGTTGTTCTTTGTTAATAAAACTGTTGTCTTTATATGGTTCCAAGAAGTTAAAAATAATCCTCCACCATTCTTTGGATGTTGATAGTTGATAGTAGGATCAGGTGGAGTTACAGTAGAGGTATGACTAATTCTGGTCAATTCTTTTACATTAGACAAGGCCAGATATCAAAATGTTGTGCTGAGTCATCTGCATCATCAATGGGTATCTAAGATTTTTGCTAGGCACGCAACAGTATATAGCTCATGTAGGTAACATTGGCACACAGCGGTAGCTGAAAGGAAATATGGTGCAAGATGGAATTGCCCTTGGGTCTTAAAAAGGACATGCACATTTTAACAAACCAAGCACTTCAGCCACAAAAGTGCCACTCTTTGTGGCTGAGGTGCTTGGTTTGTTTGAACCCCCACAAAACAAGGTAACAATGGGCTTAAGGCACCTAAGGCAACAGTGCTGTTAATGAACTATACTGTGGCAAGATGTTGTTGTCATCATCCTCAGCATCATCCTGACCCTCATCATTGTGTACATCATCCTCATACATTATTAATTCATTACCGCTGGTATCCACCACTATAGAAGTATTTTGATGCAATTGGCGGAAAGGCCTTCCTCGTGGAACTTCAAGATAATTTTTATGAACATCATCTTCTCCACATTTTGAGGAAGTAGCCTCCTACGCTGATCCCGGCACACAAGGTTCCCGGCTGTGCTAAAAACTCTTTCCGAGTACACTCTAGAGGGTGGGCAGCTTAGGCAGTGCAAAGCAAGTTGGTACAAATGTATCCAAATTCCCTTTTTTTCCTCCCAGTATGTAAAGGGACTGTCTGATGTGTCTATTTTTATGCTGTCGTGAAAATAATCCTCCACCATCCTTTGGATGCTGACAGTAGGATCAGGTGTAGTTAAAGCAGAGGTGTCACGTTTTTTGGTCAATTCTTTTAGACCAGAGCAGATGTCAAAATTTGTTGCTGAGTCATCTCCATCATCCCTGGGTCTCTTGGGAAAGCTAAGTTTTATCCTAGCTGCAGTTTAGCGAGAAACTGAAGGAGGAGACGCCTTCCTTACGTAACACTTAAGCTGTCATCTTGCTCACCAGGAGCTCCTTGCAGCTCTTCAGATCTGGGTCAGTTGGAAACAAAGAGAAGACATAGCTCTTAACCGAGGATCAAGTACAGTCGCCAAAATGTAGTGATCCGATTTGATAACTCTTGAATCCCGATGAAGCGAATAAAGTACTTGATCTACAAGTCCGACATACTTAGCGTAATTGCTTTTCCTTTCATCTCCTCCTTCAGTTTCTCAAGCTGCTTTCCCAAAAGTCTAATTAAGGGAATCACTTGACTCAAGCTAGCAGTGTCTGAACTCACTTCACAGATGACTACTTCAAATGGTTTTGGCACCTTGCACAACACGGAAAGTATTCTCTAGTGTCCTTGACTAAAATACATTCCCCCTCCTTTCCCAATGTCATGGCTTGGGGAGTAAGTGTGGATGGCATTTCGCTGTTCCTCCATCCGCAGAAGCATATACAGGGTGGAATTCTACCTTGTCACCACTCTTGCTTTAGTTGGTGGCAGGGCAATTTAAATTGCTCTTGCAGCTGCTCCTACATGTTGTTGCTGAATGCCAGAAATATCCAGATATTTTACTGGCCACAGACAGCATCTCCTGCAGAGTTTTAAAAACCTCTGCACTACACAGTTTATAGTGTGAGCAAAATAGGGATTGTGATGGAATTCACTCAGCTGTAATGCTCTCACAAAATTGGTGGTGTTATCAGAAATGACATATCCTGAGGAGAGTCCAAGCGGGATAAGCCATGTTGCAATGAAATCCCTTAGTTTTGTAACAGATTGTCAGCTGTATGCCTCTTAGTGAAGCTGGTGATACACAGAGTAGCCTGTCTCTGACAAATGTGACATACTTGGGTACATGCTGCTGCTGTTGCTGCTGGTGAAGGCAAATCACCAACCCAGTGTTCTGTCACAGTCATATAATGTTTAGTTTGCCCAGTTCCGCTTGTCCACATATCTGTGGTTAAGTGTACAGTGGGTAGAATGGCATTTTGTAGCCCAATAATTACATTTTTACGAACCTTCAGGTAGAGATGAGGAATAGCTTTTCTAATGAAATGGTGTTATGATGGAATTTTGTAACAAGAACACAAGACCTCAAGTAACTGTCTAAAACCAGCTTCATTAATAGTGGATATTGGATGCAGATCTAATGCTAGCATAGTCGCCATGGCGTCTGTGATCCGCTTTGCGACTGGGTGACAGCTTTCATACTTGCTTCCTCTTGCAAAGGATTGTTTAACAGTCAATTGTTGTAAACTACTAGTAGTCTTCTTCTTGGTCCGCTTCTGGGATGAAGATTCACCCCCAGCAGCAGCAGCAGTGGGACTAACGCTCAAGAATTCTTCTGAGGAATCCTGGAAAGTGGAGGAGTCATCTAGCCTTAGCAACATGGATGCAGGACTAACTCTGATCACTACTGAGGATATTGATGAGGACGGTATTGTGGGTGTAGATTGCAGGCGTCAATCAACATCCTCATTAGCACCCTCGTCGGCTACAGAAATATCCCCCTCATCCTGTTATAATTTCAAAGTGGCATCCTCAATTGGTGTATCACCGGCTACACTTGGGCTGTTCAGACACATATCTGCAGAAATGCTGAAAGGGGCCTTCTTTATGAGTACACTCAGAGTGGTCAGGATTACACAAAGCAATCGTGGATAGACTCTCCTCAGGGAATTGTGTCATTTCTGAATCTGAACATACATTTTCCTCTTATGCCTTACTGTTTTCTTCCAGCTCGGCTTTTACACGTAAAAGTATTTGGTCACCACTTTTGGAGTCTGAATGACAAGGTCTTGCTTGGTCACGACTGACCTTACAAGAAGATAACTCAGTGACAGAACTCACACTCATAGAGAAAGGCGAAGGCCTCATTCTTTCTTTGCCACTGCGTGTGTAGAATGGCATGTTGGCAATTTTTTTTCCTGCAGATAACTTTGGCTGGATTACAGGTCTTTTTTTTTCTTGACCAAGGTAAAAGGTTTTATTTTACATTTTTGTTTCCCTAACTCAAAAACACTATGCACTTGTACATAGGCTTTACCAGATGACGTAGAGGGATTACTATCATCATGACTGGTGCTAGCAGCTGTTTGGTGCTCCTGCTCTTCTGTGTGCTGCTGTGAATCCATTTTGATAACACCATACACTTTGACTGCAAATTCAGAAGAAAAGCCTGCTAGCCCTAGTATTTGTATTTCAGCAATGACAATTAGCAATGGAGCAATGGAGCTCTCCTCTTTGTGTGTAACCTATATAACACAGTGCAATTTGACTTCAAAGTCAGAAGAAAAGCCTGCCAGCCCTAGGATTTGTATTTCAGCAATGATAATTAGCAAATGAAGCAATGGAGCTCTCCTCTTTGTGTGTAACCTATATAACACCATACAATTTGACTGCAGATTTAAACAAAGCCTGCCAGCACTAATATTTGTATTTCAGCAATGACAATTAGCAATGGAGCAATGGAGCTCTCCTCTTTGTGTGTTACCTATATAACACTGTACATTATGGGACTGCAGATTTAAAAGACAGAGCCTGCCCTATTAATTCTATTTCAGGTATGACAATTAGCAATGTAGCAATGGAGCTCTCCTGAATGTCACTGTAGACTTTGAAAAACACTGCTACCCCCACCTCTTTCTACCTATGTTGCTGCCCAACTGCTCTACAGACTGTGCTGCCCTTTCTGTGTCCCTCTGTGATATGGCGCTGGATCGCCGTGGAGGGTGGTACTTATAGAATCCAAAACTCTTGAGATCCAATGACGTTACAATGACGTTTTGCCTCATTTTCAAATCCGAAAAAGCACGAAAGGGCCGAGCCGAGCCAGCTCTGTACTCGGATCTGCTAAGTTCAGGTATGTTTGGTTCTCTGGGAACCGAGCCTGAGCATCTCTAATTACATGTAAATCTCAGGTAGGTATCATACCACTGCGTCCAGAGTGTTCTGTCTTGTTCACAAACAGTCAAACATCCACTTAGACTTAATTTGGTGGAAAAATATTTTCAAAGTGTGGGTTATTTTTTTATACAAATAAACTCCATAAAACGTATGATTAACAAATGTACAGTCGTGGCCAAAAGTTTTCAGAATGACACATATTGGTTTTCACAAAGGTTGCTGCTTCAGTGTTTTTAGACCTTTTTGTCAGATGTTGCCATGGTATACTGAAGTTAAATTACAAGCATTTCATAAGTGTCAAATTCTTCTATTGACAATTACATTAAGTTTATGCAAAGAGTCAATATTTGCAGACCCTTCTTTTTAAGAGCACTGCAATTTCGCCCTGGCATGCTGTTACTCACCTTCTGGGCCATATACGGACCAATGGCAGCCCATTTTTGCTTAATTGATGCTTGGAGTTTGTCAGAATTTGTGGGTTTTTGTTTGTCCACCCGCCTCTTGAGGATTGACCACAAGTTCTCAATGGGATTAAGGTCTGGAGAGTTTCCTGGCCATGAATCCAAAATTTTTATGTTTCGATCCCGAGTCACTTAGTTATCACTTTTGCCTTATGGCAAGGTGCTCCATCATACTGAAAAAGGCATTGATTGTCACCAAACTGTTCCTGGATGGTTGGGAGAAGTTGCTCTTGGAGGATGTTTTGGTATCATTGTTTATTCATGGATGTGTTCTTAGGTAATATTGTGAGTGAGCCCACTCCATCGACTGAGAAGCAGCCCCACACATGAATGGTCTCAGGATGCTTTACTGTTGGCATGACACAGTACTGATGGTAGCGCTCACCCTCTCCTTCGCCGGACAAGCGTTTTTCCAGATGCCCCAAACTATCTGAAAGGGGATTCATCAGAGAAAATGACTTTACCCCAGTCCTCAGCAGTCCAATCCTTGTACCTTTTGCAGAATATCAGTCTGTCCCTGATGTTTCCTGGAGAGAAGTGGATTCTTTGCTGGCTTTCTTGAAACCAGGCCATCCTCCAACAGTCTTCGCCTCACTGTGCGTGCCGATTATTATTATTATTATTATCATTTATTTGTTAGGCGCCACAAGATTTCCGCAGCGCCGTACACAGAGCAAACAGTAGACTATACAGGGTGAGACAGTACAGAACAATAAACAAAAATACCAATGCTTCAGAAACTCCAGGCAGGCTAATACAGTAGAGGCGGAGCAGAAGAACAGGTGTGGAACAAGAGGGAAGAAGGCCCTGCTCATATGAGCTTACATCCTAAGGGAGGTTAAAACAAAATAGACACAAGGGGAGGAAGTTGAAGTATGGGGGAAAAAGGACCAGGAGGAGAGAGGGTAGAACATTAGAAGAAGATGAGGGGTTAGGTGGAAAGTTGGTAGGCTTTGAGGAACAGGTGAGTTTTGAGTGCTCGTTTGAAGGAGCACAGATTAGGAGAGAGACGAATGGAGCGAGGGAGGTCATTCCAGTGAAGGGGGGCCGCATGGGAGATGTCCTCAGACTTGCCTGCTGCCTTTCCTGAGCAAGCTCTGCACTGGTGGTGCCCCGATCCCGCAGCTGAATCAACTTTAGGAGACGGTTCTGGCACTTGCTGGACATTCTTGGGCACCCTGAAGCCCTTTTCACAACTATTGAACCTCTCTCCTTGAAGTTCTTGATGATCCGATAAATGATTGATTTAGGTGCCATCTTACTAGCAGCAATATACTTGTCTGTGAAGCCCTTTTTGTGCAAAGCAATGATGATTGCACGTGTTTCCTTGCAGTTAACCATGGTTATTACAAAAGTGGAAGCTGCTCAAATCAATTTATAGGCCATAACAGGTGCTGAAAGGGTGGGGTTATCCTTCAAGGAAAATTAACATGGTTAACAGAGGAAGAACAATGATTTCAAGCACCACCCTCCTTTTAAAGCTTCCGGTCTGTTATTCTAACTCAATCAGCATGACAGAGTGATCTCCAGGCTTGTCCTCACCAACACTCTTACCTGTGTTAATGAGAGAATCGTGACCCTTTTATGGTAGCTGGTCCATTTGTGGCAGGGCTGAAATGAAGTGGAAATGTTGTTTTTGGGATAAAGTTCATTGTCATGACAAAGAGGGATTTTGAAATTAATTGCATTTCATCTGATCACTCTTCATGACATTCTGAAATATATGCAAATTGCCATAATAAACACTGAGGCAACAGACTTTGTGAAAAATAATATTTGTGTCATTCTCAAAACTTTTGGCCATGACTGTATTTATACCTTTGACACTTGACACTATACCTTTGAATATGTAAACCTTTGATCATGTTTAACATATATTTCTTCTTTATTTCTGTTTTATAAGCTCTGGCTCTGACTCTGGCACAAGTAGAAATTATAAAGGATGCTACCCCCAATGGGATGAAGGGAACCTCCCAGACCTTCTGAGAATCCATATCCTTATGAGTGCTAACTCTGCACCTAGTACATTACCTCACAGAAAACAACATCATGCTTCTGGATTACCTTGTGGAATGTGGACAGGATAAACACAATATTTAAAAGAGAAAAAGCCACAACATACTTTGGCACTACACCCTGACTTAACTTTCCTCCATGAAATACATTCTAAACATTTGATAATTCCGCATTAAAAGACTCTTGAGGGTAAATTTATCAGGCTGCGGGTTTGAAAAAGTGGAGATTTTGCCCATAGCAATCAATCAGATTCTAGCTGTCATTTTGTAGAATGTACTAAATGAAAGCTAACTGGAATCTAATTGGTTGTTATAGGCAACATCTAAACTTTTTCAAACCCGCAGGTTGATAAATTTATCCCCTGGTTTCCGGAGTGTACCTCAGCGCCCATTGTCACCCGAAAAAAGATGGGTGGCAATAAAAACTTATGGTACACAATATCAGATGTAGTCCAGGAAGTAAATGTATCAAGCTGCGATTTTTTCATAGAAAACGGAACATGCTTGTTAAAAATAATAAACCCAGCAAACATGCAACGTGAACTCTGCTTGTATAGTGTTCAAGCAGCCCGAATCGAATGAGAATAATAGAGCCCCAAGCTCTATTTATAGTCTATGGAGAATTCCCATGCCATCATGGGAAACCCCTTAGACTATAAAAGAGCTTGCGGCTTTATTATACTCTTTAGCGTCGCGTTGCTTATACAGCATATAAGCAAAGTGCCTGTCGTTTGTTTACTGGGTTTATTTTTTTTAGCAAGCATGTTCCGGTTTGAATAAACAAAATTTGGGTCTGCCTGACCTGAAGAAAGAAAACTTCAATCAACATGGAATTACAAATATGAGGGTCACCATGAACTGAAGATCAGACAATTTAATTTAAGCATGGACATTTGGATATACAAATATTTGGGTACATCTTCATACACCTTATTTTGAAATAGAAATATTTATGGACATGGTTTACAAGCATTTTTAGATTAAAAGCTGCTGACAAAAGAAGAAGACATCATATTGGTGAGTATATGGGGTTTTATTATTTTTAATAAAATGTAGTGGTGTAAAGAGAGTGTTTTATGTATTTATTGGGGTTTTATTATGTTTATTAAATTGTTGTGGTGTTAAACAGGGTGTTGTGGTTTTTTAACATTTTATTTTGTGGAACTACAGGTAACAGCCAGCCATGGGTGTCAGGCCATGTTGGCACTTGTGGTTCTCCAAGTGCCAGCATGCCCTGGCTGCCATGTGTATGCTGGTGCTTGTAGTTATACAAGCATAAGAATGCCCAGACTGTTTAGTGCAGCCCTGCATGGCTGGGACTTGTAGTTCTACAAAACAAAATGGCGTCTGTTTGTTTTTTTAAAGCTTTAATCGCCGTTATTACCCTACACCCACCACACAGGAGTGTAGGAAGAGCCCTAGTGCTTTCAGCACTGGGCAGGTTATTCCTAGAGGGGGAGCCCACTCAGTAGGGAATCCAGCCTAGTGCTGAACAGCCTGGGGTTGGTTTGTCTTTATTTCAGGGAGACCCCTGCTGCCTGTCCCCCTGCTATAGTGCAAACTGCTCCAGTTGGTTTGCCTAGTGCTGGTTACGTACAAATCGGACAGCAAACAACCTATTGGATCCTCTTCAGTCAGGCTTTCGCTCTCAACGCTCCACAGAGACTGAGTTGACCAAGGTTGTCAATGATTTGATCACAGCAACAAGTAAAAACCATTACTCTCTTCTAATTCTCCTGGATCTCTCTGCTGCATTTGACACTATTGACCACACTCTCCTCATAAAAACGCTACAATCCCTAGGTCTTGAGGGCACTGTCCTATCCTGGTTTTCATCCTACCTATCTAATCGCTCTTTCAGTGTTAATTTCTCTGGATCCACCTCTGCTCCGCTTCCTTTATCAGTTGGAGTACCGCAAGGCTCGGTCCTGTGTCCTCTGCTATTCTCTATCTACACCACTTCTCTTGGAAAACTAATAAGCTCATTTGGATTTCAGTATCATCTCTATGCGGATGATACACAAATCTATCTATCCTCTCCTGATCTTTCACCATCTGTGTTGTCTCGCGTTACTGACTGTCTTTCTGCCATTTCATCTTGGATGTCTTCTCGCCAACTCAAACTCAATCTTTCAAAACTGAATTAATAATATTCCCACCCAAAAACAGAAGCTTCCTGCCTGACATTTTTATTTCTGTTGATAACATGACCATAAATCACACCAAGCAAGCTCGCTGCCTAGGTGTTATCCTTGACTCACAACTATTATTTATTCCCCACATCAACTCGATATCTAAATCATGTTACATACATCTAAAGAACATTCCCAGAATAGGCACACAAGACACAGCAAAAACCTTAATTCATGCACTCATCATCTCCCACATGGACTATTGCAATTCCCTCCTTACTGGTCTTCCTAAAGTCAGACTTGAATCCCTACAATTTATTATACATGCAGCAGCTAGATTGATTTTCCTTGCAAACTGTTCTTCCTCTGCTGAGCCACTATGTCAGTCTCTACATTGGTTGCCTGTATTTCAACGAATCCAATATAAAATTCTTCTACTAACATACAAGGCCGTTAACAAAATTGCACCGACATACATTTCTTCACTTGTCTCAAAATATCTCCCTACTCGACACCTCCGTTCTGCACAAGATCTGAGTCTCTCTTCCACTCTCATCACATCCTCCCATTCTCGGTTACAGGGCTTTTCGGGCAGTACCCACTTTGTGGAATTCCCTCCCTCACACAGTAAGACTTTCCTCTTGTCTCCAAACCTTCAAACATACTCTGAAAACCCAGCTCTTCAGACAAATATAGAGGTGTCCCTGTGAGCCCTGGATCTGGTGCCCGAGAAGAGGGTGAAGATGCCCGCTGCCGCTGTGCCCCTAGAGGAGCTGAATATGGCCCTGGCTGCTGTGCCCATGAAGAGGGTGAAGAAAGAAGAGGAGAAGTACTCACCGTTCCAGCGATCCAGCGTTGGTAAGTATTTCTTCCTCTCCACAGGTCTTGGCAGTGGAAGAAGGATGAGCCAATCAGGGCTCACCTTTCTCCGCTGGTCAATCAGCGGCCAAATAGGTGAACCATTCGCGGCTCACCTCCGGCCGCTTGAAAGATTGGCACCGCGGCAAGCCAATCAGCGCTCGCGGCGGTGCCCAGTGATGACGCCGCGCCGGCGAGTCTATAAACCGCCGGCCTCTGCCATCTTGCCAGAAGTTCGTCGGCGGAGAAGAGAGAGGACGTCGTGGGACATCCGGAGCGGCGGATCAAGACAAAGAAGATGCCGGAAGTGGCAGGGTGCCCTTGTCAGGGCAAGGAGCTACCCTGCCACTGTCACTCACCGCCGGAGACGTCGATGGGGAGCGCCCCCACCCAGAAGAGAGGAAGAGGGCCGCGCCTGAGACGCCGGCTGGGAGCCCTTGTAAGGGCTGAGAGCGCCCCCGCCCTTAGAACAGCTGGAGGATCCGCGCCGAAGCGGAGAAGAGGCGCCGCCGGCTGGAGGGTCTGGAAGACCCACAGAAAGAAGGCTTCGGGGCAAGTTGAGTATCTTGCGCAGAGCAGGTAAGTATATTCAGTGTTAGGTCAGGCACAAGGCCCGTGGCTACTGTCGGGTGATAGGCCCGTGGCACAAGTCAGGGACACAAGGCCCAGGGAGCTGGGCAATAGGCCCTATTAGGTAGTGGGCCAGTAGGCCATAAAGTGTTAAAAGGGCACAAGGCCCTAGTTAGCTAGCCAGTCAAAGGGCTGATAGCCCATAGTGTATTAAGGGCACAAGGCCCTTGTAGTTAGATAGTGGCCTAGATGCCATAGCGAGGAAGAGTTAGGCAGGGGCTAGTGCCCCTGGGAGACAGGGCACAAGGCCCCAGTTAGAGGCCTAGAGGCCAAAGTAGAAGGGCACAAGGCCCTAGTCAGTGGGATCAGAGCCCAAGGTAGAGAGTGGGCTAAGGCCCATAGGCAGAGCACCAGGCTCTGTAATTAGCTGGACAGAAAGGCCCATGGTGTAGGGCATAAGGCCCTGGTGGTGTAGTCAGTGGCGTGAGAGCTCTGAGTAGTGTAGGGCGCGGTCCTGTGTGTGAGGTGAGTACACTGAGAGGAGGAAGGTAACAGTAGAGCAGAAGGCTCATGTTGGTGCTGTAGTAACTGTCTGGCTAGCTAGCAGCTGTGTACTCGTGTGATTAGCTTGCCATATACTGTAGCAGTGTATTATTCTGTCTGTGTGGCGAATATTGCTTGTATATTGTATTTTGGTGTGCTGTATATTCCTTTCCAGGTGCAAGACATCAGGCCCCCATTAAAGGTAGGCTCTTGTACTTGTTGTTTTCCTGTACTAACCTGTACTCTGGGGACAAGTGTAGTTACAAGCTTACACATAGCCAGGGAAAGAACACACATAGTTTTCCCATCCCATAGGTCCCTGAGGTTACGCTGGTTTCCAGAGGTGGTGATCGAGTACCTCACTGGCAGTGCGGCACAGCTCAATTGAGTTCCAGGGGCGGCCCGTGGTTCTGGTTGCGTGTCCCAGTCCTAAGTTCCGTGCAGGTTCTCTGGCGGTTCCGGAGTGGGATACGTGTTCCGTCTGAGTGGAAGCAGTCGGGCGGTTCATCGCGGTGACGACCACCTGTTCCGTGCAGCAGTCACCTCTCAGGTTGGTGTGCTGTTCCAGTGAGCCTTGTTCGGGCCTTGTGCAGCCTGTCCTTAGGACTCCGTGGTTGACCCCCTAGCAAGAAGACAGACTTCTTGGTACGACCTGGGTGAGGGTGTTAGGAACAGCCCTCCGGAATAGACCGTGAACACCGGCTGGTGTTCCCCGTAGAGTACAGTGAGTAGGTCCCTTTAGTACACCACACTCAGTTAGTGTTATAGTCGTTTATTCTAGTTGCATTGCTGGCCATTAGAGAGTTTAACACTATTGCTTGCCTTGTTTGAGTAGTACATACTCAAAAATCTGAATGTGAATCTCTCTCATGTGATCAATATATATCTAGAGTCCTGGCAGAGCCGGATTTTCACCTCATGGGGCCCTAGGCAAGATATCGGTTTGTGCCCCCCCATCACACACACAGTGGCCCCTCACACACACATAATACACGCACGCAGTGGCCCCACACACACACACACATAATACACGCACGCAGTGGCCCCTCACATACACATAATACACACACACACAGTGGCCCCTCACATACACATAATACGCACACACACAGTGGCCCCTCACATACACATAATACACACACACAGCATAGCAATATACTACAACCCCCCCAACTTACCTTTTTCCATCCACGAGCTGTACACTCTTCCCTCTCTTCACACATGGGACAGCACCTGTTATGTGGTGCACGTCCCATGTGACACAGAGCAGGCCACACAGAGGAGGGAGGGAGGTTACCAGCCATCACACTAGCCCCTCCCCCATCTCCTGGCACCCGACCCCCCCTCCCCCAACTCATAGCACTCCCCCTCACCCGCATGAGTCTCGGGGGTGGGGGGGTGCCAGTCGGGGAAGGGGCCACAATTGTTATTTTTTTATTTTTTTTTTATATTTTGTCTCCCCCCCTTCTGGGCCCCCTGAGAGCCGCTAGGCCCTAGGCATGTGCCTAGGTTGCCTAGTGGTAAATCTGGCCCTGCCACTGCCTTTGTAGAATGGCATGTTGGCAATTTTATTTTTTTCTGCAGTTAACTTTGCCTTGATTACAGGTGTTATTTTCTTTACCAAGGTAAAAGCTATATTTTTACATTTTTGTTCCCCTGACTTAAAACTAGAGATGGTCACTGACCCCCGAGTTTTGGTTTTGGTTATGAATCTGGATTACCTTCGTGTTTTGGTTTTGGTTTTGGTTTTGGCAAAACTACCTTGCGTGTTTTGGTTTTGGTTTTGATTTTGTTTGGTTTTGTTTTGCTATTTTTGTAAAAAATACAATTTTTTTGGTCTAAAATAACCTAATTTAGTGCTCCTCCTGTTTCTTGGATAAGTGAGGTAATTCTAAAGCTAATAAATTATAAGAAAAAACAGTTTAATCCCCTTAATTCTAACACTTGCCTGCAAATTATACAGACAAACCTGGTTGTCTTCCCCTCCATCTTTGACTATTGGCAATGTAGCCATAGTCTTTGGGTGTATATTACACCCTCCACTTGTAGTTAAATAGAAAAAAATCAGCCTGCATTGACTGTACGTTAAATAGAAATGGACAAAGGCAGTTTGGTATCTGTCTGCATCAGACCCCCTCTCCACTAGCAGTAAAATAGAAAACTATTCTGCTGTTATAGACTGTAGAATATAAATAGAAATGGACAAAGACAGTTTGGTGGCAGTCTGTGTATGACACCCTACTCTTATCGTGAAATTGACAAAACAGCAGCCTTTCAAGATTGTACGTGATATAGAAATGCCCCAAGTCCCTTTCCTATTTGGGGGTAGATTGCACCCTACACTTATACTTATACTTATTTTTTTTGGGGTGTGTTTTTTTCCCTGATTTAAAAAGACTATGTACTTTTACATAGGCTTTACCAGATGACGTACAGGGAAGACTACCATCAGGACTGGTGCCAGCACCTGCTTGCTGATCCTGTTTGTATGTGGACTGCTTTGAATCCATTTTAATGAGCTCAAAGCACTTGTAGTGCAAAATAATAAATAGATAGTGCTGCTAGATAAGACTTTCAACACCCGAAAAATTGTAGTTTCACACTGGGGAATATGGGACACCCCAAAACACTTGTAGTGCAAAATAATCAATAGATAGTGCTGCTAGATAAGACTATTTGCAGCCAGAAAAATTATTATTTCACACTGGGGAATATGAAACACCCCAAAGCACTTGTAGTTCAAAATATTCAATAGATAGTGCTGCTAGAGAAGACTTTATGCAGCCTGAAAAATTGTTGTTTCACACTGGGGACTATGGGACACCCCAAAGCACTTGTAGTGCAAAATATTCAATAGCTAGTGCTGCTAGATAAGACTTTCTGCAGCCAGAAAAATTGTGGTTTCACACTGGGGAATATGGGGCACCCCAAAGCACTTGTAGTGCAAAATATTCAATAGATAGTGCTGCTAGATTAGACTTTCTGCAGCCAGAAAAATTATTGTTTCACACTGGGGAATATGGGACACCCCAAAGCACTTGTAGTGCAAAATATTCAAAAAAAATCCTCCTCTATCCTCCTCTCTTCCTGCTCTATCAATTGCTAGAAGAATTGCTAGCAGAATTTCAATAATAATTGAAAGAATAAGGTATACAATAATTGCTCTGTCCCTGCTCTAATGCTGCCTGTGACCTAACCCTGCTCTCTCCCTCTGTCAAATGGCGATGGATTGCTGTGGAGGCGGGTATTTATGCATTTCAAATATCATGAGAACCGAGCTCTAAGATCCGACGACGTCATGATGGGTTCGGATCTCGGGGAACTGAGCCCACCCATCTCTACTTAAAACCACTATGCACTTTAACATAGGCTTTAGCAGATGACATAGAGGAACTAGCATCATCATGACTGGTGCCAGCAGTTGTTTGGTGCTACTGGTATTCTGTGGACTGATGTGAATACATATCGATGGCACAGGACAATGTGACTGGAGACTTTTAAGAACAATGCCACCCCTATTATTTTTGTTTCAGCACTGACAATGAGCACTGGCACGTAGACTGTAGACTGGCAAGAACACTCACTACCACCTCTCCTGTTTCTGTGTGAGCTATGGCACAGTGCAATGTCAATGGAGACTTTTAAAAACACTACCAGCCCTATTATTTCTGTTTCAGCACTGAACACTGCCACCTCTCCTGTTTCTGTGTGAGCTATGGCACAGTGCAATGTCAATGGAGACTTTTAAAAACAATACCAGCCCTATTATTTCTGTTTCAGCACTGAACACTGCCACCTCTCCTGTTTCTGTTTGAGCTATGGCACAGTACAATGTCACTGGAGACTTTTAAGAATACTGCCAGCCCTCCTCTTTCTCTTTCATTAATGATGCTGCCCAACTGCACTGGAGACTACTAAGAACACTGCTACCCCTTCTGTGTCTCCCTGTGAAATGTCGCTGGATCTCCGTGTAGGGCAGTACTTATATAATCCAAAACTCTCTAGATCCGACAATGCAACAATGACATTTTGCCTCGTTTTCAGTTATGAGGGCGCACGTAAGTACCAAGCCGGCTCGGCTTGGTACTCGGATCTGTAATGTTTGGGTGGGCTCGGTTTTCGGAAAATAGAGGCTGAGCATCTCTAATAAAAACATGGTATGCTTGTTGGTTGAATGAAATATAATGTATTTTATAGATACCTTAGCTAGTTCTGGCAAGAACACTCATTATGATTATATGTACACTTCAGTGTGTTATTTAAGGTTCAGGTTATAGGAAATGTGTCATGTCTGATATCATTTTAATCCCCTATTCATCAGCAGCTGTCCGGTTCATTCGCCGAAGAGATCGCATATTGCATACTCTAGTTATTGATGTTAGGGAATAAATAGTCAGAGTGATACCAAACTGTAAAATGCTAATGAACTAGTTGTAACTGGTTTCTGGCCGGGAGAATCATCTGGAATGTTGACCCTCAGCCTTTGAAGGGGTTGTTTGAACTAGCCTATGACCTGTTTACATTGGACCCACCTCAAGCCTGGACCTATAGAAGCAAGCCACGTCATCTGCATTGTTCTCTCTGTAACACTGAATGTATATAATCATAGCTGTGCTCCCACACACCGCTTTCTGATACTACATTCAGTATTGCGCTACAAAATGACCTGGTAGCCTCCAGATTTGATGAAGACATGCACATGTTCAAGACACCAGGGGTAAATGTATCAAGCTGCAAGTTTCTGGCACATTTGAAAAGTGGAGATGTTGCCTATAGCAACCAATCAAAATCTAGCTGTCATTTTGTAGAATGTACTAAATATATGATAATTAAAATCTGATTGGTTGCTATAGGCAACATCTCCACTTTTCAAACCCGCCAGGAAATCGCAGCTTGATACATTTAACCCCCAGGACTGTTTAAAGCTTCATTTTACTTTTTGCAAACATAGGGATGTGTTTTACCAAAAAGCTCTCATTTGTTTTCTCAGGTATCCACAACACAGCTTCCAGAAGGAATTTTTTTGTTTTATAATTGTTTTAAATTTTATTTAACTTTTACTTATTCACAGATCAGCATATTACAATATTTAGCAGGGGTGGGTAAGATGTGAAGAATATTAAGAATCAGTGTGCTGTGTTATTTCTCTGTGTGCAGGTCTGACTACTGATATCTTCTGAGCATGTGTGAGGCTCTGTATTCTTCTTCTATGTATAAATCAACTTCATAGCTAGGCCACATATATGCCACATGTATGCTGAGCTCCTGTATTTCACACTGCACCACTCACCAACGGTCACAGTATTATCATCAGTATCCCTGCCATAAATCCCCTGCTAACAGATTGTACATCAACTGAATACAATTCCTGGGTGTATACTATTTCTGTGCTTCAAAAAGAGCAATTATATCTATTTTTAAGTTAGCCAAAGCTGGACTTACCTTTCAGTGGATCCACCAATTTATGAATTTGGGGCACAGAAGCAGGAAACGCGCCCATTTATATTAGTTCTTAAAGTATCATGTAGCCGCAAATATACTGGGATCCACAACAAACAATCGAACATGAATTCCACTAGTCAAACTTCCAATACACTGATCAAGGCTCATATATGACTGCTTTATATGGACAAAATGTCAGATAATTGGACCCTATTATAAAGTAAGCCTTTTCCATCTCATGGACTGACATCACAATATGCCAATACATCATAATATGACAAGACATCACAGATTCATCACAGGATAATCTTTGTCAGATATATTTCTATCCTGTGGGGTGTAGAAGCAAAATTGATTTATAGGTGACTGAAAAATTTTGGTGAGAACTACTATATATCCAAATTTCAGAAACTGTGGTAAGTGATGTTAATTCTCCACTTTAGACGCTCTACATAGCTTTACCTCTGTCTTTGCATTATAGGTTACACGTCTTGCTCTTTTTATTAACATTTATTCCATGCTTTGATCAGTAGGTGATGTACTTCTACCAAGTGTTCATCCCTTCACGACCATTTTTTTGATTGGTTAATGCAGTCCACTGTGATTCATATCAAGCAGTTAGCAGCATTAATAGTTGCAAGGAATAATTGATTTGCTAAATTTGAGATAAATGTTTAAAATGCAGCTTATCTGCTTTCACAGATGTTTGAGTTGGAGCAGTGGGTGCATGGAGGCTTAAACTGATGCCGCAACCAAAGCACACGTGTAATCACCAGGAACATGCTACCGTAACTCACGTAAGTGGCACATGATTGACATGATTGACATATTATGAGTATAGCCATGTTCTGCACAGACCACATTGGTGTGGTCTGAGCAGAACAGTATATGACCTAATCTGTTTTTTCCCTATTTCTCTTTATTACCGTTTTTTTATTGTGCAATGTTGGAAGGTATGGCTTCAGCATGAAGGGTGGAAAAGCAGTGCTAACCTGTAACATTACAGATCATGATTTGACCTGTGCTCATTTTTTCAACACTTGCCCATAGAGTTATTTGGATTCTACGACGACTGTATATAACATAAAACATATCTTTTTCATTTGCAGTCATCCCGGAGACTACCACTGTGTTTTGCCTCCGTTAATGAGCCCAGAAGAGTTACAGAGCATTAAAACCACGGCACTTGTCCCAACCCAACAAAAGAAGTTCAATTCAAAGTAGAAAGTGAGTACTTGGGTATAGTGAAGACGGACTCCATTGGAAGTATTCATTCTCAAATGATTGTAGAGTGATTTGACCCAGAGTCACTGTGATAATGAGGATAATAAACATCATTACTCCCTGAAGAAAATATGCAAATTAACCACTCCTATTCAGGAAAATGGACTCCTGGCAAATTCCATTGACATGGATTCATTGGATCAATCTATCCCCTCTGTTTTTTTTTGGTTTTTAGAACATGGCACAGGTTTGTGCTGAGACATAATTATATCTAGAGAACTTCATATGCTAAGCAGAAAATCTGGTCCGACACTGATGAGCCCTAACAATGGCGGCCTAGAAAAGCCCTAGTGCTTTTTTTATGCATCTCAGAAGTTTGTTCTCCAGAATTAGAGTCACTCATTTGGAAATTGTCATTAGAGATTAGTTTAAAACTCTCCCTAACCCTTTCATTGTTTCAGTAAGATGGTCTCCATAGTCATTCACATACTGTCCATTCTAAATAGTCCGTTCTCCTATTTGCTAATTTTTATATGTTTAAAATGATTATCCTTCGATAGTGTGAACATATTATGCAGCACTTTACAGAGAATGTTTAATTTACATTATCCTCCTATCAGCAACATCTACTTTCCATTTGAATTTCTCACTTCTTCTTAAACGCCAATGGGTTGACTCCTCCAAACTGCCCCACCCTCAAATATAAGATATGATTTGCATATTAAAACCTGAAATAATGACACGGGCATGTGAATGAATTTGGTGAACTAAGGTCACAGTTTTATTAATTGATGGAAAAAATATTGGCAATGAAAGCGGATGCAGGCAAGCTACCTGTTAATACCAAATACCTTATCAAGATACCTTATAGGGATGGCTAGCTGTGCCATAAATCCTGGTGCTACTTTACAGCATCAGAAAGACTCCACCCCCTCTGATACCCAGGGCACCTGCACGGCTGACCCCCTACAGAGACAGGATCAGGTAGGAAGCCATAAACACGTGCACTCTGTATTAACCACTGCCTGCACTGCTTTCCTGCCAACGCAGTCTGTCTTTATAATACATGCAGACCACCACCAGATGACCCTAGTAAGGCCGCCAGACTAGTATAAATTTGCTTAATAAACAACCCAAATCCGTGTCCGTGAGATGTATCCCATCCGGCCTATAGAGGTGAGAATGACAAAACTTAATCACTGGATGAGGAATTTCCCAACCATCTGATCCCTTCAAGTATTTTGCAACTGATCGGTTAACTTGCTAATCATGTTATCCATTACCAAATACATAAGGGGCCCCCCTCCAAATTAAACAACGAACTATATGTGACCAGCAAATTTTCATACATGGCCAGCTAGCAGCAAACAGCTTCAAGTCCCTAATGATGCGCCATATTAGGCAATTGTTTTACCCATACCCAGGTCTTTGCCCCCAAGATGTATGATCAATAGATCAGGGGTGTGGCTTGTGGCTATTTTATCAAATATCATCCTTTTAAAGGTAGGCCAACACATTTCTCTTCTACCAATCCATTGCAATGTCACCAGGATGGGGCACTTGGATGTGTCCTACGCCAATGGGTGTTTGGCAGCTGAATAAACAAAAAATGCCCAAACACTCAGACTTGAAGAGGTGGCGTGTCAAGATTTGTATTAAAAAAAATATCCCCAAGTTCATTATACCTCAAAACAACACATAAGGGTTACCAAGAATTTATTACAAGGATGCACCCAGTGGTGGACTGGCCAATGTGTCAGCTTGCCTGATGGCAAGTGGGCCCCCTTAAACATTATATGATATGTTAAAAATGTAAAATGACCTTTTAGTAGCTTGAAAATATAATAGAAGTTTAAATATTAATACTGTATACTGCATGCAACTAAAATTTCCGTTGTATTACTTTTTTAACAAAATAATTTTTTGAGGATACTTTATATTTAAGACTATAATAAATAACTCTGAAAAAATAATTCTGATTTGGGTTATGTGAGGCTGATGCATACGTTGTATATGCTTGGATCGTTGCTATTTTGACTGCGTAATGAAGCTTAGTTGGGAATCCCAGCCTGGGATCATGACGTGCAGCCAAAGTCAACTTTCTACTGCATATATTGCAAAAGCAGCAAATATTTTTCATTGCGTCTGCCTCAGTTTTTCGTCAGCTTTTCACCTCGTACTTGCTGTGTTTTATAAAGGGTATGTATTTAATTAATATTTTTTATATACTTTGGCCATATGCCCTTTAATTTAAATATAATGTATTTTGTTACATTGTATAATATTAGTGCAAAAATACTAGGTAGTATAAATATTTAAGCTGCAGTCTCAAATAATAATATATACACATAATGCAAGTCCAATAAATAATGATACCTTTTATTTACTCTGTAGTTAATATGACTGTGATTGTTAAAATTGTTGTTAATAATAGATGCATCCATAAAACATATTTCGATCGACAAGTTCTTGTGGCGAGGTCCATTATGTATTTCTAGCAGAAACACGTAATGGACCTCGCTACCATACTGTAGAAATTTGTCAAAATGCGCTACAACAGTTTACAAACAAAATGCAGAATACAGCATCACAATAATAATAACAACTTATTATTTTCCAATGCAAATGTACACATAGCCAACTTATGGCAAAAGCTGGATTCAACATTTAATTGTAGATCTTTATTTTTCCCAAAGTGGAGTATGTTTTAATTTCAGGAATATTACCACTACCAGAATGGAAAAGAAAAAAGCATGAATCAGTTTAGCATTATTATTCGTCATGTGCTTAAATGTGTTATCTGTGAGAGACTGCTTTCATTTGTGCCAAGCAATGATGGCACAGGAAGGGACTTTTTGATTTATTAGGGCAAATTCAATTAACTTTTCAGTCTGTGATTATGCACGGCTGCACGAGTCCCAATACCGCAACATTGCGGATTTCCGTGCGCACTCCATAGGGTTCCAAAGGGAAATCTGCAATGTTGCGGTACCGTATTGTCACTTAACATGCGCAGCCGCGCGCAATTGCGGACCAAAAAGCTAATTCAATATGCCCCATTGACTGAAAAATGTTTGACTCAGTACAGATGGAGCTGCAAGCTACCATGGCCAGTATAATGGTTTACAAAGTAAAATTGCTGAAGTGGCTGATCAGCATGTTCATATATGGTGCTATGCCCATGTGTTAGGAACCCCTCCAGCCGGCACAACACAACCCGGAATCTACTCTGCCAATCAGGTGTTCACTGGAGCCCCTGATGGTGGGGACAGACTGGGCCGCAGACTGACAGAGGGTCGTGAAGTGTGTACTGACTGGGGAGAACCCAGGCAAGCGGAGTGGAGTCCAAGCAGAGGTCAAGGGCCGGCAGCAGATAGCAGATCCGATAAACAAGCCAGGGTCCGGGGTCACGAGCAGACAGGATGGTCGGTATACAAGCCAGAGGTCAAGGTCACGAGAAACACAGGCAGGGTCCAAATCCAGGCAAGGGGTCATACACGGGTAGTCAATAGGATTTCCAAGAGACAGGAACAAGACACAGAGCAGGTCAGCAGACTGGAACAGAAACTATAACCGGCAGTGAGGCTGCAGACCTCACTGCCTTAAATACTAGTGGCCACCAATCAGAGCCTAGCTCTGAATCACACACAGCCCCCTGCCTGATTAATGTATCAGGCATTAATCAGCCCACAGGCTTGTTAAATCAAGCCACAGTAAGTTTTACCTTCTGCGCATGCGGGCGTCGGCTTCCTCCGTTGCCGGGACGCAGCATAGGGCATAGAGCTTCCGACTGTTGCCTTGGCAACGGTCGGCCAGGATCCAGAAGTGACGCCCCGGTCGTCATGGCGACGGCCGGGATGTTGGAAGAAGGTAATGAGTGCCGCGGCGGTGCCCGCGGCCGCCGCGACTGTCTAACACCATGTCTTGAATTTGGTAATAACTGAAAGAACAAAGTATTGCGTGTCTGCAGTTTCTTTTTTCAAGTTGCTCAAGAATTTAGAAATTTTTTTGAAAACATCATACAAAAGAATGGCTGAATGGATAGACGTTTTTGGAAAACATCTAGGACAAGAAAAAATTAAAGCGATTAAAGCTAATTGGTGAGACAAGATGGTCAGGAAAATCCAATGCAGCAATAAGTATATTTGAACGTTTTGATGATGCAGCGTTAGTACTTTTGTAAATCTATTGACATACTTATCACTGATACAAGATTCAGAAAACTTTGATGCAAAAACATAACAAGAAGCAAATGTTTTACTTCAAAGTCTTCTAAAGTTTGAAACAATATTGACAGCATTTAGTTACTTGTAAATATTTGAAACTACAGCCCTGTTATCAAGTTATTTACAGACAAGTGGTTTAGATATGTTTACTGCATGGGGTTTAATAGATTCAGCTGTAGTAATGTTGAAGGAAGAGACAAAAATATTTGATAACGTTCACAGCAAGGCATTGGATTTTGTAAATGTATTGACAAGATTTTCAAAGTTGAATATGGATGTAAAACAAACATTGGAAGGTATTATTAAGCTTTCTCCAAAAATCAGCAAAGATCAAGTATTATTGGAATTTGTTTTCTTTTGTTTTGAACTTTAATGTGTTAAAGCTGTTGCTTAATGATGGTGAGAATATGGATTACAGTTGCAACAAGTGTAACATTTGTAGCACTTGCCCATTGTATATACTTCACGACAAGGCATATGGTAACCTTTATAAACTTTATAAAGTCATCTGTACACTATCAGTTACTCAAGTCCAATGTGAGAGGACATTTTCAAAGCTAAAAATGATAAAGACAAGGCTAAGAAATTCACTGTCTGAGGAGAACTTGGAATCATACATGTTGCTATCAATTGAAAAGGAATTGTCAGATGAATTGGATGCAGAAACAATTATTGACAGATTGACACAATCATCTAGTGAAATCAAACAATTGCTCTTATTATAGTGGATTTCATGAAATATGATTTTGAACTACCTGTTAAAGTATAAAATGTTCAGTACAAGCAAACTATTTAAAAACAGACACCATTTATTTAAAATAAAATAAAATAATCTCTATTTTCATTTACTATCAACTGTATAATGCCAGTAATATGTACAATATATGTACACTCTAATTACTAAAAAATATACATTTATTTCACCAAAAAATTAATTGTACCCTTTTACACATGTATTTGTATTTTTTGAAAATTGTATTTATTTCTTTTAAAAAATAAATGATTGCCTTATAGTTGTGGGTGGGCCAACTTTGTCTCCTGGCAACCAATATTTTTGGAACCCAGTCCGCCACTGGATGCACCCTGCTGGCAGGCAACACATATCGGTCCAATTGCCAAACATAAGAATGGGGATAGACTGTGAAAGAGATAGGAAAGGAGCAACCCATATGAAGTGCTCATGCTGTGAAATCCTTCTTTGAGGAAAAATAAGGAAATCCCTTTATGCTCCCAATTCCAAAAGTGACGAGCAGATGATCCCTTGGTTGGCATAATGGAATGGAAGATTAGAATTTGGTGGGTATAATATATTTGGTGGGTATAATATATTTTTTATACACGACTGACTTCCAACCGCCCAACCTTTTGATGCACTCCACGGAGGCCCCTTCTACTGCCATGGAGGTGGCTGCACTAATTCTAAATGAATGTGTGCTGTAATTGGCCTGATTCAAACCCATTCCTGCAGCACATTTCTTAAATAGAACATTAAATTGATGTTTAGTAAAGGGTGCCTCATCCAAATGAAGCAACCAGATGTGACTCCCAGCAGGTCTAACCATTGAATACTCCCTGGAAATAGCCACTGGACATACCGTGGTATCTGGATGTGCCGTCATTGTGATCTAACGCCCCTTACCAAGTTGATCTTTTTTGGATTTATGAAGCTTACACAGCAGTCCCTGCATCTGATAAACAAGCATTTCTAACTAACAAACCAGCATTAATCAATGTCTTGGACGGCGCCACTAACTCGCCTATTCTAAAGGCACAAAAAAAAAGCTATGGAAAAGGCCGTACAAAAAAGTAAACCTTCAAACTCCAAAACTGTAAACTCCATAGCTTTATCTATCAGCATGCGTAACATATTAATATCTATGGGACGTCTAGTGTCAGCTACTGGTCTCATATTCGCACAACCCTGCAAAGCTTTCCTAATCAAGAAGACATAAAGGATATTCCGGCCAAAGTAGATGACATTAATGCCTTGGAAAACCCAAGCTTTAATTTGTGTGATACAATTTCCCGGTGGTAGTCACATTTGCAACGGCGGGAATCCTGACAGCACTTACAGTGGCACTGAAATTATAAATGCTGTAATTGAGACCTGCACTCAATTCTGACTTGCTTAAAAACTGACTTTCAACAATTCCGGCATTACAACATAGCTACAGTGAGATTCACATCACTTACAAGTGGGACTGTTAAATTTATGATATTAAGGGGGCAATCCGAGAACCCGGCGGGTGTCTACTCTCCCTTCCTAAAACACATTACATGTTATGTGCTGTCGGGATTCTCATCGTTGCAAACTCCTACCCCACCCACAAATTCCACCATTAGTTTTAAGTCAGAATGTTGATCTCCCGCATTACCAAAAAAAAGAACCCACTCACGTCATTCTGCTTTGTATATCTTCAGGGTGGAGGGAGCCAATGATGCCTCAGTAAGTCCTTCCATGCCGGCTCGACCACACATGAGAAGGACAGGGAGTACAATCAGCGTCAACATCAGGAGTCAATTCCCTAATCTTAGACCAGTTAAAACAGGAAAGTGAATCAGCTAATGTGTTGTCAAAACCTGGAACATGTTGGGCCCTTAATACAATATTATGTCCCAGGCAATGCAAAACCAGGGGGTAAATGTATCAATATGCGGGTTCTTCAACACCCGCGTGTTCAGCCTCTTCCGCGATTAAATTTCAAGCGGCGCTGCATTGTAAAGGGAAGTTAACCCTTTACAATGCAGCGCCGCTTGAAATTTAATTGCGGAAGAGGCTGAACACGCGGGTGTTGAAGAACCCGCATATTGATACATTTACCCCCAGGTGCCTAATGAGCCTAATTGCGGGAGGAGAGGTTAAGATCTTTATAGCCTGAAGTGCACCCAAATTATCGCACTAGAAAACTATTTCACGATCATGAAGATGATGAGCTCAAAGCTACAAAGCCACAATGACGGGGAAAAGCTCCAGTACAAGCAAATTGGCAGTCAAATCCGATGAAAACTATTTAGTAGGCCATAACACAACACTCCAAGACCTTTCCAAAAAAGCCCCAAAAACTACCGCTCCCGCTGCATCTGTAAAGACACCTACTGGATATAGCCAGCTTCATCCAAATCCATTGTCACAAATCGGGATCTTAGCCGCACTTACCTTAATCCGCCGCTGTCATATCACGGCTACCTGGGTCCCTTCTGGTCATCTGCAGCATTCCCTTTCCCACACCTCCGTTTGTAAACAAACACATACTGTTTGTTCTGCTGCATGGGCGCGGCCATCTTGAATGCAGTCAGGTGATCATTCCAGACCAACCAGATTCAGAAATTGTCATCACATGAACTGATCAGCCAATAGTTGTTTGGGACATCCTATTTAAACCTGCTGCTGTGATCTGTTCATTGCCAGAACAACACACTTCTCTCCAGAGGATAGTTCTTGGCTCCAGGTTCCAGTGTTTCTGTCTGCATTACAAAGTGCAGTGTTCCTGTCAGCATTACAAAGTGCACTGTTCCTGTCAGCATTACAAAGTGCACTGTTCCTGTCAGCATTTCCAGACTGCTCATTCCCCTGCTATATTTTACATTCAGCAAGAACATGAGCAGGAAGATCATCCAACCTGCTAGTTTCTGTTTCAGTCCTGCTCCAGCTAGGCCCAAGGGTCAATCGAATCAAGAAATTCAGACGACCGTGATATCCATACCCCATTAAAATGGACCAAAAACTTATCTAAAAAAATAGCCTAACTCCCGCTTTCACCCTGGTTACATCTGCGATAGCCCTTTCTAGCTTACGGCAATAAACTTTTCCCATACAGATCACGCGAAAGTTCAGAGACCCAATAATGATTGCACTTGTTTGAGTGAAACTTTAATCGGCCTCCTGA
This sequence comes from Mixophyes fleayi, assembly GCF_038048845.1. Taxonomy (NCBI): domain Eukaryota; kingdom Metazoa; phylum Chordata; class Amphibia; order Anura; family Limnodynastidae; genus Mixophyes; species Mixophyes fleayi. Next base: position 180,000,072 of record NC_134402.1, on the reverse strand, counting down.
AAAACCCAATTCTGTCTCTCAATTTTCTGCTTTAACTGTAGGGAGGCAACAGCAACCAACTATTGTGTTTATTTCTATGCGTAAGAAAACTAAGCTTGTGGTAGGACCTTCGGTATTCTCGTGTGCAATGGGAGCACCGAAAACTTGGAAAACGGCTTTAACATCACAACACGCTAGACCACAGTAAGGCGCTAAGAGGGGCCACAAATATGAAAGTTGTCTAGATAATGAGATATGTCAAGGTGCCTGGTGCCATCTGTCACGCACCAATGCAAAAAACGAGCTAAAAACGCTCTAAATAAGCACATCAAACAGATCACCCTTTAGGAGGCGTCTGTCCACAAAGAAACCTTCCGTGGTATGAAAACCCATAAAATGGAAAGCTGATGGGTGCAAAAGCAAAAGACGGAACGCCGACTCGATGTCCACTATTGCCATCGATGCCCCGCCCCAAAATCTCTCACTAGGCCAAGCGCAAACTCAAAATCCATATAACCCAACTTATCGGGTTGGAATCAATGGCATCCTTCACCGAATCGCCTTCTGGAAAAGATAAATGATGAATGAAACAAAACTTACCTGAGATTTTATTGCGGACCACGCCTATCGGTGAAACCACCAAATCGACCCAGTGAGGGAAAGGGAAAAGACCACAGATACAACCTAAATGGATTTCTTTATTTTTTCAGCCAATTTATCTGGGTGTTGATATGCTGATTTAAAATTCTTGCTAGCTACAATATGAATGTCTCTTGTAATCGGCAATCTAAATCCATCTCTAAAACCACAAAGTAAAAAATTAGCTGCTTCACAATCTGGATAAAGCAGGAGCCACCTTGACGAGACATCCACAGAAACAGGAGTTGGGGTTCTATTTAGGAGGAGCCGATTGGAAAGTCTTCCTAGGGGGCTGGGATCCCGATCCACGAATGCAGTCTGTAGTTGGGTGCCAACTGCCGCAACGCAAGCAGACATGTTTAAATCTGCACTGGGTCCCTTAGCACACTGCGAGTTGTTATATGCAAAATATTTGTTGCCACACAGAAAGTCCTGGCCTGAGCTGCCTGGAAAGGACTGCCTCCTGTACTGCCCAGTTGCCTGACTGACTGTATAAGTGTCACGGGCACTAGGAGTCTTTACCCAGGGATCACCAGGTGATAAGCTTACCAGAGCAGTATAGGTGGTAATATTGTACTCTGGTAGCGGGGTGATCACGGAACAGGAGACAGCAGATGATAGAGATGCTCAGGAAAGTCTATGACTAGCAGCACTGGTAATAGATATGTAGTAATACACGAGGAACTGAATGGACAAAGGACACGTGAGGGTAGTCAGTGGTCTGCGGTAGCAAGTTGTACCACTGCTATAGTGAGGAGGAATGTCCAACAGAAACGAGGAGGTGATGAGAGTCAGCGGTCTGCGTTTAGCAAGTTGTACCGCTGTCTGGGTGAAGGAATGTGATCCAGGTGAAGGTATCCGGGAAGTCAGTGGTCTGCGTTAGCAAGTTGTACCACTGCTATGTGAGAGGACACTGGAACAGGTGACACTGGAAACAGGAATCAGTGGTCTGCCTCTAGCAAGTTGTACCACTGAATATATATGTGAGGAGGAGCACGGGGAGAGACTGCAATAGAGAGGATACACGGGCACCTTGAACTTGATCAACAATGACATGCACAATATAGTAATGACGAACAGCACTGCAATAATATAAAGTCATAGAAACTATCCGAGCAAAAGATAACACAGTCAATGATGGCAAAAGTCTCAGCGGATAGTAAGCTCCAGAGGAGAACAACTCAGTCCAGCAAGATATGCAATACACCAGCACAGTCAATGAGAAGTATGCATACCGTGGTTCAGGAGCAGGCTGTCAGACAGGAGTGCAGAGATACCTGAACGGCTGGAGGCCGGCAGGATGCGAAGTCCCTGGAGGGTGAACCGGTAATCAAGTAGGTGCAGCGCACAGGTAGGTAGACCAGCAGGGGAACAAATACTCAGGAAGCAGTAGTATGTAGAACTGGACTCCTGGAGGACCCTGAAGAGTAGCGATGGTCTAGACGAGATGAAAGCAGTGAGGCGCAGATCCGATGCAGACTGGCGAGTAGAGACCAGCAGGAACACTGAGAAGCACGGAGAGCGGATCAGCTGCTGAAGACACGAGTAGAACTGAGGAGTAGCAGCCAGCAGGACTCTGCAGGTACACGGAGGTAGCGGATAGCAACCAGCAGGTGCAGCCACGATGAAACACGGGAGAGCAGAGCTGAGCTGGAACTGTTGAGCACGGAGAGCAGCGGATAGGAATCAGTTGTAGCAGTCTCGATGAAACACGGGAGAGTTGAGATGAGCTGAAGACTGAAGCGCACGGAGGCAGCAGATAGGAATCAGCCAAACAGTCACGATGAAACACAGGAGGGTTGAAGTGGTCAGAGGACTGTAGTGCACGGAGGCAGCGGATAGGAATCAGCTAACAGTCACGATGAAACACAGCAGAGTTGAAGTGGTCTGAAGACTGTAGTGCACGGAGGCAGCGGATAGGAATCAGCTAACAGTCACGATGAAACACAGCAGAGTTGAAGTGGTCTGAAGACTGTAGTGCACGGAGGCAGCGGATAGGAATCAGCTAACAGTCACGATGAAACACAGCAGAGTTGAAGTGGTCTGAAGACTGTAGTGCACGGAGGCAGCGGATAGGAATCAGCTAACAGTCACGATGAAACACAGGAGAGTTGAAGTGGTCTGAAGACTGTAGTGCACGGAGGCAGCGGATAGGAATCAGCTAACAGTCACGATGAAACACAGGAGAGTTGAAGTGGTCTGGAAACCACAGGAGTAGAAGTGGTCTGGAAACCACAGGAATCAGCAGCGCTGAATACACGAGGAAACACAGGAACACCTTCAGAGGCTCATGGGGAATGAGACTCCAAGATCAGGCAACGAGGTATGGACAGCAGGTAAATAGGGAGTGTTGCCTGATCAGCCAATTAAGTTAAAGGAACAGGTACTGAAGGTTTTGAAAGGGCTGCGCATGCGCAGACCCTCAGGATGGTGGACGGCCACGGTTCCTAAACATACGGGAAGAAGCACTCACAGTCCGGTGAGTGACAATAAGACTGCTGTACTGCTACCCAAATCTCTATATCTTTAAAAACGAAAGGGATGCTAGCCTCACCGGATACTGTTTCATGAAATTCTTCATCATAAAAAAGATTTGGGCTTTCAGCTGGAAAAATTGGGTTTTAACATAAGGCCCTTGCGATGAGGTCATGCGATGAGGTCATGTTGTGCGCAAATACAGCCAGGGGAAAAGGATATTGTATGGAAAACGATACTGATGCAGGCTGGCAATACAAAGCCTGGTGGGCCAAATTAGGCGTACTATGAAAACTAGAAGCAGGTTGTGCTGGCAGGGATGGGGCAACCAAAAATGGGTGAACAATTGGCGCTGCAGGAGAAATCAAATTGGTGGGACCATAATGTGTTGCTTCTGGAAAGGAGTTGGCAGAAGCACAAATCACTGGAGGGGAGGGTTGTACAGGTAAATGGGAAGGAGGCAAAATGCTTGAGGAAGAAGAAGAAGAGGAGTGGGAAGAGGGTTGTTGTGATCTGGGTGACTGGATGCTGTGAATGGGTACAGCAAAGGGTTGTGCAGCATGCTGAAATTAATTGGCAGGGAATTTGTGTGATGCGAGCAGGGGGCTCTGTGATACAGTCTGTTGATAAAGGACTGCCTCACTATGCACAGAAAGCTGCTTAGGTACATAAGGCTTTTTGGAGTGTGAGGGGTAAATTGCATCAGTCAGGTGCTGTGATAATGTTTCCTGACACAATATGTGCTGGTCCTGCACCTGCAGTACTGAGGAGGCTGAAGGGTTAACTGTGGTGTTATTTGTTACCCAGTGTTGCAATGAATTTTGTGGGTTAAAAAGGGGCTAGCTAGGGCGGGGTTAGCTCAGTTGGAGGGGCAATGGAGGGATGCTACAGAGCGGATGGGGAAGCCTGCAGGCCCTCTCCGCCGCGTCCAGCTCTGTACCTGACACTTATATTGGAGTGATCCCTCCTCTGCCTGAACTCTCCTCCTGACAGTCCGTCCGCACTGCCACATAGAGGCAGGCAATATGTCCGACAATGGTGGAGGGAGAGATGGGGAACTACCGTCCCGAAGGTGGGTGGGTATTCGGGTTTGGTGGCGGCATGTCTGACAGGGTTGAGGAAGGAGAAAAACAGAAACAAAGAGAAAGGAGAAAGAAGAAAAAGAAAATATATAAAAAGGGGTGAAGACAAAGATAAAGTGACATAAGAGTAATGAAAATAATACATTGAAAATAGAAATGAATAAGGAAAGGCAAAATACAGACAAATTAAACTTAAATACAAACAATACAAATTAGATATATGTATCTGTCACTCAGTTGATCCCAGAATGTTCCAGAGAAAAAGGGACATGGGTTTATCACTACAAAGCACACTCCACCCCCTTGTACTCCTATTGGCTATCAGCAAAACTCCTCAGACCTAATCCTTTAAGGTAAGTGCAGTGAGGGTGCAACAGCTCAGCCTTTAACTACTCTCACCCCTATACAGGTCTCTGCACACCATTCTCTCACTTTCTAGACTTTGCTTTAGCTTGCATAGTTGGTTACCATGGCAACTGTGGAGAATAACAGATCTACCCTGGTTAATTTGTAATGCCAGGAGACCATCATCCCTGCTACTCTACAGAGCAAAAATTTGCAGTCAGAGGACAGGATTTTCCACTCTCAATTTTGTTTATTACTGAATCCCTACATACCTCCACGGCAGCAGGGCAGAAGTATGGCCACAGTGCAAAGGGGCATGGCCACAACCCCAGTGGACTGCCAATTACATAAACCTCTTCCCTCAACATTTCCACCTACAGTACAAACTTGCCCCTGGGTGCGACCAGGGCCGCCATCAGGGGGTTACTGGGGCCCTGAGAGACATTTGGGCCCAGACTGAATGACTGACCAGGCCCTTTGAATTTTTTTTTTAATTAATGTCTTAACAATGTTCCTCAATGTTGGCCAGTCTGTCAGTGTCTGGGCGCTGTGCATTGAGGTACATCTGCTGTAAGTAAGTTCATTTGGGAGTGGTTTGTAGTGGTCCAGGGAGGTGGCTTGTGCTTTTTTAAAAAGATTATTACTTTAAATTTGTCCCTTGCGATGTGGTGGATCCCAGTCACAGACTGGGAGCCACAATAAGGCATCAACTACGTCTAGGTAAGTGGGGGATAGGTGAAGAGGGGCAGGAAGGGTGAATAGGTGATGAAGCGAGATGGGGAGATAAGTAATAAAGAGGGACTGGGGTGTAAGGGATGAATAAGGACAGGGAGAGTGAGTTTGTGGTGGAGAGGGAAGGGGAGGGGGAATATGTGACAAAGGGGAAAAGGGAGGGGGATGTGTGATAAATTACATGCAAAACTATATATTTATGAGTGAGGAAAAAAATGTCTAGGTGGGGAGCTCTGGTGAGCATGTAAGGGGCATGTGGGGAACTCTCAGGGGCATATAAGGTGAACATGGGGAGGTCTGAAGGGCATGTGTGAAGATATGGGGGACATTTTCATAGTACATAGTCTATGTGCCTGTGGGTCTATTTTGGAACATGTGGGAGGTCTAGGAGGCATGTGTGGACATTTTTGTGGGTGTCTTTAGGTTATTTTTTTAGTCTCAAAATTAAGGGTACTGTTCACCTCTTTTAAAGGTAGCATGTATGCGTTATATATTTTTATGTACTCTGTTTACTTATTGCGTGGCTTTCCCTATTTCATGTACCTATACATTTTCCAAACAGGCCCCAACATACAAGGATCCAGACAAGAAACCAGCAGCAGGATGTGAAAGCTGCAGTAACAGATTGGAGAGTACAACACAGTCGACCAGCAGCCTCATTCTTCAGCCATTATAATTTTGTTTCCTAACTTCTCTAGCTCTCTATCTTGTTGAAGTCGTATAATTGGATGAACGAAAGTATATTGGTTTAATATTGGTTTGCCGTGCGTATTGCGTTACGTGGCGTGGTGCGTTCGCACGGAAAAATACGCACGCACACACTCGCATTACAACAGTTAGTTATTTATATAATTTCCTATTGGTTCTGTTACACTGTAATTCAGGAGCAGATAGTATTCGGTTTATTATTAGTCTATATATATATATATATATATATATATATATATATATATATAGACTAATAATAAACCGAATACTATCTGCTCCTGAATTATATATATATATATATATATATATATATATATATATAGTGATTATATGTACATTGTAGTGTTATTAAAGGTTTAGGTAATAGGAAAGGTATCATGCCTGATATCATATTGAAGCCCTAATCATCAGCAGCTGTCCGGTGCAGTCAGCAAAGAGATCGCACATTGCATACTTTAGTTATTGATATTAGAGAGTAAACCTTTGTATGATACTGGCTATGAAAAGGAGCAGACCCCCTGGAGAGAAGACCCCCACCTTTGGATTCCTTAGATTGAATCAACCTATTACCTGTCTGGCCTGGACCCACCCAACGTCTGGACCTATAGAAACAATCTACGTCATCTCTATTGTTCACAATAAAACACTGACTGTATATATATTAGCTGCATCTCACTGGGGCCTCAGTCAGCTCTGACACAATATTCTATACAGAATATTGTCCATCGGGTCCCGTGGTTGCGCAGCGTGCGCAAGCGATTGCATTGGTATGTATTATCTTTTGGTATTGGCTGTGCTGTACTGTACTTTATCATAATATACCGTATTTCCCCATGTATAAGACGCACCCATGTATAAGACACACCTTAATTTTGGGGCCCAAAATAAAAAAAAAAACATGTATCAGGTCCTTTTGCCAATCAGACACCATCGGATGGTCGCATACTGGTAATTTGTGCTCTCCCACTCAGAGGATTCATATTCTGCCTTACCCTTGAGACTACAATCGGCCATCAGCACCTGGGTAGTGGAGAACACTTGCTGAACTCGCTGGTGACTTGTTTGCTGCCTGAGATGACTGGGGTCTCCCACTGCCAGCCGGACGTCCCGCGCCATCTGATGCTCTGAGCATGCTGCCCTCCTGGCGGTTGCCAGATTCCCGGGTGCCCTCCGCCTTCTGAGAGTCCCCCCTGGCCCTGGTGGCTCCTAGCTGAGTGCCTTACCTCACTGAGCGCCTATCACGGAGACCAGGGGCTGAAGTTGGAACAGCCCGGCGGACCCGCTACTTCCTGTTATGCGGCAGGACTTCCGGTTCACCCGGATCGATCGGAGTCAGCACCTCATCACTGGAGCCTCTAGTGCAAGTTACCCCCACTGCTCCTCTTAATCGCTGGGTTAAAGCTCGCATAGGGATGGCTCCTGCCAGCGGGGACATGCTGTTCCATACAGCCAGTGGGGACATGCTGTTCCGATTAGCGGGGACTCTTCTCTCACATCCAGGTTCGACTTCTTCATCGATGTAAGTAGCGCTTGCAGTGTATAAGACGCACCTTTTTTTTAGACCCAAAATTTGGGGGGAAAAGGTGCGTCTTATACATGGGGAAATACAGTAATAATGTATTGAAATTGTTGACTATTTACATCTGCTAAAATAAATCACTTTGTGCTTTGGACACACATTCAATTGATTGGGCAATGCTTATTTTAAAACGATAGAATTACTTTAATAATTTGGGGGCTCGTGAGTTAGGAGTTACGTTACCGGCAGGTATGCAACGCTTACGATATTCGGTTCCTCAACAAAGGGTGGATTGACGGACGCGTCGCATAAAGCAGGAAAGAATGTAATGTGTTCAAGACCTGTGGTTCACTGTGTGTTGCGAAACCGAATGTCCGTTGTTGCATAGACTGAAGGAACGTTAATTAGAATCTAGGGACAAGAAAGAAAAATGTTTCTTTTTATTGTCGTTTTACGTTTTAAAGTGTATTGCATTGCTGAGCGTATGTGTATTTCCTGCTGTGCGTACGCGAACTTCAGGTAGCTTTGCCACGTGGTTGAACAATCGTTTTGATAGTTATTATATGCATAGTATAATTACTTGTGAAAGCCTCTGAGACATTATTACTATTGTTGGGAACTTTTGATTTTCTGCGCAGAAAAGGTGTATAGTGTGTGATTTTGTAACGTAGATACACTGTTTATTGTTGAGGTGCTCAGTTGCTGTCTGACGAGGCGGATTGCCCAACTGAAGGACGGTATACAGGGCAGGTATACCGAATGCGAAAACGTGTTTTTCGCAAAGCGCTACCAATAGATCGCAAGGTTTGCTAATAATTAGTATTGGTAGGCAGTGCGATCCGATCGCACCGTAAGTGCGAATTGGTGAAGCAGCTAGGAGGAATTATACTGGAAAGGCAGGTTGATTGTATCGACTTTGCGCTCCCAGCGATAATAAACTCAGCAGATTTTTGTGGTTGAGCCAGGGTATCGAGGAGCTGATAGCCCTTGGGGCCCACAGTGATATTTCTGTATTAGGGATCCTCGCCTGGTGCGAGAAAAGCGAGTGAACGAGGCTAAAGGAAATACGTTCACCGAGCATTATAGATCTCTAGCGGTGAGTATAGTAACAGAGTTTAAATTATTAGGTGGAAAGAACAGAGCATTGCAGTGTGTCTGTATTTCACATTTGGCCGGAAGGAACAGAGCATTGCGGTGTGTCTGTTTTCCGGGTAGAAGGTATATTGTTCAACATGGGTGCTAAGCATACGCTAGAGATGGTCAGTGTACTGCCTAAGGAAGGCCCTATTGGTTCAGCGAGGTTTCTCATGTGTAAGAAATATGGTGCATACGCAACTGTGTATTGTGACACGTGGGTCGGGATGACCAAAGCTTGTGATAGGCCTTTCCCAACAATAGGAAGTTTTAATGCAGAGGTGCTAAATACCGTAAAAGATAAAGTACGGTTGATTAAGTCAACGAAAGTGAGAAATGCACATAATCATTGTTTAAAATCGTGGCAAATGGAAGGTAACACGTGGCAGAGCAGCGAACGCACAGCAGAAGTGAGTGTAAGGAAAAACACGTGTTCAGCGGAAGTAAGCGTACCGGAAACAAGCATTCCGGAAGTGTGCATTGCAAAGCGTGGCGAACTGAGCGCAAACACGCCCCCGATAAATTCGGTCGGGGCGGGAAGTACAGCCAATACCAAAAATGTAAAAACTGTAACTAGTAAGTTGTATGTTGTTTTAAGTAACGTTAAAAGTAATGTTTCAGGACAAAGAAGAGGAACGGTCCCACCAGCAGGGGCAGCTGCTGAAAGTGGTGAGAATAATGAAAAGGTTAACACAGGGGGAGACATCCATTGTACTGCAGCAGCAATTTCAGCAACTAGTTTTAGTGATTTGGTAGACTTACATCCTGTCTGCACAACAGCAGTTCCCAATGGGAAAGCAGACAGGAATAGTGCTGTTCCCTCAAAACATGTAGCAAAGCATGATCCATGCACTAGGTCTGAAACATTTTCAATTTTGTCTGATTTCCCTGATCCTAGGAAAGATTTGACCAAATGTCAGCAGTTTATTAGATATTATGGTAATGTGTATGAGCCAACTAATAACGATTGGCGAGTATTATTGAAGGCCTGTCTTCCTCTCAATACTGATATACAAAAGTTCATTAAGGATTGTATGTTGGAGGAGGATGAATCCTTAACCGAGGATGATAATCAGGACAATATTAAACAAATAATCACACGGTTGGCCACATATTTCCCAGTGATAGTGGACTGGAGAAAATTTTTTAGTATCCAGCAAAAAGATAGTGAAAATGCAACAGACTACTTTTGCAGGGCTCTGATGGAGATGGTCAAATATACTGGGGTACCAGACATAAAAGATAATGAAGATTACAGAGAGGTTGCTGTTCACGTTCTAATGGATGGACTCAGGGAAAACTTGAAAAAAAGGGTGCAAACTTCATTACCATACTGGAGAGGAAGTACTGTAAGTGTTCTCAGGGAGTCAGCTATAGAACATGATAGAAGTATGAATAAACAGAAAGAGACACTAAGTGATAGGGTAATGATAGTAAGTATCCCAGCACTAGAGGGACTGCACACACGACCACCAGCATACAACCCACATAATAAGAAACATAAAAAAATCAGGTGTTTTAAGTGTAACGAAGAAGGCCATTTTGCAAGAGATTGTAAAAAAGAAGAGAAACAACATGAGTTGAGAAAGTGTTTTAGATGCACTAAAATGGGACACCAAGCACAGGACTGTACAATGACAAGAGCGGAAGCAAAGAGACTTGGCCCATCTAAGGGGGAATCACATAGACACCCACAGAGACGGCGCACACAAGTCTCGGAGACTTCTCAACAGTTTCCTGTGCACCTCATAGCAGCCAATGCCTGGGGGGAGAAATATAGCCGACTCTAGGGTTTAAACTGTGGTAAGTAGTAGTGTGCAGGAAACTGATTTTTAAAAGGTAATCTTTGTTGATTTTGTTTGTTCATTTATGTTGTGAAATGTTTGTTTTCCTAAATTGCTAGCCGACGGCAAAGAATAGAAATGTTTGTTGTGTTTTCTGTTTTAAGATAACTATCTTGTTTTTCTTCTCACAGATAAAGGGGACACAAAAGGAGTATAGACTTAGTGATCAAAAGGGGAGATAGAGAAATAGAAGAATCACTCTTGAAAGACAAATTAACAATAGACAATTGGAACACTCTTTTGTTTTAGGCTGCAGTGCCTCATGATAATTTGTTTGGCTGAGAATCATTATCCAACAATGAATTATGTACATACTTTGCTCCAAAATATCGTTTTATGTATTTCAGAGAAAATATGAGTCACTAAGAGTACATTTTTACATTTCTCTATTATAAGTTAGGAAAGTCCGTTGAAAAGGTATGTAGTCAATGAGATACCGAGTTCTTACTGAACAAATGACGGACGACACTGGATGGCACTGTTAAGACCCCCTAGTCAAGTATGGGGAGGGGTCATAGTTAGCAAATAGCTAAGGGGAACAGTGGAATGAATACAGCCATTTCCCCATAGAGTCAGAGTCCAATCCAGCTGTCATTTTGTTGTAAAAATCTCCCTTTCTACATGTATGTTTGTATTCAAACCTTTGTATTCCTATCATTCATTGCTTTCCTATTTCCCATTCTTTACACAAATGCTAATCTCTCTCTCTCTCTCTCTCTCTCTCTCTCTACCCCCCCCCCCTCTCTCTACCCTCTCTCTCTCTCTCTCTCTCTCTGCTCTCTGCTCTGGTAGAGATAAAATCAGACACAGTCTCAACAATGGGGCTAAAACATATTTTTATGTTTTTACATAAGACAAATTCAGAGATACATACACTAGATTGACATGAGTTACAGAAACAGTCAGGGGTTTTGTTTTCATGTGTATAGAAACTGCTGATTTTAAGCAGAAAGGTTCTGTTGTGGAAATACGATTCATGTGTTATAGATTGCATATCTGTTTTGTTTTTTTGTTTTGGCTCGTGCCTCCTGTACAAAAATGTGCCTTTATATGGATGCACAAAGGGTGGGGAGGACAGGAGGACAGAAGAATGCTAGAGGTTAGGCATACAGATATGCATCTCTGTATAGAACATTGGAGTAGGATTTTTACTACAAGATACGACATAATGTGAAACCCTAGAAAATGTAGAATTTTTGTGTTCTATATTTTTTTTCACTGCTAGACAGGCATGTACTGGATACTGTTATATTTGAAGGAAGTGTTATAGAAAGAGACCCCTTTGCCTTTCCCACTTAGTCAAGTAGCTGAATATGAGGTACTGAGAATGACATGTGAGTTGGCAGAGGGAAAATCGATTGATATACATTGGTCTTTAGCATTTTTCTAGTCTAGAGGGCGATGTTGAGGTGACTGAGAAATTGTTTTATAGCAATACCAGAACATGATTAGGACACTACATTGAGGACTTTATACAGTGACACAGTTACCAACTGAAATAGCTGCTAGTAAGGTCCACACTTACACGCACAACCATACAGGGCTGTCACACCAGGGAGAACATAGCTGTCAAATAGACAGCAGGGTTTTATGTGACAGCTAACAAATCTATGTTTTGTTTTGTTTTTCGTTGTATTGTTTTAGTTTTAAAATGTGAACACACACACATGCACGCATACACATATTGGTTAATATAGGAAGATTTGTGTTACCCGAGGGATAAACTGTCTGGAAGGTGAAGAGATGTGGTGAGGAGTCTGGTGGACTCTGGAGAGATGGACAAGGTAGACCAATAGAGCAATCCCATATCCCTCCTGCTGATGGGTTTTTCACCATGCAGGATCCTCAAGTATACACAGGTGTACCAATGAAATATGTCTGGGTAGAGGTGTATTGAAATGTGTCTAATGTATTACTGTATCATACTCAAAGCTTTTGTTATTTAATGTGATAGTCCTAGAGTTATAATAGATGATAGGGGTATTCATGTTATTGATAATAGATGTATAATGTATGAGTAGTGGTAACAAATCACATACTTTCAGTTAGCCATAAACCAGTGTGAACATAAAGTAGTGGTACTCGGTAGAATGAATTGAATAGAATAAGAGTTGGAACTTGATTGAAGTGCCACTAGTCCTTTCCCGCTACCAAAAGATCACCCCTGGGCAGACTCCTAACCTGTCAGTTTTTGAAATGTTCTTGACCCCTTGTAAGATGAGATTGTAACTGGGAGGCTAGGTTAGACCTGGAGAGAAGGTAAATAGTGAGACAGTAACCAAGAACGTCCAAAACACTGTTTCCTGAAAGGTCACACTAACTGTCAGGATGTTGGATCGGGAGAGTAAGTTGTGGAGCAGAAATCTCTTAAGCTTAGGTTATTTGCCAGACAGGTACCAGGTGTAGGCTACCAGCCTCACGGCTTCAAGGGTAGCAGAGACACACTGGTGCCCATACCACCCACTGCAGAGGGGCCAACACTCAGAGAAGGGTCCAAGGGCACTCATGAGTTTGTACTGGAAGGCCTCGAATGCAGTTAGTAGCACCTGAGCCAAAGGCTAAGACTGTTGTCCAGCATGAAGTTGTAGTTTTTCCTCTTTTGTGTTCTCTCATTTCACTCTCTTCTCGGGACGGTTAATACTTTTGATTATTAGCAGGTGACAGAGACTGGTTCAGGTAATGATAAGGAGGTATTGGGGAGGAAGAAGTTAGTAGCATAATCAGTCCAGTCAATTACTCTATTCAATTCCGGGGTAAAGGAAAATTTAGAAACCTTGGAGCTTGGAGAAAGTGCGAGGGGCTATTGTCTGAGTAGCATTACGTCCGTAAGTACGGCGACCCCATAGTTAAAAAGAGACACACCCAGCCATGCCAGTCCAGTAATATTCGGACTTGAGCAGGCATCCTTGAGAATGATTATCATTCTTGGGAGGGAAAGGTTTTAGACCAAGCAAAGTGCTGGGTGTGCTCACGCGTGCCTCAGTGATTATATCAAGTAGGATTAGTTCTCTTTCCACTAAATATTCTTGAGGTACCCGAACTATGGGTGGGAGGTCACTAGGGGAAAAAGTAGGACACCTAGGTCCCTTAGTCGGAAGTCTCCCAATGCTTTGCAAGCCGATCACTCTTAAATCTGAGTATTGAGAGACTGGGAAGAACGAACAGACAATAGCCCGCCCACAAGTGTTGATGAAAAGAACTGGTGACATTATTAGATGTGTGTATATTAACGCAAGCTGAAGGAGATTGCATATGACATTATTGATAGACATAGGATGATGCTATTGATGAACATGAAGTGTTTAAATGTATTTGGAGCTCAAAGACATGCGTTGGACAGAAGAACCTGTTAAACTTGAAGAACTGTAGTAGAGAATTCTGTATAGCTGATACACGTTCTACTGTACCTTGTACCTTTCCAAATAATGTATTAAGTGTTTTATTCCACCCTTGAAGGGCATACAAAAGGTTATCTCCAAGCTCCAGAAGTGTACGGTTTATAGTAAAAGAAGAAGTCGTTTAGAGGATTAAGACTCTCTTATGATAACTTGTTTAGATCTACAAACAGCGTGGACATACACCAAGGGGGATTTGTATTACATAACAATGAAACGTGGTACTGAGATCCTGCTTATAACATCTTTAAGGTGATAGTTTATTGTACTATCAAAGGGTGGACTGTTGAAGTCGTATAATTGGATGAACGAAAGTATATTGGTTTAATATTGGTTTGCCGTGCGTATTGCGAAGCGTACGCCATGTGTTACGTGGCGTGGTGCGTTCGCACGGTAAAATACGCACGCACACACTCGCATTACAACAGTTAGTTATTTATATAATTTCATATTGGTTCTGTTACACTGTAATTCAGGAGCAGATAGTATTCGGTTTATTATTAGTCTATATATATATATATATATATATATATATATATATAGTGATTATATGTACATTGTAGTGTTATTAAAGGTTTAGGTAATAGGAAAGGTGTCATGCCTGATATCATATTGAAGCCCTAATCATCAGCAGCTGTCCGGTGCAGTCAGCAAAGAGATCGCACATTGCATACTTTAGTTATTGATATTAGAGAGTAAACCTTTGTATGATACTGGCTATGAAAAGGAGCAGACCCCCTGGAGAGAAGACCCCCACCTTTGGATTCCTTAGATTGAATCAACCTATTACTTGTCTGGCCTGGACCCACCCAACGTCTGGACCTATAGAAACAATCTACGTCATCTCTATTGTTCACAATAAAACACTGACTGTATATATATTAGCTGCATCTCACTGGGTCCTCAGTCAGCTCTGACACAATATTCTATACAGAATATTGTCCATCGGGTCCCGTGGTTGCGCAGCGTGCGCAAGCGATTGCATTGGTATGTATTATCTTTTGGTATTGGCTGTGCTGTACTGTACTTTATCATAATATAATAATGTATTGAAATTGTTGACTATTTACATCTGCTAAAATAAATCACTTTGTGCTTTGGACACACATTCGATTGATTGGGCAATGCTTATTTTAAAACGATAGAATTACTTTAATAATCTTCTGCTCTTTTTCTTCCTCTATCCCTTGCTGTTCTATATTTCTCACTTTCCTCCACCTGCTGTGTTTCTACCATCCATATATTTCCCTCCTCCCTGCCACCTTCACTCCTTCTCGTCCTCTCCAATCTTACCCTCTCTCCACAGACTTTCAGGACAGTGAAAATCAGCTTGAGGCACAAAGACCAGAGACCAGCCATTAATCTTCATGTGAGTGAAAATTTTATTTTTTTTCAGCTGATTTTACACTTGCTTGCCTGGGCAGCAGGCCTCCATTCTACACCGTACTGGGCCCCGCAGTTCCTGGTGGCAGCCCTGTGTGGGACAGTGGAACACAGCCCTAAAATGGGGACTGACATCTGGACAGTTGGAAGTGTTATGTACGTCTAGTCGCTATCCAATAACGATTGTCCACTTCCAGTGATGTGGTTCCAAAGCAAAAAGTGATTTAATAGCAAAAAGTAGCAGAGTAATAATCCAAATAAAATAAGTACAGCCGTTACTTAGCAGGTGCACTGGATCCAGTTTACAGTCATTCAGTCCTGAAGTCTGTAGTCAGAGAGACTGAATACTGGTCACAGAACCCCTGCTTATATACAATAAGTGATACAGAGAAAACAAAACAGCTAATATGGCATGTTTCCATAGGTTCAGGCTTCATGAAGGTCCAGTGTAATGCAGGTCATTGGCCAGTTGAAACAATGCCGTCCAATGGTGGGAGTCAGCTCTCCAGAAGATGCATACTAATCTTCCCGCCAAGAACTAGTTCAAACTGGTCTATTTACATTACACAGACAATACCATTTCAGATCACTTATTCCCTATCATCCATAACTAGCATACGCACCGTGCGATCCTTTAGGCGAATTAACCGGATGTCTGCGAATAAATAGGGGATTTGAATGATACCAGACATGATATGTGAGCTGAACCTTAGATCTCACTAACGTGTACATAACATTATAATAATTAACCATAACCTTTGCTATATTTCATTACAAATAACTATGTTTTAATATGAACTAATTACAAAAGTATGTATTCATGTAAATGTGTGTATAAGTGTTTGCACGTGTTGCGGTTGATTACGCTCCTCGACGTTGTAGCTTGTTTTTTTTGCAAAATTTTAGACATAGACAATCGGATTGATAGATATTAATTTGAAATGACCATATCCAATTATCTGACTTTGACGGCTCTACCCTTTGATAGTGTGTGAAACTATCACTTAATTATGCTTTCGATGTCAGGATTGTAATGCAGTTCTTCAGTGACCACGGTACCTGTACCCCTCACCCCCATTACATTCTCATTTTCAGTGTTTACCTCAGTAGAACGCTTTCCACACTTCCACACTGTAGGGACATATAAGACACATAAGCCAATCACTAAGATGACACCAAGTATAACGATAAGGAGTTTACCTATGCTAGCAACCATTTCCTGTAGCCACTCTTCTAGACCAGAGAACCAATTTGCAGGATTCAACCATGAGAACCATCTTGCCACCTCTTCTCCAACCTCATATAATGAAGAATTATGGTTCCACCGGAATTCCCATTTTAGTTGCAGAATTTCGTCCATTTTCCGGTCTATGACTTCCTTGGGGTCGTCAGTAATATTGGTGATGTACGTGCAACATTTGACACCAAACTGGGGGGCCAAAGTCACACAATATCCACCAGTAATAGACGTGAGGTAATTCAGCACCAGTTTATGTTGCACCAACTACTTCTTATACCTACCCGTATACCTGAAAGTGTCATCACTCACCTGTTCCTTAAAGCCTACCAATCATCCACCTAACCCCTCACCTACTCTGCTCGCTCTTCCCTCTCTCCCCTGGTATCACCGCTCCCGCTTGTGTCTGTTTCGTCCACCCTCACTTAGGATGTAAGCTCGTTTGAGCAGGGCACTTCTTCCCTCGTGTCTCCACACCTGTTCTTCTGCTCCGTCCTTACTCCATTTGTCTGTCCCGGAGTTTCTGAAGCACTGGTACTTTGTGTTTACTGTTCTGTACTGTTTAACCCTGTATGGTTTACTGTTTGTACTATGTACGGCACTGCGGACACCTTGTGGCGCCTAACAAATAAATGATAATAATAATAATAATAATAATAATAATCATACATCTCGGTGATATTGTCTATCAATTTAGCTAGGTCCTGAATATACTTAAAATTTAAAGTTCCCCGAGAGATTCTGGTGGGATCCAATGCGACCATAATCTGGAAACCAGTGGTTTCCCTAATCAGTTTTGTAGCTACACATTCTTTACCAGGAATCATGTATCTTTTGTTACGATGTTCATACTGTGTGTGTATGTATGGTGGGGATGTAGTCCTATGGATATCAATCATTTCATCATGTGTAATGGTCATAATGTTGGGAACTAATTTGCCTAGAAAGCACAAACCCATGGAATTTGGAGTTAACCAGGAATAAGCCCTTCTCCCACAAACATAGTAGACATCATCTGGGAGGACATATGGTACAGTACAATCATTGATAATATCACACAAAGTTTTGACTAAACTACCCATGAGCAGTGTGACAGGATGGACCACCTATGCCACCCTGTCTGTTATTGCTGGGAACCGGCTGGGCTTACTTTGCCACCGTTCCCTTTTGTTATCCCAAATATGCCCTCTTGCCGCAAAAGGAGGAGCTTACGATGCTGCCACCACTGAGCTCCTTCTATGGCACTCAGAACACGTTCCTTCTGGGTAACTGACGCTGCTAGTGTACCTCGTTGCTGGTGTAACCAGGCTGGTACTCCTGATCTCTCACTATAGATCAGGGTTGCTGTGGATGGATCCCCCCCTGGCCTATCACACTAACCAGGGCTGCATGGGTAGCAGAAAGAGCGGTGGTACTGGAAAAGCTTGGGTCCAAACCTCAGACAGCCGGAGAACGGATTAGATTTTAGGGTCTAATCGGCAGGTCACAGGATTACAGCAATATTGAAGATGTTTTCAAGCAGGTCTTGAAGCAAGATGTTTATTTGTTCTCACTGGTTAAAGGTCCCAGTGATCAGGTCAGTTGAAATCAGAAGAATACATTTCAGTGTACAAGTTAGTGCATTTTATACAGATTTGGACACAGGCTATTTTTAGAATCAGGATTTAACACCTTTTACCAAAACATGGATTTACATGCATTTCAAAGCCACTAATATTTATACTTAGCTATGAAATTCTTAAAAACCTTGCTGTGATTTCCTGGATCTTATTTCAGAGGCAGGAGACCCACTAGCAAGTCAAAAGGTCTGACTGGCATGAATACTTCAGACAGTTGCCGAATACACATTCCCACAGAACAAAAAAAAAAAAAAAAAAACCAAAACAAGCCACTTCCCCACATCACAATACACTAAAGGCTTGGTAAATAAAGGCTCATTGCATCAGATATATACATCAGACATAATGCATTTCCTCTAGAGAGGCTTAACAGAAAAAGCATGTTTTCTACCTTGGTCTCAAAAATAACGATTTCCTATCTCAAAATATACAGTATTTTAATACTGTACTGCATTGGCAATTGGTATAAGTGCATTGGCAATTTATAGAAATAAGCAGCCTGCACTATTTCCTTTAAATAAATTTATACCAAAAGTTATTTATCAGTGATCCAGTCACAAGTTGTGTCTCCATTTGTTCGAGACAAGTGTCGGCTTGGATAATATTTTGACAATAACCTATAGGGACTTTCTCAATGGATACTCTCCTATGCCTGCTAATACGTCCTAGTCTATGATGTCCATCACTATTCTTGTTCATTGGCGACCTTGAAAGTCTCCCATCAAAACTGGTGTGGCGAGCCATTGTCTGATCAGGTAGGTCAGCTTCCCAATTCTCCAGTCTCTCTACCTGTGAGATATTTAGACACAGCAAAGACCAATCTACGGAGTATTGGCGAAGCTTTAGTCTAGGGGACCTAGAGATATTATACCTCCCGTCTATGGACCTCCCTCCCCGTAATTTGAGGACCTCAGAGATGTTTAGTGGGAACAGCACTAGTCCTATGTTATGCTGTCCCTGAGGCACATGAGAGCACACCCAGCACTCGGTTTGGTTTAAGACCTTACCCACTAGGGAGTGATAATCCTCCAGAGGATGCCCGCCCAGTTTCAGATTACTATTGGACTGGCATCACTGGATGCACCTCTCGTCAACTAGAGTATCACAGTACTTACAGATACAATATTCCTCAGACAATAGCCCCTCACACTGCCTCCGAGTTCCAGAGTTAGCAGATTGTCACGGTTTGGTATTCTGGACTCTGGATCCGTTCAATAGGTGTTATAGGAACGGATCCTCGGGGAGTGAGAGTATGGTAACACACTGGCAAGTGGTAGTAGTAGCCCGAAGGTAAACAGATGACAGATGCAGGATAAAAGTACAATCAGCAGTTTAATGATGACTGGATGAATTAACAGGAAAGTCTTGATATATATATAGACACTAGGAACGTAGTACAAGGTGGGCGGAGCCACCGGCAATATCATATGCAATGTGAACAATCAGCATGTAATATAGATATGGCATAGAATGAACAGTCCAGCAATAAGGTGGAAAGAATAAGGCAGCAGGTATATGGTATCACAATAGAGCAACACACATCAAAGGGAAGAGTAACAATCCAGGTAGCAATATATCACAATAGATGCGGCAGGGATCCGGTACCATACAATGCCTTAATACTTTCATTAATACATGAACAGTTCAGCCAGAGAAGAGAACAACAAGCAGCTTGAGCGGTATAGCCCGTGGAGTATCACACAGCAGAGACAGGTCCAGCTTGAGCTGTATATTCAGTGGAGTAGCACACAGCAGAGGCAGGTGCAGCTTGAGCTGTATAGCCCGTGGAGTATCACACAGCAGAGACAAGTGCAGCTTGAGCTGTATAGCAGTGGAATATCACACAGCAGAGACAGGTGCAGCTTGAGCTGTATAGTCCGTGGAGTAGCACACAGCAGAGACAGGTGCAGCTTGAGCTGTATAGCCCGTGGAGTATCACACAGCAGAGACAGGTGCAGCTTGAGATGTATAGTCCTTAACAGCAACACAGCAAAGGCACTGACAATCCAGGTGAGAGCACATGGAATAGGTAGGAACCTAACCAGGCAGGTAACTTGATCAACAGGCCCAGAGGAAAGGGAGGAAGTGCCTTTTCAAGTCTGGAGCCAAAACAGGAACCAATAGGAATCTTAATTAGAAGTAGACAGGTAATCAGTCTGCGCATGCGCAGATCAGAACTTAGAGGTTTGAAGTCTGTTAATGAGAAACAGGTGAATGTCTCAGTCTTTGTCTATGGAAGCCAAATGAGCAGCGTGTGACACAGATCTTTTCATGACCCCTGAACCAAGTCTGACAATAGGCTGTATGGATTGTTCTAGCAACCTTTCCTCCAACTCCACTTCACCAGTGTCATTACCAGACCCTTCTTCCGTCATCCATCCTCCTTCACAAAAATGAAGGGTGTCTTAAAAAGAATAAAAATAAGAAAAATCCTGGAACAAGAAAAAAACAAAAACCACCACCCAAATGCTGGGATGATAGTCTGGGCAACATCCTTGGCTCAGGTGTCTTAGCTGCAGTCTTTAGGTCTCCCTAAACAGGTTTACAAGTGACAGATCCGTGTCGTCGGTCTCAGTTTTGTCTCGGACCTTCTCCGGGTTGCTGACTTTCCTGCAGTGAGTGGAATGGACCCAAGTGTCTCTTTCTGCTACCTTCAGAGATCTGGTACTGGTCATCAGCACTTGGTACGGGCCTTCCCAATGGTCTGTTAAACAACCTGAGCGTAAGATCATAACATATTCCCCAGGTTCAACATCATGATAGTTTGTTTCTGGCATACCAGGTGACAGCATTTACAGCTTTTGTTGTTGTTGTTTTAGCAGTCTGCTCATTTTTATGAGATATTGCACAGTCACTTCCTTATTACACTTCAAATTGTCCTGTGGACTTATGATCAAATGAGGTTGTCTGCCAAAAATGGAGGACAGATTAATAGGATGTCTGAGAGTGGTTCTGATTCTATGGAGGACTAAATGCAAAGCTTCTGGCCACGCCAACCCAGTTTCAGCCATTATCTTACTCAGCTTGTTCTTAATGGTACCATTTACCCTTTCCACTTTACCACTGGTTTGTGGTCGGTAAGGAGTATGATGTCTGCTATTGATTCCCATGAGTTTACGCATGTTCTGAAAGTTATCTCCTGTAAAATGGGTATCCCCCCTAACACTTTCAATTAATCTAGGGATACCATATCTGCACACAAATTCACAAACAATTTTCCTCGCAGTGAAAACAGCAGTATTAGTGGCTGATGGATATGCCTCTACCCAACTGGAAAACACATCAGTACGCACTAACACATATTTGAAATTCTTGCAAGGTGGTAATTGGCTATAGTCAATTTGTATTACCTCAAAAGGTCCGTCTGTAGGAGGGATATGGGATGGCTCAGTTGTTATTGTGTTCCCGACATTTTTCCTCAAACAAGTAAGAAAGGACATTGCTTTCTTTCCGGCTTGAGAAGAAAAGCCAGGAGTACACCAGTATGCTTTAACCAGTTTACACATACCTTCTTTACCCAGATGAGTCAGACCATGTGCTGCCTCAGTTAGGCCTGGGTAATGTGCCCTGTAAACCACAAGCCTACCTTGCCCATCCCTCCAGAGTTCCGAGGACTCTTGACCACATCCCTTCACCTTCCAGATCGCCTTTTCCTGTAGGGAACACAAATCTTGCATTTCAATCAATCTCTGAGTGTCTGTTGTCTGAAAAACTATAATTTTTTCCATTGATACAGTTACAGGTAACCCTGCTGCCCATTTGGCAGCTTCATTCGCCCTGTCATTGCCCACTGACACCGGGTCTTCCTCAGATGTCTGGGCTTTGCACTTCATGATGGCTACTGCCTTGGGTAACTGAAACGCTGTTAAAAGTCCTTTTATGTGTTGTGTGCTGCTGGTGTGCCTGCTGCTGTTGTAAAGTTCCTTAGATGCCAGAGGGCCATGAAATCATGCACTACCCCGAAGGCGTACCTTGAATCAGTGTATATATTAACTGACTTACCCTTTGCCAACTCACACGCTCTCCTTAGTGCCACTAGTTCGGCAACTTGGGCTGAATGAGGTGGGCCAAGGGGTTCAGCTTCTATAACATCCTGGTCATCTACAACAGCGTAACCGGTGCATAGTTCTCCTGTCTCAGTCTGTCTATGACAACAACCGTCCGTGTAAAACATAAAATCCACTTTTTATAAGGGGGTATCACGTATTTCGGGCCTTGCAGTAAAAGTCTAGTTCAGATATTCCATACAATCATGTGCATCAGCATTTGTGCAAAACTCATCCTCAACCAGAGTCTCTTCACCTCCCACCCTTTGTGCATCTTGAGGCACATATGGTAGGTATGTTGCTGGTTTTAAAGTATTGCACTGTTTGATGGTGATGTTTGCAGGTGCCATCAGAGCTAGTTCCCACTTTGTGAACCTTGCCGAAGAGACATGTCTGGTTTGAGCTGAATTCAGCAGAGCAGATACCGCATGAGGTGTATATACAGTTGAATCATGTCCTAACACTACCTCCTCACTCTTACTTACCAGAAGAGCGGTTGCTGCTACACTTCTTAGACACGTTGGGAGTGATTTTGCCTCAGTGTCCAATTGTGCACTGTAGTATGCTACCGGTATCCTAGCGTCACCATGTTTCTGCATGAGGACAACTGCTGCACAACCATCAGCTTCCGTACAGTATAACTCAAAGGGCTTTTCATAATCAGGTATTCCCAATGCAGGTGCTCTAGTTAGACTATCTTTAAGATCAAAGAATGCCTGCTCTGACTCCTCTGTGTGTATAACCCGCTCAAGTTTTGAGGAAGAGACTAACTCCTGCAATGGTAACGCCAGAATAGAAAAACCCGAGATCCAGGATCTACAGTATCCACACATCCCCAAGAAGGTACGGATTTGCTGTTGGTTCTGCGGCAGAGTCATGTGTTGTATTGCCTGGATTCTGTCCGTTGTCAGGTGTCTTAGTCCATGGGTGAGACAGTGTCCCAAGTATTTAACCTTAGCCTAACATGGCTGTAACTTATAAATACAAAAATGTATCTTGTTGGGCGCTTCACTAAGGTATGCAGCCGTGTAAATACTCCAGAATCTCCACCAAGACTCCACAGACACATATACAATAATAGAAAATGGTACATACACTGGCGCTCCCGTCCTTAAGTCACAGAGAATAATGTAAAAGATTTCTGGATCATAGAGGAATATTCTCTCTCAATCCTCTTCTCATATGGAGTGCATTAACATACAAGACAAAAAGAACAACACATGGCATAATAACATAAAACACCAGAAAAAATGTACACCACCACTATGGGGCAAATACTGATTTTTCAAAGGTCAGTGATGAAGACAACTTCCAATACAGCACCCGTGATGTTTCCTTTGATTTCTTACCCCTTAGGGTATATGCTTACATTCAGGGAATTCAAAATACGCCTGTAAGATAACTCTGTTTCCTTAAGGGGACTCAGCATGTGCACCTTCTTACTCCACTTCGTTAAAGTAGTCATGCAAAAACAAAGCCACAAAGCAACCACAATGGTGCATTACCTCAATACAATTTATTCCTGATAAAAACATTCATAAAATATGGACATCAGAATCATTAAAAATGGCCCCGTACCAAATGTCCATCTGAAAAGCGCCTGTATACAATCAAAACTGCTGCAGCTCAAATCAAATGTAAACAGCACTTTCACCTGGGCACTCGATAATCGGGTCACTGGCCAACGCGTTTCAACCCAAGATCCCAGGTCTTTCTCAAGGCATCATTTTCCAGATAAAAAGTCCAGGCTTAAATAGTCCGTATTCCTCTTCTAATAACATGAAAACACTAACAGCTATATCGTGGCGCAAGTTCCTGGTCATATCTGCCCTTAACTCAGACCGAGGTCTGGTTCGAAATAACTTTGTTAACCACGGATATCCAGACATAGGGGAATGCACCTATCCGGCATAAACAACAGTGTATATGTGGTAAATAATAAAATGGAACATAGTATATGGAACAAATGGACTCATAAGAACCATTTTATTTCAAACTCCGCATTGAAACCCGTAGGTAATAAAGCTTGTAAATTAAAGATCCAGCGCATCTCTGCCCTGGCTAGATTGCCAGCCAAATCCCTATTTTTCCATGTTGTTTCTATTGACTGTATACCCCAGAATTGTTCTATATAGCGCGGTTCACAAGAATGAAACTGTTTGAAATGTTGTGATACGGAGTGAGTTTCCATTCCTTTTCTTATATTATATATGTGTTCCCGCAATCTGATTTTTAATGGGCCAGTAGTTTTTCACACATAGATCTTAAGACATGTGCACTTTATTAGATATATAACATTCCTGGTGTTACACATAATGAACTGGTCAATTCGAAATTCCTACCCATTAACTACCAATTCTGTAGTTTTAGAATTAGATGATTTACATGTCTGGCAGGCTGCACATAATCCACATCTGTGGAATCCCACTGTTCTGACCGACTTTCTAGTATCTTCTTCCAAACAACTCTTCACTATGCTATTTTTAATGTTAGGAGCCTGTTTTATAAATGAAGACCGGTCTATCTGGAATTGAGCTACCAATAGTCTCATCCCTTTTAAGCAGATCCCAATGCCTTATGAAGATCTTTTCAATCTGTTGATGGTCATCAGAGAAATTGGATACAAAAGCCCACTGAAACTTCTCAGGCTTCTGTTCCCTTTTCTCATTATCAGTGATCAAGATATTCCTATCTAATTGTACAGCGGTTTCCATAGCTCTATCCAATTTTACCTCATCATATCTTTTTTGAGCAAAGGATATGATTGTAACAGATACTGAATTCTACTACTACTAATCTTGATTAGCGCTGGCTTACCTGAGGCGTGGAGTCTAACGATCTCCCCGGTGTTCACCAAGAACCGCCGCAAGGCAGGGTGGGCTTCGCTGCCAGGAGTCGCTGGTCGCGGTCCTCAGGTTCGCCCCAAGATGTAGTGCAGCGGAGTGGAGAGGAAGATGCAGAGTCAGACAAGCCGGTTCGGTGCACAGGAATGGAGTCAGGCAGAATCAGGTGGCAACTCGGAGTCAAACAAGCTGGGGTCGGTACACGGGTCACAAGAACAGAGGGATGGTCAGCAAGCCGGGTCGGTACACAGGGTTTGGAGAGCCAGGATAGTCTAACAGGCAGAGATCAGCACACAGGAAGACACAGGAGACTGGAAGACACAGCAACCCACGAAGCACAGGAGCCAGGAACAGGAAGTGAACTTGTTGCTCTGACAAGGCTGCAGTGTCCAGGTGAGCTTAATATAGTCTGTGGATAGTAAAAGCCGCCTCCCAGCCACGATCATGTGACCACCCAAACCAGGAAGTGCTGCTGTACACAGAGACAGGAAATCAGCAGCAGAAAGCAAGTAAGTTTGTGACAGTACCCCCTCCCTTAAGGGTGGACTCCGGACACCTAACAGGGTTTTAGGGGAAATTTTTTATGGAACAGTTTGAGTAGACGGGGAGCGTGCAGATCAGTGGCTTTTACCCAGGTGCGCTCCTCAGGGCCATAACTCTTCCACAATAGGAGGAGGAACTCTTGATGGAGAGGAGAATTTGTTGGTTACCATTGGTTTTAACAAGGAGACATGAAAGACATTTGGAATGTGTAGGGAAGGAGGCAGACTCAATCTGAAAGCTACCGCATTGATGACCTCAGAAATAGCAAATGGGCCAATGAACTTGGGAGCAAATTTCTTACTGGGAACCTTTAAACGAATGTTTTGAGTGGATAGCCATACCCTGTCACCGATAGAAAAGCTTGGGCTTACTCGCCTCCTCTTATCATAAGATTTCTTGGAACGAATGGTTTGTTCCCAAATAGAACAGAAGTTACGAAACAATGAGTCCACTGCCGGAACTTCGGAAGGTGTAATTTGAGAGAAGGTGGGTAGTCTAGGATGGCAGCCATAAAGAACAAAAAAGGGGGAGTTAGAGATGGCCTCATGAAAATGATTGTTATGGGCGAACTCGGCCCAAGGGAGAAGATCCACCCAGTTATCTTGATTACTTGAGATAAATATTCTTAAAAAATTTTCTAATTCTTGGTTGGTTCTCTCAGTAGACCCATTGGACTGGGGATGATATGCGGAGGAAAAATCAAGCTTAATTCCGGACTTACTGCAGAAGGACCTCCAAAACTTTGATATGAACTGAGATCCACGATCGGAAACAATATGTTGAGGACAGCCATGGAGGCGAAATATTTCTTTAATAAAAATATCGGCTAAGGAGGAGGAAGATGGAAGGCCTTTAAGAGCAATAAAGTGGGCTGTCTTAGAGAAGCGATCTGTGACCACTAGCACCACAGTACAGGATTTGGAAGGTGGAAGGTCTGTGATAAAGTCAATTGAAATCTGTGACCACGGGTATTCAGGAATGGGTAATGGGAGCAAACATCCAAAAGGTCTTTTCCTAGAGGTCTTGTGTTGAACACATTTGGAACAAGCAAAAACAAATTTCTTCACATCCTCCCATAAAGAAGGCCACCAGTAACTTCGGGACAACAAGTCCCAGGTCTTGCGGGTGCCGGCATGCCCAGAGAGAGAGTGATGAGCCCAGCTAAAGAGTTGAGTGCGCAGATGTGGCAGGATGAATGTTTTGCCCGGAGGGCAACCCTTGTTCAGGCGTGTAGTTGCCAATACTCGACAGGGGTCTACAATGAATTTATTGTCCTCCAAAGGGTCCATATCAGCTGGATCAAAAGTCGCAAGATAAGGCTTCTGCCTTTGTATTCTTGGATCCCGAGTGAAAGGTGATGTTGAAATCAAAGCGTGAGAAGAATAAGGACCACCTTGCTTGCCGAGGGTTTAGACATCGGGCAGTACGTAAGTAAAGCAAATTCTTGTGATTGGTATATATGGTGATTGGAAATTGTGCCCCTTCTAGTAGATGCCTCCATTCGGAGAGAGCCAGCTTGATGGCCAGGAGCTCTTTGTCGCCAATCCCATAATTCCTCTCAGCAGGTAACAAGCGACGGGAAAAGAATCCGCAAGGATGAAGTTTGCCAGAAGGGCTCCGTTGTGACAGTACGGCTCCAGTACCAACGGAAGACGCATCTACCTCCAGGATAAAAGGACGTGAACAATCAGGCTGTTGAAGAATGGGTGCAGACGAGAAGAGAGGCTTTAATGATATAAAGGCTTGGATAGCCTCAGTGGACCATATGCTAGCATCAGCAGATTTACGGGTCAATGCAGTGATGGGAGCCACAAGAGAAGAATAACCTTTAATGAATTGCTAATAGTAGTTGGAGAATCCTAGGAAGCGTTGGGTAGCCTTAAGACCAGAAGGTTGAGGCCAGTCAAGTATGGCTTTCAATTTGGTGGGGTCCATCTGCAGACCGGTGCCACAAATAATATATCCCAGGAAAGGAATTTGTTTCTGCTCGAAGGTACATTTTTCTAATTTGCGAAACAGATGATTTCTCCGGATACGAGAGAGGACTTCCAGTACATGACTGCGATGAGATATTAGATCTTGAGAAAAGATGGACATGTCGTCCAAGTAGATGACTACGGATTGATATAAGAGATCTTGAAAAGCTCATTCATAAAGCCCTGAAAGATAGCCGGGGCATTGCATAACCCGAAGGGCATGACCAGGTACTCAAAGTGGCCGTCTCGGGTGTTGAACACAGTTTTCCATTCATTCCCCTCCTTAATGCGTATGAGGTTATACGCTCCTCTGAGATCAAGTTTAGAGAAGATGGTGGCACCTTTAATACGGTCAAACAATTCGGAAATCAGTGGCAGAGGATACCGATTTTTAATGGTAATAGCATTCAGACCTCTGTAATTTATGCAAGGGTGGAGACCCCCATCTTTCTTTTTCACGAAGAAAAAGCCAGCCCCAGCTGGGAAGGCAGACTAGCGGATGAAGCCCCTCTTTAGATTTTCTTGGACGTATTCTTCCATAGCCTTAGAAGGGAAAGGGGGTAAACGCAGCCCCTAGGAATAAGTTTACCAGGTATAAGGTCAATGCCACAATCCCAGATTCTGTGAGGAGGAAGCCTAGTGGCCTCCTGTTGACAAAAAACATCAGAGAAGGCTTGGTATGGTTCAGACAAAAGAGTTACAGGAAATTTTTGGGAACGTCTGGGAATATCTGGAGGGACCTCTTTCTGAAGGCAGTGAGAGAAGCAGGACTGTCCCCAGGACAATATGTGACCTGATTTCCAGTCTAAGGTGGGAAAATGGAGACGAAGCCATGGAAGTCCTAAGATGACTGGGTTGGTAGATTTCTGAATTACTAGAAAAGAGATCTTTTCCCGATGAAGTGCTCCGATCTGGAGAGGGAGGGGAATAGTGCGTACCAGAATGGACCCCTCAGGAGTTCTTTCCCCATCAATGGCCAGCAATGAGATGGGTTGTTCCAAGGCTTTTGTGGGAATAGCGAATTGTTTAACTACTGCGGCAGAGATGAAATTTCCTGCGGCTCCGGAGTCAAGAAGTGCAGACTGCGGGAAAGTCTTCTGTCCTAACTGAAGGGAAATGGGGATAGACAGGCGATCATAAGTACAAGGAGCTGACTGAGACTGAGAGAAGAGGCCCAACGATACAGCTCCCGAACTCGTTCCTGTCGTTTCCCGGGCGTTTAGGACAAGAACTCAGAAGATGGCCACTCTCTCCACAATATAGACACAACTTGTTCCAAAATCTCCTCTTCCTTTCTTCGGCCGACAGGCGGGTCCTCCCCAGTTGCATAGGCTCTTCGGGAGGAAGAACAGGGTTTGGAAGTTGGGGGCCAAGCGAATCATACTGCGCCGAGATTGTTCCTTCTTGGAATTACGCTCCTTAAAACGCAAATCAACCTTGACACAGAGAGAGATGATATCATCCAGAGACGTAGGGAGTTCCTGAGATACCAGCTCGTCTTTGATCCGGTCTGAAAGGCCCTGCCAGAACGTAGCTACTAGAGCCTCGTCGTTCCAGCGAAGTTCAGAGGCCATTGTTCTGAAGTGGACCGCATACTGTTCCACAGACTGGTTTCCCTGGCGAAGACGTAATAAGCCTTCCTAGCTCATCGAATATCTTCTTGAAAGTGGACAAAAAGGTGTTGAAGTTATATAGAATGGGATCATTCCTCTCCCATAAAGGGGAAGCCCATGCTAAGGCTTGACCGGACAACAGAGAATTCACATAGGCCACTTTTGTTTTTTCGGAAGGGAAGTTCCTGGGTAATAGCTCGAATTGTATGGAGCATTGATTTAAAAATCCTCTGCAATGTTTGGGGTCCCCATCGAACTAAGGTGAGTTAGGTATCCGTAACTGCGAGGAAGAAGCTGCCGCTACGGGCTGGGGTTCTGGGGCAGTCACTGCCGGTGCAGGTGGTCCGCTAGCCACTAGGGTGTTCTGGACAACATCCAACCGGGTGGATAAACTATTGAGGAATTTTAAAAGTTGCTCTTGGTTAGCCTCTTGCTTATCCATCCTTCCCACTAAGTGCTCCAACAGGTCTTTTGCTGCGGAATCCATGGTCAGAGCACACTGTAACAGATACTGGATTCTACTACTACTAATCTTGATTAGCGCTGGCTTACCTGAGGCGTGGAGTCTAACGATCTCCCCGGTGTTCACCAAGAACCGCTGCAAGGCGGGGTGTACTTCGCTGCCAGGAGTCGCAGGTCGTGGTCCTCAGGTTCGCCCCAAGATGTAGTGCAGCGGAAGATGTGGAGTCAGACAAGCCGGTTCGGTGCACAGGAATGGAGTCAGGCAGAATCAGGAGGCAACTCGGAGTCAAACAAGCCGGGGTCGGTACACGGGTCACAAGAACAGAGGGATGGTCAGCAAGCCAGGTCGGTACACAGGGGTTGGAGAGCCAAGATAGTCTAACAGGCAGAGATCAGCACACAGGAAGACACAGGAGACTGGAAGATACAGCAATCCACGAAGCACAGGAGCCAGGAACAGGAAGTGAACTTGTTGCTCTGACAAGGCTGCAGTGTCCAGGTGAGCTTAATATAGTCTGTGGATAGTAAAAGCCGCCTCCCAGCCACGATCATGTGACCACCCAAACCAGGAAGTGCTGCTGTACACAGAGACAGGAAATCAGCAGCAGAAAGCAAGTAAGTTTGTGACAATGATGAGGTAAAATTGGATAGAGCTATGGAAACCGCTGTACAATTAGATAGGAATATCTTGATCACTGATAAAGAGAAAAGAGTACAGAAGCCTGAGAAGTTTCAGTGGGCTTTTGTATCCAATTTCTCTGATGACCATCAACAGATTGAAAAGATCTTCATAAGGCATTGGGATCTGCTTAAAAGGGATGAGACTATTGGTAGCTCAATTCCAGGTAGACCGGTCTTCATTTATAAAAAGGCTCCTAACATTAAAAATAGCATAGTGAAGAGTTGTTTGGAAGAAGATACTAGAAAGTCGGTCAGACCAGTGGGATTCCACAGATGGGGATTATGTGCAGCCTGCCAGACATGTAAATCATCTAATTCTAAAACTACAGAATTGGTAGTTAATGGGTAGGAATTTCGTATTGACCAGTTCATTACGTGTAACACCAGGAACGTTATATATCTAATAAAGTGCACACGTGGTAAGATCTATGTGGGAAAAACTACTGGCCCATTAAAAATCAGATTGCGGGAACACATATATAATATAAGAAAAGGAATGGAAACTCACTCCGTATCACAACATTTCAAACAGTTTCATTCTTGTGAACCCCGCTATATAGAACAATTCTGCGGTATACAGACAATAGAAACAACATGGAAAATTAGGGTTCTGGCTGGCAATCTAGCCAGGGCAGAGATGCGCTGGATCTTTAACTTACAAGCTTTAATACCTACGGGTTTGAATGCGGAGTTTGAAATAAAATGGTTCCTATGAGTCCATTTGTTCCATATACTATGTTCCATTTTATTATTTACCACATATACACTGATAAACTTTATGTTGTTTATGCCGGATAGTTGCATTTTGCACCGACTTGTATAGACACAGGTCCTGTCTATTCATTCACAGACCATGTAGCTAAGTTTGTATCCACTAGGGGGCCATTCATATAACACGGGCTATAGAGACGTCCATTGTGGTAGATGTAATTGATTATTTGACCATTCTTCAATTACATCGGTTTTCATTGTCCACTGCAGATCTACATATGTTCATTGTGTTACATATTCCTACTATATGGTGTATGTATTTTGGTATGATCTTTGGATCGTTATTCATCATTGTTCAACAAGTTGTACATTACTGTCATATTATGTTTTCTGTAAAGTGCGCCAATAGGATGTATGCGATTGTTTTTTATTACCACTTGTTTTTTATTACCATTTGTTCTTTCTTTCATTCTATGCATATGTGATATTGCACATTCCCCTATGTCTGGATGTCCGTGGTTAACAAAGTT
The DNA here is from genome assembly GCF_038048845.1 of Mixophyes fleayi. Taxonomy (NCBI): domain Eukaryota; kingdom Metazoa; phylum Chordata; class Amphibia; order Anura; family Limnodynastidae; genus Mixophyes; species Mixophyes fleayi. The sequence goes on along the minus strand of NC_134402.1, from coordinate 179,968,576 downwards.
ATTTCGAACCAGACCTTGTCTGAGTTAAGGGCAGATATGACCAGGAACTTGTGCCACGATACAGCTGTTATTGTTTTCATGTTATTAGAAGAGGAATACGGACTATTTAAGCCTGGACTTTTTATCTGGAAAATGATGCCTTGAGAAAGACCCGGGATCTTGGGTTGAAACACGTTGGCCAGTGACCCGATTATCGAGTGCGCAGGTGAAAGTGTTGTTTACATTTGATTTGAGCTGCAGCAGTTTTGATTGTATACAGGCACTTTTCAGATGGACATTTGGTACGGGGCCATTTTTAATGATTCTGATGTCCATATTTTATGAATGTTTTTATCAGGAATAAATTGTATTGAGGTAATGCACCATTGTGGTTGCTTTGTGGCTTTGTTTTTGCATGACTACTTTAATGGAGTGGAGTAAGAAGGTGCACATGCTGAGACCCCCTAAGGAAACAGAGTTATCTTACAGGCGTATTTTGAATTCCCTGAATGTAAGCATATACCCTAAGGGGAACGAAATCAAAGGAAACATCACGGGTGCTGTATTGGAAGTTGTCTTCATCACTGACTTTTGAAAAATCAGTATTTGCCCCATAGTGGTGGTGTACATTTTTTCTGGTGTTTTATGTTATTATGCCATGTGTTGTTCTTTTTGTTTTGTATGTTAATGCACTCCATATGACAAGAGGATTGAGAGAGAATATTCCTCTATGATCCAGAAGTCTATGGCTGTAACTTGTCCTTTGCAACCTTGTGACCTGTTTGTGAGAGATGAAGCAACAACAATTTAGTATCATGTAAACATGACATAAACGAATCAGAGCACAACAACAAATCGTCCACATATTGAATTAGAAAGGACCCATTGCTTGGTTGGAAGGATTGTAAGCAATCATGTAAGGCTTGGGGGAAAATACTAGGGTTGTCAATGAAGACTTGGGGTAATCTAGTTCATGTATATTGCACCCCCCTGTAGGAGAATGCAAAGAGATATTGGCATTCAGGATGAAGAGGGACCGAGAAAAAGGCACAACAAAGATCAATGACAGTGAAATGACTGGCAGACGGTGGAATCTGCATGAGGATGACAGCTGGAATGGGCACTACGGGGAATTGGCTCTCAACAACTTTGTTAATTCCCCTTAAGTCCTGGACTAATCTATAGCCCCTCCCCCCACTCTTCTTCACAGGGAAAATGGGACTATTGGCTGTGCTGGATGTACGAATTAAGATCCCTTGTTGCAACAGCCTCTCAATAACAGGATATACCCCTAATTCCACCTCCAGTTTTAATCGGTATTGTGGGATTTTTGGATCTATCCTACCACTCTTCAGATCAACCATTGCAAGAGCTACATTTGCCATCAATCCAGTGTCATGTTCATCTTTGGTCCATAGGGAACCCTGTATTTGTGATAACATTTCCCTTACCTGAGATGGACTTTGTTCTAGAATAGAACATTAACCTTTGTGGGGTGTTTAATATGTCCTGTACCTCGTGTGCAACCTTCCGTGGTGTGTCTAGGAATACACCATCAGAGGGACAGTAAATGACACATCCCATTTTGCACAACAAATCCCTGCCCAGTAAGTTAGTAGGAGCCGTTGCAGCCAAGAGAAATTAATTCTTGGTGTGCAAAGGCCCGATAGTAACCGCTGCGGGTTTAGTTAAAGGATAATGTATCACTCTTCCTGTTACTCCCATTGCTGGAACAGATTTGTTTGTGACCTGTAGATTTAAAGGAGAAGTTATCACTGACCTGGCCGCCTCTGTATCTACAGGAAAGGTTTGTTTCGTACCAGCTATATCAACTGTCATAGTAGGTTCTTCCCTAAGGTTCTCAGTTAACCTAACTGGCTGTAGAATACAGGTATGACCTGATCCTTAGCGCTGACTATCACTTTCCCACAGAGCATTTGCTACTATGGCATGTGCGGGTGGCCTTTGTGAATCTTCATAACCTTCTGTATGTGTGTGCTGTAAGCTTGTGGTCGTGTGCCGTTCCTCTAAAGCCTGGATACTCACCATCATTAATCTATCACTCTGCACTTCTTTCCTTCTAAAGATATTTTTGTCACGCTCGACAGCAGACTCTCTAAGAGCATCTAGCGTGGTGCCTCTCCAATTAGGTAATGAAGTTTGTACCCTGGTCATTAGACTTTCTCTGAGACCATCCATTAATACCATAACAGCCCCCTCCCTGTGATGTGCATCCTCCTTTATGTCAGATATCGCAGTGAACTGTGTCATTGTGTCAGAGCTCTAGCAAAATAATTCATTGCAGTTTCACTATCTTTTTGCTTGATAGTGAAAATTTTGCTCCAATTCACTACCACTGGAAAATAGATGGCCAATCATGTGCTCTGCCTGTGACAGATCACATGATCGCAGTGGGAATTATTCCTCCACCCCTGCGATCGCATTCTGGTGCCTGGCTGTCACGGTGACAGCCAGGCTGAAGACAGAGTAGCGGAGACCAGCGGACTGCAAGACAGTGGGCCCGCAGGTAAGTATGCGTTGCGCTGCTGTTCATGGGGGGGGGGGGGCGTGTGGCAGGGGGGGCCCATGGGCCCCCATGATTTCTGAAGGCGGCCCTGGTGACATTTACACTTTTGCACAGTGCACCTCTAATGATTTTTATGCCTGTGTAGAGGCATGATTCTGTACTGTATGCATCAGGGGAGGGCTGGCAAATTTTAGCCCAGCGGGTCAGTGTAGACTCAGGAGCTTATTAGGAACATTTCAAAGAAAAAAAAATGCAAGTGACCCATCCCGCTATGGGAGTGGCCCGGGGAACAGATGCCCCCAGCCCAGCCAGCCCCTGGTATGCATATACCACAGAGGAAAAAGGCATACAAATAATACGTTTTAATCTTGTGGTATAGGCCGAAAAAACAATAAATACTTGTTTTTGAAAAACGAGCAAACACCATTCCCCACATCCCAGCTCCTGATGGAGGATGAAGGGTTAATGATGAATGATGGAAGATTAATTAAGGATTGATGGATGAATGTTCCTTTTTTTTTTTAAAAAAAAATTGGGCGCACAACTATTTAAATGTGCAACATACACTTATGCTGGGCACATTACTAATGCTGCCATTTCACACTGCTCCTTAGGCAGCAGACCGGATAATACCATCCTTAATGCAGAGTCAGGTATGGCAATATAATATGATGACTGTTGTGGCTATAATATATATAGGGTATTTTGGTGTTATAATATGGGGTCTATTGTTGCTGCTTGATATAGAGCTTATAGTGGATTGTATATGGGGCCGTTCGCAACTGGTTCTGTTCTAGATTAATTTTGAAATATAAAATATATATATAAAATCATTTTCAAGACATACTGTATATAGGGAATTATAGAAATTTGGTTAGTAAAATGTAGTTCGACAAATATAACAAAGATTTGTAATATACTCCTTGCACCTCATTAAATAAAATTGTATATAAATAAATTATATATTAATTTTAAATATATATATATATATATATATATATATATATATATATATATATATATACTATATTCCATAGTATATAATTTTCAGACGATAGCTTCGGCTTGTACTACAATACTGAGCTATAGATGTGTACAGAGCGCTATAGTAGCTATACAATACCAATGTAATTCTAAACTCATACAGCAGATGGCGCTTATGACTAAGATTAATCAATACGTAACAAACCTACGCTATTGTTACTTGGCAGTAGGCTGATTTTAAGGAGGAGATATGTAAATATAGCAGAACTCTGTCCAGCCCTGCAAATCTAATGACACGATTCATGTGTACTTCCTTCAGTGCAGGGATTGAATTGTTACTGTTACAGAATTTCCACTAACAAGGTTGTACAATTTTGGGTAAGTAAAGTGTTTGATTATCTTTGTCCTCTGTGTTTTCGCCAGTTATTTAAACACATGCATTAACTATTTTGCTTGTTAAAACTATTGTTGTTCTCAGAAATGATCACGGTTAAGTGATCAGGTGAATAATATTTTGACAACTCTTTGCTGAGAATCGCACTTGTGTGCAATCTACCTGTAGGCATGTGTGCTGTTGAGTTGTTTTGATTCTTTTGTGGGAAAGAAAAAGTTCTGTTTATGTGCATGGTATTTTATGAAACACATTTTGTTGCAATCAGCTTTTTAAGGATATTCTATATATATATATATATATATATATATATATATATATATATATATATATATATATATATATATATTTTAACGTTTGTGGCTTCCTAGTTGTTAATATGAGCAGATTAGCATACCGGTATATAAGGGAAAGGTAACCTCACCCATTCATTTAAAATCTAGTTTTGAACCTTTGCCAACACAGGACATGTTTGATTCTGTATGTGTCAGCTAAAGGTTAGCCAGAAGTATACCTGTAATATATTTGAATGCATCTCATTATCATTATGTTTTGTTGCTAACTTTTGCAGACTGAAAACGCTATTTAATGATCTAGGGCTCCATAAGACTAAATACACACTGGTATTTGCAGTATATTATTTAGTGCATGTTAAAACAGCCATAATAATGCATATAAGCCACATTGCATTTATGCGTGGGTTTAATATACAATTGATAAACTTTTAAATGTGGTTACAAATTTGTTCAACCTGCATTTGTGTCTGTGACATAATAGGAAGTTGTCATCTTGTTGCTTGTGGAAACGCATATGTAAATGCTAGTTTACAGTGAGCTTCCACTGAGATTAATGTGATTTTTCAGCTGCACTGATGCATGCCAGGTGCATTGATAGGGAGCAAAAAGGGTTAAAGAAATCGTACTACACTGCAACACATGCTAAACAGATGTCAAAAACACACAACTGTGTACTGTCTCATTTGGTACAATGTTGTTGTTTTATTTTTACATAACTGTTTACATGTGTTAAATTGTGTTAGAAACGCACCTTAAATGCAGAATTTTTATTTTGTGGACGTACACTTAGTTTGGTTTAGTACATTTGCGGAGCCATTTTGTTTGCCAGTGGAGGCTCTGTTATGGATGTATGTCAAAGAAGCACTCGCAATATCACAGGAAAGTATGTAAGCAAATGGTAAACACATTGCTCCACTGTTCCTAGAACATTTCAGAGAACTAGGAAAGATGAAAGGAAGTAGTGCAGCTGGTTATTTACCATTCCTAAAGCAGACGCCCTGAAAAATCAAAAGGCAGCAAGCATGTTTTTTTGCTTAAGACAAAAAGGGTGTGACATACATACACATGGGGGTATATTTACTATACTGCTGGTTTAAAAAAATTGGGATGTTGTCTATAGCAACCAATCAGATTCTAGTTATTATTTATTTAGTGCATTCTACAAAATGACAGCTATAGTCTGATTGGTTGCTATAGGCAAAATCTCCACTTTTTCAAACCTGCAGTTTAGTAAATATACCCCATGGCGTAGTAGCAGAGAGCTGTCTGCAACAAGGAGACCAGACACATATGCAACAATTGCAATCCATGCAAACACTGCATGATACACGTGTTTTATGGAAGACATCAGTAACTAGATGAGTCAATAGAGGAGTGGCTAACTCAGCTAAAACTGGCTACATTTTCAAAGACACAGACAACATGATCATAGGTTGCATATTAATGGGGACTAAGCACAAGGTGTTGTAGGAATAACTGCTCCTAGAAAAAGATCTCAAGCTTCTGGAGACATTACAAATTGTTAGAACCTTTGAAACATCAAAAGACAATATAAAAGTGCTGGGAGCCTCAGCATAAAAAGTATATGCTATTGCATACTTGCCAACATTCCTGGAATGTCCGGGAGACTCCCGAATTCCAGGTAGGTCTCCTGAACTCCAGGGAGAGCTGGCAATTCTCCCACATCCTGCTCGTAGTGAGCCTAAATTTCGCAATTTGTGGTGAATCGCATAATTTTGGCCCCGCCTCCGCATAAAATGATGATTTTGTCACCGGGGTGGGGCCAAAATGACGCAATTTTCCGCGTCCCACCCCCTTCCACCACAACCACTGTCCAGGGTCTACCATACGCCATCAACAGAAAGTTGGCAAGTATGTGCTATTGTAGAGAGTAAGCCAAGGAGAGACAAATATATGGGAGCAAGACAAACGCTCGCGGACAGGGACCTCTCTACCCTATGTTTCATATATGTCCCTGTTTTCATGTCTTATGATGAATTTGTTTGCTTACTCACACGCATGGAATTCTTACCTGTAACTATGCTAACTGTAATTGTTAGCTCAAGACTATCCACGTATGTGTTATTATTAATGATAATTAGTCATGTATCCATTATTATGTTTATTGTATTCATGTATATCATATCTGTATCATGATTGTTCTGCGCTACCTCATCTGTTGTGCTATATAAATAAACGATGATCATGAAAGAACACAAAGCAGACAGCACATACTGGAAAAATTGTGGACACAAACATTACAATGAAAGTTTTCCAGCAACAAAAGACAGCACAAAAGACTCAAAGTAATAGGCAACTGTTTACTGAGGTCTACAGAAGAACACAGAAAGACAAATAAACTGAAGCTGTATGGCACAGAAGCCCCATCCGTTTTAGACCTTACAGTTAAGACGCAGTCCTCTTAACTGGGGCTATAGCAGGGTCTATACATCAAGAAATTGCTTTATTTACTTAAAGCATTTTAAATATTTTGAAAAATGTAATTTAATTATTTATTTTTACGTGTGACAAAGGTGGAGCTGGAAGCCCAAGTCCGGATCATGCATGTTAAGAGGCACTAAAGCCTAGATCGCAAATCAGTAAGAGTCCTCTTACCACTGTCAGCCAGTGTAATCAGGGAACTGAGTATCACATAGCTAATCGGGCGAAATGCTAGTTTTAAATAGTGGCCATAATAGGTTTTAATATTGCAGAGTTAAGCAGCCATCAAAAATCTGTGTTATCATCACTAAGCAATAGGGGCCATAGTTTGGCACATAATAATTTCTGAGGATATAAATCCATATACAAAGGAAATAGAATCAGTTATGGATATACCTGCAAGACTAAACCAAAAAGAGTTCGAGATGTTCAACTATTTGGCAAAATTTTTTAATGGATTTGTCCAACCCAAAACCCCTGACATGGTGGATCTCCAAATCTGCTCAAAAAGAACACCGAACAGATATGGGATTCTAAGCTTTTGAAGCTTTCAAAGAACTCATAACCAAGCAAACAGGAACAATTTTAAGTTTTGTTGCTATGAAAAAAGATTGTGTGAGTCAAATGCATGCATCACAAACAGGTCTATGGGTGGTGCTCACTGAAGAAGGAAAGCCAGTGACCTAAGCATCACGTGCCATGACAGCAACACAGAATAGTTATGCACAGATTGAGAAAGAAATGTTGGCTATAGTATGGAATGTGAGAAATTAATTTATTACATTTACGGTCACGGAACAGTGGTTGAAACAAGAGAAGCCGCTGGAACATATACCATATATATGGACGTCGGCTCCATGTTGAGATTACTAAAATGCAATACAAACAAGACAATGATGTCTCATAGATCCATTACCCAGAGTGTTACCACCCAGAAAGGATGAACCCAAGGAACACCATTATAGCACACTATCCAGTGACACATAGAAAGCTGCACTAAGGGAACGGTTTGTAATGCAAGAGAAAGTGCATTCAATAAACAAGGACTATTGGCATCTATGGAAATTGTTGTCAGATGCAAATGGTTAGGGATATAATTTCTCAGCGTCTGCACATTACAATTTTCATACAAAATGCATTGTGATTGTATGGGAGAAGTGGTGACCAAGATATGAGCAAGTGATGCAATGTTCTGGCCAGACATAAAGATTGATGAAACAAGTGTAAGGATAAACAAGAGAAAACATTGATGCCGCTCACAGATATTTTGGGATTGCCAAAGTAAACACATTTACACCAGCCACATTGATATTACATCTCATTGCAATACTCAGAAGACATATGTTTTTGACAGATTACAGACGTTTGCTCTATATATAAAAGGGTGCTGTTACTTTGCAATAAAATTGGTAATTAAACCTCTAGTCCATACTTCCTGCAATTAAATGGTTTGGTGAAAAATATGTAATCATTGTTAAGAACACTCTTACAAATAATGGTGAACTGATCTATAACTAGGGTTTCTGAAACTACAGGAACACCAATAAAATGCTTATACCTGCTCAGATGCAAATGGGTAGAAGGTTACCCATGATACCAGCGAATTTGTTTCCAGAGAGTGTCCCATTGCAATACATATGTTATATGAGACACAAAGTATTTCAAGAAAATTGCCAAATCAATGTCGGTACTCAACCCAAGGGTTAGATGCAGAACAGAATCTCAGAATGCCAACTAGCAAACAGATGAGGGGAAAGCAGATTCATCTCCGAATCACAGAGAAAGATGTACCCAGCAATGCTGCTCAAACAGGAGTTACCACAAGAGAATAACACTCAAATGAAAACAACTAGGCTTAGGACAGTGTCAAAGAGGTCAACATCAAGGACATTTTCAAATTTGAACCAATTATTTTCCATGAAGCATCACAAGCATAATAGTAGAAAAATGAACATAATGGACATCTTATACTTCAAAGGAGGGAAATGTAGCACACTAACATTATGTTTATAACATGCTTAACCCTGCACAGCTTGTTTGCCGCTACTCCGCCATGGCAACCCAATCCATGAAGCTCCCAATGAACAGTTTTTGTGCTAATGTTAATTCCAGAGGCCGTTTTGACCTCGATACTGAGTGTTACAGCCAAGGACAGACAATCTTTACTAGTTATGAACTTCCGCTCTCCTGAGCTATGAACTTGTGTGACCAACTGCTTTGCGGCTGAGCTGTTGTTGCTCCTAGACAATTTCACTTCACAATAACAGCACTTACAGTTGACTGCACTAGGAGGGCAAAAAAATGTACAAACTGTCTTGAGGGCATCCTTTGACAGTGCCACGTTGACAGTCACTGAGCTCGAGTACGTTACATTCTACGGCTAATGTTTGTCTACAGAGATTGTATGGCTGTATGCTTGATTTTATGCACCTGTTATGGGTGTGGCTGAAATAGCCAAATACACAAATTTGAAAGGGGTGTTGTGAACGAATGGGCCACCCGGTTTGTAGGGGCAAAGGAGGAAGAAGGAATGGAGGGATTTTCTTTCTTCATAGTTTCTTTCTCACCATCAGTAATCGCCTCTTATTGACCACTGCTACTGGTGTCACCTTGCCACCAAACACTCGCCCACTGCAAATTCCAATTGCGCAATAATTGTAGGAGAAACTTGCTGCCACCACTATGCTCCTTTGCGGCGCCTAGGACCGCTTACTTGTGGGGTAGCTGGTATAGATGCTGCAGTGCTTCTTTGCTGTGCGCTGGTTGGTACCTCTTGACCGCTTACTATTGACCAGGACAGCTGGATAGCGGGCAGAGCATTGACACAAAGTTGCTGGGTTAGAGTGTAAGCTTCTATCTGTTGTTCACAGGATACAGCAGGTAATAGTCTTAGGCAGAATTTTCAAGCATTGATGGTTTATTGCTCAAGAATCCTGACAAGGACTTTTCCACACCAGTTAGTGATACTAGTGTTCATTCAGATGTTACAGATGGAATGATACTATATGGTAAAACATAGCTCTTTATATAAAGTTCTACACACATACCCTGGCAGGAGGTAATCCAGCCTCCTGCTCCTTTAACCAATCCAGGCTGCTTCATGCAGCCTGCACATAAATCAATTTGGAGGGTTAGCACCCTTTTACATTGCTGCTAGTGGCACTACAATGTCTGAGATATTACATTAGATAATTTAACATTAGGATATAATATTCTCTAGACTCGAGATAACACAATTTTATACTTGAACAAAGTTTACATCAATCTGTGATTTCCTAAATCACTTGCTGATTAAAGCCATTAAAACTAGGCACACAGGGCCTGATCCAGAGCAAGACGTACACCCATTTGCGTAGTGTATTTTTGTGCACAGCGAATTTACACAACTTTGGCTATTTAGAGTAGATCTGCCACTTCTTGGCACTTGCGAGTCCTTATGTCTGAAGAGGTGTGACAGGGAAGGGAAGGGATGTTAAACGTGATAATGTGCAGTAGGGGTGTGTTCGAGCAATTTCATCCAAATTCACACTGAGGAGTAGTCACACAGATACGACTATATATATATATATATATATATATATATATATATATATATATATATATATATTCTCTTAATCTGTGCCTCACACTGGATGATTCCTACTAAATTGTCACATGTAAGGGAAGGAAGTAGTAAATATACTAATTAGTAAATTTACTCACAAGAGGAAGACAACTATGTTCTACCTTTTGCATTATTGTGTTGCAGTGTCACTTATCTGTTTTATAGCAAAATACTCACAAGTCTGTTTTATATCCACATGTATTGTCTTGGAATGTCTGGAATTTGGATAAGTGTGATTGTCTAACTCAATGGGAATTTGGAATTTCTTTGTTTTTCCTGAGATCTGAGTCTTTACATAGTAATAGGAAATATGAGCTGAATCTCTAGTATAAACAACAGTGTGAGTATAGCGGACTATAAAACATAGGTATAAAAAGGAGTTATGTTCTTTGAAGACATATTAAAAGCTAATTCCACCCAAACGAAAATATATTTTTGGATGTAATGCAGTATGATAAGGGAATTCAGAAAATCTTACTTGCCTGCCCTCCAGTAATGCACTCCTAGTGCCTCTTAGGGTGGACGTTTTTCAGATGGCAGGGTTTACGAAGACCCTCCTTGTGAACTTCCCATTTGTTAGGGGAGCACAGAAAAGTAAACTGTTCTAGTTTCACATTTATTTTTTACCTAATTCCACCCAGTACATTTTTAGGGCATTATCAGTGGTCGGACTGGAAGTTTAGAAGTGTCTGTATGGAAGATGGAAGTGACTGGAATATGAAAGTTTTACAATCAAAGCAGCAGGAGAAGTGGCAGTGTGGCACTGCCACTGTATAACGGCCTACTAAGACCAATGGGTGTAATTATTATTTAATAATCTGACACTGAAACCAGAACAGAGAATATTTTACAATAAATACAATATGCAGGACAATAGCGGTAGCAGTGTTGTTAAAAAAAAGCTGTAATTACAGTGAGGGTATCACTTGGCCACATTTTGCATGTGAGAGCACAAGAATATGGCTTAATTCATTTACAACCCCCTACATTGTTATCTTAGCATGCAGAGAGAAATAGCATAGAGCTATGTCTAGGGTACTCTTTACTCACACTAGCAGAAATTAACCAAAGAAAATGTTTGACTTTGTAGGTAAAATATACCCTATACATAATTGTAAGGGTATATTTTTAGTTTTAGTTCATGTAAAATATATGGGTTGTACATTATCCTGAAAAAATGTGGAAATCTATATTTCTCTGCATATTTGTACATTGAGTTGTGTACATTAATTCTCAGTACATTTATTAATGTGGAACTGAACAGTTACATTGCTTTCACTAAAAATTTAATTCACAAAATTAAATGGCCCCTAGTGACCAAGTTATCTTGACAACAAATACAAAACAATACTTTTGGAACTAATCTTGTCTGAGGCATGGTAGTGTTCTTATTTTATTCATCAAGGAACATTATCAAAACACAGGGCTGATTTATCAAACAGCAAAGAGCTGGTGAAGGCGTTTCTGATGTTTCACCTGATATATTAAACAGCTATCACCGGCAATACCAGTGCTAGTTTTGGCAATAACCTCTGGTGGCGGTGAGTTACACATCTGCAAAGAGAGGACCAGTATCTCCATGACAGCAAGTACCGCTCATCTGACCCAGCAAAATATATATATTTTTTTTTAATTGCGGAAATTACTGATTTTGTTATTACTGAGATGAGCAAGATAAGAAATCAACCTTATCCTTTTGGGATGTTGCATTTTGACTAGTGCTGCCCATACCATGTAATTGCTCATGTCTCATGTCCACAGTACACAGACGTAGTCATGTCCCTCTCGATTTAGAACATTGATGACTGGGTGTTTATAAGTCGGGTTTTGAAGCTGTAATTACCACTCCCTACAAAAATGGACCATGCTACACCATGCATTTTTTTTAACAAGTCTATTTTTAAAGCAATATAATAAATAGCCTGACCTTTCCTATATAAATAATGCAATCTACATCCTATTTAATTGCAGTTACATTACAAAATAAAAGTAATATTCAGTTTTAATGCTTAAGCATGAGTTAATATACATTATTTGCATTATTCATATTCCCAATGTGTATTCCCTAGATAGAAAAAATGTAATTTGGATGGATTATACCTGTGAGAAATGTGATCAGTACATTAGGTGCTTTTTTTATTGCCACTTATCACAGCAAAAAAATGTTGTTTTCATTATTTCATACCTCCCAACATTTGGGAATCAAGCATCGGGACAGGGGCTGTCCCGGGACAAAACATTCAAATCTGGGCTGGAAAAAAAATATTCATTTAAAACAACAAAAACACCAGCTTTCATCTGCTTTAGGGCTTTTCACCCCTTTGATACAGCAGCCCCATAGTCAGAACACTGTGTTTGAAATATTACTACATCTAAATTTCTACAGTATTTAATATAGGCCTAAACACTACTAACTTGAATGGAGTAAATAAATAAATCACAGAAAGGTCACAGAGAATGATGTCACTATTTGAGAACAAGCTGCTTTTGTTAACTTGGACTCTACAGTCTCTTAACCTTTCCATGTTTACTTGTTGGGTAACTTTGTACTTTTTCGATGTACGGTAAGAGTTATTCTTGCCATGGTGAAATTTTCAGCATGTTCTTTATTGACACTACTTCCTTCTGGGGGGTAAAAAGCTATAAATGTGTTCTACTTTCTGATAACCATCATATCTATAACACCGTCTATAAAAGCCATCTTATGCTGTCTTTTGGGTATTTAATGTGCTAAAATACTACCATAAATTAATATAAATGTGCTCCTATAAGAACTAAGCGCTAAATCTATCCCCATAGCCATTTCAGCATAATCAGCAATACATAATGTTGTATTGCATATATTTACTATGCTGAGGCTGCTCTTGAGTCCCTGGCGAATATCCCCCTATCCTACCAAAAAATTATTTACTATTCACCTGCAGCCTAGTGCTGCTACCAAATGCTACATTAAGGGGCGTATTCAATTGTTAGCCTTAACGCTAACAAACAAGCGCTCAAAAAATCTTACCGTTAAAACGGTAATTACTCGCGGAATTTCTTTTCGCGTGCAATATTACCGTATAAACGGTAATAATTTTTGAGCGCTCGTTTTTCAGCGTTAACGCTGACAATTGAATACGCCCCAAGTGGCACTTAAAATAATTGACATGCACACCAGTGCATTAACAACAACATTTCCAGTCTTTATTCATATAATTTCATACATCTCTTCTTATCCACTTATTGGTTTCTGCTTTTCTACTTTACAATAAATATTCTTTCTTTCTCATCTTTTACATTTTTTTACTTTTTTTTTCTCTTATGTTTTTGACAGAAAATAACAGTCACATGACATAATATCAAACATAAAATTAACACATTGTTACAATTCCCACATCCTAACCCTTCTGGATCCTGCTTGGGTTACCTCTACGTGTTCGGAAACAGGCGTGCCCTCTTCATATAATACTTTATTTGTACCGATGATCCCGGACGTGACTTGCTCACCTACCCCTCTTCCTCTTCCTTCCATAGCCCACCTATGACAGACTGCTTAAGCCCAACTTGGGTTTGCTCCCTCTACAGGGGAAATCTCATTATCCTCCCAAATCAACCACATCTTCCCTGCCTGCAGAGCAAGACTGAGGACCTGAACCAGGCTCCCTGCTCTGGTCATGTCCGGCCGTCTGACTCCTATCCGCTGCTGAATATTCATATCATTAGTTACAAGCACTTAAAGACAAGTGACACAGACATGACACTTGTGACTGTGACTTGTGACTGTGACTCCTAAACGTTTGAGGTTAACAGTGAGGTATATGGATGACATCTTATCAAGAAATTTGCTCAACAGCCTTAATAATACATTGTCTATAAACCGCTGGCAAACTTCACGAATAAACATAACTTGATATACATGTATTACAGCATCTCAACAAGATCACAATGAGAGCCAGGTAGCGGTTTATGTAGTATTTTTGATCTGTCTTGAATAATGTTATGTGCTCTAGCTGGCAGCAGAAATAAGTTTATTTCTGGTTAAAGCAATAAGATTCTCTTTGGTAATATTATGTTGCTGTGATATATTTATCTGTAATGAGCAGAAATTATGTTTGGGTAACCCACAATCCAGAATGAAAGTATTTGGAAATAGCAGGTTTAAAGATTACATGCTTGCAAAGACGGCTCTTTTCTAGCGTCTGTTTAATTATGTCTCTCTAGTAGCAAATAGTGACAGTATATTGTGGGTTTATTAGGACAGAATCCTAACGATTTATTTTCTTTGGTAGGGGGGCGTGGTTTGGTAGTATTGAGAAAATTAACCATTCAATTTTGCGTCTTTGAATATTAATCAGGTTTTAATTAACTTATGACATTTTCTTTTTTCTTTTTCAGGTTTACTCATTGTCATATGATATATACAATGACACGGGCACATGGATATATGGATTACATTTTGAATCACTAACTCTCAGAAAATAACTATTTATACTGAAATCAGTTGGAATGCTATAAAGGTTACATCTTGGAGCCAAATCCAAAGTTTTGTATTTAATCTATATAAGTATTGTAGCAATCTATATAAGCGGCAGCAGCAGCCATGCTTAAACAGATATTAGCTGATATGTACATTGACCCTGAACTGCTGGCAGAACTTAGTGAAGAACAAAAACAGATCTTGTTCTTTAAGATGAGAGAAGAACAAGTAAGAAGATGGAAAGAGAGGGAATCAAAATATGAACAGAATGAAGAACTACAGAAGAACCACAAACTAAAGAAAGGTAAATTCTGTGTTTTCATGTACAACAGATCCTCACTTTGGGCTTGATTCATTAAGGATCTTAACTTAAGAAACTTCTTATTTCAGTCTCCTGGACAAAACCATGTTACAATGCAAGGGGTGCAAATGAGCGTTCTGTTTTGCACATAAGTTGAATACTGCCTGTTTTTTCATGTAGCACACAAATATCAACTTTAAATTTCAGTGTACAAATAAGCTATCAAGTATTTGTGTGCTACATGAAAAAACAGTCAGTATTTAACTTATGTGCAAAACAGAATACTAATTTGCACCCCTTGCATTGTAGCATGGTTTTGTCCAGGAGACTGAAATAAGAAATTTCTTAAGTTAAGATCGTTAATGAATCACGCCCTTTGATACTGCCTGACAACTGACATTTGAAATAAATCTAGTCCTGATGTTCCAATTAATCAACAAGTTGGTCCAAATGTGACAGTAGATAAGAATTTGTATGGTTGGTGGTTATACTTATTCTTGCAACATGTTGTACAAAGCATCTGCACAGGAAATGAACAACCTCCACCCTATTTATTCTACACCTACACTACTTAGACAATATTAATTGCATTTAAAAAACAGTACAGTACGCCAATCCAAACATTTTACTTGCAGGAAAAACAAGCACTAAATATAAAAACATCCGAATTGTTTGTGGAAGTGTTTGTTTCAACTATCTCAAACGGGAAGACAGAAACTGAATAAAGGAAATATTTAGGAAACTAAATAGTTCAAAGGATGTAAAAAAAATAGCTACTCTGCTTTTTTCTAGGGAAGAAATATTCAGCTGTTTCTCAATTTAAAATATAGGTCCAGTCTAACATAACTCTACAGGCACTTGATGGATTTACCCGCTGAAATTTTGACTTGATATGGGATTACTTGGAAAATACATACAGCTACAGATTAACAGTTCAACTGTAGTAAATTAGAAAACAAATGGAGTAAAATAATAATAATATACAACATACACAGTTTCCAGCTGTCACCAAGTCCAGGGATTGTCCCATGTTTCGGGCTCTAGGAATTCTTATTCCTGGACTTGTTCCTGTTATGCCGTATTGACCAGCTGCACATCTCTCGCTTATGCTGCATATAAGATGCATTTCTCAGCATCTATTGTTTTTCTCTGGACTTTATTTTATTGTTTTTAGTGAAATCATGTAAAGAGGAATAGGGATGGAGCCTGTTAGTTCTAATGACCGCAAACCCACTTCTGCTTGTGCCTGCGGTAAGGACAGGACCGCCATCAGGGAGTACAACAGTATAAAGCCCATAAACAGTATGGAGCCCCACCAGCTCTGAGTCCAAACAAATGTATTAGGGGAGGGGGGGCTTCACAGTGAAATAAGGGCAGCAGTTGCTCCTCAGATGTGAGGGGTAGGGTGGGGCAGGCCTCAACTCTGAATTAAGGGATGCTGCAGTGGATCCCCTTATATGCAGTGCATCCCCCTTCACACCCAATATGTGGAGGCCCCACTGCTGCTACCATTTGCTCCAGTTCCAGCCCCCCAAGTGCACATCTTCCCAACAGAAAGGTGCCCCACTCCAGGATAGAGAGCTGCGACTAGGCAGAGAGACTCCCTTCAGTGTAGTTAACGTAATTGAATTAATGACACTGTCAATGGAAAGGAGTCAAAAGGAGCCAGCAGGAAGAATCAGACAGGTAAGTAAACTCCTGCAGGGGTTAGATAGAACCAGGGATGGGGGCTGACTAGAGAGAATGTGAGGGATAAAAATGTTGGGAAGAGGATAATTTAAAAATGGGTGTGCGTTGAGAAAGTGAAGGACGGGGGCCCTGTCAGTTACATTGCTCCTGGGCCCCACAATTTCTGGTGGCAGCCCTGGGATAGGGAGCAGTATATTTTAGATGCTGCATGTTCACATACTTGTGTTCACTCCGACCGCAGGTGTAAGGGCTGATCACATACCACATGTCAAACATAATCGTGTTTCACTTGCAATGATAGTGGGGCGAGTTCTATGCACACAGAACTCGCCAGACTCAACACACACAACCCAAATGCTGTAGACACAGCAAAACACTACAACATTCAAATATGTTTTCTGCCTATAGATAACTCTCACTTATTAGATTGCACATGTCAAAGATTTGTTAATTTAGTTTTTTCTTTTTTTTGTTACGTATAGATATAGCACAAAGCTGCACATGGATACACGTGCATCTAATACAGACCACACAGTAGAGCTGCATCCGTGGCAACAAAAATAAACAACTCTGATGGTATAAATATATGACTGAAAAACACAGATGTAAAGCAATGCTTTTATAAAAGATTCATGACATTCATGGCATGTATAAGGCAATAAATGAAAGACATTTGTAAGTGAACAACCTATTTAATAATATACATTATGTAGGCTGTTATTAAGCTATGAGACAAAGAGACATATTTGGGAACTGACAGAAGAAGTTTAACATAAAACTGCATATCCTGGATGTGTTTCACTCTCTTAACCATAACCTTTGAAAACATATACCACTTATTTAACTTGCCTAAAGAATAACGACACTGAGACTTATGAAAGTGGCTAAAGAAGGTCACAGTTTATTAATTAATTAAATGACTAAGTGGCGGTGAAAGTGAACTGTGAGGCAGCTAATTCAAACTGATATTTGGAACCAAGTGTGGATGGCTAACGGCCTACTCCACTTAACGGGACAAATCCTTAACTGCCTGGCCAGCGCTAAATCTGACGTCAGAGTGACTATGCCCCCACCCGACTACACAGTGGCCACCCTCAGAAGCGGGCCAAGGGATCCACACCAAAAAGGACCATGAGTCACTTTCCTCGAAGGGGGTTGCACCTGCGTTCAATCAGCGATGATAACGCTGTATCGATCAGCCGCTGCCCACAGTGATGTCATACCAACTGTGCCTGCCCTGTGGCGTGGGAAAAACCAGGTTAAAACTTGCACGGCATGGGAGCAGGGTGGTCCATAAAGGGCATTTCGCACAGTGAATGAGAAAGGGCATGTGACATGCTAGGACTTATATAAACAGATTTCCAGGCACTCCCCCTCGTTCCTCATTGGTCGGCTGGGATGTGTCAATTTAGCTCCTGCAGGTAAGGTTAACATTTACTTCCCCATGTAGTGTATTTAAGTGCTTTCGTCCATATGGGACTCTCTTTTCAAAAGCATTAAACATCAAATTTTGTTGAAGAAACAAGGGACAGGGACAGAGGGACTTGGGTCTGTACCAGGAAGACGGATCACTGGGTGATTAAGAATGTTTGGTGAAAGTACTTTCACCCAGTCCGTTTCATTGCTTAAAGGAAGTATGAAAGTTATTTAAAAATGTAACTGGTTGTACTAGTAATGCAGGTGGATAAGTGCTGACTGACTCATGCTCTTTGGAGAGTAGATACTGTTGTGTATCTGAGATAGCTTAGAAAGTAATTTGATAATCTTCACCACTGGATTTTCAGCATACTGATAGCACATTCCCAATTTAGCACAGAAACAGTGTACAAAGTTTTGTAATTGGCACATAAGTAAGGAACATAGAAAATAAATTAGACATGTGTGCAGACATTGGAAAAAACTGTGTAGGTCAGCGCTCAAGCTCGGAGAAATTATGAAAAGTCATGAGAGGGGATAAATAGTTTTAGGCGTGAACTTTGTGATTGTTTGAGCTTTGTGTCAGCTGACATTACCTAAAGCATTGGACTGAGAGTGATTGCTACTGCTTCAGACTATGTAAGTGTGTGCTGTTCATATTGCTCTGGAGGATAGTGCAATTTGCGATTATGCAAAAGCCAATCTGATTTCATGTTGAGCATAATACTTGCCTACTTAGGCAGAATGTCCGGGAGACTCCCCGGAGAGTAGGCCACCTTCCCTTATCCTGCACACTTCCTGAGCGAAGTGAGTGGAGCACGGGCCACTATGATTCAATTTGCATGATCATGCAGCAGGGGTCAGGCTGTAATGATGGGAATCACATTGCAATGTTCCCTGCACTTGCCACTTTGATCTCCCAGGCAGGAAACTCATAAAAGTGGGTAAGAATACTTCAGCTTCAATACAATACAGAAAGTCATTCTCTAACGGGCCTATTCAAATGGAGAAAAAACCCTATCTCCATCAAAAATACCTATCAAGAGGGTAATGCCACCTCTGAGGGCGATAAGATTCACCAGGTCTATTTAACAAGGATCAACATAATCCTTCTTATGTTATCACCATCTCAAGATTCAGTAACAGAAAACAATTTATGAATAAATGCTTTATTATTTTAATACTTTGAAAACATTTTTTTTTAAATTGTTAACTATATTTTTATTATTATTTAAAAAAAATGGCAGCATGCATACCTATATCCCCGAGACTAGTAAAGCCTTACCGCTCGTGACCAGTATCGCCAAGGCACCTGAATATTGTGCAGTTGCCTTGGTGACATTTTATTGATCATGGTGGTAAGTGGTTTTCTATCTCTGCGATAAGAGGTGGCAGAAAACCAACCCTATCACTATATCTTAATAAATAGGTGAAACTATAGATTATATGTGTAAGAAACTAAGGGTATGGAATATGGATGCAGCTTGGACTATTCTTTCTACCTATGCTCTCTCCTTTTCTTGCCCTCAACAGACATATGAGTGGCTCTTAGTTCAAGAATCCATTTTTAAAATGATGTAAGCTGCATTCTGCAGCATTCAGTACTAGGTGCTCAAACAGAGGGTAAATGTTAACCTCTCATGTGAATGTGATGTAACAGTATCTTATTGTCAGAGACACTTATACACAAGAACACATGTGTAGTAACAATGTAGTATACAGGATATAGCATATCCTTTTAAAACATTGTTTATGCTGACAGTTACAGTTTCCTTCCTAACTTCCATTACATCTCCCTTGATTTTTCTTGTGCATTATCATGATTTTATAGAGCTTATCTTTTAATTTGTAGTAAACAAACTAAAGCTTTCATCTTTTTTTTGTTTTAAGTTATTGGAAATTATATAATTATTTGCTGTCAAGAATTGAGTATTTGTAGCTGGAGCATTCTCAAATCTTACCTCAAAAACCTGTCTCCAGTGCACTATTGTAATGGGTTCAGTAGAGCCATGAACACTGCCAGGGTTGGGATGGATGTCCATGTGTGTATATATAATATATATATATATATATATATATATATATATATATATATATATATATATATATATATATATATATACCAGCTTATTTAAAGATGGACTGTTACTTCAGACCTGCTTTATGTCACGGGAAAGTCACAACTTAATGTTGAGGCCAGAAATCGAACTTGTTAGAACAAATGCGTCCACCTCTAAATGAGTCTGAATTTGTCCCGTGACAAAAGTTCTATATCCGGGTATTGGAGTAAGTAATGAGTGTGGATGATATATATATATATATATATATATATATATATATATATATATATATATATATATATATATATTTAACTTAGTAAAAGTCCTTGTTTAATTGGCTTCTCGGTCAAGCTTTCTCCAGACAGACCCGGCGAAAGCTGTCACTGGCTGGGAGGGCTTGAGGTAGAGAAAAGATTTATCTCCATTGATAACACCCCTAATAAATGAATAGGTCCCACATTGTTAATGAGTAGACTCCCTATTTACCAAGCCCTGAATCCGGCAATAGATATCGCTGTCCGGCAATAGATATCGCTGAGTATCACCAGCAATTGCCTTTGCTGGCTGCCTCCTGCGATCGCTTCCCCATGCAGGAAACCTATTTAAGAAGGATTGCAGCGGTATCTGTACCGCAACAATCTAGTGATTGCAAATTGCAAACGGATAAAGAATAGAAAAAAAAATTGTTTTAAAAAATTGTTAAAATTTTTTAAAAAAATAAGAATTTTAAAATAATTATAAATGAAACAAAAATGCTTTATTTAATAAAAAAAAATAAATCATTTTTTTCATTAAATCAATTCAATTTGCTGTGCATGCCTATGTAGAAAATAAAATATATACCTTTCTTTCTTGGCACTATAACGGCAGCAGACCTTCTATAAAGCACATATATTTGAGACCCTTGTACTTTGGAGAACTTGTTAGTTAAGTGTTGGCTAACATTTCTGGAGTACACCAATTGTTTGTATTAAGTAACCTTGGGGAGAATCAGGAATTCAAGTTTGTGTTCATTTGTCTAATTTGCCTATTTCTTCCTAGAAGACCCAAGACACTCTTCTAAATATGCTATCAAAAGAAATTCCTGTCCGTCTGTCCTGAAAAAAAAACAATATTACATTTGCTCAGATAGACTAAAATTATTTTTGGTGAAACCGACTCATCTCCAAAACAGACAAATGTGTTTGCTCATGAAGGAGTGAAAAGTCTTTGGTTATAATGTGTTTAATAAGCCACTTTGATTAGATGTAATTTAGAAAGAGGCACAAGTTTTTTAAAGGCCACTTTCTCAAAACCTCCTGAAGCTACACCAATTATATTGCATGTTATTTTTCTTTTTATTGCTAAACACTTTTTTAAAGCCTTGATTTGAGCACTTGGGGGAGGTGTGTAAGACATCTGTATACTGTTATGGAAGCATTTACACAAAATGTTTGGGATTTGGAAAATGCTTTTCTACTTTGAAGCACCATGTCCAAATCAATTTAAAACTAAAAAGAATCACTGTTTTCAACAAGCTATCCCTAGCATTCCCCTCGTCAATATATCATAGTTGCTTTCTACTGTTGCCCTCTGGGAGATATGGGCGGAAGGTGTGGTGGAGATGGTGGGGGTGGTGCTGTGACGTGTGTCATTTGGCCCCTCCCCTGCGACAAAAGCGATATTTTGTCATAGGGGCCAAATTACATAATTCACCGCAAATAGCGTTATTTAGGCTCCCTATGGGCAGGTTACAGGAGAATTGCCTGCTCTCCCAGGAATTCGGGAGTCTCCTGGAGAATCCGGGAGAGTGGGCAAGTATGCATTATATTGTTTAGCTGTGCTCCTCACAGAGGGCCTGATTCATTAAGGAGAGTAAAGCAAAAAAAAGGAGTTTGCATTGGAGGGGATAGGTTAATTTAAAATGTGTGGACAGATTTATAGTTTGGGTAGAGAATGTCCTAGATCAACTTTAATATTTACCATATACAGAAAGCAAATAGCTTTGTTACGTTTGATGCCATTTTCTAAAAAGTTTAACAGTTACAGTATTTTTGATGGTTTTATTTTACATATCATTTTGCTGTGCAAAAATAAAATGAGCCTGTCCTTGTCACTGCCAGTAAGCACAAAAGTTAATTGTTAGCCATGAGTCACGGGAGTAATGCTTCGTGACTAATTGTTTGAGAACTTGATTCCTGTTATGCTTCATTCTTCTGTTGTGGAATGTGGGCCTTGTTAACTCTTATAACAGATGATTATCCAAGTGGGCCAGTAACGGTCTCTTTAGGAATATCCAGAACAGTGTTTCTATAATATGTCAATCAGCAAGCCAAATAATGTGCATCTAAGTTGCTTTTGCTCCAACAAGCCCCCTTCTTCTCCGTTTTGCCTCTTCAATCTTAAGGGGCAGCAAGCGGCCATAAGCACTAGATCTACATATGGCCGCAAACATAACTGGTGCTTTTTGGGCATAAGTAAAAAAAAAGCGTATTGTGGGCTGAAAACACAGTTTGCATCAAACTTTACATGAGCTCTAATTTCTCGAATATATGCTACTTAATAAGTCAAGTGAGCTAAGCACTATAATGAAGGCTACGCCATCTGTATATTTTATACTTTAGAGTTGCCTTGATGAGATGTCTGAGAGCCAACAACCTTCACTGGTTCTTAAACAACTCTAATTTAGAACTATAAATGTGTAATTATAGTATTATTGAAACTGAACTGCACTCAAATGATATGCCTGTTGCCTTTTTGTCAGTAACTATCAAGCGCATACCTTAATCCTTTTTATATACGTTGTTTGCAGACAGAATTTATGTGTTAAACAAGCATTTAATCAAAAGTGTTTTCCTATGAATGTGAAAGTAGCCATTTGAACATGATTTTAATTTTCTACAAAGTAGCTACATCTTGGAGCACCAGTGCCAGATTCTGAAGAGTAGCATAGGCATACTTCCCAACTGTCCTGATTTCAGCCGGACAGTGCATTTTTTAAGGATCTGTCCTGCTGTCCCGCCAGGGACATGTTTGTCCCACATGTGGGAATGCTGGAGGAAGGGAGGTATGTATGTGGCCACACCCCCTTTACAACATGACTACGCTCTCTGTCCTGCTGCTGGGGGCAGACATGATGAGAGGTATGTATAGGTGCCGCAGGAAGAAGCCCTTAAATAGGAAGATCATCACATTTATTTCCCTGCTGCTCTTTTTTAATCAAATGAACATCTTGTAACCCTTAGTGCGGGCTCGAGTAGTAGTACAACACTGCCAAAAGTCAGTACTGCGCACGCATGGGGGCGTGACTGTGCAGACCAATAGGAAGCTACAAGCAGATAGTTTGTAGCCTCCTATTGGTCCACAGGGTCACACCCCCATCTGGCAGACATATATGGCTGGTTAACAGTTTTAACCAGATGAATAAGCCAGTACCCATTTTACTGAAAACGAGTTACCCATGGGAAAAAAATACTTCAGCATTCAGTTCCTGGAACTTCACTATGGGGAAGGCGCAACTCAAAAAATTAAACTTTAATGGGAGCTCAACAATAGATGTCACACAGGGCCCCACCTTTCAAAAAAGATGGCTATGTGAAGCATATTAATTTCAGTTTCCTGTTTTTTTTACATTCTAAGCTCCTCAATAGTCAGTGGAAGCATTTGTTTATATGGAAAAGTAAAGTACTATAATACTTAAGAAAGAAAGCAAGGTATTCAAACTATAAAGCACTAATGTAATTATCCATTAAATGAAGGTACCCTTTAGTTCAGTCAAGGAAAGCTGGCTCCAAAAGACACCAATGGGAATTTGTAGGCGTGATCTCCAACAGAAGTTGCTGATTCTTTTATAATGCAAAAATGCATCTCCTACTGCAATGGAGGAGGGGGCATAAACTATAATATCTAAAAAGAGGGGTTGTCTGCATAATGTAGTTGGCAATTGTGCTGTAATTGAAGCATGTGTAATTGCACTGAGCTGTTGTGTAGGAGGCTCTACTGTGAATTCTGCTAAGGCCCCATTTTGTCTATAACTGGCCCTGTTTGGTCCTCTGCTATTCTTCTTGGAGGGTCCTGATTTTGGTTTTACATTTTGGTGTGCCACATCTCCTGGAGCGTGTGTGGCAGTGCTGAGCCATCCCCAACCTCCCTACTCTCTCCTCCCCTCTTTTCTTCCCATAAAACTCCCTTGCATTGCCACACAAAACGGTGGCACATGCTTGTGGCACTCACTCACTAAAGTGAGTGGGACAACAGTCCTTGCAGTTGGAGCAAAATATCATAGTCTTTATGAAAGTTCTTAGTGTAGACAGCTCATATAAATAATACAAAAACAACAATGATTTTTAGTACTCCAAAATGAACTTATGTCATAGGTTAGCATTTTTTTTCTTTAAGTCAGCAGACCTTAATCATAAATTAAAGAGCAAAGACACTCATTACGATAATACACCTTTTTGAAAGTCCACTGCACCCACAAAAAAGAACACTACTTTTTTTTAATTACATAATAAAAAATATCAGTGATCAAACAACCAACATTAACTGTTTGACGTTGGTGATAAAAATTGATAAGTGGTAAATACCAATGATTATTGTATTATTGTATAAAACTAAAAAGAAGTGGGACTACCTAGTTTGCTCAGTTATGTCTCATTATAGACCACAGAGTCATACCTCCTACAACAGTGGGATTTAAAGGTAATCAAAAGTGTAGAAAGGGGCAGAGAGTCAGACAACATGCGACTGAAGGGAAGAGGTCAGTGAAAAGATGAGAAGAGTAGAGAGACTGGAGAGTGTACTGCTGTGTGCTTAAAGAAGACAATCATTATAAAAGATTAGCTACCAAGAAACAGGGGGAGTGGTGATTAGATGGAGGCAGATAGGGCTCTGGTCCTATCCACAGCCCCATCAGAGCTGGATTGAAGGCGGATGAGAGTGACTGGGATTGGACCACCTGGTCACACACCCAAATTATCCAGGAGGAGATCCTAAGAAGCAGCCGCACTGGGCTTAAATAATTCTTTCTGTGGCCTTGCTTAGGAGAAAGCGGCCATTTTAAATCCATCAGGTCCAAAAATGGACTTCGTGTTGATCTGAAATTAATGTTCTGTCTGATAACAATGTAATTAGATTTAGATTGTGCTGTTAAATGCACTTAGACATTAATTGCCTGTTATGCAATGATTAGTAACCATATTCTAAAAGACTATTTATAATTCAGTCATTGAACCTGTACATGTGAAAACTCAACAGAATGCATTACTACACATAAACAGGTACACACCCATACCACATTCTTCTCACATGTAGGCACACATCATTACAGATCTCACGTGCTTATATAAATATCATAATTAAGTAAAAGACTTGACTAGCATATCATCATAATAAGATCTACTAACTCCCTTGTGGCTTTTTAAGGTATTTATAGCTCATACAGATAGGATCTCAAAATGCGGAACCATCTAAACAATGGTTGTTTTGTATTTATACCTTGTGTATAACGAGTAATTCTTAGTATATTCTCTGTGGTTAAATGAAACATTCAATGTTCAAAAAGTAAAAATATTATGGTAATTAGCATGTCTATGGAAGATTTGCTTGCTTGTTAATATGTTTGATGTTGTCAATGTCTTTACATAAGATGTTTATTACTGCTTTATCCAATGGATGGCATTTCAGCAGATTTTTGTCCACAATTTATAGATGTATAGATGGTTTTTAATCATCTTAAATCCACCAAATTTTGCTGCTGCCTTATGGTTCAAACCAGAGGAGGGCTAAAGATACCAGCAGCCACAGGTGGTGAAAGTGACAAGAACAGGCAGGAGAGAGCAGGACAGTCTGTGAAATGTTGTGATTCTAGTGGGACAATCCCAAATTTTGATGACTGTTCTGCCCAATGTAAAGTCCAGACCAAGACTGTGAACTCTTTATGTACATACTGCATTCTTTATATACTACACTGTGGTGCTAGATGTCCTGAAAGTCAGGAGTGCTTGGACATATGTCACGCTCCGGCGAATTCAGGGCCTAGCGCTTTTCACCTGCTAGCCACGCCCCAATGATGCAATGCATAGCCATGCCCCCAATGGTATGACCACACACACTTCTAATTTTGCAGCAGCGGCGAAATTTTATTTTACCATGCTCAACTATAAGGGGGGCCCCGTGAAGTTGGTATAACCGGGCCCTGAATACCTCTTGGCCGCCCTGTTCCCACATAGTAGCTCTGACTTACTTTGTCCATACATACATTCAGTGATCAGCCAATCGGTCAGAACGTATGGTGACAGTATCCATCACCGAATTGGCCCCACACACGCAGGTGTAAAAATTGGACAGGCCCGGCTATTTTATGCTGAAGCCAAATAACGGATCACACACTCGGCAGATGATCATACACAGGCAGATAGCATTGATCTGCTGACCATATTTGTGGCCTTACAAAATTATCCCCCTGATGTAGATCATATTGGGATGACACACACAGCAATACTGCTAAATGGGAACAAATCATGGACGGCAGCCATCTCTTAAACCTTAAATCTATCTATATACATTTCAAGCTAGAATATGTATCTAGTAATATACACACACTCAAGATCAAAACTATATTCTTAATGATGCAAGCATAATATTTAAGTTAATATAATTGTTATGCAATAAACATATCATAACATGACATATCACATATAACTGTACAGTCGGATTCTAGGGGATGTTATGCAAATTGGCAAAAAGGAACAACCTGCTCATTTAATTACAAAACCAATTGTATATTATTTTTATAACACTATCATTGGTAATTACATTGTATAAAGAAGAATGTATAGTACCATGTTTGTCTATGAAATGTAATGGAAAAGCATGACATTAAGTACGGCACATTCATAACATGTCTAATAACACCTGACACATTGCATGTTCCTCTGACTTCACAACAATGCCATATTCTTGATAACAGTGTTCTCTGCCAACAATGTGTTCTATTGTCTTACTTGCCAACATTTGAATATAATTTCCATGGTAAACCTACATAGAGAATCTGCAGTTCATGCCAATACTGCACAATAGATTTTCAAATTCTGATTTTTGAAAAATATATGTGAAATTACTGATTACTAGGGGAAAAACTAGCACTCTAGGTGGGAAAATCCGGAGATGAGAGAACAAATAATTTTAAATATTAAAGCAGCAATCCCATGAAAAAAATAAAATGTGTTTTTTCACTTAAATCACTCTGATAGGCTATAAGAAGAATCTTCTTAATAAACATTTTCTTTTGTTTGTTTCTTTAGGCTTCTATTAATGATTTCGAATCTTGCACAGTTTCAACAGTGTTATGTAACTACCATGGGAACCACAGTCAAGTGGCATATGATGTAGTGAGCAGAGAGAATTTGGAATGTCCCACTGAGCTCTACCTGCATTGTAAAGTCCTCCCCTTCATTCTCCCCCCCCCCCTTCCCAGACTCTCAGCATGTCATGCAAAGGCAGAGTCTGTGTGTGTGACTGGCAGCTATATTTGTCTGCCCTATATAGAGATTTTGAAAAGGAGATAATGATTTGAAGGAAGACAGCTAAGAAAAATGGATGTATGCTTAAAAAGTACATAACTTGCTATTTAAAGAAAACAACCTTTTATGTGGGATTGCTACATGAAATATTTCACTTCCTGTTAGTTTGTATACACATAAGCTTTCTAGTCACGGAAAAATGTTTTTAAATATGAATTTCTTTGCACGGCACATGTATGGTTTCAAGAAATGCTGCATGAAATATCAACAGATAAAAAATAGTGTGACAATGTTCATGCTCAATGCATAATTTATTATGTCTTTTTGAACATACTTTCCCACTCTACCAGAATGTCCGAGACACTTTTGAATTCCAGATAGGTCTCCTGGACCCCTGGGAGAGCAGGCCATTCTCCTGCATTCTGCCCACTTCCTAGTTAAGTGGGCAGTATGGGAGCCTCCATGACGCGATTCACGATGAAACACGAATGCTGCATAGGGATCAGTGAGCCATCTTTTACACTACATTCACTAGAGCCACACTTTGAATATAATGCAGAGCATCAAAGCTCTGTATTTTGCAATAGATGTACTTCATACTTGCCAACTCTCCCTGAATATCAGGGAGACTCCCTGAAATAAGGGTGATCTCCCTCACTCCCTGAAGAGTCTGGCATTCTCCTTGATGCTGAGCCAGTACAAGACATGGTTGACTTCGCCATCTGTGGCATGATGACACAGTTCAGAAATTGTGTCCTATGTCCATGTATTGATGCCTATGGAGGTGGTCATTTTCATGGAGATTAAGATATAACCAAAACTGACAGGTAAGACAACATGACTTCAGTAATGGAGACAGAAATGTAAAAGACACTTCAGTCTCTAGAGATTTATTAGTTGCTTTTCTTTAACACATAGTTGCCTACTCTCCCGGAATGTCCGGGAGACTCCCGCATTTCTGGGAGACCTCTCGGGCTCCCCCGCAATAGATAAGTGGCAGGGGGTGCGGCTTAATATCGCAAATATTGCATCATCTTAGCCCTGTCCCCTGCTGTAATTGGCCAAAATTGTGACAACCATTTAGGGGGCGGGGCCAAAATAATACAATTCGTGAAGCACCAACCCGCATGCCCACCTCCCCTGGGATCTCCCTGAACCAACGAGGGAAAGTTGGCAAGTATGATGTACTTGGATTTACTAGCTGATCTCATCCTTTGCCTTCTTTTCATCTTTTGGGGCCTATTTTTCAGCGGATAGGCAGTAAATATCATTAGGTATCATTATGAATGTAGTACAGAATGTTGTAGCACCGTTATTTACCAGGTTGGGCAGCTCTGGGAAACCCAGGAAAGACCCCCCTCCACCACAATGGATTTTTTGTATTCACCAGCCCTTTGACCCAGTGAGCGATCCATCGAAGCCAGAGGCTTCTATGTTAAAGGCTAGTACTGAGCTTGGAGAAGAGGCAGCAGGGACTTGCATACTTCCATATAAGAGTGACGTCCCACATGGACATTCTGGAGCAGTAGTTTGCCCAGGCAGAGGGGAGGAAATAGTGTGAGCGAATGTGTTCCTACTGAAGTATGGTGTAGACATTACGATGCTCCTCGTTTTGCAGAGCACTGTGGAAATGAAACTTTGGTTTGCAGCACATTTTCAGGACCATTCTTTGATCATACACCTGGCCATTTAATCTCAGCAAAAGAACTTGAATTAGGTCTTGTCCTATACTTTTAATATTATCAGTTTTGTGCCTACATGTTGCACTTTGATGGAGAAGCGCAGTTCAACAATGTAGTAAAACATTTCACGCAGTAAATGTTGTAGTAAAAAAGTGTCATGTGTAACAGACAGTTCCCATGATTCCAAGTTCTCAGATTATTGGAGCACAGCAGCACCATAATTAATATTGAGTTATTACATGTATAACTCCGCTCTGTTCAAAAACTGAGAACAGCTGACTTCTGCAACCTCAAAGGTGACTGAGGACTTTGGTGCACAGAGGAGGGAGGGGAGCTGGTTAATACGCTGTATGGTATTGATCTCTGAACAACTCCTCCTCTGGCCACGCCCCCCAAAGGCGGTATCTTCAGACGTGAATTTTTTATATGGGTGTTGTACACTTACTATATCAGTTATACAATCATATCATTTTCTGACTGGATGTTGCCATGATGATGTCTTATTGTAAATAATGTAAAATCGCTTAGTTATAATTAGGGTTTTATTTACTCTTTTGCTTGCTAGATGCAGGTAAAAACAAATATTAAGCAAAGTAGAATGACAAATAATGAAGAGATCTATAAAGCTGATTTAAAAAAAAGTATTGTTTTAGAATGGATTTATGTATAATATAATCTGTTAATATATCACTCTACTCTATATCTCTGATAAGAAAAATAAACTGGAGAAACATGCTGGGAAATGTCTGTTGTTTCCTCAGATCAGAATCCCGAAGGAAGTATTTTATTAGACCATGTCTAACCTTACATGCCCTATGTACAGTAACAGCAGTTGGTGTGTATTTAGCCTGCAAAGTTTGAGTTTCTTCAAAACATATAGGAAAATGTCTTTAAATGGTATAAAAATAGTCAAGAAAAACTATTGTATTATGTAACATATGCCGAACCATACAGGACACACGTCAGTTTTTGTAGTGGAAATGTATGCATTTCTGTACTTTTTTGTCCACATCTAGATCTGTGCCCCCTACGTCTGGAGAGGCTGAATGGTGGCGCGTAAGCCCTAGTTGAGTACTGTAACGATATGTGCATGTTAGTGCAGCAATCCTCCTAGAGATGCAACCTAGGAACACCAGGATACATCCCCAGATACGCTTCTTAGGAAGGATATCTTTCGCAGGTACTGGAGGCATGGTGTAAAGATACATGCATACTTGCCAACCTTTAAAAGACTGGCCTCCGGGAGTTTCGGAGTAGCGTGGGAGTGAGGGGGCGGAGCTCTGCGAATCGCATCATTTTGGCCCCCACCCCCTGTGACGTAATGATGCCATTTTAACACAGGTGGCGGGCC
Source organism: Mixophyes fleayi (assembly GCF_038048845.1). NCBI lineage: Eukaryota > Metazoa > Chordata > Amphibia > Anura > Limnodynastidae > Mixophyes > Mixophyes fleayi. The sequence goes on along the minus strand of NC_134402.1, from coordinate 179,937,893 downwards.
AAAATGATGAGATTCCTGGAGAACCGCATCATGGAGGCTTGAAATCTGTCCACTTCACTAGGAAGTGGGCAGATGCGGGAGAATTGCCAGCTCTCCCCGGAGTCCGGTAGACCTACCCGGAGTTCGGGAGTCTCTTGGGCATTCCGGGAGAGTTGGCAAGTATGGATACATGACAGTGATGGTGTTGACACCTGCAGCATTATCTTGTTGCTTCTGATTGGCCCCTTGCATATTGACCACTCCAGTTGGTAGCGCTATATTCCTTAAGGTCTTTTCCAATATTATATGAAGTCGGGGCTGCTAGTTCGCATTACTTATTTGTCAATTCCATTTGAACTACTGCAGGAAAGAGTTTGATTTTTAAAGGGGTAAACAGCTGATGTTTGGGTTGTTTGTATTTCATTACATTTTACATGGAAAATGTGATATATTGTGTAGGGTATTGCAACTTTTGTATTTACTACTAATTCTGTGAAGCAGCAAAGCTTTGCTATCGTGGGGCGTATATGTATGCCTAATGTGTACCTGATGAAAAAATACTAAGATGTATGTATCTGGAGATATGTGCAACTCAACATACAGAAACAAGTATACTTTGTTTTCTACAGAATCTGTATCTGTGAGTCTTGAGTGAAAAATGTGTCAGACTCTACATGAGGCTCACAGAATGCACATACAGTGTGCTAGGCTAGCACTGTGCATAGCTACAGCAGAGTTTGTCTGCTTATGATGTATTTGCACATACTTTTACTTCTTGTGCCTACTTTTGCACATCAGTAAAGGGAATTCAATTTGTTGTGAAGTATCTCCAGAACGTTTGTGAAACACTTCATGGAGGAGATTTGACAGAAATCCCCGTTCATTTTTGCTCGCTGCTCTATGGGGAAAAATAGCCGGAAATTTTTACCGTTACTGCTGGCAATGTGCGCGTTGCGATGTCCGCGAGTCACATCGCCGGCAATTGAATGCAGATTTGAAAGTGTTCCTCATGAACATAGGAACAACAAGCTTTTCCATTTGCATTATTTGCACTTTTTGCGTACAAATAGGCTGAATTTAACGCCTGGTCTGGAGTGATGTTAAAGAGTAAGTCCACTCTTAAGTTCATTCTTGTATAACAGTATACATTGCTTATATCCCAACATTAATGTTTTCTGAATCAATGCCCCTTTTAAAAGGGGCATTGCTCCATCATGTTAGGGGTGTGTACTGTGTGGTTATATTATCCAGAGGTATGAAGAGCTAAGCTTCCCCTACATTCCTCCTTTTCCCAGGAAACACCCATCCACTGCTGCTGGCATTCGTTCGCCTGGCGAGTGGACATACCTCACATCACAACATTCCCAGCAGTCAGGAACGTCCTGGCTGCCGGGAAGACAAACTAGTCCCCCAGAATTGGAACACAGTCACCTTAATCAGGACAGCTGGGAGGTATATACTGTAATACCTTGCAGTGTAAATATATATTAAAGTTAGTGAGTCTTTAAAAGTTTTTTTTAAATACATGTGACCATGGTGCAGAGAATCAGTAGCATGGAGATAATGTGAGTGTATAAAAATTAAACTGCAGGTAAATATTGTTATAAGAAGAGAAACAATAAATCATTACAGCGCATGACTTGCTGATATGTTATATGCAGAGCAGGGACTTAACATATACCAACATTAGGAAAGATTTCACCTGGTAAAAGGCTTAAACCATTATTGGAACAGCAGTTCCATAAATAAAAGACACTAAGTAGGAGCTTTATAAATTGGACTTGGATGTTAGCATACAAACAATGCTTTATGAAAAGCAATGTAGTAAAAGGTTTTGTCTGACAAGAAACATTAGTGACTCAAAGCTCCTTTGTCCCTTTACTCCTCCACATTGTAACACAATAAATGAGGGTCAAAGTAGTGAACTGTTTTATTGAGGGGTTGGACAGGAAAGACACAGGTAGGCAGTACCTGGATATGATAACACTGCATAGATAACTCACTAAAAAGGAAACCACTTGCAAAACAAGTGGTTTGATGTCATTGCCGTCATAAATAACTATGCTGATGTAAAAGTAAAAAAAATGCAGATCAATAATAATAATAATAAATAATAAAATAAAATAAATGGACACTTACTTATGCTTATCAAATCAATAAAAATGTTTGACTGCACCTGGTACGAAAAACTGTTAATTGTTTCAACCTGAACGTTAGGCGTATTTGCGGCTCTGCAAGTGGTGTCATTTTCTTTTGTTTTTATTTTTAACACCTATGGACTATTTCAATAAAGTAGTCTTAGGAGTCCCATGAAGAGGTAAACTAGTTCTTTGTATTTTTTACAATGTGAATGTGTTTTACCCATAAGCTACTATTGTGAAACTGCATGTATGCTGGTGCTTGTAATTCCACAGCCACCAGCATGATTTGGCCATACCATGGTCATGCTGGTTCTTGTAGTTCTACAAGTGCTGTCATGCCCAATCCTTCAATGACTGGCACTTCCAAAACTGTAATTCAGCTAATTTAATCTATAGTTAGAGCTGTGGGTGCTATGGTGTACCCTAGTGCTATTCAGCTTTACTCCTGGTAGAGGTATAAACCCCATCAGCATTACTCATTAACCCTGTACCCCCATTAATGGCAGGCGTGGTTCCCGGGAGGGCTGCAGCGGAGGAGAGCCGCGGCCCTCTTGGTGCGTGTAGTCAGTCACTGGAGAGGTGGCCCTGGTAGTGATGTGGACAACCACATCATTGGTGAGGGTGTGATCAACAGTGCAGCGTGAAAGCCCCAGTGCTGGAGATGGGAAGGCCAGGTGGGAACCAGAGTCTATAAAAGACTCATTTCGCACATTCAGCATCAAGTCTGGCACTCATCTGCATCAGACTGTGTAGGGAATAATATATTCTATGCAGGATATACAGCTATACCTGCCTATATTGTGTACAGGACGTTGCCTCTCTAGCACTGTCGAGCATAAGGCTCCAATACTCCTCAGTTACCGGGCCAAGATCCCTCTCCCAACCCAGGTGCAATCCTAGTAGATTATAAATAGTGAGCAGGGAAAGGTCGTTAGAATAAAGTATGGAGATGGTTTTAGTGAAGCCCACTTATCAAAGCAGCAACCAAAGAGGGTCAGGGCTGAAGGGGATGAAGGTATCGCCAACCTTGGCCTGCAAAGCATGGCAAAGCAGTAGGAAGGTATAAAAGAGACAATTCAGTAAGGAAAAGTCTAACTGCAACTGGGAAAATAATTTAAGGGTACTTGTCCGAGGTAAGTGATCCCCGTGGCTCGCCATTGGGGGAACTGCTTTAGCTTAAAAAATACAGGGAGTTTAGAATTAACCCATATCGGGGTGTCGGGGTCCTATCCCTCAGTATCTAATGTTGCCTTAACTGCATTCCAGATCATCAAACCCTGTCTAAACAATGGCGGGACTATTTTTGTAACTCAGGTGCCCAGTATGGCCTGTATAGGCGATCTGTCAAACACAGTCCAGCTTCTAAGGAGGGCTAGTAAATCTGTTAGTGGGAAACCTCCATCCATAGCCGTAGATGTGCCAATTGTGCAGCAATGTAACAGGCACTAAAGTTAGGAAGGGCAAGGCCCCCAGAAGCACTGGAGTGACATAAGGAAGTCAGCATGAGTCTTAGCCGCTTTTACCCACAGACCAGAGAGGACAGATGTCTAATAATTTGGAGAAAAAGTCGTCTTGGGAGGTAAGTAGGGGTATGATGCAGTGGGTACAGGAATTTGGGTTGGAGGACCATTTAATTAGGTTTACTCTACCTGACATGGTCAGGGGTAGCTTCGTCCAGTACATGTAAACTTTTTGATTTTTCTCATAACTTACTGCTCAGGTTATCTTTATATATGGCTTACATTATTTATAAAAGGGAGCGGACATCAAAGATGTCTTTTTTATATGTGTCACTTTCGTGTGTTTTAAGCTTTTCACTACATTGATAGTCGTGTAAAAGTATAAGTATAGAGCTGAAACCCGATATCCAGGGCCTTAGAGGTGCCAGAGAATTTAAGTTCTTTTGCAGTGAGTGAAAGACTGTACACCCTTCCCCAGGGATCTCCTCTGTAAGTGCTCCATGTACACCTCTTTAAAGCAGTTAAATAATCTCTTCCTGCTAAATGAAATATTGTTTCAAAACGAGGTGCATTTCTGCCATCGCAAACTTTTGCACCCCCCCAGCCGCTACTATCTAGGCCTGCAAATCCATGCAATTTCCTGTACAAATGCTTGTGCAAAAGTAGGACATAATGTCAGAAAAGAACATTTTCACTATGGTTTTCAATCTTGGTATATATATATATATATTATATCCGTTTCTATCATCACTAATAAAGATTGACCAATGCGATTAGCGTGGTTCCAAAACAAAAAGAACCCCAGTGTTTGGGGAAGAGCTTCCCAAGGAATGTTTTCGGCTGTAAGAAGAGCCACTATAAGGGACCTTGGGGTTATGAATAGAGAGAGAAGGTTGGACTCTTTCCAACCTGCTGGATAATCAGGAGTTTCGTCTGTGTGGTGCTGGTAAATAGCTGGGAGGCTGTTTCCTCAGTCTCTCACTTCATGGGGAAAAGGCCAGATGCCTGCTGAGAGATGCTGTAATTTGCTACCAGTAAGTTCTGTAAGTGTGTGTGTGTGTGTGTGTGTGTGTGTGTGTGTGTGTGGGACACTAGGCCCTTCACTTTAAGAAGGGAGTTCCTCTTATATTACTTAGAAGCTAGACAGGGTAGGACTTTTGTTTATGATTTGTTTATTTTGCGGCCCAGCATGCCTGTAAATGTGGCCCAGCAGGAGTTTTGGTTGTGGCAAGGGGGCAGCGCTGAGAAAAAAAATACTGCAAAAAAAAAAAAAGAAAATACTTACCTTGCGGTCATGTCGTCATCACACCTGACATCCATTACGTAGCGCAGCACAGAGGAGTCACCCGCGCGAACTATCAACAGCAGTGAAAGATTATCCAGTATCTTATTGTTGTTACTCTGAATTTGGACTTTCTGCACCATGCAATTATGACCTAGCTGTGTTCTCTGTATGTATCTAATATAAATATTAAGAGATAATTGTATTTTTAATATTTTAAACCATTTTAAATGTGCAGTGCTGAGTAGGGTGAAATTATCACCCACTGTTACCTTCATCGGAGGCTGCTCCATGAGCCATTTTTCCCGTCACCCTATCTTTAAATCTCTGTAGATTTCTATTAGTCCTCCTGATGCTACCTATATCGGTGACCATTTCAAACTGGTCAATACAAAAGATGATTCATGGGTGCAGAAAGAGAGGAAAAAAAAGTTTTTGCCATTTAATTCCCCGAACCCCACTAAGGGGCAGATGCAGGTAAGTTAAATTGTAGCTGGTAATGGGACTACTGCTTTAATCATGATTCTGCAACAGGTTTCCTAACTCTTACTAACTTCATTTCCAAGTAAGTTTAATATGTTAACTATGTTTTCTATGGTTTTTTTCGATGATCAGCTATCGTTAGTGTTAGTGTATTTTATGTGCGGCCCAAACCAACTCGTCGTCTTCCAATGTGGCCCAGGGAAGCTAAAAGGTTGGACACCCCTGTGCTAAATAAAACTAGCTGCGGCCACTTGAACCAACATATTGTATTGGTGTAATATACTTGGCTGATGCATGTGAAGTGCAGGCAGGAGACAGCACTCCTAGCCTGATCTTGCACCACTATATATATATATATATATATATATATATATATATATATATATATATATATATATATATATATATATGGAAGAAGGGGCTGCCCAGCATTATATAAACAAAAAAAATGGATACTCTGCATTCTCAATTAATAGTGTTCCCACTAATTTTCTATATTCAAACCAGGGAATGATAGTTCTACATATTGCAATATATGTATATATGTTAAGCTGACCAACTCACAACAAAATCTCCCTCTTCTGGCCAGTCCTAGCATGATCAAATGCTATGCTTTTTTTTAAGATCTATGCTATAGGCTTACCTGCACACAGCTTTTAAAGGCAAGTCTTCCCCAAGCACTAGCAGCCATGGGACACATGGGACTCACCTGACACACATTGGAATTAATTAATGTAAAAAAATAAAGAATGGGGTGCAAGAAAGTTGTGACTTGCATTGTAAATCCCAACTCTCTTGCACCCCATTCTTTAGTTATTTTAATTGTGTACTTGGAGAGTGCAGTGTATCCATGTCTTTTGTTTATATAATGTTGGGCAACCCCCTCTTGCACCCCAGTTTGTACATGGAAAGTACAGAAGATCATTGCCTTGAGATTGTGCAGAAGCATTATGTCAACAATTTTACAATTGTATTTCTAGGAAGAACACAGGAATTACCTAACCAATTATTTCTAATTCATTCTTGAAAACACCATGACAATATTGTGTAAGCACTAATTAAACGTATTTAACATCCTTCCTTAAAACCAGATTTAGCAATTCATATATTAAGAGAGACCCTGCCCTTTGTTTTGATGTCTGCATGTATTTCATATATTTCTAACTTGTAAGTCCCTGATTTATATATGTATATACAATACTATGCAAATGTTTTAGGCAGGTGTGGAAAAAATGCTGCAAAGTAAGAATTCTTTCCAAAATAGAAGTGTTAATAGTTTATTTTTATCAATTAACAAAATGCAAAGTGATTGAATAGAGGAGGAATCTAAATCATCAATATTTGCTGTGACAACCCTTTGCCTTCAAAACAGCTTCAATACATGAATTCTTCTAGATACACTTGCACACAGTTTTTGAAGGAACTTGGCAGGGAGTTTGTTCCAAACATCTTGGAGAACTAACCACAGATCTTCTGTCAATGTAGGCTTGCTCAAATCCTTCTGTCTCTTCATGTAATCCCAGGCAGAATCGGTATTGTTGAGATAAGGGCTCTGTTGAGGCCATATCATTACTTTCAGGACTTCTTGTTCTTCTTTATGATGAAGATAGTTCTTAGTGACATTGGCTGTATGCTTGGGGTCCTTGTCCTACTGCAGAATACATTTGGAGCCAATCAGTTGCCTCCCTGATGGTATTGCATGATTGATAAGTACCTGCTTGTATTTCACAGCATTGAGGACGCCATTAATCGTGGCCAAATCACCAACTTAATTTGCTGAAATGCAGCCCCAAACTTGCAAGGAACCTCCACCGTGCTTCACTGTTGCCTGCAGACACTCATTATTGTACCGCTCTCCAGCACTTCGGCTCAGAACTAGAAAAAAACAGTGGGACCCAGGTACACCCATCTACTGTTTGGGGAAGTCTGGCCAGAAGTGGTCTTCATGGAAGAATTGCGGCTAAAAAGCCAACCTTCAATGTGGAAACAAGGTCAATCGACTCAACTATACATGAAAACATAGGAACTGGGGTTCAGAAAAATGGCAGAAGGTGCTGTGGACTGAGGAGTCAAAATTTTAAATATTTGGCTGTAACAGAAGGCCGTTATGAGCCGAAGGGCTAGAGAGTGGTACAATAATGAGTGTCTGCAGGCATCAGTGAAGCATGACACTTCTATTTTTGAAAGCATTCTTACTTTGCAACATTTGTTCCACAAACTTTTTCACAGTACTATGTGTGTGTGTATATATGTGTGTGTATGTATATATATATATATATATATATATATATATATATATATATATATATATATATATATATATAAATATTATATACAGTGGTTGAAGTGAGGGTGTATACATTGGTATGTCATATTGCCAATTCTCCTACTGCCTTCATTGTAGAACTATAATCCACTCACTTGAATTCTCATGATAGTGTCTGTCATAAGATACCCTGTGGCACATTTATCGGCCTTTTCGGTGCTCTTATGGCACCTTTATCAAGGGCAGCAGCCATTGAAAAAGGTGCCACATGAGCACTGAAATGCCCTTTGGGTATATTATCACAGACACTATCGTGAGCTTTGCTCCATCTGTGCCAGCTTAAGATGAACATATAGTGATTATGCTGCTTACCTGTCTTTTTTTGACTTGCTGCTGAATTGTCCTTTTTAACCGACATAAATATTGACATATATATATATAGATATATATATATATATATATATATATATATATATATATATATATATATATATATATATATATATACCGTATTTGCCGGCGTATAAGAAGACTGGGCGTATAAGACGACCCCCAACATTTCCACTCAAAATATAGATTTTGTTATATACTCGCCGTATAAGACTATCCCCTCTTTCGCACACCTTCCACACACCAAATAAAACGTAAAAGAACATCAGATTTGATTTCAACATGTTAATTTATATTCGAATGCCTATGACATGCAGGAAAACTGTCACAAGGCTGTATGTTATCAAACATGTACAATAAACATAAAACAGTGCAAGTTTATTAAACGTAATTCACTAGTCAATGATAGAAGGAAGATAACAAATAGAGGGAGAGAGCAAGTGCACACTTACCCCTTGGCATAATCTTTAATGCTTTTTCATTTGATTTCCAGTCCCGAACCATCTTTTCTGTTACTCCATATTGTCTTGCAGCAACACAATTATTATGTTTCATGGCAAAGTTTACAACTTTAAGTTTAAAACTTGCATCATATTTCTTTCTTTTTGCTGGTGCCATGATAGGGTTGATAGGGGTTTGACTGCTGGACATTTTCTATGCTGTATTGTACTGTACAATGGTGCAGTACTGTGGTTGGCTGCTGGCTGTATACAAAGCCTGATTGGATTGGTCCCTGCTCCCTGTCTGCCCTCCCTGTCAGCAGAACGGGCCAGTCACGCCAAAAAGGCTGGCACCCCTGTATCGCTGCTGATGCTCGACGCAGCCACGCTGATGACCCGCCGCGGCCGCAATGGATACCGCGCGATACTGGACCCGGTGTATAAGACGACCCCCCCACTTGGAGGCATGTTTTTCAGGGCAAAAAAGTAGTCTTATACGCCAGCAAATAGGGTATATATATATATATATATATATATATATATATATATATATATATATATATATATATACACATACACACACACACACACACACACACACACACACATTAAGTGATAAAAGACTCTTGACCAGATGTTTTGTTCCTGTGTAATTCCAGCTTCTCAGAAATCTGTAAATTGGAATCTTGGAAACGATCAAGAAGTCTGGGTCTGGGTGATGGGTGAACATCCATCAGACAAATCATATGATGTCATCTGTGATGAAGTTATTGCAGAACAAGCACGCAAGCAAGCAGAGGAGGAAGCAGAGGAACGGAGGTAAACATGTCTTTCTGGAACCTCCACATTAAGGAATTATCCTTTAGCAGAACATGTTTTTTTTAACTTGTAACAAGCGTTCACCTTGCCCTTGATATTATAGTTGGGTTTTGGTAACTACTTGTTAGATATTTAATATTATTATATGATAATCCTTTATTGTAACGTCTCAAATTTATATTTATTTGGTAGTCAGTCTTTTAATGTGTCTGCTTAATCACCGCAGGGTGTTAATTCCTTCATGACCAAACCTAATTTGTCATTTTGTGATGCATTAATTCAAATTGGCATAACTTTTTTCAAATGAGTTTTAAATATTTGTGTTACATATAGAGATTTCATTTTAGAAGCACTGTAAATAAAATACAAAAATGTATTTCATTATATGTGTATTACATAGGAAAAAAAAATATTATAATTTCTCATAATTACAACACCTCCAGATAATCACCCTATAATGTAATTGAATGTGAGGTTTAAGTTTGCATATAGTGATTCCAAATATCAATATCTGTAATTCATAATTTTTAAACAGCTATTAGGCACAAGGTTTCAGTTCCCAATCCCCCTCCCCCAATGTATACCATCACTTTACATGGATGCAATGCACTTTGTCCTCCCGAATTCAGCATACTGTAATCATACTGAGGTCAATTTGAATGCTGTATGCTGGCGGACCCAGGTGCGTGAACTGTATTGCTCAGTTCCTGCCCCTGGGGCTGTCACAGACAGTCACGTCCAATGTTGGCAACATTACTTCCGTTAGTTTAGTAGTGTTTATTGTATATATTTTTGCTGAAATCTTTATGTTAATAATTCATAGAACCAGTTCTAACAAAGTAAGTGTAAAACAAAAGAAATAAACCAAGATTATATAAACAATTATATTAGCAATTACACTAGTTTCTGATACCCACTGGCGTTATTTACATTCATCTTACTAGTGTAGAAATACTGTTGTTAAATTTGTTAAATAGGCTTTCCCACCCAGAGTTGTGAGGAAACCTCTGCCATGTATTGAGTGATGCAAAAACACTCATTTTCACTGACAATAGGGCTTTTGGCCGTTTGAAAATAGGCCCCACAATCCCTTGGTTTGCCCATAGTCTGCACTGATGGTTTGTATGGCATACTTGCCTACTCTCCCGGAATTTCCGGGAGGCTCCCGAGTTTCGTGAAATACTTCCGGACTTCCGAAAGAATAGGCAAACCTCCCGGACCCTGTAAAATGCAGATATCCACGACATTGAATGGCGGGAGCAGGGCTTAATCGTGTCATTAAGCCCCACTCCCACTTTTCAATACCTTGAATTTATGTATTTTATGGTAGGGGTGGGGCTATAGTGACGTAATGACATGTCCCGCCCCCTCCTACCCTATGTCACATGATCTGTACTCCGATCTCCCGGAGTACAGATTTAAAAAGTAGGCAAGTATGGTTTATGGATTGTATAAAACTGTACTTAGAATACTCATTCCCATGTGCTAGGCAAACTTAAGCAAATATGCATTTTTGCGGTTATATTGCTCATTAGAACTAAATATATTTATTGTAAAGCTTTAATAATGGGGGCACCATTTCTTCAGCAACTGTATGGAATAAAATGTTAAAAGGGCTGATACCAGAGAACAACAGTTTGTCAACTCCACCTAGAACTGAAGAATAATTTTTTTGTGGAGATCCATATGTCATAGATTATCAGAGAACATTATTTACCTGGGGTCCAATATTCTAACAATCTGGCAGGAATCGGATAATGATATCCTTGCTCCTGTCAGGACCATATCGATTGACAACACATTTTGTGTATGAACTTCTTGGCAGAACTGAGGAGAGCATAGCTGGCATGCATAAAACCCACCAAATTCTGCAGAATGTCCTATAACAGTCTAAGGAATCAAATGAGAGCAATGAGTCTGTAAGGTTGTCATGATTCAGAATGGGTTTGCGTGACACGCATAACAAATAAATTATTCTGCAATACCAAATTATATAAAACAATTATGGAAGAGCATTAAAATCACAAGAGGGCTGAGAGATAGGAAAAAGGGGATTCATTGCCCATATTTCCAATTTTTATTTTCACTTACTGCACAGATGATTGGTACCTTGACACATTAGGCCCCCTCGCTGCTTTGCAGATTGATCGGCAGTCAGACTACATTATGATTGCCAGTGAAAAGCCTATAGAACAGGGTTTCCCAAACCCAGTTCTCAGGGCTCCCTAACAGTGCAGGTTTTCTGGATCACATGTGACATAATTAGGACCACCTGTGGATCTGTTACAATGTGTCAGTCAGTAATGAATACACCTGTGCTCCATCAAGGAGATATGGAAAACATGCACTGTTAGGGAGCCCTGAGGACTGGGTTTGGGAAACCCTGCTATAGAGTAAACTTCAGAAAACTGCAGTGTACCAACTGGTTTATTGTGTAGTTTTAAAAGGGTTAAATAAGCCAAGGTTATCTTATCTTTAGTTTAACATTTGTTAGCTGAAGTCTGACTTTAAATGTTGTAGTCATGTGTGACTCATTACTAACTATGACTACTGTCCATTATCAATTCCTGTGCAAAGGTTGAGTGGCACAAATAGCCTTCTGAAGTTTGTAAAGGTTTTTATGATAAAGCAGGTATAAAATTCACCAAGCAACAAATACAATTAAGCAACAATGTGATGATTTATGATTGATAGAGGAATGCTTTAAATAATTTTTAAACAAATCCACTATATTATTTATGTATTAAATGACTATCTGCAAGCCTTTGTTTTGCTTTCATGCTTTTTTTGGAATTGTCTGACTGTATACTAAGTACCAGAGTCTGATTGAGGCTAATATGCCTGTATCGCCCCTTCCTCGCCAGTCTAATATATGATAAGGTAAAAACATACTTGTCCTTAATTTACATCTTGCTTCCTTTAAAATTAATTTCCCTTTATGCTTCTCCCTGTCACAATTTTGCACTTCCAAACATGTTATGCACCCCATGATTTTGTACCTAGTTAGCTTATTGGATAATCAGGCTCTGGTGGGTACAGTACAGTACTGCAAGATATCTACTTAAATTGTCAATGCTATTATTCATAGCCCGCTAATATATGTATTGTCATTCAAGATATTAGATTGTTGAAAATACAAAACTTGGACATAAATCTTTCTAGTGCTACTTACCTACTGTCAGTTTTATCATCACTTTGTTGTCATGATGATTTCTGCAATGGCCGAGGTGGAAAATGTAAGTGAATGGAGTTTGATAGTTTTACAATCAAAGCAGTAGGAGAAGTGGCGGTATGACATACCACTGTATATCAGCTCATGTCAACCACTGGATATATGCAAATGTAACGTACAGCACTGGAATATATATGCTAAGAGAAAATGGGAACTATAAGACAAAAAATAAGTCTGATTTAGCATACGCTGAAGCTGCCAACTGGGCAGTTTTTATAATCAGTTACTGAGTCAGAGATATGAAATGATTCATTGAACATAGAAAGATTTCCTATACAGCAACAGGGAAATGAGGGACATTTTAATAAATGGGAAAAGGGGGCATGTGTTCAACCAGTAGACACTTAAATGTAGACGTGAGTGGGGTTATTTTAGTTGCTAGGCACAAGTGATCCTAAGAACTAATTGGTGTCTATTTTAGCCTTTAGTCACATAGAAACATATAATTTGATGGTAGATAAGAACCACTTGGTCCATCTACTCTGCCTATTTGAACCTATCATCATTACTCAAAACACCTTATTAAAACCTCAACCTATCTCAAGATGTAATACTCAAGCTATAACAAACAACATACCAAACAGATGCCTCTGCAAAGTAGAAGTGTGAAGGGGTGGATAAAATCAAGAAGCACACCAACAGGTGCAATGAAAGCTGATTTTTTATCACACCTAATTTATCTACAGTTTGTTCTACTAAAAGCTTAAAAAAAACACCATGGGGTATATTTACTAAACTGAGGGTTTGAAAAGTAGAGATGTTGCCTATAGCAACCAATCAGATTCTAGCTGTCATTTTGTAGAATGTATTAAATAAATGCCAACTAGAATCTGATTGGTTGCTATAGGAAATATCTTCACTTTTTCAAGCCCGCAGTTTAGTACATATACCCCTGTGTGTGTGTGTTGTATTCCATTTAGCTCACTAATGCGGCTCTGCACTAAATGGGAATGTTTGGCTATTTATGAATAATTATTTATCCCTTCTGTCTCACAGGAAAGCACAAGAGGAAGAATTATCTAAACTGTCAGAGGCCTTAACACTGCACACTCAGAGCCAAATAGTGGAAAAATGGAAGGAAAACGTTGAAAGCAAGAAAATAGCCAAACATGAAGCCAAAATAGAAGAACAAAAAAGAATAAATGAGGAAAATCAGGTAAGATTAGATATGTTGATACGTGGGACTGCAGTGAAACCTGACATGACAATACAGTACAATCCTTGTTTAATTATAATATTTATATACAATGGAGAAGCCTTGAAAAGCTAAATACTCTGACACCATCTGATATCATGTACAACTTTTCAAGGCTTATCAATGCTGCCAGTGTATTCACTGTTGCATGTAGTAGTTTATAAATCATACTTGGTTCAAGTTTCAAGTGTGGGGATGCGATTTGTTCCTCACGCCCCCGCCCTCTGCTGTGCAGGGTCTTGCAATGCTGTGTTTCACGTCATTGCAGTGTAAGGGTGCGGGCCATGATTCAAGGTGATTCGCATTATCAAGCCCTCCACTCCGCCCACTTCAAGGAAGTAGGAGGGACGCGCCAGAGAGTGGCCTCCTCTCCCTGGAGCCCAGGAGAGCTCTTTGAAATTCGTGGGTGTCCCAGATGTTTCTGTGAGAGTAGGCAAGTATGTTATAAATAGATCTATACCAAAGTTTCCTAAAATAGAACAAAGGCTTGTACTCACAGGTCTCCACTGCGCTGCATTCAACAGAAGGAACAGCTTATCTAAATTCAGTGGTCAACATTCAGTCAGGACTTTCCATCGTTCAGTGATTTCAGAAGAAACTATCCTCATTGTGGTCACTTTGAGGTAATCTGCGTTCACTGTCAAGAGCAGATGTATAATCACCTGTCAGTACATAGCACTTCACTGGCTCTTAAAATAAAATGAAATGTAAAGACCTCCTACTGTGAATTATATCACAGAAGAAATTTTGTTAGACTGACATGGAACAATAAAGTCGAGAAATTTGGTTGCGTTTGACCAAATTTCTCATACATCAATTTGTGTGAAGCTAAATGATCGTTATACCCAATATAACGCTGTTTGGCATCTATCAGTGAATCTGATCGACTGTTGACCATGATCATCCGGTAACTGCTCCGCATCCAGTACTTTTTGATCTGGGCAACAGTAGAACAACTCTGTCCTTGAAATGTTGCACCTTGACATGTTGGCCACAGATCAAGTCATTCAGAGATTGCCAAACTTAGAAACAATATGCCTTTATTTCTGACAAGATGCATCAATGTATCAAGGTGTCATCCTCGACTCCTCTCTCTCCTTTGCCCCTCACATTCACTCTCTCGCCAAATCCTGCCGTTTCCAGCTTCGCAACATTGCCCGCATTCGGCCCTTCCTCTCCCAGGATGCCACCAAATCTCTCGTCCACTCTCTGATTATCTCCCGCTTGGACTACTGCAACCTTCTCCTTATCGGCCTCCCCCTCTCTCATCTCGCTCCCCTTAGATCTGTACTTAACGCCGCTGCTAGGCTTATTTTCCTCTCTCGCCGTTCCACCTCTGTATCCCCACTCTACCAAGCCCTTCACTGGCTCCCCTTCCCCTACAGAATCCTTTTCAAGCTCCTCACTCTGACTTACAAGGCCCTCGCCAACTCCACTGCTCCCTACATCTCTAACCTTATCTCTATTCACACTCCCTCCCGCTCACTGCGATCGTCCAACGATCGTCGCCTCTCTTCCCCTCTGATTACCTCCTCTCACGCACGTATCCAAGACTTCTCCCGCGCCGCTCCCCTCCATTGGAACAAGCTCCCCCGCTCCATCAGAACTTCCCCTAATCTGTCCTCTTTCAAACGAACATTAAAAACCCACCTTTTCCTAAAAGCCTTCCAGTCTCATGCCTAAACTCCCACTGGTCGGCTACCTCTCTTTCTCATCCCTTCTTCCCTTCTCCCCCTTCCTCGACTCCGTCTCCGTTTCTCCCGTCTCTCTGTCTCACCCATGTGTCTGTCTGTCTTCCCCTCCCTTTAGATTGTTCGCTCCTTTGAGCAGGGCTCTCCTACCTTCTGTTTCCATCACTTTTAACTGCGCTCTCCAGCTACTCAGCTCACCTCCTCTCAGTCCCTCTGCCCTCTGTCTCCTCTCGCTTCTCTCCGCTCCCCTCAGTGACTCTCAACCTGTCATCCGTGCCCACCCTCTTGGGCCATAGTTACCTGCCTGTACTCACTTTTCCCCTCCCTCCCTCTCTTTCATGCTGTGCCTGAGCCCCCAGAGTTATAGTGCTTACTGTTACTTGTACTGTGCTGTTTCACCTTGTACTGTGCCATTGTTTGTCCTTGTACGGCGCTACGGATACTTTGTGGAGCCCTATAAAGAAAAATTAATAATAATAATAATCAATGTTTACTTTTTATATTTGTAATTGTAAACATTTTAATATAATATTTGTATTACTGCTTCCACAACACATGTATCAATTCATCAACTGATCAGTCACTTTAACTAAATAAATTCCCTTAAGCCCAGACAATGATAAATTATTTTTAATTTATTTTAATGTAATTATTCAGACAGATGAGCAAGCAAGCTTTATGCAATTTATACAGTACTTTTAAATAATGTATTCTGGACTATAGACTGCTTTTCATGAATAAAACTACTTCAATGCCATAAAATATATATAATATATAATATCATCATCATCACCATTTTTTTATATAGCGCCACTTATTCCACAGCGCTGTACAGAGAACTCATTCACATCAGTCCTTGCCTCATTGGAGCTTACAGTCTAAATTCCCTAACATACACACACAGACAGATATATATATAGAAAGAGAGACTAGGGTCAGTTTTGATAGCAGCCAATTAACCTACCAGTATGTTTTTTTTGAGTGTGGGACTAAACCGGAGCACCCGGAGGACACCCACGCAAACATGGGGAGATCATACAAACTCCACACAGATAAGGCCATGGTCGGGAACTGAACTCATGACCCCAGTGCTGTGAAGCAGAAGTGCTAACCGCTTAGCGACCATGCTGTCCATAATAATGCAATAGGGGACAGTAATATAATACACGACGGTCAAAATGACATTATGGGTTGTTTACTAGCTATAAAGAATGTGGATTCACAGCATTTTTTGTGGATGTTATGCACATAAAAAGCTGAACACTCCATTTGTCATTTTGGAAGATTCTCCATGTAAGTGACCACATGCAGGATTGCGATGCATCATGTGATTACGTATGATGGCCAAAGCTAAAACCTCACCTCAGTATCTCCCCTGCTTTTGGATGACCCCTTAATTAATTAATTTAAACTAACCTTGTTCTCCTAAAATAATGATGCCAATGTGAAAGTCACCTCCGATACATTATGATTCCCGTAAGCATAATCTGTGTGCTGTTAGACAATGCAGAGCATGGCGTATCGACTTGCAATATAGAAATTAAGAAAAAAGACTGCATTCCTAGGGGTGTATTTACCAAACTGTGGGTTTGAAAAAGTGGAGATGTTGTCTATAGCAACCAAGCTGTCATTCTAGCTGTCATTTTGTAGAATGTACTAAATAAATGATAGCTAGAATCTGATTGGTTGCTATAAGCAACATGTCCACTTTTTCATAGTATATGTACTCCCTAGTCTTTAGTATATGTACTCCCTAGTCTTGTATGCAATTAAATTGCTATATTCCAAAACAGATCAAGCATGGCATGAAATTAATCAGATTGTGCCTGTGTACTTGTCCTTCATGTTTCCATGTTTCGTTTATTTTCCAATACAGCAATTTTATTTGCATAAAATACTCAGAACTCCAAAAATACTGCTCATTTTAACCTCAATTATATCTTAAACAACTCATGAGATCAAGGGGACATTTGTCTTTATTTCATATGTCATAGTTGTACATTTTGGTCTGTGAATCACAGTGGCTTTAGTGCATATAAATGCACTTACCAGTGTAAAGTGTGCATGGACGGTGCAAAATGTATCCAAATTAAAGCAGTGCCCCAAATTGAGCCCCTTTGAGGATATTTAAACATTATTTTGTGGGCCTAAAAAGATTTTCAGGCACCATAAAACCACGACTCTAAAGGGGCCACAACATGTGGCCCCTGAAGTGTATCAGGTCACCCATCGCTGCTTTAGGGACTACTCAATATTTGTTCGACACACAACCAGTAACTTTATACCATGAAGTGCAGCTAAGAATAATAATATACGTAATAGCAATAGCACATGTCCAAATATAAGAATGCTATGCTGTTGTTATAGCCAAACTCATGCAACAGTCAGTAGCAATAATGATAATAATACTTATCAAAATCATGATTTGAGGGGCTTACTAAAGTGCAGTGATGAGGAATATAATTTATCTGGACATTTTACAGGCAACAGGACTGAACATTCTATAATTGAATTGAGTAAGTTATATTTAACTATTTTATACAATATCTTCTCATACAATAACATTGATATGAATGAAACAGAGCACAGTCTCACTCTCCAGCTTGAGCAACAGCAACTGTATGATATATATAAATGAACCTGGATTTTACTGGTGGCATGTCAAATTTTACTGCTTGTGGGAATGTATTTTGTTTTGGTTAAATCTAGCTATAAAGCTATAAGGAAATACATTGTAAGAATATGTTAACTTCTCTTTGGTGTAAGTGGCACTTATATGATAATATACTCATTGAACTCTATTTGTAACACATGTATGTGGTTATGGGAAAGTGCAATACTCTAAAGGTGTAATGATGGTGTTAAGCAGCAAATACTAATGTCGGATATGTTTGGATTTTATTTTATATGAGTAACTTGGTATTTTTAACTAAAAAAGCAAATCGTATTAAACGCTTCTAATGTACCCATTTACTCTAATTGTATGCTGCCATTATATACACCCTATCCCAATGACGGTGCACCTGTTCAATTGAGCTTAAGGAAACAATTAAAACAATTCATTCTTCCACAATGGTCATTTTTAGAAAGAAAAAAAAGAAAGACAAAAATGATTTATTGTTGACAGCAATATGATATTTACACTGTATGCAAGAAACATTTTTATATCCAAAGAGTAGCTTTTATTTTCCTTTGAACTGGACAGTAGAGGATGCAAAAAGCATCATGTAGAAGATACAGCTACTCAATGACTAATTGATACAGTAATTATAATTTTGACATTGCACCTTTAAATAGTATTGCACTACAAATTGTTGCTCATGGGGAAGCGTTTATTAATAGCTGTATATTACTAATACTATTTCCGGTTATGTACAGTAAGTAGTGTAATTATAATGTTTTGTGCCAAGGACAAAGCTCCAGTGGGACTTTTTTCAATACCTATGTAATGTCACAGAATATTACATAATAATACATGATTTGATAGTTTATACTGTAATACCATATTCTACACCAGGGCCCTCTTAAGAACATCTTTGGTCCCCGGGCACAGCAGTGCACCGGGGACCCTATATATACAAAAAAAAATAAAAATGATTATATATATGGGCCCTGCAGCCCAGGGGGGCCCGTCGGAGGCAGGAAAAAAAAAACCCTGAAAAAAAAGAAGAAAATACTTACCGTGCTGTCAGCTGGCGATCCGGCTCCCTCCCTGGTCTCCTCCTCCGTCGCGCTCCGCAATGGATGTCGGGCAGGCGTGATGACGTCACGCCCAACATGCACTGCGAGCCCTGTTCTACACTATCATAGATCAGCACAGCCTTGATGTGCAAATGATGTTGGCACTTTGTGGCAGATGGGCGGTAGCTGTTACAGCTATACACCATTGGGAACTGCTTTTTCTAAGGGAAACCTTCCTGGAATACATCTGTGATTTAAATTGTCATGTTTATTTTTTGTTACCCTGAGATATGACACAGATTTTCTCTCTACTGAGCTGTGTCAAGTTCTGCCTGATGATACAAAGGCATTACTAGAATAACTTGAATGAAGCAAGAAAGATAAAGCATTGTACTTAATAACGAGGGCAACATAGAGCACCCAAACTGATAAATTATAGCCATTTAAATGTGCATAACCCCTTTATATGAAGTTTACATACATCAGTCTAGGCAGAACTATGTTGATCTAAGGGATTATAGATAAAACGAATAACAACGTTTGGGAAGGGTCGGCATGGACCACATGAGTAATCTGAGGTTTAATTTCAAAATTATAGAAGCTCTACCTTAGAAGAAACCGTGATTAGCTTAGAAATTGGAAGACTTGTGCAACAGTACCTGTACTTTCACCCCACTAAACATAACCCGGCACTTCCTGTTCTGAATTGCACTATTCTATATAACACACAACAGCTACAAGCATATTTTTTTACTTTTATTGTGGCTAAAAAAGTTTCTTTGAGCAGAAAAATGATGATGTTGTGATTTTCTCCCCCACTGACTTTTTTTTCATGTAGCACACAAATATCAACTTTAAATGTCAGTGTACAAATAAGCTATCAAGTATTTAACTTATGTGCAAAACAGAACAATCATTTGCACCCCTTGCATTGTAACATGGTTTTGTCCAGGAGACTGAAATAAGGAGCTTCTTCATTTAAGATCCTTAATAAATCAGGCCGAAGGTGAGTGTGTCTGAGTGTAGTAAGAATATATATATGGTACAGTGCAGTGGGAAACTTCAATCCTAATGGTAAGTAATGGATATGGATGTGGACAAGGGATAACCCCAGTCTGCGTAAATAAAGGAACCTCTAATTCTATCTGCACGAACATCTGACCGAACTGCAAGGTATAATGTAAACCAGATTTGGACCCCTAATTATTGCTTACCATTAGGATTAGTGCACTCACAAGCTCTCACCCAATTATTAAAGCGCTGTGGAATTTTACATTTGCTATTATCTATTCCCTTAGAGGATTATGAATCTCTAGATTTCCAATTGGAAGTTCTTTATTCCTATATTCACTTATAGGGAGAGCAGATTAGGACACCCTCTCAAAATAACTATATCACCATTTGAATTATATTAATGGAAGCCTAAAAACTACTTAACTTTAATCCAGAACCTGCAAAGAAGGAGGGACACCATATAGTGCAGAATACACTGCACTCTACCATCCTTCTCTGATGTGCTGTGTGACCTCCATGCGTTGTGCAGAGGAGGTCATGTGATGCGGAAGCCGGCTGCTCCAGTTCAGTATTATGATCTGCTTTATAGTATAAAGCACAGAATAACTCACGCCGGGGCATAGAGCTAGTGAATGCTCGCAGAGACTAAATTATAATCAATAATTTGTAGTTCAGTAGGTCTCATTTCTACAGTAAAGTAAAAAATCTTGGATTGGATAAAGAGTTAGAGGTGTGTTTTATAGCTTTAGATAAGTGTTTACTGTATTTCCATGATGCTAAGGAATCATTGAGCAAGAACCTCAAGATATCAAAAAGCAATAAACATAAACTCGTTATGAAAGTGTAGTATGTGAATTCTATGTTTTCTTTAAAAGCAGTTACTTTTTGACACTTTTGCTTTTCTACAGACATGAAAACCTTCTGAATATCATACAATGTATCATTTATAGGGTTCCACATATCTTTTATTGCTATCTTTTATTTATTAAGTGGCAATAAATTGTGTAACACTCTACATTGAAGGGATCATGTACAGACCAATGACATGAAACAGAAGGTAAAGATGGCCCTACCTAAACAAGCTTACAATTAACGAGGTGTATTGTACACTTGAAACATATGGCTGCGGAATAGCAATTGTAGCTATTTGTGGGGGTACATGTTCATGGATACTGTGTTATTTCTTGGCCTCGGGCAGTTGATCTGTGCCAGCCTCTGACTCCTGGCAGCTGACAACCACAGACACAGTGGATGGTCGGCGACCACAGGCACCGCTCCAGCCAACAATCAGAGACACAGCACTAACTCACAGACCAGACAGCTGGCAATCACTGGCACTGCGCCAGTTCCATGCCCCAGACAGTGGACAATTACAAGTACAGTGCTGCTGCCTGGCTCAGGGCAACCGGTTACCACAGAAACTGTGCCAGTTCCCGTCAGCTGCCTATCACAGGCACCATGCCAGTTCCCAGCTCCAGGCATTTGGTGATATATGTACACATATACAGTTTTTTATAGCGTCTCATTGCATGCTGTTAATACACATCACATTTGTAGATGCCAAATTGTTCCTGTAATATAGCTAAATTGAAATATATAAAAATCTCTGTGTGTAGGTACATGGGCATCTTTAATTAGTATTCTGGATAATATTGAGTCAACATTCATTAATAATTAGATTGCTTTTATTTCTTTTTATAATCCTGGGGTACATCTTTTGGGCCTTTTCAATTCTTTTCTTTGTTTCAGCCTCTGGTTGTGGGCTAATTTGCATGTCTGGTTTGGTGGTAACTAACCAGGTATGTAAAAGATTTAATGTTAAATGGCATGCTTTGATTGAATTCCTAGTCCATCACAGAGACAACAAAACCAAGAACAGTTGAAGATATTCTGTCAGCTACCGCAAGGCATTTTAAAAAGTGTGGGCTGCAGCAGGTAAGATCATTTTTTTTCACAAATATTTTTATGACAGCTGTGTACAAGTACAATAGTGCATGTCAGAAAAAAAGGAGTACAAGTGCAAGGTAAAGCTAGTGTTTCGTAGACAAAGTTAACAATTGCCTAAGGCTGGGTACAAACTACTGGGTCTTAAGCCGATTCTCGGGCCAATCACCCAATAAACGAGAGTTCGGCCCAATATTGCATTAGTGTGTACACTGCAATGATGAGCAATTATCGTTACAAAGCTCATAGTATCGTTCATATAATTTTTAAACCGGACTAAAAAAGTTTGTTCAATGATGGAACAATGTCATTCCAATTCTGCACTGTGTATGCAATCACGAGCAGGATCTCCATAGAGTTTACAGAGTCGTGATCTTTTCAGCCAATAGTTTTGTTTTTTAAAGTGGAATCGACAGGACTGGTGAGAGAGTGTAGATGTGAGAAATAAAGCAGAGGGCGGAGTCAAGTGTGACACCAAAGGGCGGAGTCAAGTGTGACACCAAGGAAGCAGGCTTGGGAGACTGAGGAAATTGTGGTGTTATTGAGTGAGGGAGTTTTGAGGGGAGGTGGTGATTCTGGCAGGAGAGAAGATAATATGCTCTGTTTGGATATGTTGAGCTTTAGGTAGCATTGGGACATCCATGTGGCAATAGCTGAAAGACAGTTGGTTACATGAGAGAGTACAGAAGGAGAGAGGTTAGGGGAAGAGATATAGATTTGGGTGTCATCAGCATAGAGGTGGTAATGGGCAACTGAGCAATTTATGTGTATAATGTAAAAAGTAAAGGGCCAAGAGCAGAACCTGCAAAAGAAATGGATCGATAGGTAGCAAGTGAACCAGGAAAGAACTGTGTCACAAAGGCCAATAGAGTGAAGGGTGTGTAGGAGAAAAAGATGATCAACAGTGTAAAAAGCAGCAGAGAGGTACAGGAGAATGAGTATGGAGAAATGACCATTATGGGTATATATACTAACCTGCGGGTTTGAAAAAGTGGAGATGTTGCCTATAGCAGCCAATTAGATTCCAGCTGTCATTTTGTAGAATGTACTAAGTAAACGAGAGCTAGAATCTGATTGGTTGCTATTGGCAACATCTACACAAACCCGCCGTTTAGTAAATATACCCCTTAGACTTTGCAGTAAGTAGATCATTGATCACTTTTGTGAGAGCAGATTCAGTGGAACATTGAGGATGGAAGCCTGATTGCAGAGAGTAGAGAATGGAATTATAGGAGAGAAAGCGAGAGCATTTGCACACTAATTGCTCAAGTAGTTTGGAGGCAATGGGGAGGAGAGAAATAGGGCGGTAGTTGGAGAGAGAGGCTGTATCGAGAGATGGTTTCTTTAGAATTGGTGAGACGAACGCATGTTTGAAGGAGGATGGAAATGTGCCAGTGGAAAGAGACAGGTTGAAGTGGTGAGCTAGAGCGGTAAATTTGGGAGAGAATAGGGTCATTGAGACAGCTTGTAGGGTGAGATGATGAGATAAGTGTAGAGCTTTCGTCTTCAGGTATTGGAGATAATGAATTAATGGTGAATGGGGAGTGTAGAAGAAGGTGGGTAGAGTGGGTAAAGTATGTGGAATTTGGCATGAGAAAATATCTTGTCGAATGGTGTTCATTTTGTCTTTGAAGTAGGTATCAAAATCATGGAATGTGAGGGAGGAAGGAGGAGGAGATGCAGGTGGGCAGAGAATTAAGTTGAAGGTGGCAAAGTAGCAATGTAGGTTAGAAGACTTTGCAGATATTAGAGATTCAAAGACTGTTTGCTTGGCAATTGAAAGGGCAGCACTGTAAGATGAAAGGATGAGTTTATAGTGGAGGAAATCAGGATAGGAATGAGATTTTTCTCAGTGGCACTCTACAGTGCGGCAACTTTTGCAGGTAGCGGGTCAGTTTGGTGTACCTTGGTTGGGGTTTGAATCATCGGAGACTGTATGTGGTAGCTAGAGCTGCATTGTCTAGGGCAGAAGTGAGTATTGTTGCCCAGCAGCAAATTCAGGATATCTAAAGGGGAGGTTCCACATGTTAGATTTCAGAACAAAAAAAAACTTGACATCACACACATGTTACACTTGACTGACATCTCCCCCTCTGCCCGCAAGCTTTTGTCACACATGCCCCTCTGCCCACCAGTTTTTCTTTAAAATGCCACCCTGCCCACCTGTCAAACATGCTCTCCTCTCACATGCCCCCTTGTCAGCCAGCTTTTTTCTCACACACCCTCTTGCTTACAAGATTTTAATAACTAGCTTAATACTTAAAGGTTGAGCAGACATTTTTTTTTTAGTGTTTGCCCACTACTTGGCTGTCCTCTGTTGCTGTATTAATATAATTAATTTTACATCTACAGAATAAATTAACACAGGCAAATAAATAGAGAAAGATAATCTAAATGACATAAAGTAAATCTTTCTATATTTCCATTTGTTAATGTATTTCTGCAGATGTAAAATTAATTATGCTAATAAACAGCAACAGAGGACAGCCAAGTAGTGGGCACATACAAAAAAACATAAATGTTTCCTCAACTATGTAGTTCCTTTAAATTAATAGGAGCCTATTTATTAAAGTGCAATCAGCCATTATAACTACGAAAACAGCCGTTTTCTCCGTAAAATGGTCCTTGCTCAATTTAAGAAGGGTTTATGCCGTAACCCATTTAACGTTTCTTAACGCAGTCCCCATAGATTAATATGAGGATTGCGAAGTTCTACAATTGCAGCAAGGTAATAAGGTAAGTCACCATACTGATTAAAAACATAGACCCCATAGTTTGTATCTCATGGGGATTTCTAAGCGTAATCCCCCCTCAACTCACTCCCACTTTCTCCAGCCACATCTCCACCTAGTTTTACCAGTTCCCCACCATTTTCTGTAATCTCATACTCCACCCCCCCCCCATTTTCTGTAGCATTCTCCCCCACAACCATTTTCTGTAGCATTCTCTCCTCCCCACCCCCAATTTTCTGTAGCATCCTCTCCTCCCACCACCCATGTTCTGCAGCATCCCCCCCATTACTGTTTTCTTTGGCATTCTCCCCCTACCACTCCTGTTTTCTTTTGGCATTCTCCACCCCTCCTCCCCCCATTTTGTTTGCCATATTTTCCCCCTCTCCTGTTTTCTTTGATATTCTCCCCGCCCTGCTTTCTTTGGCACATCCTCCCCGCTCTCCTGTTTTGTTTGGTATTCTTTTTCTTTCTCCTTCTCTCCCCCCTGCTTTGTTTGGCATTCTCCATTCTCTCCCCCACCCCCTGTTTTCCTTGCCACTACCACCCCCCATTTTCTTTGGCAGCGTTGTGACATCACGATGCTGTTAGCAGCCGGGACCCGGACAGTTTGGGAAATGTGGTGCTGCACTGTAGCAGCACCGCAATGCAGTCCTTGAGTCTGCAGAATAGATAGGACATGGGCGCACCGCCCGTAATTACTTAAATAATAATTAGCATTATTAATGATTAATCGGCCGCAGTGCTGTCCCCTGGAGGCCGGCGCACCAGACAGCTGCCTAATTGTAGCGCCGGCCCTGGCCCGATTAGGGCAGGATAAATAGGTGACATAGCATGACCAATGCAGGCCAGAAGACTAGGATATTTGAGAGGCAGGCGTAATCAGTGACTGTTCTGTCAGAGAACATATAGCTGGGCTAGGTATAGTATTCAAGGCCCTAAGAGGTCAAGAAATAATTGCGACTAGGTCAGTTGAGTTTTCCAGTTGGGCAGAGCATCCAGTTGCATAGCCGAGTAACTTGGTTATGCAACTGGACGCTCTATGCAAGAGCCTGATTATCCAATAGGCTGACTAGGCTGCAGCCTAGGGCGCAAGGCCTTTAGGGGAAGCAAAATTGAGATTTATTTTAATTTTGAGATTAATTTTAAAATAGCATAGAATAGTTGTTCCCCAAAGTAAAAGAAATCCTGAAAGAAAATTCCAGCAAGGTTTTATGATGTATTACCATGGTAAAGCCTGAAGACAATGAGTCATCCTTGGGCAGGCGCATGATGGGGATGTGAGTAGGAGAGACAAGGATAGTGACAGGCACATGTACCTCAGCACTCCCTCTCCTCTTCACCCACAGTAGCGCTCGTTCATGCCTCCATTCTGATTTTAATGAAAACAAAATGAGTGACAAAGATTTCTGTGACCCTTTTAAAACGTCAAGTAGAGCTGAATTTTTGCAAATAAGGGAACATAAACTTTTGAAGAGGAGAAGGAAACCAGATTTCAAATAAAGAACAAATTCATTTTTACCTACCACGTATTAGCCTGCTGTGGAAGGCAAGGGGGCGCTACAGGAGTACTAATCTAGGGCGGCCTGAACCCTTAATCAGGTCTTGGCCGGGTTTCTACAGAAAGCAGAACAATTTAGGTCGTTGTAGGGAAACTAGTCCCCTATAGGCTTGTAATTGCCGGTGGGTGCAGAGAGCAGTGTGAGATATGTCTTTTCAGTATGGCGTCTAAGCCATGCCCCTGGTAAGATCATTTTGACTTTGAGTCTTAGAACTTATCCTAATGTGATATTGTCATGTTTAAATGTAATGTTTAAATGTCATGTTTAAATGTAAATTATGTAATATTTATATAATATAGCTATAGTTAGTAGAATGACAGGTTAATGTTCATTTTAATAATTCTTGTGAAATAAAATTCAGTAGGAAAACAATTATATATAGAAGATGAGCTCATATAGATATTTGGTATAGACATATGTGCTATCTTTCCATACTTGTCAAAGGGACCATGATTTTCAAGATCAGTCCCCACTGCCCATGCTTTTTTTGTGTATGCCAGACCTAATTTTCAGTTTCTATTTAAGAAAACATTTATTGAAGGTGTCATGATAATGGTCTAAAATTTAATTATATTAATGATAATTCCCAGTGATGAGTTGCTTTATCTTCTGAAGTCACTGAGTGTACACGAGTTAAGGATTAAGTACAAAAATCTATTTAAAAAGCCCTGTGAGTCTATTTAATTTGAGACATTTGATGTTCTGTTAAGAACTGTTGGATTGGGTGTGCCTCTCTGGATCACAGTTTAAATCAACAGGCCAAGATAAGGGCTATAAACAGGCAACACTGTTTAATCACCATCTGACAAGTTTGTCTTTGTTTAATACCTTTTACAAATTTGTCTCAGTAGCTAGCTGTAAGCATTGAAGTTTTATTTTCTGACAAATTGTGTATATGCACATTTATGTTTGTTTTTTATTTAGTTAGTTATTTTAACATAATAGATTAAATTAACAAAAAAAAAATCAAATATATGGATTAGATTTGAAAAAAATTATAGTTAAATTTGATTTTGTTTTGTTTTTTTTGTTGCGTTTGTTATTATATTGTGACCAATTTTTATTTTAATTTATGATTGTATAAAAGTTATCAGTGAGAAAATCCATGTATGTGCATGCTGTGGGCAGCACAGTGGCCTAGTGGTTAGCACTTGTGCTTCGCAGCACTGAGGTCATGAGTTCAATTCCCAACCATGGCCTTATCTGTGTGGAGTTTGTATGTTCTCCCTGTGTTTGCATGGGTTTACTCCGGGTGCTCCAGTTTCCTCCCACACTCCAAAAACATACTGGTAGGTTAATTGGCTGCTATCAAAAATTGACCCTAGTCTCTACCTCTCTGTCTGTATGTATATGTATATGTCTATGTGTGTGTCTATATTAGGGAATTTAGACTGTAAGCTCCAATGGGGCAGGGACTGATGTGAATGAGTTCTCTGTACAGCGCTGCGGAATTAGTGGCGCTGTATAAATAAATGATGATGATGTGAATTCATTCTAAATGCAATTGCTCACAAAAACTACTTCCACCACATAGACACACATGTCTATGTTTACGGAAATTACGCACTGATTATACAGAATGTATTCCCACCCTTATTCACATTGTATCGCACCTTAAGACCTGTTTGGATTTGAATACCAGTGGAAATACGTAAAGTTGCATACTCCTATTTAAAAAAGTAAAATACGCATGTTTTGCATTCCAATTTGAATTCTAGTTATTCTTTAATTAGAATTTTATTTGAAAGTGGCAATTAATAAATGAAATATATTAAAGTAAAGAGTAGAAAGTATAAATATTTTATTTACACAGATGATTGGTACAATTCATTTTTTATTATTTATACTCTTTATACATTCTTTTATACTCTAAACAAAGTCTCATTTATATATTTTTTTCTTGTTTACTTTTGAACTCTCTTAGATCAATATGGTATTGTATTTATATCTGTTGTGTTGCTTGAGTTTATGCCTTACCTCATCTCTTTAAAAGAAATAGTGTTCTTTCTGGCAAGAAAATGCCTTAATCTCTTGTTAATTGCTGCTAAAACAATGTGCTCATGACAGATTCTGGGAATCTTTCAGACAACTAACTGCAAGATTACGAGAGTGCAAATGAAACTTGGACCTGTTTTTGTGCAAATACAGTGACTTTATACTATAGTCTTGTCTGAAAGTGCAGAGTTTAGCATCTTCTAAGGGGAGGAGTGTGGCAGATCAAGCAGCTGAAGTGTGGGCTAGGCTTATAAATACTTACCTCCCAACTGTCCTTATTTTGGAAGATAGTCCTAAATCGTGGTCTTGAATGGGGTGGGAATTACACAAAAATGATCAGAATTGGCAAAATGTGAATGTTTTATGGAGGGTTTGGGCGGACCAGAGGTAGGCTTGTTTTGTCCCAATTTTGCATGTCTCAATGTTGGAAGGTAAGTGAATACAAGATTTAATTTTGCGGGAAATTATTTTTTAAATTCAAATTCAATTCAAGTGGTGGGGCAAATACATTTAAAAAAGTGTTCCCTATGTACAGTGATGGGGGCTCACGTACTGTATTTCTCCTTGCAAGAGAAGTAACATTTCCACCAAAAGGACAGGTAGAGCACATTTACAAAACCAGTTTCAAAACTGAGGAAAGTTTGCTCTTTGTTATGTCCAAGGCAAACAATTAGGCAAATGAAAATGTTTTGCACACTTGCATATTTTGCACGTTGTGATCTACCTTTATTATATGTAATGGAATACCATTAATTGTGTAAATAAGTAGATTATAATTGCATGTTTTTGAGACTAATTAGGCCTCCTCAGCAGGTATTGTAAGATGGTGCTGTGCAGAAATGTGTCTTTCTACTTTATTCACCTTGAACTAAGAGTTGGATTTACAGGGTCCTCGGTGTGAATATAGGAGAGTATATGAGGCCTTCATTTCAATAGGCCTGTTTTAGTTTTCTGTCACTCCCTGTGGGGAAAGCATTGAATACAAAGCTGAATAAGAGACTGTTGACCTGTAGCTTGGAGAAACTTGTTTTGTGTGGTCCTATAACTTGTTAACTGCAACATGTAAAATAAAAGCAGCTGCAGACTAATTACACTTTACCTGCTGAAAAGTGTCCCTTTTATTGAGGGTATTGTTGACGTTTATCTTCGTGTGCCCAGGAGAGATGACCTTCTCACTACCTGAGCTTTTCACAGTATGTTAGAATTTACAAGCTAAAATGTGGATTCTTAATTCAAAAAGAGTATAATATAGATCACATATCTCTCATATGGACATGTGCATTAACCCCTCTGCATCAGGACTGTTGATCAGGTTTGGTTTTCTTATGGCTTTTTTGTGAACCTCAGGTTTGCAAAGAATATTTAATTTTTATGGTTGCAACACACTCTAAGCGATTGCACACAATGGGGCATATTCAATTGTCGGCAGAAACGCTGAAAATCTCGCGCTCTGCGCACTATTACCGTAATAACGTTATTGCGGTATTACGGTAGTTTTCTCGCTCCCTGAGCTGCAAGCTGAAATCCAGCTATTACCGTAATAACGGTAATAGTTTTAACGCAGCGGAAAAAAAAAAAAGAATTGAATATGCCCCAATGAGTTAGCTGTGCTGTTAGGTAGTATCTCTTGAAATGCGATACGCCCAGCCCCCACCCTATGGTTTTCTCTGTAAGATACTGGGTTTTATACTCCTCAAATATAGAGTGTAAAGTATAGTGATGAAGTAATATAAAAGCGCTAGTTGGGAACCCGGACAGGTAAAGTCTGAAACATATAAACCTGGGTAGTAAGCTCAGTGTAACAAAAATAATTCACCCTATTCAGGAAAGCAGGAGCCTGCTATAAGATCTGAGATCTGCTTTCATTTGTTTAAGCATGACTGAGTAATATAATGTATTTTTTATTTGCCATTTTAGGTTTCATCTACAAAAGCATATGTATCATGCATTAAGGGAGCTCCTGTTAGTGAGAAAAAGTAACTTTTAAAAATCCCTGGAATAAATTGCACTTTTCACCTTAATATTCTTTATGTAAGAGTCTGTATTTTAGTTACAAAAATAGAAAAAAAGATTCTATTTAATTTGTGGTCAGTTGCCAGATTTCAGAGCAATGCGATTTCACTGTGCTGACGCTGATTTATTTTCCTTTTTAGTCTTCTGTCTGCCCTTATTTGTAAATAGAATTTTGTCCAAGGTTAGATATGACTTCAGCAATATTTGATCACTTCAATATTTTGGTTTTCATCCTGGGAGAGATAGAGGACATGACACATTTGTTCTTGCTGATTGAATAACTTGTCCTAGTGGATGTAAAGGTCTGCCTGCATCCAAAATATTCCTATTGATCTACACTTTATTCTTTTTTTCATAAATCAAATTGCTCACTACAGATATGCTGGACAGGGCAACTTGTGCTTCTTTTTCACCTTCAGTTACCTCTGACAACTCACCTCCCGATTGCCAGGCTACATACACAGAATGCTATATAAAGACATTGCCCCACAGATATAGATACGTATTATCAGGAACTATGATGCTTCCCTTATAGAGGGTTGGTCACAGTGGTGTTTTGTTTTAAAGCCATCTATAAACTGTCTCATGTCTAGTGTGACTTATTGAGCTGATGATTTTAAAGTGTTGTTGCCCATCACAACTTTGCTTGCTGGAAAAGCCCCTGAATTTGATATGTTACCTCTTCCATGGTACAAGACCTTTATGGGCCACTTGTGCTCCGCTTTATCCAGATATTTTAGTCCCTAAACTTCTCTGTCCCCTTCGCTTTACTTGTATATGGCCCTTGTTAGTATTACAAAATGGAACAGTTTTACTGCAAAGCTATGTGACTTGTGCATCTATATTCATATATTCGTAGAATACTAAACCAATATCACCAAAATATTGTCCCTCCAAAGTGATTTCCTCTATTACCAGATATATGAAATTGGCCTTAAGCCAGGCAAGGCCTCCGACATTAACTTATTTATAAAATGCATGAAATGTTACACAGTTTGGCTGATAAGTTTGGTCTGTATTATTCATCAAGGCCTGAGGTCCTCCTGGTGGACAACTGGACCCTTAACACCTCTTTGGATTAATCCTTTTATCTCTGGATTTGTTACCACCCCCACCATAATATCATGGGCTTCAAATGATACCAAGGTAGTAGAAAATGTTTTGATACTGGAGAGGTCTTTCAGTTTGTTCACATATTGACTGACATAAATAACCTATTTACCCATAGTATATCTGACACTGGTTAGGCTAAAGTATATCGGTTCCATTTTATTTACAAATGAGACTTTTAGGTGTCATACATGTACGAGTATGGAAACTTTCCTAGCGATTGCACCAATCCAGAGAGAGGTTTTGCCGTTCATGAGTGCCTCTCTCATATATCTCTCCCTTAGCTGTTTCTAACAGACATCCTGTAAGTCATGTCTGTTACAAATTACATCTTCCTATGGTAGAGGCAGATTAATGAAGTCCTAAAACTTATTATATTAACAAATCATGTGATTTGCTGCCGGTGGAACTTTGAAAAATCGGGTACCTGTGGGCAGAGCATCCATATATTGAAGACTCTTGCTGCTTGAGGTAGATCTGGATTATACACTCTACCATGTGTATTTAATTTACAGTAAACCTACTTATGTGAAATGTATGGTCTTGTGGTTCTCTTGAAAATTGTTTGTGGGTTAGTTGTAGTTGTTGTTTTGTTTTTATTGTTATGCAAACTATAAATAGAAACGTAAAAAAAGGATGTAACTATATCTGTAAAAGTATGTAACTTACACTAAAATGCTGGTGACAATATTTAATTTGTTTTCTATCTGTATATTATTGCAGAGGAAATATGTTGTAACTAAGGCACAAGAAAAAGAAATTGTAAAATTAGAAGAAAGAACTCAGGAAATTTACATGAACTGGAAAGACTCACAAGAGGTCCGACACAAGCTGGAGAAGGAGGACTTTGTGTGGCAAGAATCCTGTAGGTATTTTTAAGGTTGCTTTTTTAACATAAAATGTTATTTATTTTATAGAGAGGTTACATTCATTGCATAAATCAACTATAAACATTATATTGCTATTTAATATATGGGTTTTTATATAAAAAGCATAATACAAGAGCAATGTGAATGCAGGGGTTGTGCCGGTGGGCAGGAGACTCCTAGGTCAGAATCTGGTGGTATGGTCAGTATTAAAATAAACATAATGGAATTAATTACCAACCAAGATGCATCTATACACCTCAACTTGGAAGCTAACTGTTTTCTCACATGCTTGAAAATAATTTGTAGCATTATTATATTTTATTTATAAAGCAAATCACATATTCATCATCATCACCATTTATTTATATAGCGCCACTGATTCCGCAGCGCTGTACAGAGAACTCATTCACATCAGTCCCTGCCAGTGGCACACGCAGGGGGGGTTTCTGGTTCTCCAGAAACTCCTCCCCTCCGCGAACCAATGGTACTGTACAGCAGCCGCGGCGCTGTCAAAGAAGCGTCCGCGGCAGTGCTGTATTGTAGTATAATGCAGCACTGCCGCGGATGCTGCTTGACAGCGCCGCGGCTGCTGTAGAATTCAAATGCGCCGAAATGGAGCTGCCCCTTCTAAATCCTGCGTTCGCCCCTGCCTGCCCCACTGGAGCTTACGGTCTAAATTCCCTAACAGACACACAGACAGAGACAGGGAGAGACTAGGGTCAATTTTGATAGCAGCCAATTAATCTACTAGTATGTTTTTGGAGTATTACATATTACTCAGCAATGTACATTGAGGGGATTGTTATAAAAATAAATAGCATACAAACAAATAGCATAAAATGAGATTACAATCTAAGAGCTGTGGGAAACACTTTATACATAAAATAGCACAATAGCAATTGTAGATGTTGATGGGACTACATGTTCAAAGATACAGCCACTGTGCTAAATCTTGGCTCCATGCATTTGGTGGATAATTGCACTGTGCTAGTTCCTGATAACTACAGGCATAGCACCAGTTCCATGCAGTTTTTAATTACAAGTACAGTGCTAGTTCCTGACAACAGGCACTGTGCTGGTCCCTGGCTCTGAGCAGTTGGTGACTACAGGTAATGAGCTAGTTCACGGCTGAAGGCCACTGGTTATCACAAGTACAGTGCTACTTTTTGGCTCCATACAGTAGGTAATTGCAGGTACAGCGTTTGCTCTTGACTCCAGGCTGTTGGTGATCACAGGTCACGGGATTAACATTTTTATCCAGTCTTCAAACTTGCATTTTAAGCATACCAGTGAGGAGAATTCAGAACCAGTTAAGCTGGTGTTCATAAAGGATTATCAGAAAAATAACTCTTTTGAGTATATCATGTAAAATACAATTGATTATTGTAATGTCATTAGAAAATGAAGAGTTATAAGTTATTATTATATGTACTGCTTTGCTCAGATATCTTATAAAACGATTCTACTACAGGTTAGACCACTATACATAGCAGTATCAACAACAGACAAGAATAGTAAAAATACAAAAGCAACATAATGCTAAAATGATAAATATGAATACTAAAATAATAAATACAAAAGTAACTATATGCTATGTGTCATACCTAGGCGTTCCTGGGAATCTAATAAACTATAATAATAACAGTTTAGTTCCTGGAAATAAACTCATAATCAAAGTGTACAAACGCAACATCAATCACATGGTATTAAAAATATTGAAAAAAACATAATGTGAGTTAACTTTGTTACTAACAAAGTGGAAAAGGGCAAATGTACAGTTACCTGGAGCAACCAAAGAGTCTCTAGATTAGGGGTACACAACATTCAACATTGGGAGATTACTCATTTGGAGTGGCTGCACTTAAACTTAATTTGCATGGGGGACAGAATTGAGGGACCTGTGTCTCACAGCAGTTACTACTCTCCCAGTCCACACAGCCAGTGTGAGACCCAGTACAATACAGGACAGTTTAGGGGCTACCAGGAAGCCGGGACAGAATTATTGCAGTAGTATTTCTGTCCAAATGTTCAAAGTTTCACTATATCTTTCCCAGAGCCGTATCTTAGAATTCTAGCGCCTGGAGCAAGAAAGAAAAATGCCACCCCCCCTAGCCCTCAATTTTAACCAAATTAACCTAAAATATTCCGAAATTGCGCCCCCCTTCAGCGTTGCATCCTCGGTGGTTGCTCCTGTCGCACAGCCCTAGTTACGGCCCTGATCTTTCCTGTTCCTCATGGGCTGCAGTAAATGGCCCTACAGGCTGTGGGTTTTACATCACTGATATAGCTTACTTACCTTGTTGCACCAAGCACATTTTTCCAGATGGTTTCCCACTTCCCAGACTTTGGAAACATCTTCTTAAAATCAATCTGCCACAACATTTGTATGTTTGCAAACACTCCAGGAAATGTTCATGGTAGAAAACATAAAAATGGCACTACAAAGCCCAGTTTAGCTTAATTTATTTATTCATTTATTAGCGTGAGAGCACATTGGGACTTTTTGAGGAGTAATTTTTCTGTGTTTGGAAGTCTTCCTTACATTGGTCAAAGTGTGCTTTCCTGCAGAGGTGTAACTGGAAGTTGCTACGTGCCATTTTAAGTGTATTATAAGCAGTAGTTGCCATGTACCCTTTAGGTGACAAACCTTTTGTGAAAATTGAAATGTAATATGTTTGACTGAGCAGGAAGCAACTGAAATATTCGTCCAGAGAACTTACTTCTCGCAAGGAAGTTATGTATGTATGCACTTTATAGTCAGCACCTCTTTCTAACAATAGTTTCTTGCAAAAACAAATTTGGAAAACTACAATAAGTGTGCAATGTTTTTGGTTTGTCAGATTTTTTTATTTTTAGCACAAGCTGGGAATTTCTTCTCATTTTCAAATGTTTTTCCGCTTGTTCACTGAGTTGTCAATGTCATCCCTGTGTCCAGGGATTAGGAACTTAAAGCGGCCCTTGAAAAAATGATGAGTGGACGAATGTAGGTGGGTCCAAGTCAACTGTAGGTGGGGCCAAGCCTAAAGTACGGGGGTTAAAATGCGTTTTCTGAGTGATGTAAAAAAAGAAACGAAAAGAAAACACATTGGGTCAGCATACCTGTTCCCAAAACTTTCTAGTAACATACAATACAGAAAACATCCTAGTGACCACCATACAGGGTGGGGTACGTTAGTCCGACACTTGTAATTCCAGCAAGGAGAATATAGACAAAAAAAAAATGCGATGACTATAAGAGCGTCATGCTTTAAATGAAGGCTTAAATTAAAACAGACACATGATGTCTCTGAAGACTAGAGATGGGCGGGCTCGGTTCCCCGAGAACCGAACCCACCCAAACTTTGGCTATCCGAGTACCGAGCCAAGCAGGCTCGGTACTCTCCCGCCCGCTCGGAATCCAAATCAAGGCCGAACGTCATCGTGACGTCGTCGGATCTCGGGGATCGGTTCTCGCGATACTTGAAAATTATAAATACCTGCCTCCACAGCAATCCATCGCCATTTGACAGAGAGAGAGAGCAGGGTGTAGTCACAGGCTGATTAGAGCAGGGACAGACAATACAGTTCTGATTCCAATTCTGCTAACAATCAATAGAGAAGAGAGGAGGATAGAGGATTTGCATTAATATTTCTGGCTGTCAAAAGTACTATCTGTCAGCAGATTTAAAAAATAATTTGTAGCACTCCCAAGTGCTTTTGGGGTGTCCCCCATTATTTTGCCCCAATATTTATTAATAATAATAATAAACTATTACTAGCCTGAAAAGCACATAAGCCACAGTATCCAAACCCACATGCATTAAGTGCTTGATAACCCATTTCAATACTCATAACTATTTAAAATCTACTCCAAAGATCATTGGGATGTATTGATATCTCCTTACTCAATACTTACAATATCTAAGTCAAGATTTCACCATTAACTTTAATTGGACAATATATTTGTGGATAATATGCCATATGCCCAAAGTAATCACACATGGAACAGATAACGCAGTCATATCATTCCATTTGGGAGCCAGCTGCAATAAAAGAATTAAAGAAGACGTAACCGTAACTGCTGCTACGTTTTTTTTTTCTTTTTATACCTCTGTGCTTATCTGTGTTGCTTTTAGCAAACGTCCACCTGGGTAGAACACCGTTAATCTCATGAGACAAGGATTGCTTCATCTCTTGAGAATAATAGATCCGTGGCTACCACTGTGCTGCCAGGCTGCCTGTCTCTCTTGGGGCTGCCCCCTTTAGAACGGGTGGAAATTGGATAGCCGAGGCAGCCCCCTTCCTCCAAGTGAAAAAAATCTATATAACAAAAAAATTGGAATGACAGAAAAATATATATAAAAAACCCCATCAGGTGGACTCCAGGCAGCCTCATTAGACCATCAGTCTACCGAGAAAAGTCCCGTTAAGGCCTATGACTAATTCACCCCTACCTGTACCTTAGTGTTACCACCAATGCTCTGTACAAGTTTACACACACACACACACACACACACACACACACACACACACACACTTTACTTTGCATGGGAAAGTTTTACTTAGTTTTCACTAGAGGGCTTCAATACTTAAAATGCTAGCAAAAATCTATTGAGTAAATATATTTTAAGATAAGGATGTGCTTTGTAGGGACAAGCATTGTAATATAGGAACATAAAGCTTGAAAAATGTGATAATATATTAAACTCTATCAAAATATATTAAGCTATGAGGTTCTTACAGCTTGTTGATGCAATAAATGAACAATTTATTCCTAGCTTTATGTATTTTTTTTCCAGTAAAAAAGTCAAAGGCAGCTGATGAGAGGCGGCGGTCTATGGCTAAGCAGGCCAGGGATGACTACAAGAGACTGTCAATGCAGTCTATTGAAAGAGGCAGGGTGGCTGAAAGGGCAAAAAATTTTGGACCAGAAACTAAACGACCCGCTCTACCACCAAAGCCAAAAGTATCCACACTGGCACACAGCAATTCTGGGATAAACAGGTATAAATGTTTATATATATATATATATATATATATATATATATATATATATATATATATATATATATATATATATATATATATATATATATATTTATATATATATATTACAACTATTGTGTTTCAAGTAGTTCATATATAAATTGTGTGGTAGAACTTAATCGCACATGTACTCTGAAAATCCCCAACATTCCACTCAGACATTCTCACATGCCTCCACATGCCCTTCAACCTTCCCATATGCTTATCAGCCCTCCCCGCATGCCCATCAGATCTCCACCATGCCCCTCACATGCGTATCAGACTTCCCCACATCTCCACTACTTGCCCCGCATACCTACCCACATGCACCTCAAACCTCCAAACATGCCTCAGAGACCCCATGACATGTCCATCAGACATCCCCACATGCTCCTCACATGCCCCTCAGACCTCCCCACATGCCCATCAGACATCCCAGCATGCTCCTTACATGCCCATCAGATTTACCCCACATGCCCAACAGATGATGACACCCAATTGTTTTCTTTATGCAACTGAATTAATAACTGAATTTTTGTGAGGAATATTTCTTGTCATTGGGGATGCAATTTCAATGATATTTGATAGGATGCTGCAGCCATCCAATAAGTTGTCATCAACATCCTGCCCTCAACCAAGCTCACACTCAATGGATGACTGCATACAAAATGCAGGGACTGGACTTACTTTGGGTGGGGCCCTAGGTAGAGACCAAAGCTGGTGCCGCTTATTGTTAGCATTGTACATGAGAAGTTTGTTTGTATGATCTTCATGTAATATAGAGATGGGTTTGAGTTCTCCTTCACCATTTTCATAGCAGACTCGCATCGCTATTCTTTGCTATTGAGAAACTCTGCTCCTTTTGTTTGCTTTCCTTTCCTTAATGACTCGGGTCCAGTGTGGCCACAATCTATCAAAAGCTGTGTGCTATTTGTTAATGACAACTCCAAGGGGTAAATGTATCATACCCCGATTTTTGCAACTTGCGGGAGATCGGCGTCTTCGCAGCTTAAATTTAAAGCGGCGCTGCCTTGTAAAGGGAAACTTTCCTTTACAAGGCAGCGCCGCTTTAAATTTAAGCTGCAAAGACGCCGATCTCTCGCGAGATGCAAAAACCGGGGTATGATACATTTACCCCCCATTGTCCTTTTAGTTTATTACTGCCTTCAGCACGTAAGCTTGTATGGGCGACTTCCAATGGTACCTTTAGAAATGAGCTGGCCATAGTGGTAAAAAAATGTCAGCTGTCAGCAGCAAGTAGAGATAATCATCGTCATCACTTGTTGATCCCATTGCGACCCCTTTAAAAAAGATACAGCAGTAAAAGAATGTAAGGGAAGAAAGCATAGGACTTGCTGATTACCCAGACGGTCAGGGACCCGGGGCAGTTGTCCTGTCTGCACTCCCAAAATGCTTTGCAGTATACTACAATAGACACACCAGAGTAGGAGATTGGCATCCCAATGGTAGAAATCCCTACATTTCTGCAAGATTTGGATAGGGAGGCTTTATGCTAAAATGTTAGCTTTATTGGATACTCTTTTAAATTGCTATCACAGTTTGATTTGTTTTACATAAATACATTCAATTGATTCCACTGTTATAATAAGTAAACTTAGTTCTTTGGACATTCTCTATTCAATCAGTGTGTAACTGAGACCATTAGTCAAACATATACTTTAATGTAATTTAGATCTGAAAGGAGACAGGGCATAAGAAGATTAAACTCCAGCTGCACCCGTGAGAACATCATCAAATGGTTTAAAGAAGAGCAACTTCCTCAACAGGCAGGATGGGACAAATCTGGAACCCACGTTGCACAATGGTTTCACGGTGAGTACTAGTGAATAGTGTGGTGCCGACCATAGTGTTTTACATGTAAGGCTGCTTGGTCATCGGGTATGGAGGCTGATGGAATGTAGTGGAAAAACATAACAGCACAAAAAAAAATTGTCAGAGACTAAATATACAGAAAAATAGGGGCATAGCTAAAGAAAAAAAATAAAAACAAATATAGTGTATGGTATTTAAATAGAGTGAATATGAGTTTTACCACAAATAGCCCCTTGCCTACCACATAACATTATCATGCCAGGACCAAAGTGTTCTTCAGGGGGTCTCAAATGTGGCCCCTATAATGCCATGCTTCTCTTACCGGGCAATCAGAAGGCCTTCTGTTATAAAGCAATTATTTAGCAAATGTTTAGGTCAGAGAGACCTTTAGAATACTAAATCATTATAATCCCAATAGGTAGTGTAAACTAATTTAATGTCAGAGAAACGGTGATATGCAGTGTGGTCCAGCTATGTTTTAACTAGGCAACACACTGAGGTATCTGGTTATTTGTGATGTCAAAATGTCTGATTAATATATCTAATTTCAATTTTACATTCAGTTACATAAATTAATAAATACTAGACCGTGCAAAGAAACCCAAGTGGAAAATCAAACAATATTCATAAAATTCGAAAACAGAGATGGTGCTGCAGATCAACAATCTTATACCCAAAATAAATATACACCCAAAAAGTATAATAAATGTGAACTAAAATCAAACTATCTGTGTAAAAGTATTGAAACTATAAAAAACAGTAAAACTTCAAGTCTTCAGTATCCAAAATGTACAACCGTCCCAAAGTTCATGTAGTCCAATTTCTAATTGATGAAAAAGTCCAACAAGAAGTCTGTGACATCAATTTTTCTGAAATCTTCCTCCCACGTGATGTAGATATAAAAAATAAAGCAATAAAACAACATAGGGATAAATGTATGAACGTGCGGGTTCTTCAACACCCGCGTGTTCAGCGTGTTCAGCGATTAAATTTCAAGCGGCGCTGCATTGTAAAGGGAAACTTCCCTTTACAATGCAGCGCCGCTTGAAATTTAATCGCCGAACACGCGGGTGATGAAGAACCCGCACATTCATACATTTACCCCATAGTGTAATACTGTAAATAATAATAATTTACATAGATATGCTCCCAAAGTAATCTTCTCTTAAGTGATTAATAATAGTAATCAATATCACCACGTGAGCAACTCGAAACCCCCGTTTTGAATGACCTCACAAAATATTGATTGTAATATCGCATTGTGTATCAAAGTTATGTCATCTTCTTAAAGCCAAATATGTGCAATATCAGCTCACTCCATGTACAGGAAAAAAAATGCCACTAATGCATTATCGTTTATATGTTCATTAAAAAGATAAAAACAATTGTAAAGATATCAATGGATGGAGATGGAGATTAATCCACACGGATAGAATCAGAATATCAGTTGCCAAATTCTTAGGGAGGAAACACCTCTGATTTAATGTAAAATGCAATGTTTATTTCTTTTTTTTGTAATAATAATATTTTATTGAATTTGTATACAATGTAACAAAGGGGATGTACCAAAATATTGAAGGGGAAAAGGGGGGTGGTGTTCATCAGAACAACACAAAATTTTAGAGAACAATAGTATTAAATAAAACAAATTTCAAATTAGGAAAATCTAGCCTATGGGGACAGGGAAGGAACGGATACCTGGGGTTGTTGTTATGGGCATGAGCGTGGTAATGAGGAGGGAGAGAAGAGGGCAAGTTCTCAGGCTGCTTTCGTTTTGGTGGTTTCAGGGTGGCGGGATCTTAGGAATCAAAGTGTTCAGTACAAGCGTTCCATACCGATAAGAAGGGCCGGTCATGAATCATGTTTGTGACGTGTTCTAGTTTGTATTTCTTCAAGAAAAAAGGATTATTCACATCAGAATCATCTTATCGTATACATTTTCTCCAAGTGTTATGCCCCAGAAAATATTGGGGTGCTCTCCTAGAATAGTTATAATACGTGAAAAGAGGAAAAGATTCTAATAGAAGAGGCACATTCATTATATATATTACTTGTATAAATATGCAATAATATTGTTATTCTTATTGTAAAAAGTTCATTATTATTTAACAGTTAAAATAAATCAATAAAATAATACAGATCTATATTTACCCAAGCGAAATATTAAAATTGGTGAAAAGGTTAGAAATACTATGTGATATAGATTAAAAGTAAAGAGTAAAAAATAGACCCTCCACAGTCCCTCTGATGCCCCTCTATATTCACTCATACTTTTTTCACTTATTATTGTCATATTGATTAATATCTATATTCCTCAATTTTTGAATTGACCTTCATTGAGCCTTTAGATGGTGATTTAATTATATGGCATATGCATTTGATAGTTTGTCATATAGTTATTAGAAAGATTGAATCCGAGTTTTATTTTTGCATTTAGGGAATTCATTTAAGTCGTATAGCTATTAACTTACAATTGGTAATCTTTCACACATGAGAAGATATTATACTTTATATCCTTAATATAATATTGCACAATAATTTAAAATCACATCAAGGTAGCAGAGCCATATATTTTTATTTTTATATATTCTTATTTAATTGCCATTTATAGTACAAATTTGAGTTGCTAGCCAAGGAGATGGCAGTATAAATTTGCAATAAACTTTTGTATGAAAGTCTTATGTTGATTGCTATTCGGGATTGAACTCGCCGCTTACATAAACTTGCAGTAAGCAGGTGAAACTTATCTAGTCTCCCGTTATGATGACTAAATTGTGCTCCTATATCATATAATGAAGTGTATCCTTCTTGCTATTGTTTTGTAACATGAAATACTGTAGTCACCATTCACTGATTTCTGATTGTTACAAAAAGTTTTTCCAATTGTAAATCTGATTCTTTGACTGCTTCTAGGACTAGCTAGTATACATTTCTATTATGATCTACTAATCTCCTTACATTGATGGAGTACATCTCTCACTCACCTTTTCTACTTTGTATTCTACTTCAAAACCACAGGATTACATGCTTTTAATCTGTGGTTGGTAAACTGCACATCAAACAGTGTCAAAACAACATCACAAGTTATCAAACCGCATTTGTGGTTTGATCACCTTGCTTGGATACAAACTATCCCATTTATGGGCTATCAGTGCATATTGACATTTATATTGCCAGAATAGCTAAACCAGGAGGATGCCACAATAGTTACACTAGGAAGGCCTGGCACTCTCTTGGTGAGGGGTCTGTTAGTGTTTTTGCACTGCCAGCAAGAGGACCAAGCCCCATGCTGAACCGGCTGGGCTATTTATGCTATGACAAGGAGATCCTAGCTAAGGGTAGGTACACACTACAGATTTTTTCGACCAATGTGTTGCCTACAACAATTTTACTAACGACTGAAAAAAAAGTCCTGATCAGCATGCCAATTCATGTGTACACACTATACATGTTTTAAAAGATTTACCCTCAGATCTGT
Source organism: Mixophyes fleayi (assembly GCF_038048845.1). Taxonomy (NCBI): domain Eukaryota; kingdom Metazoa; phylum Chordata; class Amphibia; order Anura; family Limnodynastidae; genus Mixophyes; species Mixophyes fleayi. The sequence goes on along the minus strand of NC_134402.1, from coordinate 179,895,283 downwards.
GCTCTTCATCTGTCATAACCGTCAGCTGAAAAGATCACAACTCTGTAAGCTCTGTGGAGATCCTGATCATGAGTGCATACACACTGCAGGGCTGGAAGGATGTTGTTCTATAGCTGAAAAAGACTTATAGTTCTGCTGAACAATCAGACGATGAACGATAGTAGTTCCAAAGCACCGACCATCCTTTGCTTTAAGTGAACACAATGCTTTAAGTGAACACAATAATGCAATATTGGGCAGAAAAGTTGTTTATCGGTGATTGGCCCGACAATTGTCTGTAAACACTGTAATGTGTTCCCAGTCTTAATGTTGCCCTGTTAATAGTGTTAAAATAGCTCAGTCTGTGTAGCCTGGTTACTTTTTTCATTACCAGGGAGACCCTTCCCTAGCATTATTTAATTTCGCCTGGTGGAATGGCACTCGGTAAGTGTGCAGATGCCATCTTATCAGGCACTACATATAACAAAACGGCTAAGTAGTTTTCACATTTGGTTTTAACATCTGGTTTGGCCTAAACCACACGTGCTATAGGGGTTTTCAAATTGCCACAACTTGTATGCCACGTGAGATTTCTACTTCCAAACTGCAGGTTAATAAATTCTGCAGTTTGGATCTGACTACTGCATCTGATGTGTGGTGGTTTGCAAGCCTAAAACAAAACCGCACCTTAATAACTACTGCCCATGGGGTGATTTTTATTTAGATATAACAGAAAGCTATTCAGATGTGGAAAATAGCAGTGCACAAGCTACCTAATAACTCCATCAATTGTATAATCAGTCTGCAGTTGTTTGATTTCCAATTCTGTCACTGTATGAGGACCTTTAGGTGTGTATAAATACAATATATTTTCTGCTAGATATACCACTTAATATTAGACATGCTTGATCTTCAAGCTAGTACATTTTCAATCAAATAGGCTAGCTCAAAGACCTCACATTTTTGTTCGAATCAATCTCAAAAATATCTAAATTATTTTGTTATTTCACCATCATTGTGTGTGTATTTTATAGCTACTAAGCTGTTACATTAAATTTGAGTTTAACACACTCTTTCATACTTTAGAACCAGTTTGACAACTACTTTAAAACAGTTTCCAGCTTCTCTACTCAATACTGGGTTTAGTTGTCTTGTTGCAATATGCTGACACCTAGTGGTAGAAAATACAAAGTAGTCACATATACATTCATCAGTTACAAACTCAGTTGTCTAAATCAACTGAAATTGTAATTTGTGACTTTATATGTAAAGAGTCATTCCTCCTACAATATATTAACTGAACATCACAAGAAGCTGATGTCATTCCCTGTAATCTAGAGATTGTTGTTTGCACTCATGTAGAATCATGCTTTGTGACAAAGGCAGGGTATTGATTTTCCCTGCACAGGCAGCAAATTGTATTAATTGTTGAAAAAGTTGGTAATTGAATCCCAATTGTGAATGCTGTTTCTTAAATCACTTACATAAATAGTGTGATCCCCTGGGTAGATACAGTAACACATTTTCAGATTAACTAAAGAGACAGTTACCACCTGCAAATTCCTGTTTGTGGAGTCATATAACATGGGCATTATTAGAATATGATATAGTTTGCTTTGTGCACGGACTATTGTCATCCAAGCTGATTGAAAACGAGGAAATAAACATGGGTTTATTTTTTGACTGCAAACAAATTACATATAAATATTATGAATACATTGCACATTAATACATTCATAATAATAAAAATAAACAGAGTTACAGCCTTTTAATGCTCTTGTTTACTGTCAACAGGCATTATATCTAGACTAGAGTCAGAAGACATTTTAAAGAACTATCCGTCAGGAAGCTTCCTACTACGTGTAAGTGAAAAGATCCAAGGGTACGTACTCTCCTACCGCTATGAAGATGGTTACATGCACTTCCTGATAGACGCTTCTGACACATCGTACAGCTTCTTGGGAGTGGACCAACTGCAGCATGTAACTCTGGCTGACCTTGTTGAATATCACAAGGTAATACTATTATAATACCCACTTACTGTTGACAGAGCTCCTTGTACATGTTTGTTCATATCTTTTGGCTTAATACTTTTTCCACTATTCTGCAAGTCACAAAAAACACAGTATAATGTGCACAGTGTAATGCCAACAAAAAAACAGTGTCTGTCTGTTTAAACCTGAGATCACCTCTGACCAGTTATCTAGGTGAAGGTGCTTTCAAAAGACCTGGGGAATGTCCAACATTTTTAACTTCCTTGTTTGTTTTTTTGACAGACTGAGCCCATTACTTCACTGGGAAAAGAGCTGCTACTGTACCCATGTGGCCAGCTTGAGAATTCCTGTGACTACAGTGACCTCATAGAGTGACGACCTTGGCTTGACCTCAAATAACTCACTGCCTAGGAGAACAAAAGAACAAAACAAATTGTTTACTGCACCTTGATATCTATAGAGCCTTTACCAGGAACATGATGCCTTCTTACCATAAACTTGCAATAGAGGTTGTGGAATCTCATCACCAGTCTTGCAAATTCTAATCTGGAATTGTGCTAGATGACAACCATGCAGAAACAGACTTGCAGATGATTGGCATGTGTCTATATCGTGCAAAGTGCATGGTTTGGAATGGACCTGGACTGTATTTTTTATTATTTTAGAATAGACGCAATTAAAAAAAAAGTACAAAAGCACAAGTCATAAATTACAGGAACTATCTGTTGTACATTGCAATGAAATGGTTTAGTGATAACAACTTTTATCATATAAAAGAAAGATTTACAGTGATATGTTGTGTTGTTTATAGTCACTCCTTTTTGTTTACCCACATTATGCTAGTTATGCTAACACTGACCCAAACCCCTGAATCAGAATCTGTTACAGTAACTTATATAGCACATTAAGTGCACACACTACAATATGAAAGATTGCTGGTACAGAAAGAAATGCAAAACATTGCCAGCGACTTCTGCCAATCCCTGCAAGCCTAATCTACAACACTCCTGAGATTTGAAGCACCTTGTCAAATGATTGTTGCTTTCCAACCACAATGTAAATGATTTGGGGTTTTATCAAATATGTTTTTTGTTTAGTCATAGCCATTTTTCCTATGCACACCAACCTTCCTGTCTGAGATCATAATCAACCTCCTTGAGTCACTTGTCTGACAACAGAGGACAATACCTTAAAGTGAGGTTACATACAATGACAAATATCTTATATATAATATTTGTACATCTGTAAATGTCACATTTCATATTGCAACAACTTTTACTTTTGTTTTGTGTGCTTTTAAGTATACTTTTTCTTTTCAATGCTATGATTTTATGGTATACAACATATCCAAAATCTCACTAGTTCATCTCAATTATTAAATGTTAACGCAACTATTTTCTGCCTACAGGCCCATTTGTTGAGATGGAGTGCTTCATCTACCACTTTGAAATTATACCCCATTCACAACTAACTGGGGAAGCAGAAAGACTGAATGTGGGCAGGCGAGGATCTATGGTTAATGTGGATTATGAGATGAATAATTAATTCACACCAGTGAATTGTATGACAATATTACAATGCCCCTCAGAATTGTTGTAGGAGACAGTATCGCATACAAATAGAAATGTACAAAATTTATAGATAACTTTTGTATCGTTAAGTCAACATTTTTGTTACGTATTAGCTCTTTATAACAATTATTTAGATTAAAGTTATGCAGCTAAAATGGTGGATTAATGATCCACAATGAAAATTGCATAGCTGGAATGTGGGTGGGATTAAGGGGATGTATCAATGACAAATACAACATTCAAACAATAATTTTAATATGTTAAATAGTATCACTTTGTAATTTACACCTGGGCAGAGTTCACTTAAAACGTTGTTGGTATTTTTATACACCTCACTCATTCCATTACTAGGAAGCATTTACTGACATTGCATTTAGGTACTAAACCCCAGTAACCAATCAGCAGTTAGCTGTTATTTGCCTAGCACAAGTTAGACAATGAAAGCAAGTGTTTCTTTAAGTATCTTTATTCATGGCTATGGCAAACAAAGAAGAAAAAACAGACACATGTTGGCAAACAGGTTAAGTCCAGTCAGCCGCCGTTGATAATAAGAGGAAATGTAGAAGTCACTGAACAATAAATAGTCCTTTTTCCTGTTTTATTGTGGAAGTAGAGAGGGATAACAATAGGAAGATTTAAAGAGTGGCAAGGGAGAGGGGAGAGAAGACAACTAGATAGAGGAGGTCAAAGAGTTCTAAGGCAACTGAGAATTTAAAAAGGGTTGTTCAAGCCCAGTAGAGCGAAGGAGGTTAAGTAAAGGAGTTTTTAAGAAAGTGCCTTATTGGTGGCTATGGTTTACTGCAAATGTCAGTCAGTAAGCCCTACTGTCAGTTATCTATATAGAAGTGAAAGCAAATTTCCCAATCATGTGGAGATAAAGATAGTGCTGGACAGGTAGAGTGCCCTCTTTTTTTGTTCAGCAGTTACTGCTTACCCCATATAGATTAGAGTGTAGAGCAAAGTAGGAGCAGTCTGTTTTAGTGTTCAGCAGTTACTACTTGCTACGAGCAGCTGATTGGGGAAGTTGGGGAGAGTATTCTCTGTTAATGTTTAGCAGTGACACGTTGACACTGTAGGACTGATCATGGGCTACATTACATGTTATAGTATTGTGTGCATGGCAAGGTCAATGTAGGGTGCAGCTAACCTGCACTGTGTATAGAAGTGCATCACCAACATGCAGTGGACCTGTTGAAAGAGCTCAGATTCCGAATGTCTGGATGCTCTCGCTTGGTCTCTGAACTGTTATCACCCTCACATGTTTTGGCAGAAAGTAACTTCTTTCACTTTTCTATACTGAACTCTGACAGCAGAGTTCAGCGAGGACAGGAAACTGATTTCTATCAGCCTTATCTGCTCAGTTTCCTTTCCTCCACTGAACTCTGACTGGCTGGCCAATTGTGTCTGAAATGTAGGACCTGGAATATTAGGATGTACAGTTGATATAGATGAACGAACTTACAGTGAATTGTGACTCTAATCGAGATTCATGGTGCAAGGCCATTTTACAGATATGCAATGTACCAGCAATACAATGCTAATGTTCCACTTTTGCTTCACAATTTCGTGGAATGTCTTTCCATACTGTATTTGTAAATTTGCTGAATTAATAGCACTGGCAAGATTTAGGGCCAAATTTAAAGTCAAATAATGTCAGGCCCCGCAGGTTAAGTGTTTAAACACTCAACCCGACATTGCCACTTTAAATTCAGATTAATAGAAGTCGCGATGACACTAAACAGTAGTGCCGGACAGCTCTTCAGTCGAAATCACTTGCGGTCATCATGCTGCTCCATCGGTGATCTGCAGAGTCTGTTTCAAGGTAAGTCTATTAATATTTACTTTGGTTTTAACACTTTCGTTTTTTCTTTGTAGGTGAAGTGGGTGTTGTAATTGTGGTAATCGTATTAACGATTACACCGGCTCACCTAGCTCACCTCTTCACTAGTAAAAAGACTTCCATCTTCAAATATGCGCTCATTTCACCTTTCCTTCTGAAGCCATCTATCAACCCTACCTCTCGCCATCTACAGCCCCATTTCTCCATTGCTTCCAAACTACTTGAACAGCTTGTATACAACTGTCTGAACCACTTTCTTTTCACCTACTCTTGTCTCAACCTACTGCAATCAGGCTTTTGCCTTCTACACTGAGACTGACGTCACTTAAATGATCAATGATCTACTCATTGTTAAGTTGAAGGGTCAATTCTTCCTACCTTGATCTCTCGTCTGCTTTTGATACAGTCATCCACCCTCTTCTCTTCTACAGCACTGTTCGGTCCTGGTTCACCGCATAGCTTTCTAAATGCTCCTTCAGTGTCAATACTACTGACACATGCTCTCCTCCACACCTCTATCTGTTGGGGTTCCTTTAGGAATCCTTGGCCCTCAGCTTTTCTGTCTTATTTTTTTCTTTTGTGAACTTATACTCTACTTTGACCTCCACAACCACCCATATGCTGACACCACACAAATCGAACTATCTTCCACTGACTTATCCCATTCAACAGCTCTTCAACAGCTTCTCTGACATCTCCACCTGGATATACAAGTTCTAACCTAAAGCTCGATATGCACAAAACAGGGCTCATAACCTTCTCCCTTCTTAGTGTTACAACCCCTTCTACAGTCACCTTCACGGTTGCCAATATCACTATCTCCCCTATCTAGTCTTCCTCTGACCCTACTTTCCCCTCTGCAATTTGTCCTTAGTGCCACAGCAAGACTGATCTTCCTCTCTCCACATCTGCTGCACCACTCTGCAACTTTTTGCACTCGCTCCCTATTTCTTCTAGAATTCAATTCTAGCTTCTCACACTCAGAAAGCCCTCCCTACCCTTCTTACATCTCTGACCCCATCATGAGATGCACTCCTTCCCGACCTCTGTGAAATGCCTCTGACCTATGCCTCTCCTCCGCTGATAACCACCTCTCACTCCCACCTTCAAGTCTTCTCCCGTGCTGGTCCCAATTTATGGAACCCAATCTGACCAGACTCTCTCACAACTTTAAATGCATCATGCTCTCTCTCAAACCACACCTCTTCACTATAGCATATCAAATCCCACCTGATACTACCCTCGTCTGCGTGCTCTAATAGCTCCAGTCCAATGCCATCTCCCTTTATACTCTAAGATCTCTTGAGCAGGGTTCTCTCTACTCTTTGTCTCACATTTGTAAATCCAGTAGAGTTTTTATGGTGCCTTACAAATAAACCGTGATGATAATAATATTTCAAAATCAGAACAGTTTGAAGAAAATGAATTTGAAGTACCCAGGACACACCTAATATTCATAACCATACTGCAGTCCAACCAACTACAACCCTAATATTAACCCTAAAAACAGCAGCACAGTTCAGCCAACCCTTCCATGCCCAAGTGAGAGGGCCTAAGCCAGTAGGTAACCAATCCAGGATGCATTAGTGACATGATGGTACAATGGTTAGCATTGTTTGGGTTTTTTTGCATATCTGGTGCCTTTGATCTTAATCTGACCAGAGTTCTATTTACCTAATGAATTTATGTTGACATGGATTTTTTCTGATGCAGCCGATTCAAGTCCTGGGTTTCTCTAAAGTTCATTTTTTTAGCTGTATCATTTGCACTGTAGGGCAGATGTAAGTGCCTACTGATAGTGATGACTGTCACATCATCATCTTTGTAGTAAAACTAGATAGTAACATTTGCATGCAAGTGAGAGAGAGATTATAAAAAACACATTGTATGTACAGCACACATTAAGAACATCCTGATGTATGTATTTAATGTAAAAAAAATGAAAAAGACAAAATCACAAAACACATTTTTTATTAATGATTATAGTATTATGAGTTGTTTATTTTATAGAATATCTCTTTTTGCATGCATTCTGACGTGCCTTTATATTGCACATATGCATGTGCATATTGTGTGGTCTGGTCTGTCAGTTAACATACGGCAAGTAACGTTTAATAACTTTTATCTTGAGATCCGCTTGGATTTGAACGCAGGCAGAACTACGCAAGCAGGTTGATTTATGTGTTAACTGTGTAAATCAGCCTGGACTGGTTATAACAGGGGAGGGGCCTTGATTACCCCTACCACCTCATGTATTAAACTTAGAAAAAAGGGGCAGTAATGCCCATTCTAAGTGTGTACCATCTTGTATTTCTGGAAGATTCATCAGTACCACATAATGAGTGCTTACTAGTCTTTGTAAGCAGTCTTGAAGAGCAGTAAACACCATTCTGCTTTCAAGATCCTACACGTAGTCTGTTACTTGTGTTGTAATCCTATGACCTACAGATAAGAGATAACTCTATAATCTGTTCTCCAGCTGTTCTATGTTGAACCGACAATCGTGAGTCAATGCTCTGCCTGCTACACTGTAGTCCTGATCCAAAGTAAGTGGAAACAGCCATAGTCACAAGCAAAGAGGTGCTCCTGCAGCAGCCATACCACTCATAGTAACATAGTTGATGAGGTTGAAAAAAGACACCAGTCCATCAAGTTCAACCTATTTTGGATCTTCTGCGATCCTGCACTTATATTTGAAATTGATCCAGCGTAAGCAACCGCCAATCTGTTTCAATTGTGAAAATCCCCCCAGAATATTGCAGTCCTAATTTTACCCTATATCCAGTACTATCCTTCATTTTAATTAAAGATCGTATCTCTGGATACACTTTTGGTGAAGGAGCATGGTGGTGGCAGCGACTTCTGTCTCACAAGTTGTGCACAGTTGGCACTCACAGTCAGTGGTGGAATAGCACCAGTAAGAGTGGTCAGTAACTGCAGCTTACTGCTGGTTAAAATAAACCCCAACACCAAATGGTAAAACCACAGACTGTTGAGAAAGAAAAGAGAGGGTGGGAAAGTTATCCCATCTGGTCACACACTCATACAGAAGACATGACCTATCTTAAGTATAGGATGGAGATCCAGTCACTCCCTAAATCATTCTGCCTTCTCCGTTCTTTCATCTTTCTCCTTTCCTGATCTCAAACTCACTGAGACTTCTATTGTTTTTTCCTAAAATAATTGAACGTGTATCTTGCTAAAAGTATTAGGGCTAGTTTTTCACGTACCTTCCTATAGCGAAGTTGATAGATAACACTGCATATCTTGCGAAAACTTACTGAAAGAATTAAAAGTGACTTAGGCACAACTGAAGGCAGTGATTTAAATATTCATCAGTCAGATGTTTTTTGCATCTTCATCTGCGAGTTGGCTGTTTTGCAAAATTAGGTTGAGTCAAATGAAGAGCTATTGATCTCAAACCTGAGTACTGTTGTTCATTGATAGATTCATATATTTTATAAGAAACTTTAGGTTTCAGAGGAATTTACATTGCAGCTTTAAAATTTCATCCTCTAAATCTGAAGCTTTCATATTGAACATAGAGCAGATGCAGAACTTTCTTCAAAGTCAATATCAGCAGAAGGAAATGAGATGAAAATTAAGATTGGCACAAGCTACTGAAGACCCCTCTCTAGGGCTTCCCAAAAATATACTTCAGTACAGAATGTATGATATGTGCAGCTACTTTCATCATATATTTATACAATGTTTTCTTCACTACTGAAGTTCCTCAAAATTCCCTTTCCAAGCTGTAATTTTAGAAATGGCAATTTTCATATGAAAGTGTAATGATAATGTCTGAAAGTGGATTCTTTATTGCAAGCCAAGGTTTGTACTGGCAGTAACAGAGGTGAAGGGTCTAATGAACTTCTGTATTTTAGGTTTTGACACTGGTTGAACCACAGGTCGTGGCCCTATGCTGTGCCCCCTGGCATGACAAGCTGTTGTCAAAATGAGAAGTAGATGGGTCAAGTAGTCGGGGTCTGATACATGGTCAGACTGCATAGTGCCAAAACAGATTAAAGAAGGAGTGGCAGGACACGTCTTATCAGGAACATGCAGGTAACCAGTCTCAGTACAGAATCTGAAGCCAAAGAAAAATATCTAAACTCTAGGTCTGGTACACAAGGATCAGCTAAAAGGAATCACAGGGAATGCTGGAGCACAAGTACAAATTAAGCTTACTTTGATACTGAACCATGCACAGAGAAATGCTTATATAGGCTCTGACTGATTCAAAGTTGGTTGGCTTGTGATGTACAAATTCCCTGTGCTGGTTGAGGGGGTCAATGTGGATTAGAGGAAGTGGGCACCAGCAACTGTGGGAAAGAAGTAGGAGGGAGCGCGCCAAGGCTCTGAGTTCTGAGTATAACAGTACCACTCTCTCTTAAGGGTGCACTTCATCCAACAAAAGTCTTATTAGTAAACTTTTTATGAAAAAGCTTGAGAAGTCAAGAGCATGAACTTGGCCCAAGGCTCATATTTTTCTCGTTGTAGTATTAGATGGCTGAGGAGAACTGGAATGAGGGAAGCAGTTGATGGTTAAAGGTTTCTGTAAGGAAACACGGAATACATTTGGAACCCATAAAGAGGCAGACAAATCCAACCTGAAGACCACGGAATTAGCTATTTGTAGGACTTTGAAGGGTCCAATGTAGCAGGGACGAAATTCATTGAGGGACCTGGAGCGGAAAACTTTGAGTGGATAACCATACCCTGTCATCCGGGACTTATTTAGGTACCACACATCTGCTTTTATCAGCAGAGGACATATAACAGTAAGAGGCTTTAACTAAATTCTCCTTGACCTTAGTCAAGATGTCCAAAAAGAGAGAAGAAGAATACAGTGCTCTGATAGCTCTAATTTCAATAGTAGAAGATTCAAATGGCAGAATAAAGAACTGCAAGCATACATACATAAAAAAACATTTTTAATTTATTACACAAACTACACTAATAAAAACACATACATAAATAATGGCACAGTATAAAATCAAAATAACTCCTATAGGAGAAAAGATACTTTCTCTAACTAAATTTGCATCAGGTTCAATAAGCATAAAAATATATGCAATAGATGACCCCCTACAAATGTGGCACTGGAGATAGTAAAATAAACATTCACCTATTAAATTGTCCATCCTGTATCAGGCAACAGACAAATGAAATCTCTGTTCAAAGGATAATGATATATACAGACACTCGGTATCTGTGTATAGTAGTCTCTGAGTCCAGTAAATAATCACTTCAAAGTTCTTACCCAATTCCTGGGAAAATACAGTATGAATGCAATGAATCATCTGACCCAGCAGACTTGATACACGGAGTGTACGTTCGGGTGGCCACCCACACAATAATACCACTTCCGCTCTAAGAGCCACGGCTTTTCATTAGAGTCAGTCACAAACCAGAGATCGCAAAATATTTTTCTGCATGTCCTCTCTGGACTCCATTAAGGTGCCTCAAGTAGTGGGGTATCCAAAGAGAAAGTCACAGTTCCTTCTGCAGCTGGCGTTTTTCGTTCAATGGGGAACTTTTTCAAAGCAAAGTCTTGTTAGTAAACTTTTTATGAAAAAACTTGAGTCAGCATGAATGTCAGAAGCCTTGGCCCAAGGCTCATATTCTTCTCATTGTAGTACCATATTAGACGCAGAGGAGAACTGGAATGAGGGAAGCAGTTAATGGTTAAAGGTTTCTGTAAGGAAATATGAAATATATTTGGAACCCATAAAGAGGAAGGCAAATCCAACCTGAAGGTCACTGAATTAACTATAGGTCTTTGAGGGGAACATTATAGTAGGGGACGAATTTCATTGAGAGACACGGAGCGGAAACTCCGAGTGGATAACCATACCTTGTCATCTGGGACTTGTCATCCGGGACTTATTTAGGTACCACACATCTGCTTTTATCAGCAGAGCACATATAACAGTAAGAGGCTTTAACTAAATTATCCTTGACCTTGGTCAAGAGGTCCAAAAACTTTGGTAGAAGTGGATTTTCTGCAGGTACTTCAGAAACTGGGATGAAAGAAAGAGCAGGAAGAAGAGGATCTCCAGCCATATTGAATGAAGAAAGAAGAAATATTTTCATGAAAGTTAGTATTATGAATGAATTATGTCCAGGGCAATAAGTCTATCCAATTATCCTGTTTAACCGCAATATGCAAGGTCTTGAGATCCTGATTAACTCTTGATTGTGGATGATATACTGTGGAAAAGTTAGGCTTGATGTTAATGCTTTTGCAGAGGGCCCTCCAATATTTAGATACAAACTGTACACCGTGGTCAAATATGATCTCAAGAGGAGAACCGTGCAGGTGGAAAATTTCTTTAATAAAGAGACCAGCAGACTTGAAAGCAGAGGGTAGACCTTTTAAAAGGAACATAGAGTGCTAAGATACTATCATGGCCCAAATGATGTGGAATCCTTTGCATGGATGTAAACCAGCAATAAAATCCATGGATATATGGTTCAGGTTCTGGCTTGAATGGGTTGTGGGAGCAAAGGACTGAGAGGACTCTGGCAGGGAGCTTTTTGTTGGATGCAGGTGGAGCAAGCTGCAGCAAATTCCTTGAAGAGCATGGACCACCAGTATTTTTAATTGATAAACTCTTGGGTCTTCTTAACTCCTGCAGGACTGGTAAAGCAGGAGGCATGAGCCCAACATAATAATTTAGAGCAAGGATTTGTAGGAATAAATACTTTCCCAGGTGGAGACTTAGCAGGTTGGAAATCCATAGTAGTCATAATGTGGCTGGGGCCAACAATTGATTTACCCACCAAAAAAAAAATTGTCTGGCTTACCATACTTAGAAACAGGACAATAAATGAGGTTGGCGATAATTAAAGCACTGAACTGTCTGAAGATAGAGGAGATTTTTATGGTCTGTATAGAATTGGGAAGGTGGCTGCCCAAGAATATGTCTCCACTCCTCCACAGCTAACTTGATTACTAGGATTTCCTTATTATCAAAGGGTGTATTTTTTCTTTGCAGGCTGAAGTTTGTGAGAGAAATATCCAATAGGATGAAGCTGCCCATAAGTGCCTTGCTGAGACAAGACTGCTCCAATTCCAATGGATGTGGCATAGTACTCAAGGAAGAAGAGACAGGTGGTATCATCATCATAATCTAATTATATAGCGCCACTTATTCTGCAGCTAATGCCCCACGGAAGCTTACAGTCTAAATTCCCTAACACACACACCTTGAGAGAGACTAAGGTTAATTTAATAGCAGAAGTAGTATGTTTTTGAGTGTAGGAGGAAACAAGCTCATGACCCCAGTGCTGTGAGGCAGAAGTGCTAAGCACTAAGCCACCATGCTGTCCATGGTATCAGGTTGTTTGAAAAAAAAGGGCAAGGGTAAAGGGCACTATATAAATTGTTGGTATGGAGTACAGTTCTGGGCACCACTCTAGAATAAAGATATATTTTGGAACTAGAAAGGGTTCAGAGAAGGGTGACAAAATTGATTAATGGTATGGAATCATTAAGTTATGAAAAAAGGTTAGCCAGTTTAGGCATGTTTACTTTTGAAAAGAGGCCTCTAAGAGGGAATATGCTTACTATGTACAATTACATTAAGGGTCAATACTGTATTTGCTAACAGTATTATCATGAGCTTGTAGAACCAGTTGTAGAGGTCTTCACCTATAGCAGCCGCCTTTCCCGTAGAGCTGGTTATGCTCACAAGTACACAGATGCCCCCAGGACTTAAACTCATGGTAGTACAAGCTTATGAACGTACTGCCGCCCAAGATAGTGGGAGATGGTACAAGCGGAGTAAGGTGCAAGCCAAAGGTCTAGGGTCTTAAACAAGAAACGTGGTCATGTACAGGCAAGTGGTCAGGGCTGGCAGTCATCCAAAGAGGTCCAGGTAACAAGGCAAGGGGCAGGACAATAAGCAAACAATCAAAGTCCGGGTTCCAGGCAAAAGGTCAAACACAGTAATCAATCCAAAGGTCAGTACAATAAACAGGAGCAGGCAAGCAGACAGGGTACTGAGCGCTATAACCAGCAGGGAGGCTAAGCCCTTCCTGCCTTATATACACATACTGTCCAATGGGAGCAGGGGAGCCCAGGAGGAGGTAATATGCCCAGGGTGAGTAATAATTAAATTATGCAGATGCGCACTTGCAAGGCTGCACCTAATGCCAGGACGTGGCATTAGTGAGGACGAATACCGGAAGTGATGACCCAGTCGTCATGGAGACGGCCGGGATGCAGCTGAGCAGTGAGTCACGGCGGCTGGGCACCGCCACGGCTCGTAACAAATACAGAGAATTTTCATGGGATCTTTTTCCCCAAGGACTGTACACAGGTCGTGCGGCCACCACCTAAGGTTTCAGAACCAGCAAAGGAAGGGGTTCATTACAGTAAGGACAGTCAATTCATTGCCAGAGAAGGTTGTGATGGCAGATTTAATTGACATGTTTAAGAAAGGGTTAGACAAATTTTTTGTGGAAAAGGGTACCCAGGGTAACCGTTAATTAAAATGAAGGACAGTAGTGGATCCAGGGAGAAATAGGACTGAAATATTGGGTAAGGAGGGATCTTATCCCGATTGAAACAGATTGGCAGTTGCTTTATCTGGATCAATTTCAAATATAAGAAAGGTATCACAGTAGATCCAAAATAGGTTGAACTGGTGTCTTTCTTCAATCGCAAAAACAACTATGTTGCTGTATATGTTACTGTTTGAAGCTGCTAAAGATTTCAGAAGCCACGGGAGGCCACACCTTAGTGTTAGTGATTTTTCTGGTTAAGGCTGTGATAGGTTCACTCAAGGTTGAGTACCCATTAATACATTGGTGATAGTAATTGTTAATAGTAGCAGCGGGTGCTGACATCCACCGAACTGGTTGCATGGTAATGGCAACTTGCATCCTGTAACAAAAAGTCAGTAGGTGCCACATCGATGTCAGTTGCTTGGTGGGCAATCAGTGTCTTCAATTATTGCTGCCGACCTCAGCCTGTATTACCAGTATTATTATTGAACTGACCCTTTACTTACAGACACCGCTTTTGATCTCTATCCACCCTGATTTTTGACCTTTGTATAGGACTAAATATGCTGTTTCTTCATCCTGCTGACTTTTACCTGTTCATGTTAATTATCTTTTGCCTCCTCCTGTGTCTTGTCCTCCCTATTTAGCAATATCATGATTTAACAAGCCCCTACTACCACCAGTTAAGACCTGGGGCAACCGAGCACTCTGGAATATATTGCGTTCTGTGGAAAAGGGGCTGCTATAGGTAAAGACCTTGGGAAGAGGTTCTAGGGGTTTATTATCTCATCTGATACTGCTATAACAGTAATTTGTGAATCCTAAGAATTGTTAAATGGCTTTACATCTGGTAGGTTGTTGCCAGTTAATGATTGCATTCACCTTTTCTGAAACCTTTTGGACACTAATCCTGAGACAATGTATCAGGATCAGTGACAATTGACCCCGTTTGAAAATGCACTTTTCCAGTTTACAGTACAATTGATGGATTCTGAGATGGGTAAGCACCTCCATAACATGGCACCTATGAGTCTTAAAATTCATAAAAATAGATAAATTTGTCGTCCAGGTACACAACTATAAATTGTTATAGTACATCTCAGAGAAAATGTTTTCCAAAATTGTGGAAGGCAGCATGTACATTGCATAACTAGAATGCCATTACACACATAATGCCTGTCCCTGGTGTTAAAACCTTCTTCAATTTGCCCTCTTCTTTGATGTGGATAAGACTGTATGTGTTCCTAAGATCCAATTCAGAGAAGATGATTGCACTATTGATACGATCAAAGAGTTCAGATATAAGGAGAAGAGGTTCCCGGGTTTTTAATGTTGATGGCATTCAACCCACTGTAGTCTATACAGGGACATAGGCTCCCATTCTTCTTCTTAACAAAGAAAAAGCCTGTCCCTGCTGGTGACTTCTGGATGAAGACAGCTCCAAATTTTCTTGAATACAATGCAGACATTTACACAAAGATCCAAGCAACACTACTTAGGCAGTGTAATCTTGACATGGAGCCACATAATACCCTCGTACTATGAGACTGGATCGCACCTATTTACTCTAAATGCCATGAAATTTTAGGAACAGCACAGGGTCCACTGACCATGAGTTGGCAATTGAAAAACATACTGCTGATTATATATGTGTATGTATGTGTGTATATATATATATACAAGTTAACCCGTGCATGATACTCATGCATTCTAGTCAAATCAAGCTACTTAAGGTGTTAAAAAGGTTCTTGTCATGCATTTGGGCCATAGCCCAGGCCTCCTCAGGGGAAGAGCGTTACTTCCCGACGTAAGCGCCCTTTTTTAACATGGTTTTGTCCACATGTCACCACCTCATCATTCTTCTCCATCACCTCATCCTTCATTTTCATTGCCACTTCTATCCAGATGTCTATCCAGACACAGGGATCTCTCTCAGCGGTCCTGAGTATCACACTCCTCTCACTCTGTCACCCCCGGCAACCACCAACCACTCTCCACTGTCACTTCTCCTTCAAGAAATATATATATATATTTTTTAAATCTTTATAAACACTTTTAACAATTAAATTAAATTAACAAATTAAAAACATCTTAGTATACCAAATTTCAGCCCTTTCTGAATTTTTTTTTCCACACACACTAAGAATTTAGTAGGTCAGTGTATAACTCCGCCCAGCAGGTGGCGCTGCAGCTTGGTTTTATTTTTTCCACACACACAGACAGACTAACACACGCCACTAAGCATTTATATTATATATATATATATATATATATATATATATATATATATATATATATATATACAGCCCACTAGAGACCTCCGTCTTCCAAGTATGCAAGTATGACACCTATGTAGACTCTAACTTTATTGAGCATTAATACAGCCCATTAACTTAGACTTATATACACCACATATATATGTATCCGGTCTCCCTACAACTCTATGTCGGGCATGAACTGTTTCATAACTAACTACAAAAGACCCCCCGCCCACATCTTGGCAACTATGTAAGTCCCTCGACTCCTCATGCTAGATCACCCATTAGTGTCCTGACACCTTGCCTCAGAGCACATTAAAATGTTATGGAAAATGTTACACATTCACAATCTCCCTCCCCCTATGAATCATTACAAGTCAGAACTTAGATTACTGCTCAGAGCTACAGCAGACCACCTGCCAATACTGCAGTAAAGAGTGAGTGCCCCCTTACCATAAACAGACACCCTTATCATTGGGATCCCCTCCCAGAGCTCCTCCTCCACTCCTACATGCTACAGTTACTGACACTCTATCCCTGTGCGTATACAAGTTATGATGACTACTATGATGTCTACATCCATGTTTTCTGGCCTTGAGCACAAGAGTCGTAGTAGCTCCAGGAACCTGAGACCCCCCCAGGTGTCTTCTACTCATGTCCAGTAAGGGTACTATTCATAAAATGTACATATATATATATATATATATATATATATATATTATATGTCCCTCAGGTAATATAAGACCAGTCAGGGCCTTTGTGTTTACCTACTGTGATTGTGATAGGACAGGAGTTTCACAGGACTCAGGCATCTTGAAGGTCATCAGATGGCTTTGGGCTCTGATATGCACCAGGTGATGATGAGGTTGGTGTGCTCAGGTACCGTGGGTTGATCTGAGCGGCGCCAATAGTAATTACTTTATGTAGTTCCTTCCACTGACAAAACGTAGCATGAGAAGTGAAAAAAATACTGCATGGAAGTATAGAACAATAACAGCACTGCAAAATCTAAATATACCTCATGCAGTGATATTCAGTCTATTTTTTACTCAAGTTCAGCTGAGAATATGGAGTAGCGGTTGTCATAGGTATCAAATCTCTGTCTGAGCCTTTAAACTTTGGCTTCAATCAGGAATCACATGTGATGGCCAGCTGGTGAGTCCATTGGGTGTGTCCTCCTTTGGAAATATTCAAGCCAAGCGTAAGTTACCTAATTCCAAAATTTGATGTTATCTACAGATAAAACAGTTATTGAACTCTAGAAACTTGTAGAGAGACAGGTAGAGAATAAACATTATTTGAACAGTTGTGTGTGGCACTATAAATGGGACCTGGATGGTCTAGTTAGGAAATGTGATTTGCTCACCATTCTCCAATTGACACACGCCTGTACAGCAAAGCAGTAGCAGAGACCCAATATAATGTCCTCACCAGATGGTATCGGTGTCATAATCTTCTTTCAAAACTGTGTCAAGGGGTACCTAACACATGTTGGAGGTGTAACAAGGCTGTGGGGACACACACTGGTGGAACTGCCCAAAGAGTCATCCTTTTTGGGAAGGGATGCTTACTGCCTTGAAAGAAATCTTGGGAAGAGATATACCTGACAGCCACTGCTTCTGGCTCCTCAACATGATCGATATACCTATAGCTCAGTTTAATAAATCTGTGTTAAAGCACCTGGAACTGTGCTTCTAAAGCATTGATACTAGTTCATTGGAGTTCTCCTCCTCCAACCTTAAAAGAATGGTGTGCTAGCATGGATTATTATATGGACATTGATGGATCTTATATTATCTTCAGCTGAAACTTAAGAACTGAATTAAGGGGGAATAATAATAGCAAATTAAAAATGTTAGTGTTGAAATAAGAGTGTTCTGGGAAAATTGTCATACTTTGGAGCTTATGCGTAGGGTACAATAGAATTGTAAGAACACATTTATATATAACATAATTTAACAAAAACCATGACATTCTATTAGAGTGTTGCTTGTCCAAGATGTTTTATATGGAATTGTGGTAAAAAAATAAGCAATATTTTTTTTAAAAAAATATTGTTATGCTGCTTTTCAACCGCCCACTATATCCATGTTTTAATGAGTAGAGCCTTTGTATATAGGTTAGTGATCATAATGGCTCCACACTTGCCCTGCCCCCAAACTGAAACTCGGCTGTCATAGATTATATTTATTTTTTGGCAGTTACATCACTGAAAACTGTAGTTTATTGAATAAGCTCTTATGCGGGTCTCATAATTACACGTCTTATTAGACTCAGATCAGCCCTCCCCACAATTAAAGCATTTATGGACTGTAAAATCTCAGGATCTGTAGTGTTTTTTTAAGATGGCAATTAACCCAAATTGCCTGCCAAGTACATTTCCTGGTGACACCCCCTTGCACACACATGTACTTCACAGTCTTTGGAAGCACCCCATTAAAACTAATATGCAACTAATTTTACTTGGTAGAGGCTACAAATAATGCAATTAATGGAAACAGAATAAACCACACATTAAAGTTTAACCTATTACCACTTCAGGATCACCCTGTATAATAATACCTTTTCTCCTTAAAAAGTACTCAGTTTAGACTCATTTATGTTTTAAATTAATCATGAGAGGGACATTGAGAACTTATCACATTGGTGTATGTGATAATTTTTATTCCATGCATAGAAATAAGATTTCTTAGAGAAAGGAAACTCTAAAGTGCTAAGTGTGTCCCATTATAAGTAGAGGGACAAGACCTGTTCTCTTGAGGACCTCGGGGGTGGAGATGAATGCAAGGGTCTTGTGTGGAGAAAAATGCTGTGTGGCTTCCTGCAGAGCAGGAATGTAAATATGTCCTCTCCAACCCTTCAGTCTCACTTAAATGTCATTTCTGCATTTGACTGCAAAGGTTGGTGCACTCATGCACCTAGGGGTAAATGTATCAAGCTCCGATTTTTTAAATTTAGCAATTTTCTCGGGAGAGTTGAAACTCGCTGATGTATGAACCTGAGATTTCATTTAAAATCGCCAGAGATGTGTTTCTGTCAAAATCACCATTTCCAATATCGATAAAGATCAAAGTCCTGCCTGCTTGCCTCTCTAGCTATACAAGTCTCAAATGTATTAATCTACGATTAAGCAAACTCTCCCAAGTTATACACGCTAAATACAACACGTTGCTTTCTAGCTGCGAGATTAGTAAACACATCACTGTTCTACTGCCTGACTATAGAGCCGCAGGTCCCGACGGCCGCCAAAAGTTTAAAAATAGATAAGTGTTAAAAAAAAAAATACATGGGGTCTCCACCGCCCAAGCACTATTAACCCTAGTGCTGCCAGTCTACTGCTGGTTACATGACAATCTGGGAAAAATTTGCATGGGGTCCCTCCGATTTTCACATAACCAGCACTAGTAAAACCAGCCGGGTTGGTTGGCACTATAGCAGGGGGACACGCGGCATAATGACATACCAACCACATGCTGTTCAGCGCTGGACTGAATTCCCTAGGGAGTGGGGTCTGCCGAAAAAAATTAACGCTCCCCCCCTCTAGGAAGACCCAGCCCAATGCTGAAAGCACTAGGGCTCTTCCTACACCCCTGGGCGGTGGGTGTAGGGTAATATCGGCGATAATAAAGTTAAAAATACAAATGGACACCATTTTGATTTATGGAACTAAAAGTCCCAGCCATGCCACAGTGCCATATACAGTGTAGGCATGCTGATGCTTGTATGACTACAAGCACAAGCATACCCATGGCAGCCAGGTCATTCTGGATCTCTGCTCCCATGGACTAGCAGTAGTTCTGATCCTCCCATCTCATCCCATTGGATGATGCAGAGATGCCCCCGTAGTGGATGTCACCGTGGCCCACAAACCCATGAGCTTCCCCATAACTAGGTGCAATTATGCAAATCTAGTGGTTAAACATTATAAATTCACTGCAATTTTACACTACAAAGAGCAAAACAGTCAAATTTAACCTAATTAATCCTAACTTTAATTAGCCACATCATATACCTAAACCTACCCCTTGTTAGAACATTGGATGAAGCACTAACCTATGTCTATGTTTAAAATATATTGTTGAAGTCTGCTAACCAACTCTGTATAAGTTCCATTCTCTATACAGTATATCTCTTTCATCCATGGTTAATTGGCTTTTCCACATCCTTTTCTTACCCTCGGCACAGCTAAACTCTTCCCAGAAGTCCGTGGTACACCAAAAGCAAAAATATACAAAAAAAAGTAGGAATTACAAAGTACATACAAAAAAATTACATTTAATTGTTATTTTTCAATTGATCAATTTAACATTGCAGCTAATATTTTTTTTTTTTCTTATAACTAATATTAACTATGGTAGCTTAACTATAACTAATATGATACCTGTGCTTGTTTTAATGAACACAATAGTTTTATATTCAGCTTGACAGAGCAACTCAAAGTTCATGGTCAAGGCCCTTGAAGCACGACCTCTTATCGTTTTTTATTAAAACTAGAGATGAAAAACTTTGTTTACATAGATACATTGTAGAAAATGGGAGCAGAACTGCGATAGCCTTGTTGGAAATCCGAGGATATTCTTCCTTAACCACAATCCAGGAAACATAAAATGGAACTTCAGCCAATTTCAATTTTAGCGTCCCGTTGTTCCTCAAATCAAGAACTCCCTCTTGAATCTGAAGTGAAACTGCTTCTGTAGAATTTTTGGCATTAGTTGCAAAAAGATTTAGGATCCAATCGTATTTCTCCATATTAATTGTGTAAAAGTATTGCTCAAATCTCTGCTGTAGCAATGTTACATTTTGTTGAGCCAAATCCAATATTATCTGCTTCTTTTCAATCGTAATCTGGTTGGACCTTTTGTACATTACTAGTGATCCTTGTAGTAACTTAATTTGTTAAAGTTTGAGTTTCTGTTTTGTAAACGGAATCGTTATATATTTCTATATATATATTTCTATTTTATTTTACATATAAGTATTAATATATATCTATATATATATATCTTATATGTCTCTCCTTTATGTCTGAAAATATATTATTAAATAAAAAAGTATAGCTACTTGTTAGTTGATATAACATGACATAATTGGATCCTACTTTCTTGTCTTAACTCCAACTCACTCTCATCTTCTCCTGCAATTCACTTAGTGCTTCTTTTGAACTAACTAACAATGTCCTGCCTCTCATATATATATCAAACTTCCCCATACTCCAAACATGGGAGTTGATTTTCCCACCATGTGATATCTATCAGATGACTTTATCAGTGTAATATAATTTGGCCTAAATATTTGTTCAAATTGATCTTGAAGCAATTTCATCTCCAGGTGACATAGAGGCCATAAACATAGGATTTTCTCATCCTCACTTCCTTCCCTTCCTTAACGCATCTACTTATTACAACATATATATCATCATCACCATTTATTTATATAGCGCCAATAATTCCACAGCGCTGTACTCGCATCAGTCCCTACCCCATTGGAGCTTTCAGTCTAAATTCCCTAACACACACACACACACACACACACACAGACAGACAGACTAGGGTCAATTTGATAGCAGCCAATTAACCTACCAGTATGTTTTTGGAGTGTGGGAGGAAACCGGAGCACCCGGAGGAAACCCACGCAAATACGGGGAGAACATACAAACTCCTCACAGATAAGGCCATGCACAGGAATTGAACTCATGACCCCAGTGCTGTAAGGCAGAAGTGCTAACCACTACGCCACCATACATACCATTATCTATACTATTTCATTTTAAACAGTTTCCCTTATACTTCTACACACTACATTATTTTATTTATTAAAACAATTACCTACATGGTTAAATCCGATAAATTTTTCAGAGCATGACAATAATTTTTCATTCTGACTTTGCATTTTTTTATTGAGTTCATTCAGGTATTCGAATATGTCAGCCATGTACGCAAGTTTGGCTATCCAGTGATTGTCTTCGAGTAGCTGGTACAGTTCGAGCATATTTTGGTTTAATAGAAAATGACTAACCTCATATCGAAGCTCAAATATCTTGCCAGAACTTGCCTCGAGACCACCAACATATTTTGGTGTAAAACAATAAGGATTGCTATTCGAGTCCCATTTCTGTGCAGAGTATTTAAAAAAGTTTGCGAGTTTAAGGCTCTTTATTTCATGATGTTTATGATCTTGACGCATTCGTTCATCGTTTGCAATAGTTACTCTGGCAAGTGTTTGACCATTAATACTTCCCGATGTATGCAATGTGTAATTTATATTGTCAGACTTTGTTGTTTTACCCACCAGACAAACCTCTTTTTATTACACATCATTGCCGAAGGTCTGTCCATGCAAACACTAATGCAATTACTCCTTTGAAAGCCTTAAGCTTTGAAGAAATCGTTTGCTGCCCAAATTTTTTTTTCAATAGTAGTCTGCTCTGGAAGCTTTTTACAAAAGAAATAACGATCTTTTATGGGGTCCTTGTCAACAAAATGAACAATACTTATTAGTTGTGCTCGGTTTTTAATATCTGTTGATTTGTTCACTTGAAGTGAAGATTTCTCAGCCCATTTCAATTTTGTATTCAGTGTTTCCAGAATATCGTTAGACATATCGTCAATACGTCTTTTAACAGTATCAGCCGACAATAAAACTTTGCTCACTTCCTTAACTTCATTAGGCCCAAGCATGAATACAACGATTTCTATGCCAGCTGGTTTAATAAGTGTTTCACCAATAGTATGTTTTCTTCTGACATTCAATTAATTTTGCAACATGGTAACTACCTTGTACCGCTTTGTCAGAAACTTTGACAGTCGACCTCATAAATTGCCTCTGTTTTAGATTTTGGTTTAAAATATTGTTTGTCCTTGTTAGCGCAACTAGAAAGTTTTGATTTTAAATGGCAAATCAGTTTACTTGGTACCATTGCCTCGTTTGAAAGTTGTTCTCTGCAAATTACGCATTCTAGTTTCGGAGCTGCTTCTTCACCACACCACGAAAATCCATATCGAATGTATTCTTCATTGTACATGACATTTTACAATCTTTGTTTATTTACAACAGTGCTCGAGCTGGGGTCATCATTATTTGTCGGTGAGATTAAATTCTGTTACGCAAAAACTTTAAAATGGTATAAAAATATATATATAAATAAAATGATCTATATTGTATTTAACACAAAAGAACACTCCCATAAGAAAAAATAATTATCAATTAAATAGTCTCTGCAGCAATGCGACAGATAGCAGATGTGATCACTGGCCCAATGTTTTCTCAACGCTTAATTATTGTTCCCACTTCAGTCCTCACGTCTCTCGCATGCAAGTCGGTGACAGCAGTGGTATAGATAAGGAACACGCTTGCGGGAATGTTACACGTACGCAATGCATTCATAAGTGTCACCCCCGTAACATAATAATAATAATAATAATAATAAACTCTTTATTGCAGTAAAATATCTTACAAAGAAAACATGTGAAATGCTGAAATAATTTCCTTAAGGCAAGGCCATCCAGTTAACGATAGTATGATGCATAAATCTTTGCTTTTTCTCCAGTTGGAGGCATTGCGCTGCAGCACACTTAGCAACATCTCATGGCACACCGGTACGCCGCACACTGGTTGCGGAGCACTGCCCTAGAGCATCAGTGAAGTATCCATTTCCTGCCCCTAACCCTATAACTTTTGCTCATGTTTCACATCCGTGTCACACAAAAACTCTCCCCGTTTTCTGAGAATGGGACCCTGACACTTATGTGGAAGGCTCATATGAATTGAGAAAACTTCACATCAAAAGTGTGTTTTGCTTGCTGGTTTAAACATAAATAAGGGGAGTCCTGTTTTTGGAAAGAAAATGCTTTGAAAAGGCCTCCCATACGCAGTCTGTAAAAACAGGACCACTAATCCCATTTACTACAGACTGTATTACCATTGACAGAGAACATACTGTAATGCAGACACATGGTGTGAGCTAAAAAAGTGGGAATTTAGAAATAGCAAACCAAGACTTGGGGGTAAATGTATCAAGCTGAGAGTTTTCCGGTGGGTTTGAAAAGTGGAGATGTTGCCTATAGCAACCAATCAGCTTCTAGCTATCATTTTATAGAAAGTACTAAATAAATGATAGCTAGAATCTGATTGGTTTTTCAAACCCGCCGGAAAACTCTCAGCTTGATACATTTACCCCCTGGTCTATGTGACTCTGACCCTGGGAAACAGAAGATATATTAGGAGTAACTATTAAATTAACATATTTATACATAAGCAGAGGAAGCTAGTAATTAAGTAGCTTGCATGGGTGAAATGCCTTAATCCTGCAGACATCTATAGGTAGTTCTTTTGTAGTATTTTTTTTTCTTTTCAATGAGAACTGTTGTAACCTAAATAGTTCATAAAATATAATTCCTCTTTAAGACTATGAGCTTTCACTATAATTTGTGGTCCAGCACTGCAAAGACTCAAATGAATTCTTAACTTTTTTTTGCCTAGCATCCACATTTAGTCTGGGGGCTAGATTTCAAAAAGTGAGGTTTGATGAAGCCGCAGTTTCAGACGTTTTTTCCAGCAGTTTTAAAACCGCCGGATTTACTAAAGATCAAACCGCCATTAAAATGGCCAGAATTGACATTTTTAAAAACCACCACTTTACAAATCGCCATCCTGATTTTAACAATGATGAACATACAAACAGACGGAATCACTAAGCTGGGGTTTGAAAAACAGCCGCAAATCCGCCATCAAAACGGTCAAAACAAAAGAGGTGGTTGTGATAAGTGAGATTGCCCATACTGTATACTGTTTGAGCGATCTGGCCATTCAGGACATAAAAGGAAGCACCATTGACATATACCTTTGGGGGGCAATCATTATTTATTGATTAAAGGGCAAAATTAATTATAATTAATTTATGGGGCACATTTTATTTTTCATTATATTAAGGGTATAAAATTATTGTAATACATAATTATATTAACTGAGCAAAACTATTTGAATGTTAATGGTTCATATAATTATTTGTGATGCACAATGTGGCATTACACAGTACGCCTATAATATAATAATTCAATAATTTCGTCCCCATAATATATTGACAATCAAAATTTGCTCCGCACTTTCTCTTATGCTCGGAATGGCAAGATAGCTTAAACAGCATGTTCGAGCTGTCAAGTGAATCAGAAACAGGTATTATAAAACCTGTCTTTTTGATGACCGTTTTGTTGGTGAAACCACCGGCGGTTTAGAAATTTGCAATGCGCCACCCATTGCCAGGCATTTTACATCACAGTCTCTAACCGCCCTTCATTAAATGCGCCGGTTTGGAGTACTTAACCATCGGGGATGTGTGGCGGTTTAAAACAGCCACGATTCTTAGTAAATTTATCCCAAGAGTCAACTTCATCAGCTTTGAATGAATAACATATTGTCTTTTCAATTGTTTTTTTTATTGGCTACACACTATGTAATTTGTTTTTATTAAAAGATAACTGCTAGTATATTAGGTACTTTATAACCTAATGTATTTACTGGTAGTACACAACCATCTTGAAAATTAAATGTGTATTTATTTTGACCTGTAATCTTTTAGTGCTCTTGGAACATCCCTGCCCCTTCCCTCTAAAATACCCAACTACTGACAAAAACTGGTGAATTATGAGTATGATCATCTCTATTTTACAACAGATTCCAGGTTTTAAGTGGATTGTAATCTAATGATACGTAGGGACAATTATTTCCTAAATATAATGTAACTAAAAACATAAACATTGCTATCTTCTGCTAATATACATTAGCCCAATAGAGGGCAGCCCTAAACCACCACATACACTGTTTTGATTAATAACTCCTTACCTATCAAGGAAACGGCTATGAAACATAGACTTTGTAGATATTGCAGTTTAAAGAAAAGATAGTTAAAGTTCCTGTTCTTAAAGTGACATCAGAAAATGGATTTTACATCTGTTTTATTAGCAGTCTACACATTACTGAGTCCTCAAATGTGTAAAATCCTTACATATAAAATACTTGGTACCTAACAAGTTATCTCTAGTCATTAAGTTCCTAGTAATGGAAATGCAAGTTTAAAAAATGTAAGTTTTATTTATAGCCATTCATTTTCTGTCCAGTCATATGACTTTATGAATTAATTTATAACTATAATGGAATTCCGAGGTGATTTGTAATATCTGCAATAATAGAAAGTAGGAGGTACATTATTCATTGTAATGTTTTAAATTAAAAGAAAGTCACTTTAACACAGATCCGCACTCACCTACACTAACACACAGACTGACACACATACATTTACACAGACTCACAATGACAGAGACTGACACACAGCATAATAATGACAGAAAATCACTGACAGGTTGACAGAAGTCCTCACCACAGTTTCCTCTTATCTTTCTGGCTGCTCTATATGGTGCTGATTTGAATCTGCTGCCACTATGTCCTGTGCTTCTGGTAGGTTCACAGCAATAATTAAGGCTGGGGATCCAGCCTACAGAAGTTGCAATGATGTGTCCTACCAACAGGGGCTGGCTGGTCTGGGGGCATGAGGGCATCTGCCCCCCCTGGACCGGTCCCATGGTGGGCTACTTTAAAATAGGCTGCTGAGAGAAGTCCTGCCCCCCAGGCTAAAATTTGCCTGCCCTCCCCTGCTTACCAGGCAGGTCACACCCTTGGGCATGGCAGCTGTTGCAGCCATACACAAATCATGGGGAAAGAACTTCAACTTATACACCATGTTATAAAAATATTAGTGACACACCTTTAGTGTATAATCAGCAGATTCTGAGAACACAAATATTATTTACTAGGTCCATTGACATGTATTATTGTTAATTATAAGATGTGTGGTGCTAGCCAATAGGAGATATGTAAAACATTATTCTTTATGTTGTATACTGTATATAATGCCCTCTAGATGATAGGCATTAGCGCATAAAGAGGTCTAAATAGGGCCAGTTTTTTATCCCTGCTTTTCTATGCAATAAAACGTGTCTTATTGTCATGATTTACCAAGAGTAATACTCAGTTGCCCGGCGATGCTGGCTGGCAACTGTATTTGTATTATATTTACTCTTTCTACTATATTCTTCTAAAAAACAAACAATACACTTGTTTGACAGCTTAAGAGGTCACATTTTATTAATCCATTGTAACCCAAACCCGTTTTCCACTGGAAACATGTGGGGTATTGGAATGGTTATATTTATTAACTGTAAATGCTACTAATTTATTGCTCAGTCTGTTTGGAGTGAAGGGAATAGGTTTATATATTAAATGGAAATACTGTTAATTTAACGTTGGGGCTGTTTGGAGGGAAATAGATCTATTTATCAAATGTGAATCTTGGATAACACTGCGCTCAAACAACCCAGATTTAACCTAACTGGTAAAGCTGCAAAAATTGGGAAGGTATCCCTCCTTGAGTGCAAACTTAAATAGTGAAACAATTAACTGCGCTCATACCAGGTAACCCAGAACTGAGGAATACTGTTAGTGTTCAACCAATGATATAATGTATGTGAGAACCATTTAGAAAGCCGCACTGTTCTGAAAATAATCTGCAAAAAAAATGGCTGAAAAATGCCTTGGTAACGTATTATGTGTCTAACTTGTCTCACACGGTTACCAAATAGTATGATATTGTAAAGCTTTGATATTGTGGCAATGTTGATTTGTGTATATACTTCATTTACATATGAACTGTGAATTAATTTTGCAGTCCACAATTACTGCCTATCAATCATTTTACTGAATGGGTGGACGGGCCTGAGATCCACATTGCAGCAACCACGTTACAGCAACCAGCATCACCCCCACGTTACAGCAACCAGCATCACCCCCACGTTACAGCAACCAGCATCACCCCCACGTTACAGCAACCAGCATCACCCCCACATTACAGCGTCCAGCATCACCCCCACGTTACAGCAACCAGCATCACCCCCACGTTACAGCAACCAGCATCACCCCCACGTTACAGCAACCAGCATCACCCCCACGTTACAGCAACCAGCATCACCCCCACGTTACAGCAACCAGCATCACCCCCACGTTACAGCAACCAGCATCACCCCCACGTTACAGCAACCGGTATCACCCCCACATTACAGCAACCGGTATCACCCCCACGTTACAGCAACCAGCATCACCCCCACGTTACAGCAACCAGCATCACCCCCACGTTACAGCAACCGGTATCACCCCCACATTACAGCAACCGGTATCACCCCCACGTTACAGCAACCAGCATCACCCCCACGTTACAGCAACCAGCATCATCCCCCACATTACAGCAACCGGTATCACCCCCACATTACAGCAAGCAGCATCACCCCACATTACCGCAACCAGCATTACCCCAGGGCCATCTTAACAACATTATGGGCCCCCGGGCAAAGCAGTGCACCGGGGCACCTACATATATAGATATATATATATATATATATATAGATATAGATGTATAGAGATGTAGATATATAGAGATAGAGATAGATGTACTTGCTCAGTGACCCTTGAAGGCTTTTTTTGCAGGTTTTTTCTTTTGCAGGATTATTTATTCTAATTAAGAGCCCTGTCTATGGGGCCCCCTTGCCCGTGGGGCCCCCCGGCACCTGCCCATCGTGCCCAATGGAAAAGATGGCCCTTCATTACCCCCAAATTACAGCAACCAGAATTACCCCCATATTCTAGCAACCAGCATTACCTCCACATTACAGCAATACCCTCTCCCACATATTAGCAATACTAATCCCCATACACACTACAACATTACCACCACCAGGCCACCCTCACACTACAGTAATACCACCAACTATACGGGTGCCACTGTAGGGAACCAATGTTCTGCTTTTTTCAAACTTTGAACAAAATAGCACAACAGAGTAGTTACACAGAATATAATTAACAAGTACCATTTTCTTTCAATTAAATTGGAATAGCAGAATTTTCATGAATAATTTCACACAAAATAACACACTAACAAAAAAATCAGAAAAAAAATAACTACTGAATGATCACCTGAACCTACGCTGCCACATTAAAAGTATTTCCATCTACAGCAAAATGTCAGAGAAAATAGTATTTTTACTACAGTAATTGGATATGCGTTTTTCTATTAATTTTAAATAACACAGTATATAAATTAAGGGGGATGGAGGGAGGGGGGTGAGAGCTATTTGGATGTGATCCATCAGTTTGATTAGAAACATTTAGATTATTTACCTGGAAACGTTTACACCCTTGATTCACAGGCAGGGCCGCCAAAATTAATTTTCGGCCTCTGTACAGTAACTTCTTGGGGACTCCTCCATAGTCGAAAATGACAGAGAATTGTGCTTGAAAAAGCACTAGGCCACTCAGTTTGACAGAAGTGTGCAGTGCCGGCTCACCGGAACATAACATACCTCCCCACAGTCAGGACAAAGGTGCTGACTTTCAGGCAGAAGCAGAGCAACCAGCGGTGCACCAGGTGCACAGCACCAGAGCCCATGCCAGTGTCCACTAAACTGCAAAAAAATTTTTAAAAAAATACTTACCAATAAGGCACCGCTCCTCTCATTTTCAGAGAGGAGCCACGAGCATAATGAAAGAAGACAGAAGAGAAAGAGAAGAAAGAAGGGGCACAGAGTGATGGTGAAGAGGGCCATGGGGCACAGTGTGATACAGAAAGGGCACAGTGTGATGGTGAAAAGGGCCAGGGGACACAGTGTGATACAGAAGAGGCACAGTGAGATACAGAAGGGGCACAGTGTGATACAAAAGGGACACATGCTATATATTTATATTTCATACACTTGAAATTTGAAGTAAACTAAATAAAAAAGGTACTATACGTTTCTTGTTTTTGTGTGCATGCGTGTGTGTTGGTGGCGGGTGGGGGGGAGGGTGTCTGGCATGGAGCCCAAAGCAAATTTTTGCACCCTGGCCCACAGCTCACTAGTTCCACCTCTGCTTTCAGGATGTGCCCTAAAAGCAGCATTTTTAGTGGAAGGTGTGTAGATATTCTAATGAAACTGTAGTGCCCCCAAATCATATTATGCCATACAGTAGTGCCCTCAAATTATATTATGCAACAATAGTGCCCCCAAATCATAATGTGCCTCATAGTACTACCCTCAATTCATATTATGCCACACTGTAGTGCCCCCAGTTCATTTTATGTAACACAATAGTGCCCTCAAATGACATTATGCCAACACGGTGCCCCCAAATCATATTATGCTATACAGTAGTGCCCCATGTTCAAATAATGCCACACAGTATGGAGAATGGCCGCTCTGTAGGCCATAATGCATTTACAGTCAGTACTTTCTGCCCCGAGGACCCACCCGAATACACAGGTGTTTAACACAGTCACATGTGGGCAGACTCTAGTGCAGTGGTGTGGTGCAGTGCAAATTAAATATTGGGCGCCAGGCCGTCTCAGTTCAAAATTTTATTACAACTCCTCTTCCCCTCCAGCACAGTAAAGCATAACGGTTGCAGATAACGGTTGTATGACCACTTCGCCCTCTTTAACCCCTCCAACTCATACTTGCAGTAATAAAATAACTCTGGTAGTTCACACACCCAATGTTATGGGGACAGTTATTACACTGCATCAGTAAGAGTCAATCATATTCACAGGCAGATGGTAGGCATGTACCAGAGGTTCTTGCACTACGCTTGTGTGCATCATCCCCTATGTCAGGGCCTCTTCTTTTCAACCTGTAGCCACAAGTATGGGGGCGGTTCTACCATCCATAGTCCTTTGTAGTGGGTACTCTCCCCCTCTTGTCCACTGTCATTCCAGTAATGTCATATTATGCCTCACAATAGTGCCCCCAGTTCAAGAAAGGATGGTTAAAAAGTAATCAAAAATGCATAGCGCATGGGAAGATATATTAACATACCTGATTATGGTGTCTAATAACCTGTCTTCTGTTCTCCTACTGGGACGCCGGGAGAGGAGGGAGCCATAGCTGTCAGTTCAGACAGGCATTCTTCCGAGTTGTGCGCACCCACCGGGAGCAGCCATGGACTAATCTGTGCAACACATGTAAGGTGGCTGATCCTGGGGAAGAGCCAGCCACCAGGAAGCTATTCAATGCTGGGGCTGGCCACTAATAGGCTAGGGCCGGCCCTATTAGCTTGGGCGCACAGATTGTCATGCCAACACCCGGCATATATAACAGGAAGAAAGTAATGGCCAATCCACCCCAGCTTGGCCCAGTCCCTGCAGTGGCCCAAAATAGTCTTTATTCTGTCCGGCCCGTGAGGCATATGCCCACCCCTGGATACACAGATGGGAAGTTGAACTGGAAGCCTTGACTTGGACTTTCAGTTCCAATTGTAGGGAAAAAATATTTTTTAAAAGAACATATCTTAAAAAATATTAAAAAAATTATTATTTTGCTGCATTTTTCCGATTTGAAAACAAATACTATTTAAATAATTAAAGCATTTTTTACATTGAATATTTACTGCTACTGCTATCATGTGATGGCAATAGCAAAATAATCATTACGGCAGTATTTGTACCTTGACAATCCTTGTTAAAAAGGCTTCCCAATACTTTGTATGAGAAAGATTTCACTGGAGAAACCCAGCAAATCTGTTTTCTGGCGGCGACTTGTGTCCTTGATAGATAGGGAAAAGCCTAATCTCTGACAAAAACACCCTTTTTTTGAAAGACATAGGACTTTTTGCCTGCTTAATAAATAGAGCCCTTATTATTTAGCCATGTTTGTTCTGATATGAAAATCTACAAACGTAGGAAATATTGTGTTTTTCAATGAAAAATTAATGGATGAAAAAGGTCCATTTACATATTTCAGATTCATTATTTAAGAGAACTTGTGTCTACAAAACACAACTTTTAGTCAGATCAAGGTTAAAATCAATGCCAAGGTTAAAATTATATTTCCATGAATATTTATTTTTTAAGTGCATTTCTTGCTTATATACAATTCATGCAGTTATTTTGAACAAACAAAATGCCTTATGAATTCATAGGCTGTAATTTCATGAATACTGGCTGGGTCATAATAACTCTTCAATGGGCCTGAGTCATTAAGGAGAGCAAGGCAAAAAAGGAGTACATTTTCTCCTGGAGAAACCATGCTACAATGCAAGGGGTGCAAATTAGTTTGTTATTTTGCACATAAGTTAAATACTAGCTGTTTTTTTCATGTAGCACACAAATACTTTATAACTTTATTTTTACACTGAAATTTAAAGTTGATTTAGGACATTCATTCATTCATTCATTGTAGAATGGCTACAAGGCAGTGATGGCTGCATAATTAGTGTGTATAGCTCTAAATGTATAGTTACAAGTGTAAAAAAAAAAAAATAGCATAATTTGGAGTTATACTGGAGTTAAACAGGAGGAAACAGAAGAAGAACATTCTGCCTATTACCACAGTTACACAAGGACAACAGTCAGTATTCAGCTGAAATTTCCTAATCTATCCCTGATGGTTCAATCTCTCCCTGGCTACAGGCTTCACACAACATGAAGACAGTTTTGGACCCTGATCTTATTTTCTTCTCACCTCATGAAAGTTTATTTTATCTGTCAGTTTATTTTCCCTGCAACAAGCCCTCTATTTAATCAGCCTGCTGTACTACTTGCCCATCCACTCCCTACCCATGCTACAGCTATGTCAGTCCTCATCATTGTACTTTCAATTCTACTCAAGGCTTTGTCTGCCATCACAAGTCTAAAGAAATGAAACTGAGTTTGAAACACTCTCCTCTCTCATGACTCTGCAATAACTCAGCTACTCCATCACCTGTGCCTTATTACTGTCCATTCAGCACTTCCACCCACTCCCCCACATGACTCCCCACATCATTACTCCATGTTATCCAGACATACAGGAATAAACTACATCTACTGCAGCCTCACTCTGCACTACTTCTTTGATTGGACAGGACATTGCAACTAGGTAATTCTTTTAATTCCCTCATTTTTGCTATTTTACTCATAAATCCCAATGTTTGCCAAATAATTTTTCTTCCTAAATTCCTTCCTTAATTTTTTTATGGCATTATATTTAGGACTATATCATCCCTCACCCATCCTGCAACACACACCTCTGTCCACATTGCTCCTTCATTACTTCACTCGCCTCTAGTGAACACTCATGAACTGTTTGTTCTATTTAAATTCAATAGTTATAGCAGCCCCACCCTGTTGCCATAAACTAAAAGGACACACATCTTACAATCATCTTTCCTATCTTTCTTTCTACCTGTTTCTATTAGCTGGTGATATATCACCTAATCCAGGTCCCCCTCACTTCTCCCACACACATATATCTGAATGCTACAGCAATCAAGCAAAACCTCAAACGCATCACCTGTCTCCCTCTCTTCCAAAGTCCTTTAAATGTGCCCTTTAGAATGAACGCTCTGTTTGTAACAAACTTATCTCCATTCATGATCTCTAACTCTCAAACAACCTCAACCTTATGGCAATAACAGAAACATGGCTCACGCAATCAGTCACCTGCAGCTCTTTCACTTGGTGGTCTCCATTTCACCCACACCCCCAGACCTGGAGGGAGGTGGGGTTGGACTACTTCTCTCCCCACAGTGCACATTCACCAAATGTCAAGTTCTAGTTCAAGTTCAGTTCAAGTTCTACCAAATGTCCCATCACTCACGTTCACATCTTTTGAAGTTCATACTGTTAGGATTTTTAACCCATTCTCTATGCGTGTTGCTGTCATCTATCACCCCCCTGGACCACATCAACAATTTCTTGAACACTTCTCTGCATGGTTCCCTCACTTCTTATCCTCTGACATCCCCACCATCATCATGGGTGATTTCAACATCCCCATTGCTAATCCAAGTTCCAATGCTGCTTCTAAACTACTCTCTCTAACATCCTCATTTGATCTCTCCCAGTGGATTGAATCCGCTGCTCTTCAGGATGGCCACTGTCTTGATTTTGTTTTTTCTAAACAATGCTCAGTTTCTGATTTCCTTAACACTCCTTTCCCCCTCTCGTATCATCACCTTATTAGCTACTCGCTCCTCCCCAGTTCTTTACCCTCCCCAGTGTAAAACTCTTCCAAGCCTCCTAACACCTGCAGGAATATTAACTTTATTGATTTTCAACAGTTTTCCACCTCTATTCAACACCTTCTCTCTCCAATTTTTTCATTCTCCTCCCCTGATAGGGCAGTACCTCATATTCACCAAACCCTAGCAACTGCCCTTGATCAAGTGGTTCCAGCGACTCTACATACTCCACGTGGACTTCGTTGCAAACTGTGGCACACTAAAGTAACACGAACTTTACAAAAACTTTTTTGTAAAGCAGAACCTCACTGGCGTAAATCTTTTACCTCTAATGATTTCATCACGTATACTGCTATCAACTATTCTTATCGAAATGCCCTGGATACTGCAAAACAAACATACTTCCAATCTCTCATCTATGCTC
The DNA here is from genome assembly GCF_038048845.1 of Mixophyes fleayi. Lineage (NCBI taxonomy): Eukaryota > Metazoa > Chordata > Amphibia > Anura > Limnodynastidae > Mixophyes > Mixophyes fleayi. The sequence continues at coordinate 179,860,691 of NC_134402.1, read as the reverse complement.
AGTCTTCTAACCCCAAACGCCATTTTAACACATTTAAATCTCTTTTAAACTTTCTCACCCCAAACCCTCCGACTACCATCAGTGCCCAAGATCTTGATTCCTATTTCAAGGACAAAATAGATAAGATCAAACTTGAAATGGTATCATCTCCCTCAATAAGCAGTTAGCTCAATTCCTTTGTAGCACCCTCTGACACTCTCTCTGAGCCATGTTGCAGTGACATCGCTCAGTTTTTTGAAAATGTTGTCAGCGGTATGCCTCTTAGTGAAGCCAGTGATACACAGAGTAGCCTGCGCCTGAAACAACTGACATTGTTTGTTAGATGCCGCTGCTGTTCCTGCTATTGAAGAATATTCAACAGCCCAGTGGGCTGTCAGAGTCCTATAATCTTTACTTTGCCCAGTTCCACATATCTGTGGTTCAGTGTACAGTTTGCAGAAAGGCATTTTGTAGCCCAATAAAAACAATTTCTTGTAACCTCCTGGTACAGGTGAGGAATTGCTTGTTTAGTAAAATGGTGTTGAGATGGAATTCACTAACAGGGACACAGGACCTCAATTAACTGTCTAAAACATGCTGCATTAATGGTGGATATTGTATGCAGATCTAAAACTAGCATAGTCACCATGACCCGTGATCCGCTGTACGACTGGGTGACAGCAGTCATACTTGCATCCTCTTGCAAAGGATTGTTTAACAGTCATTTGTTGTTTTAAACTATTAGTAGTCTTCTTCTTGGTCTGCTTCTAGGCTGAAGATCCACCCCCGGCAGCAGAAGCAACAACAGTGGGCCTAACGGATTCTTCTGAGGAATCCTGGATAGGGGAGCAGTCATCTAGCCGTAGCAACTTGGATGCAGGACTAACTCCGATCACTAGTGAGAATATTGATGATGAAGGTGTTGGGGGTGTAGATTGCAGGTGCTGGGATCTAGCTGAGAGAAGGGAGCTAGCTGATGCTGGACTGCTTGTTGTTATTTTTTAGCATAAATTTATGATTTTCCCAAAAGCTTGCCATGAACTTGCTTCAAATGGCGTAACATGGAGGAGGTTTCTAGATGGTTAAGGTCCCTACCTCTATTGACTGTGGCTTTACAAATGGCTAGACATCTGTTTTCAAGATTTGGGTAAAAATAATTCCACACATAAGAGGTGGATGTTTTAGTGCTATGCCCAGACACAATGACCTTTTACTTATCACTGGCAAGAACTGCTTCCACTGGTGTAGGACTTGCCACTGTAGAGTTCATTAACAGCACTGTTAGCTTAGCTGCTTTAAGCCCATTGTTAGCTTCTTTTGTGGGGGCCCAAACAAACCAAGCACTTCTGCCACAAAGTGGCACTCGTTGTCGCTGAAGTGGAGGGCCCAAGCATTCCATCTTGCACCACTTTTCTTTTCTGCTAATGCCGTGTTGCATTGGTTCCTAGATGTGCTATAAACTGCCGTGTGTTTGTGCCATTGCTCTGTTGATTAGATTACAGCAGCTACAAGAAGAATAGAATTTGCTCTGCCACCAACTGAAGCAAGAGGTGATTACAAGGTGGAATTCCACCCTTTATATGCTCCATTGGATTGAGGAACAAGGAAAAACCATCAGTCTTAGAGTTCATTGGTTTGGTAAATTGTACCTACTACCCCTTCTGTTTCTGTGTGTTTGTTAAAGCTTTTTAACATATTTCCCAAGGACAATGCCATCTTGCACGGTTTGATATTTTGGCCTCGGGCTATCAGCTTGTGTAATAGTCGACAACAGTTTTATTAGGTCACCAATTCACATGGTGGACAGTATGATTAGGTAGACTCTTCAAATGTGGACAGTATGATTATAGGGCTAAGGATAGGGACAGGTCTCGGATAGGAACAGAGATAGCGACAGGTCTAGGGATAGGGACAGGGTTAGAGTTAGGGATAATACTGTCTATATTTGAATTGTCAACCTAATAAATACTGTCTACATTTCAACTGATGTCCTAATAATACTGTCCATGTCATTATATTGTCAACTTTATAACCTTGTCTACTCTGCTGTCCGTCAATCATATGTCAATCTAACATAAGGGTGGGGGTGAGGTCTGAAGGACAATTTCATGTTGCACCACTTTTCTTTTCTGCCACTGCACTTTGGCAATGTTTCCTAGATGTCTTATGAATTGGCATGTTTTTGGGCTGTTGTTCTGTCAATTAGTGCTGTCAATGAACTCTAAGACTGTAGCAGGCTGGCTGGTTTCTGTTAGCTTAGCTGCCTTAAGCCCATTGTTAACTTGTTTTGTGGGGGCCCAAACAAACCAAGCACTTCAGCCACAAAAGTGGCACTGCTTGTCGCTGAAGTGTTTGACTTGTTAAACTGTACCTGCTACCCCTCCTGTTTCTGTGTGAGTTTGTAATATATTTTTAACATATGAGTGGGTAGGCCCAAGGACAATTCCATCTTGCACCACTGCTGTGTGGCAATGTTTCCTAGATGTGATATAAACTGCCATGTGTTTGTGTCATTGCTCTGTCGCTTAGCATCCAGCCAGCTCGCTGTAGTCTTTGGCAGAAACTGTATGAAAATATTATTGTGATCTATGAGGTGGTAAATATTGACTGGAAATTATTGTTTTTTAGTGTATTGAGGTTGATAATAATGTATGAACATAAAAAAAGCAAATTATGTGATTTTAGAAAATGTTAGCAATTTTTACAAAAAATACAGATCCAAAACCAAAACACATGAGAGTGATTTTGCCAAACCCAAAACACGAAGTTAATACAGATGCAAAACCAAAACTTGGGGGTCCGAGAACATCTCTAGTTGAAATTAATCCAGAAGAAACCTTAGGGGTGGCTTCTTTCCTCCTCTATGACAGATGCACACAACACATAGTAAAATCAAATAAAAGGAATTTATTGGGTTAAATAAGTGGACGTGTTCAGTCAAGTTACTAAACATCATGTTTAAGTTTAAATTAAGATTGGGCATATTAACCCTTTATACTACAATATACATCAAACACACAGCTGGGAAAACATGTGAACTTATGCAACTGTTATAGGAATAATTTATTTATACATAAAGTAAATATTTAAGATACAAACAATGAGTATGTAGAGCAGTATTTCATTTAAAAGAATATATTGCAAACCCGCAAATACCCACCACTATAATTGTGGGTAGGTAAAACAGAGTTCTATCTCTAATGATTGTAGCAGTTATATAAACATTCATAAAAATATATTTCTCTGTGTTATGTATTCATTTTACAAGTCTGTACAATTATACAAGTACTGGAAAAGCATGGACCTCTAGTGTCTGTAGACAATAGGCTGTTCTCTAAGCTGTGTTAACCATTGACAGTCATATACTAATCTGTAAAGCCTGCAATAAGAAATTGCCAAAGAATGAGCCATGTTTGGTTGTCAGTTCACACTTTTGCATTGGCAATTGGAGTGGCAAAAGCTTTTTAATCATTTTTTACTACTGGAGATTTTACTATGCAGACAAGCAGCATGTATGTAAACAGATTATAACTAAAGCAATGCAGTTTGCATATTTCATATGTATCCAGATGTACATGACTGAGCTGACAACCTTAATTATACATATATTATGGGAAAGGCAATACCTATTGTCTACCTATCCATGTCCACAATGGATGTTGTTACAAGTTAAAAACGGAAAATTACAAATTAAAAGGTATGAGGTCATTTACCAAAGCAGAGTTATAGGAGTTAATTAGACTTATCTCTTTCATAAGCAGTGACAACCCTCCCTACCCTTTGTCTTCACATCTGCATTTATTTTATCAACATTTTATGTCCATGTTTTATGTCTGCCCATAGCTGGAGAGCACTGTGGCCCCTTACAAATCACAAATCAATAATAATAACTACGTACATTAACTAAAAATGCTTAGAAATACTGATGAATGGATATAATGACTATAAGTCACATTTTCCCTTTACAGCTGCACAAGTACTTCTCATTTAGGAAGGACTGTGTGCACTCCAAGTAGGTAGCATTATTAAAGGGCAATTGCTAAGGGCATAATTTCCTAACATAGTGTGAGGAAATACAGTGGTCTATGTATATTGATCCCTAAATTTTGGTGAAATCTCCTCCAAAAGGCAGTTAATGCATAGTAAATATACTTAAAAAATGCGGAGTTTCCGCATCTTTTAAGTGTCAAAAATGCTTGAAGCATAGACCCCCCCAAAAAAGTATTGTAAAAAATATATATTCTTCTCATTATTGTCTTAGCAACCAATGAAACATAGAAACCCTTTGAACGGAAATGAAAATAAATTAAGTTTTGTTAGAAATAAAAAAAAAAAAAAAAAAAAGAGATACTTTCCTAGGCCTCAGTCTCATCACCCATCGGTGCATGGAAATGGGTCTGAAAAGGGAAAACTAGTAGCCCAATAGCCACTTGAGATGTTAATTTAATGTTAATTGTGTCTAACTTCCTAGACAATTATTGTGGAGATAAAAATTTGACTGTGGGCACACACTTATAAGTGAAACAATCATCCTAACTCCTCTGATTATTGTTTAAATCAAGGGAAAGCCGCTTAAAAACTTTTCCTTTCATACTATGGTATACACAATGTTATAAAGCACATAAAGACAGGGGTACAGCCAGACTACAGGCAGGCAGTTGGAATGCCCGATGTAAGGAAAACTGCCTCAGGATTTTCACAGTAGGGGCTCACTATTATACAAACAGCCAAATTTAAAGTGAGATTCTTCTTGGAAATGGAGCTGATATTTGGTATTTTATACACTGACATCAGTTTGACCTGACTGTATACCACCCAACCTAAATTCTTACAACACACTGATAGGCTGGAAGTACCAACACTAAGCTACCAAGGCAAAAGTTGGAGGTTTATTTAGTGGCTTTTCTCATCCACAAAGCCCAGCATATTGTAGCATTTCTCAGCACTATCAGCAATATACCTATTACCCATGCTGCACATCAATTTGTAGCAGAGATGAGCATTTTTATTCTAGAGATTAACAAAATGTTAAACATTTTCAAAACTGCTAATGTATTCCGCCACTGATCTCAGGTTTATATCTATAGTGTACCCTAAGGTGAAAGTAGATAAGCAAAAGTCTGCTCGAATTGAGTTTTCCCAATAGGCCGTTTTGCAGAGGTGCCAAGTTCTGGTGATACAATCTTTAAGCCTTTGCTTCGCCATTCTATGGGACGTCATTCCGCACTGTATTTGTACATTCACATTTTGCTTAATTTATAGTCTAAAGCTAAATTGGAATGGCAGAAACTTCACTTGCTATGGATATGGCTAGGGTAGACCTAGGAACACTTAATGGCAAATTTTGATAGTGAAATGTGTAACATTTCACAGCCAGACGCAGAATATAGGGAATATTTCACGTAATAGGTTAAAAATGTTGCTATTCTGTAGTTGAAAGGTGTCCATTTACTCAATGTAAATAGAGGGACATTTTAAGTGCCATTTATTATATATTGGGCTATTTTTCAATAAGAGAAGCTCTTATAATTGGTGTATTATTTTCTTTTGTTGCTTTTTTTTTTGCATGATACACAAACATAATTTATTGCTATTCTGTTGCATCATCATTTGTTTCCTCATCCAAGAAGAAACCTGGGATATTGATAATTGACAAACTTAAGCAAATATTTGGTTCCTTTATAAATGTTAATTTAATTACCCTAAACATATATTAATGTATTTGATTCATAGCATTAGAGCTTTCTGATCTTTACTTTTTTTAATGTTGCAAATAGCCTTTATATGTGTGAGCAACTTGCATTTCTGGTTATAGATTTCCTAACACTAGCATCCAAGCTTGATCATACACGATCATACATGACATTCATCAAAATGATGATGCAAGAGAGATAAAAATATTGGGAGGGTAATGCTGCGCCCTACCAAAATACTGTTTAGATTGCTGTAGGATGTGTTTCTAAATCACATTTTTAACATAACAAAACCATATTTAAAACTGAACCATAAAGGTGTGGCAATTTCCAGCAATGAGAAAAACAGAATTTATTTATGTGATTTCATAACCAATATCAAGTATTGCATATGGAGCTGCATAGGAAAAAATAATTCATTGAAATGTTTGCCCTATAAATGCCAGTGCAGTTTGAGCAGTATGAGCTAGGAATACATCTTTATTTCCCATAGGGTGCTAGCTTTGACCTTTTATATCTGCCATTCCGGAATTCACAGTTCAAATGACAAGAACCCTTTGAGAAATCTGGGCCAGTGCTTTTCATGATGAGTAAGAACAGCCTTGTAATTACAGGATTCACTTCTTCCTGCAGTTTAAGTATTGTCAGAGAACAAAGAATATATACTGTGCAATGTCACAGTATCATGTTTGTCTTTTTAGCTGACCACAAAAGATTGAACTGGTCTAATCACTACCTGAAACTAGCACTTAAATAAAAAAAATACTGTTGTCTTTTTAAAGACTATGTTGTGCACTTGCACACTATGTGTGCAAGAATAGTAATTTAAGGACCACAAAAAAATACAGTCATTTGTGCTTTTGTTGCATAATTAATATCGCTCGGCTTTCAAACGCAAATCAGGATAACACAATAAGCAAATCTAAACATTTTGCACTTCGATAGGGCACACATGGGTTCTGGCCACATTCATGTCATTGTAGTCTTTCCAGAAACATTCATTTCATATGGCTTCTATTTTTTTGGCTTCAGATGCAACACAATTGTGAGGTTTATCATTTCAGAGCAAATCTATCTCTGTGAATTATTGTACATTCAAAGCACATTGTTAGACGTTGCATTACTCACAATGGAAAAGTATTTTTTTCAGAAGTTTTCACTTCTCAAATTTGAGATTATTTCTTTCTGTTCAAAAGCAAATTAATGTTTCACTATTGCTCTATCTTTGAGATTGTTCAATACTTCATACCCCATATGTTGCACAACCGCTGTAGTGCCTTCAATATTAGTCAGTTCAGGGCACTTGAACACCAAAGCCATTTGTGTATGCCCTTGATGTGTACTTTATTGCAACTCACAAGTTAGCAATAAATATATTGTACTGATTAACTTTTATTCCATTAAGCTGGCTTCTTTTGTCAGCCATGTTAATTTCTAATCTTCTTAAAAATCTGCTTCATTCTGAAACGCCATTAGAAGTTGACAGCATGTGTGTCAGCTGCCCAGATTCCTCGTTCAGCCACTTGTTGACCATTCGCGTGTTCCTCTTGTGCTCCAATGGCTTGGCATGGCACTGGTTATGAACACAGTGTGTTTTATCTGTCTCACGATTTCTTTACACTGGATTTGTGTTTCTTTTTGCGAAGATGTGCTTCGATCTCATGTCTGAAGACCAGCATGCCGAGCTGGCCATGGGAAGCCTCATTCATGGCCTTGGACTGCATGCACATCTTGTATTGCTCCGGTGTCAGTTCATCCATACAGTGTTTTTCATGCCAGAGATGAAAGAGACCCCTAACAGGTGTCCTGATCACAATAAGGTTGCTGTGAAGGTATTTGCGGTATAGATGAACATCTTCTCCACCCCAACCCTTGATATCCAAGTCAAAACCACCTAAGAAAAAAAAAGTGTGTAAATTAGTTAACTGTTCAGTGCACTGCAATACTAATAATCTCTTGAATCAAAAAATACATTCAAATATAAATACAACAAAAGATAACTATAATTTAACATTTGACTAAGTTCTCCACAGCCACAGATAGTAACAAACAAAAGGTACATAATAATGAAACAATAAAAAAACAATGTTTGCTCTTAAACACAATCAACATTTCATGTATTTATTTAAGCTATCTGAAAATGATAGAGTTAAAACTAATCTGCCATGAAACAGCAATTTATCAATTCATCTCCTAAGGATAAAGCTTTTATTAGATTAAATGGTCAAAATAAACAGATAAAGACATATTTTATGAGTAGTTAATCTCATATCACCCAATTGATAAGGTAATTTGCTGTTTATTGTAGCTAATGACTCTACTAAGGCTGAGTACACACTACAGCCGAATATCGGACCAAATAAACAATAAACGACCGTTCGGCCCAATATTGCATTAGTGTCTACGCTACAATTATTGTTCCAAAGCACATTGTATCATTTTATTTTATTTTTAGACCAGACTAAAAATGACGTTCAACGATGGAATGTTTTTGTTCCAATCCTGCAGTGTGTATGTACTCATGACCAGCAGTGTCCATAGATCTCTATGGAGTGTGCAGAGTCACAATCTTTTCAGCCAATGGTTATAACAGATGAAAAGCACAGATCTTAAGGTAAATCATGTAAAACATGTATAGTGTGTACACATGAATCAGCATGCTGATCGGGATTTTTTTTTTTTTTTTTGGGAGGAAAAAACGTTAAAGATGTCGCATCAGGAGAAATTTTCTGTAGTGTGTACCCAGCCTAACTTCTGATATAACAAACAAACATATTTAAATAAGCTGGCGATTTCAGCTGACATACATTCATTCAGTTTTAAAACATAAGTGTGAGGGCTTTTTGGTCACTTCTCCTTTGCCATTTTTATTTTACTTTATTTTTGTTGATCTGTAAAATGTCACATTGCAGGACGGTGGGGAAAACATTGACAACCCTAAATAGGGACATGCAGGTAGACAAAATGAATGCTGGTGCGAAAACAAATGTTTGGGAGGGATCTGCTCATTAAAGAGTTTACAATCTAGGGATGAGTGAAACTTCACTGCAATGCTGAAGATCTCTACAAATAATTAAAGGGGTTTCCACTGACCCACTCAGTAAGGATTTTATCCCGACTACAGGGACAGTTGGGAGGTATGTCCCACATCCCACTGCTCTACTCAGGAAGGGGGAGCTGCCTGCACCTAACAGTAGTGCACACAGAATTGTCTGTGTATTTGTCTAAAATTATATCCATAGTACATTTTAGGGGCCCCCCTGTCTAAAGTGCTCCGGGACCCCTGAGCCTCAATCCAGCTCTGGGTCCATGAACTCACTTACTGTATAGCGCAAAAGACATTGAATGCAGTCCTGTTAATGCTAGTAGTGGTTAGCACTTCTGCCTAACAGCACAGGGGTCATGAGTTCAATTCCCGACCATGGTCTTATCTGTGAGGAGTTTGCATGTTCTCCCCTGTTTGCTTGGGTTTCCTCTGGGTGCTCCGGTTTCCTCCCACACTCCAAAAACATACTGGTAGGGTAATTGGCTGATAACAAATTGACCGTAGTCTGTGTCTGTCTGTCTCTGTGTGTGTGCGTGTGCATGAATTAGGGAAATTAGACTGTAAGCCCCAATGGGGCAGGGACTGATGTGAATGAGTTCTCTGTACAGCGCTGCGGAATTAGTAGCGCTTAATAAATAAATGATGATGATGATGATGATGAAGGTTTGGAAAAGTGGAGATGTTGCATATAGCAACCAGATTCTAGTTATCATTTATTTAGTACATTCTACAAATTGACAGCTAGAATCTGATTGATTGCTATATGTGGTGCCCCAAAATCTGAGTACCCTGGGGTGTATCTATATGTTTTTAATTTGTTAATTTAATTTGTTAATTGGTAAAAGTGTTTATAAAGATTTAAAAAAATATATATTTTCTTGAGGGAGAAGTGACAGTTGAGAGTGGTTGGTGGTTGCCGGGAGTAACAGGAAGGAGGAGTGTGTGGAATAGCAACAAGTCCACTAACTTTGGTAATAACTGTGACTTCCCAGAAGGCAGTGGGAAGAGGAAAGTTCTAGACTTCTGAGGGAGAGAGATCCCTGTGTCTGCATAGACTGATAGAGAAAAATAGGGACAGAATTAAAATTGGACAAAGTGATATATAAGCAGATTAAAAGTGAAGTAAGTGTAAGAAGAGAAGAAGATAAGAAGTGAGCCAAAGAGAGGTGTGAGTAAAAAGGAAAGTACTGAAAACAAATAAGCAGTATAGAGATCTATGACATCACACTAAACAGACTGAGCTATGTACTGAGAACAGTGTGAGAGGAGAGAAAATAGAGAGGTCTGTGAATACACACAAAAGAGACTGTGCAATACAAAAGATCATCAGTTTATTTGGCGAGAAAAAGTAATTTATGGGCCCCAACCACGTGCATCACTTCTACTAAATTCCTGTGCACAGTTCAACCCAGGACTGAGTGTAAATATGGTAACATTACCAAATGTTTTAGTTGAATATTAATGTTAAGTGATTTACCTGAAAATTGATTTATTATTATTATATGTTAAATGCTATTGTGCTCTATGTTGATCAAATGAATATTTTGTCATTACCATTGAGCTGAAGGGGTCAGTGGCGCGGTGGCTTACCAAAATTATCTTTACTGCGTTATTAATAAACCCAAGTTATTTGTCCAATCCTTGTCCCTTTCATTGAAGAATTTATCTCCTGACCACCGGATATCCGACCAAAAAAGAACCTGACTCGTGTCTGGAGGACAAGGTAAGGGAAGGAAGTCCCATCAATACTCGGCCACCACATATAGGCAACATGTCCACTTTTTTAAACCCGCAGTTTAGCAAACATACCCCTTGGAATGTAAAAAAGGTGAATAAATGTATGTGGTACAAACAAAGTATAACCAATGTATAATTCACATATTGAATGTAAGGTATAGTTTTGGGCACCTCACTGTAAGGAGGACACATGAGAACTTGAGAAGGTAACCTCATTAATAGAGCTTACATAAAGTTATTCTGCTTACTTTGGAAAAAAAATTGGCATAAGATGTTCAAATTAATATGTATGACTATATCCAAATGAACACATTTATTATTTGAATTAATTTTCTTACCAAGGATTACGGAGAAGGGGTTGTGAATAAAATAAAGAGTTCATCAACAACATAGGAAAGGGTTCTTTACTGTAAGGCTTGTTAACCTGTGGAATCCACTTAGCACATGAGGTGGTGATGGCAAATTTACTAACAATTTCACACTGGAGTGGATGCCTTTCTTATAAGAAAGGTTGTCAGCAGTTATAGTATAATTAGTAGAAGACATCGTGGACTCTGGACCATGATAGAGTCTGGGAGTTTATCTTAATTTGTCCCCCATGTGAAGCTAATTTGACAACTGTCACACGGTGGGCTTTATTTTGCTTTTCTCTGTCTTCTTTGCATAATTAAAATTGATGGAAGTATTACATTAATTGGCTTGTATCTTTATTCATCCTTATTACTATGTATTATTATCTTTTATTTGTGAGGAGGCACAAAGGTTCTGCAGCGCCGTACATAGATCAAAAGAAAACAGTACAGGGTAACATTACATGGCATACAGGGTAGTACATAAGCACAGTGCAGTGCAAAAAGTATAAATATTAGCCAGCTAGGCCAAAAAATGAGCACAGGGCAAAGTGAAAGAAGTGACTTCCAATGTACAGGTAAAATGGAAGTGAAGAGGGGAGGTGGGGAGTGAAAAAGGGGGTAACGCCAGTGCCAAGGAGAGAGGGGCACAACTTACAGAATCAAGGCATAGATAGAGAAGATAAGGCACTAGAGAAGAGTAAAAAGATAGGGGCAGGAGTCAAGTGATGAAATGGAGAGAAGAGGCAGAGGGCTAAAGGTAAACAAAATGCAGAGGGCACGAGGAAAGAGGGCCCTGCTCAAGGGAGCTTACAGTCTAAATGTGAGGGAAGACTGACAGGAGACAAGAGTGGTAAGAGGGGGGTGAGGGACAAGAACACTGAGGAGAAGGAAGCACAGAAGTAAGAAGGAAGGGGTGAGGTATAGAAGATAGTAGCCAAAGATAGAGAAGAGGGTTATAAGAGGGCAGGGTTAGGCGGAGGAAGGGTAGGCTAGTCTGAACAGATGGGTTTTGAGGGAGCATTTAAAGTTTTTCAGGCTAGGTGACAGCCTGATAGAATGGGGGAGATCGTTCCAGAGAAGAGGGGCAGTACGGGAGAAGTCTTAAATGCGGGAATAAGAGGTGGTAACCAGATGGGTGGTGAGGCGGCGGTCGTTGGAAGACTGCAGTGGGAGAGAATGAGTACGAGTGGAGTTGAGGTTGGAGAGATGTGGAGCAGTGGAGTTAAAGAGGACTTTATAAGTAAGGGTGAGGAGTTTGAAGAGGATTCTGAAGAGGAGGGGGAACCAGTGTGGAGCTTGACAGAGAGGGGAGGCAGAAGAGGACCGGTAGGAGAGACGGGCTGCAGCATTAAGTATGAACTAAAGAGGAGCGAGACAGGTAAGGGGGGAGGCCAATGAGGAGGAGGTTGCAATAATCAAGGTGGAGATGATCAGAGAGTGTATGAGAGTTTTAGTAACCTCGGAGGAGAGAAAGGGTTTGATCCGGGCTATATTTCGAAGATGGATGTGGCAGGATTGGGCGAGGGATTGAATCTGAGGGGTGAGGGAGAGAGAAGAGACAAGGGTACCCCCCAGGCATCAAACTTGGGGTGAAGAGGAGATAATGGTAGAACCAATAGTGACGGAGAGGTTGGGAGAAGAGGAGACTCTAGAGTCTCTAGAGGGGGAAAGATAATAAGTTCCGTTTTGGCCATATTAAGTTTGAGAAAATGTTGGGCCATCCAGGAAGAAATGACAGAGAGACAGCAGAACACCTTATTGAGCTATGTAGCTATGAAACTATGAGTTCATCTTGAAACTTAATCAGTTAAACAAAAGCAAACAAATAATATTAATGGACTGTATTTCGACAGATATTTCAAAAGCAAATACATAAAACTATGGAAAATTTTATATTATCTTTATTTTAGTACTGACACACTGAGGTACAGAATAAGTTGTTGTCTGCAGCCATGCAAAACATCTAAAATCAGTTATTGCTGAGCTTTTTAAAGACTGCACTGTGCAATGTTTTTAATCTGCCTTATAATCATGATAGAAGCTCTTAATGAGCACACACACAATCAATACATACAGTGAAGGAAATACTGCCTTTGCAGAGGGTGCGGAGACTACAGGTGAGGCAGCTTCACACTCTGCAAAGGTTGTAGTTCTGCCACTACTTGAACCCATCGTCGTCTCAGAGCTTGTGTTAAATTTGGGGGAATTTGTATTCTGTGAACTAGATATTGGCACTGGTTGGTAAAAATGTGCCTTTTTACTCAATAGAAATGCTATCCCTTTAATGTCAGAGCTGGTGGGGGGCGGGGTATGTTTGTTTATTTAAATGGGAATGCTATCAATTTAATGTCAGGCTGGTTATTGCGGAGGCGGCCTAATTATTAAACGTAAGTACTATTTAATGTTGACTTTGGGTGGGGGAAAGAGACATATTTATTAAACACAAAAAGCTATTAATTTAATATTGTACATTTTTAGAGGATACTCCTATAATCATGATGCAACTAACAGCCTTGTCTGTTAGCGTAAACTGATACACTATCCTTCTATCATCTGGACTGATATCGGGGTCCATTGTACCTCATTGGTGGAATTGATTCAGAATAACTATTTGTTGTGCACCATTCCATTCCCGGATTCAGCTCATTAAGATTATAATCTCAATATTCACTATCAAACTGAGATTGGATATCCAACAGCTATAAGTTAATTTAGCGTCATATGGTACCATATGCTAATCAATTTGGCCACATCTTGTTATAACCATTGGTCAGTTTTACTATATATTTAGCTTTTTGTCCAATGTGTCAATAGCTTATTTAGCTAATTGCTTATCTCATATTTTATTTGTACATGCTAATAAAAATTGTAATTTTATGTACTTGGTGCTTTGCGCTCCTCTCTTTGTTGGCAAGTTTTAATATTGTACTAGTTAACGAGTAGGTTACCTAGACTGTTCAGCTTTCCAGGTAAATAGTACCTATCCCTTTTCCAAACAGGGCCCCAACATTCCAGGATCCAGCCAAGCAGCAAGTTGCCTGAAGACACCAGCAACAGCACCAGGTAGTTAAAGTTGCAAAAACAGGTAAGAGACAGCAGCACAGGACTGGAGAATGGTCTAGTGCTTATAAATGGTGGTTGTTCTGGGTGCCATGGTTCCACATGGTGCCCAGAGGGAAGAGGGGCTGGGTACGGATCAAGGGGGTAAGGGGACCTCACAGTTTAGTTTGAACTGGGGTCCACAATTTCTGATGGCAGCCCTAGGAATAGTAATAAGAAATAATCCCTTTCCATAATATGTTAAGTGCATAATTGTTTCAATAGGATCAGCTTTTTCTTCAGATATCACAATTGCTGGCTGAAAAGATGACACTCAGGACATTGCAGTAAATCATTATATTCAGTGATTACATTTTAGTTTCAAATATATCCTAATCACATCTGCTAGTATTGACATGCTAGTTACAAAAAGCCCCCTTATCTCTTTGTCTTGTTTTATTACTGATTGTTTCCAATTGTAAAGCTTTATGAAGAATGTGGACATCATATCACTGGAACTGAAACAGCATGTTCCACAGTGACACTCAATGCATGCAAAATAGTTTCACTCATTTCTAATACCCAACTTACCTATGTTAATGAAGTCTGAACGGTATTGACAAGTCATTCCAAACCCAAAGTCTCTCCAAAATCCTGTGTCTTTTTTAATAACCTAAAAAAGGAGAAAGGGAAACTTAATCTACAATCCCGATATCAAAGATATATCTATAATTACTTTGGCACTCAGAACATTGGAAAAAAAATGCACTTGCACATAGCAACTGAATTTTGCTGGTATATAAGAAGTTAAAAAATAATGACATTAAGTTCGTCAGTGCTGGAACAAAGCCTTTCAGGACACGCCTGGGAAATGCTGCCAATGTCAACCGGGTGGTACTAGCTGCTAATCCAATTACAGCGCAGCTGCCTCAACGAAAGCGGCATTCTTATGCAGGAATATAATCTAATAATTATGAAATCAGAAGTCAAGTCAGAAAATGTAATTAAAGGAGAAGACATAATATTTCCTGAGAACGACATGGTGAAAGATGGGTTGCTAAATTTAACATCCTTATAGACTACAAAGTAGATTATATTTAAACTGATGTAGTTTAGAAACTTTTGTTTCTGCACAGACCTAATTACATTCCGGACATTTAAAGTGCACAATGAACAGAGCCATTGGATTTACATTCCTCCCAACTGACTTTCTTTTAGAGGGATATTTCCCCTTTACATCTTGCACCTTTGGTGTTTATAAACCTGTATTTGAAAAACTCCTTCACTAGTTCGGAAGTGACTAAAGTCTAGAGACAATGGGGCAGTCATTAAGGAAAGTAAGGCAAAAAAGAGTAAATGTTCTCCGGGACAAACCATGTTACAATGCAAGGGGTGGAGATCTAGGACATGCCCAATCCAAACTATAAATTTCTCCCCACGTTTTAAATTTACCTCCCCCTCCAATGCAACATGGTTTTGCCCAGGTGCAAAGTTAATCCTTTTTTATGCTTTGCTCTCCTTAATGACTGAAATCCAAGATATGTTAACATTTGTGTATATATTTGTATGTTTTATCATTTGCATCTATGGATAATTAATTGTATTTTGTGAGACTTTATATCCAAAAGATAAATCCGTCATAACTTTCATCAAAGTGTGTTTTTCTGTATAAATCATGTGTGCCGCTTAAAATGCTGTGAGATATTGCATTACCTATAAAACGGAACCACACCAACAATGCAGAGCTGTCTTAACAGCATTATAGGCCTTCGGGTAAAGCAGTGCACTGAGGCCCTACCTACACAACCACTCACAGGAATATAAATGTAAATTATCGATAAAATTAAACTTATATTTATTGGTACCTCCAACAAAATCAGTGTTTAAAAATTATAAAAATGTCATTGTGCTCTGTTCCATTTCTTATATTGTTTACATTTAGTAGGTAGCAGGGGGAGGCAACTGACATGGACTGTTAAAAATATTAAAAGAACTTTATTATAGCTTTCCGGCTTCAAAGAATTATGTGTGTTGATTTTGTCTTGCTTATGTACAATTAGTATGTGTACATTGTTTTTGTCAAGGTCAGGATATGTATTCACAACAGCAAGATTGCATGTACAGATAACAGCGGATACTGAGGTGATTAGGCCACCTAAATGTCTTAATAAAGAAGTATTGAAGGTTCTGAATAAATCTCCTGGAATAATATAATGAAAAGTTGGCAAGCCTATCGGGCCCCTATGCTACTGCCCATCGTGCCAATGCATTAAGATAACTCTGCAAATGTGGCTTAATATTTAACACTTTCTTTTAATAAAAAAAACTATATTATCTGAAGGAAAGTTTCTTTTAAATCGGCTTTACTTTTTCAATTGTCCTAAAATTGCTATTTGGACATTACACGTGGATGCAAAAATATTAGAAAACAATTTCCATTCATGACTTATACGTCGTTCTAATATTTGCCGTGTTTGATCACATGGCCAAGACCTTTGATTAGACATTGATTGGAAGAAAGTTGTGATGCAAGAGGAATTGGTAAAAGATTCTTCCTAAGTAACCAAACCAAGGGTGCGCTGGAGTATCTGACCATGTGTCATGCCCATTCATAACAATAACAGATTGGACTTCACATTTGAATATAGGTAACTTTCAACATATAAAAGAAGAGGGTTAATACAGCGTTGGGATCACCAACAGTCCACCAGAACACTTTGAGATTGGATCTGCAACTGTCTGGAAGAATCGTTAAGGGACATAACACCATTATAAAACAAGAAATACCATCAGTTTTGATGAAAGCGTTGGTAACCACTATCTCAGACATAACTACACAATCTATATTGTTCACAGCTGTCCCAAGTTGATGGGGACCTTTCCTCAGTCAGCCCTCTAAAATCACCCTGGCTGCTGCTCCTCATGGAATATCATTCTCAGTCTTCCTCTAGTCATGGAAGAGAAAGCATTGGACAACTGGGCTGGTCAGCTTTTTACACAGAGCCTTAAGGATAATTACTTATTTCAGGAACTCTTACATGAAAGCACCAACTCATTTTGTCCCTCAGTTACTCAAGTATTTCCTTTATTTGGTAGTTTCGGGGCATGTACATACAAACTCATTGCACAACTATGTGAGAGTATTATATGTATAAATGCGACTAAACTAATTTAATACTTTTACCTTTTATAACTAATTCTGGAAAAGACAAATTTCACTTGGTAGATTATGGGGAGTTGATACATATTTATGGCTGAAAAAATAAAAAACTACTATGTAAGCTATATAGGACCACTAAAAGCAGGAACTATAACTATTCATATATGACACATGGATGTAGAATGCATTGTTGATTTACATTCCGCTCCACCTCTGTTATAAATGTAATTTTGGTAGAGCATTACATCCCAATTCAATTATAGGCAGCTACAGTCCACATGATCAGCACAATATCCTAATGGGATGAGACATAGGCCAAAAAGCTGAAATGTCAGTTAATGTGCTGTGACATGTCCTTGACATTTATAGGAATCCACCAATTCAGACACTTCATTGACAGGTTGCAAGCTGCTCATCTCTTTGGCCAGCTTCAAATCTTGACAAGTGTAAGTTGCACAACAAATGTTCTGTTGTTGTAAATAGATGTCATGCTAAGAAAAAGATAATTTCCTCCAAAGCTGGTCCTACTTTTACCAGAGTCACCACATGGTGTCACTTTCTCAACATCCAGAGAAACTTTCTTATAGATTATAGCAAATATAGGAAAATCTTGTTTGAATGAACAGGTATAAGGTCACAGCGGTGTATCATTTTTATTATGTCTTCTTTCCTTTATATGATGTTGTATGCTCTCAGATTACTATCTAAGTTACCCACTATGTTCTGAACTATTGTTTTATTGCCATTGTTCTTTTTCTGTTGCATCACATTTTAAAACCAGGTTTACAAAGCTTTTGGCCCAACATAGTCATGGATTTCAAACAGTAAAACTGCACCGTGCATGTGTGCCATATGTATGTAAACCTTCTTCTGTATGGCAACCACTGTGAGCTCTGGACAGTTTATAATACACAATCTGTATGTACTGCTGTACACTTGAGGGCTACATAGGATCAGAGAAAAGAAAAAAATATATATTTTTTTACAAGTAGCAAAGTGGTGAATGACAATGTGGAGTGTTGTTTATTCGTTTAAATGTTAATAAACATATGTTAGTTATTTCAATTAAATAAGTCATTTTAAAAAAAATCAGGCAGCGTGCTCCCTCTCCAAATCCTTAACTAGCCCAGTGGACGAGCAGCGCTTTATATTGCAGATTGTTGGATGGGTAACAGTATGGCTCAAGGACACATTTGAGGACACATTTGTAAGCACTATATTTTTACTTTAATACTGAAATGTATTTAAATGCAAAATTACAGGTAAAAAAATGGATCATTGACTATGATGCCACTTGACAGAAAAACATGAAAGTACCAGGTATATTGATTGTGATGTCACTAACTTTGTAATAAACTGTATAAAGAACATACAGTGCATGTAATCTGTTGTTATATTGCCAAAAGCAATAAAACACTTTAGTTGTTGTTTGTACTTAATGAAAGGGTCCTGCCCACTTGTTTTAGATTACCTTTACATTAAGATGGAATGTACAATATGACATACAGCAAGTACACCATACAGTGGTCAGCGCACACAGAAAGGTTGGGCCATTTTTATGAGTAAATATGCACAAATACTCATCACAGGAGTACAATATGCTACGATGCCAAGACAAGGAAGAATAGAATGTGCATGTCCGGACATAGAGTGTATTTTATTTCAGATAAATACATGAAACCACAGATCTCTTTCGGAACACACCGCAATGACTAGACTAGTTCACTTAATGACTTCCATTTTTGCCCTAACCTCTGCATTCCACTCTTAACAGCGCCATTTATCACCCTCAGTGGGAGGAAATTTGTTGAAAGGATTTGCAGTGCAATTACTGTAATTGTTATTAGTTCTATGATAGAAAGCTAATGGAGAAGCCAGAGAACAATATTAGCCACTTATACATCTATCAAAGGCAAGGTCAAACTTTAAAAACATAAAGAACTGACAATAACTGGGTGATGGAAGTATTTTGCAACTAATTGCTTTTTCTGTCATTTCCATTCCTTTGCAATGAGAAGAGTTCCAATTTTGGTTCCCCATTCCACTAAATAGCACAGCTTTCTGCAGTGTAAATGTAATTTCCTATTTCACCGCATTTATAGATGGAGCTGGAATGATGACAGTGTCATTTCATTCTGTTTTGTTCTGTGCTGTGGTTAAGGCAGGAATAGGGAATTCTGTGTAGAACCGTTGAGGCTTAATTTCACTGGAGCATCAAGTCATATTCCATGCCCAAATGTGGAATGAGGTAAATATTACACGGTACAGAATTTAATATTTCACTCATCTCTCATACTTGCCAACTCTCCCGGTATGTCCGGGAGACTCACGAAATTCGGGTCGGTCTCACGGACTCCCGGGAGAGCTGGCAAGTCTCCAGCATCCGGGAATTACCTTCCCGAAATGACGCGATTCGCGGTGAATCGCGTCATTTTGGCCCTACCCCGTCCCGTCCCCCCCGTGACAAAAATGCATTTTTGTCGTGACGGCGGGACCAAACTGACACATTTACCATGCCCCGCCCCCTCCCACCCTCCACTCACAACCATCTCCCGGAAAACACTTGCCAAAAGTTGGTAAGTATGCCATACTTGTCAACTTTTAAAACATGTGCAGGAAAATCTACTAAAGTATCTACAGATAAGATTTCATGGGCTGCATACATCACATCCACTACCCAAAAAGGCAGTAAGGGACACTATGTATAACTATAAAACTGCGAAACTCACACTTGAAAATTAAAAAACTAAAACAAAAAAGATTAATATTTAATTCTACTAGTCAAATGATTAGAATTAGAGCCAAGGCTGCATGAATTTGCGAACGAGATATCATGTCAAGAGCTTTACTTTTTTCCACTCAGTCACTCAAAATCTCTTTCCCACAGGTGTAAAATGATGCAGTTTACTAGCGTTTTTAATGCATGCACACAGATGTGATAATAAAACTCATTCTATATTCCATATGCATGCTTTTACAGTTGTGTTGTATTTTTTTTTTCCTGTGCTTTTTTTCAGTGAGTTCATGGGCATGTCAAAGGACTTGAGAAAGTCCATTCATCATAATGGGAACCCAATGTGACCATACCCACTTGCATTTAACAAGCTTTTACACACAGTATGTATTTGGTTAGTGGAAGATGAAAACTTCCTATTTAGTCACAGATGCAAGAAGGGGCGGGCTGGCACATTTCAGCCCGGGGGGGCGCACAGGAGGCCTCATAACATGACACGCGATGTGGCCGCGTCACATGTCATGGGATGTGGCCGCCTGTGCGCTGACGCAGCCGCATCGCGTGTCATGTGATGCGGTCGCCTGTGCGCCGCTGGAAATATGCAGCTCTTGCACCACCGGGGAGGGCAGGAGGGCTCAGTCTTACCACTGTTAGAGCCGGCCACCCACCCTAACAGTGGTTAGACTGAGCCCCCCTGCCCCCCCGCCCCTGGACGCAAGTAAAAAACACACAAACTGAATGCATTTGCAAACCAAAATAAATGCATTTGAACTGCATATCACACGCACTGCATTTATCATGCTTTTCCATCACATTTTTACTAGTATTTTTTAATGTAAAAATAAGATGTGGGTACTAACGAAAGTGATAAATCAGGGTGGATAAGTGGATATAAGTTATTTAGAATTTAGCAACACTTTTGATAAGTTATCCCACAATAACTCTACTCGTAAAAGAGTCTTAAGGACTAATTTAAAGTTGGCAAGGAACACATGCATAAAAATACGTTTTGAGATTGTACATGTGTATTTTGAGTTGCATGCATCTTAAAATACATGCAATTTGTAACAAAACATACGGATAATTTAATTGCAAAGGTGTTACTGTCATACACCAAGCAAAACAAAATTACACCCTGTCTACAAAGATAAGCATCCTAAAAGGTGTATTTTGAACATACATCTAATTCAAAATTTCTCAAAGGAGGGTTTAGCGGACTTGCATCTCCACACCATTATGATACTCAGCTTACGTGAACACGCGTAGTATGTAAATGCATATTTTACATTCCGCAAGTTGACCTATGTCCAACTTTAAATCAGGTAAAAGTATTTTATGAACCACTATTTTTACATTGTGTTTTTAGGTCTGCTTTCAAGTCATGTATCATTAACAGTGCAAGAAAGAGGGGAATGTACAACAGGATGTCATGCAGCAAACAGTCTAAACATAAACAGTCTGGGAATTACAATTAACCACATTGTGCGTTCCTCGGTTTTATATTTTAAGACTTATATTTCAAGGATTAGCTTTGATCCTAACGTCTTTCCCCACATGGAACAAAAAGTAGATACAGCAGGTTTATATAAATAAGGACACAATAAAGCCCATAATGCATTTTTAGTTTCTGACATGCATGTAAATACATTTTATTTTATCCATTTAAAACATAAAAACAGACTAATATGTTATTTTTAGAGATGAGCGCACTCGGATTTATGAAATCCGAGCCCACCCGAACGTTGCCGATCCGAGTCGGATCCGAGACAGATCCGGGTATTGGCGCCAAATTCAAATCTGAAACTGAGGCTCTGACTCATAATCCCGTTGTCGGATCTCGCGATACTCGAATCCTATAAATTCCCCGCTAGTCGCCGCCATCTTCACTCGGGCATTGATCAGGGTAGAGGGAGGGTGTGTTAGGTGGTCCTCTATCCTGCTATATCTCGTGCTGTTCAGTTCAGTGCTGTGCTGTGCTGTGCTGTGCTCAGTCCAGTGGTGCTGTGTCCTGTGCTCTGTGCTTCTAAGGGCATAGTTATTTCCCCATTATTCCCAAGTTTTTAAAAAATAAAAAAAAAGTTATAAAAAAAATAAAAATAATTTTTTTTAAAAAAAATATAATTATAACCAAATTTGCAAAACCAATCCAGCAGTATAAGCCCATTGGCACTGCAATATTACCAAGTTCACACATTCAGCAGTAAAAGTCCAGTGGTACTGCAATATTACAAAGTTCACACATTATCAGTCCAGTGGTGCTGTGTCCTGTGCTCTGTCCTGCTGAGTTCAGTAGTGCTGCTGGGTCCTGTGCTGTGTCCTGTTCAGTCCAGTGGTGCTGTGTCCTGTGCTCTGTGCTTCTAAGGGCATAGTTATTTCCCCATTATT
Source organism: Mixophyes fleayi (assembly GCF_038048845.1). Taxonomy (NCBI): domain Eukaryota; kingdom Metazoa; phylum Chordata; class Amphibia; order Anura; family Limnodynastidae; genus Mixophyes; species Mixophyes fleayi. Next base: position 179,838,565 of record NC_134402.1, on the reverse strand, counting down.
CCCAAGTTTTTTAAAAATAAAAAAAAAGTTATAAAAAATATTAAAATAAAAAATAAATAAAAAAAAGTAATTATAACCAAATTTGCAAAACCAATCCAGCAGTATAAGTCCATTGGTACTGCAATATTACCAAGTTCACACATTCTGCAGTACCTTGTGCTACATATAATGGAGACCAAAAATTTGGAGGATAAAGTAGGGAAAGATCAAGACCCACTTCCTCCTAATGCTGAAGCTGCTGCCACTAGTCATGACATAGACGATGAAATGCCATCAACGTCGTCTTCCAAGCCCGATGCCCAATCTCGTAGTACCGGGCATGTAAAATCCAAAAAGCCCAAGTTAAGAAAAAGTAGCAAAAAGAGAAACTTAAAATCATCTGAGGAGAAATGTAAAGTTGCCAATATGCCATTTACGACACGGAGTGGCAAGGAACGGCTTAGGCCCTGGCCCGTGTTCATGACTAGTGGTTCAGCTTCACCCACGGATCTTATCCCTCCTCCTCCCCCCCCCCCCTTACAAAAAATTGAAGAGAGTTATGCTGTCAGCAACAAAACAGCAAACAACTCTGCCTTCTAAAGAGAAATTATCACAATCCTCAAGGCGAGCCCAAGGGTGTTGGTGGTTGTCAAGCCTGACCTTCCCATCACTGTACGGGAAGAGGTGGCCTATTGATGATGTAGCTGGCGCTGTGGAGGAACTTGATGATGAGGATGGTGATGTGGTTATTGTAAATGAGGCACCAGGGGGGGAAACAGCTGATGTCCATGGGATGAAAAAGCCCATCGTCATGCCTGGTCAGAAGACCAAAAAATGCACCTCTTCGGTCTGGAGTTATTTTTATCCAAATCCAGACAACCAATGTATGGCCATATGTAGCTTATGTAAAGCTCAAATAAGCAGGGGTAAAGATCTTGCCCACCTAGGAACATCCTCCCTTAAACGTCTGTCACTCACCGGACCGTGAGTGCCTCTTCCCGGACATTTAGGAACCGTGGCCGTCCACCATCCTGAGGGTCTGCGCATGCGCAGCCCTTTTCTATACTTCAGTGTATACCCCTTTAACTTAATTGGCAGATAAGGCAACCTCCCTATATTAAGCACCTGTGGTCACTACCACGTTGCCTGATCTTGGAGTCTCATTCCTCATGAGTCTCTGAAGGTGTTCCTGTATTACTTGTGTATTCAGTGCTGCTGATTCCTGTGGTTTCCAAACCACTTCTACTACTGTGGTTCCATACCACTTCTACCATCAACTTTATCATCATGACTGTTTGCTGATTCCTATCCGCTGCCTCCGTGCACTACAGTCTTCTACACCACTTCAACGTTATTTTATATCAATGTGACTGTTTGCTCATTGCTATCCGCTGCCTCCGTGCACTCCAGCTTTTACCTCACTCACCTGCTTCTCATCAAGTCTGTTTGCTGATTTCTATCCGCTGCCTCTGTGCACTACAGTCTCCTGCTTGCAACTCGCCTGTGTTCAACATCGTGACTGCCAGCTGATTACTATCCGCTGCCTCCGTGCACTACACTCTCATCTCATCTTTGCTGTGACTTCCTCGAGACTGCCGCTTTTCATTACCATCTGCTACACTTCGTGATCTACAGCTCCTGCCCTGCGCTGCACTCCTGTTTCCCATCGCTGTTGGTTCCTGTGGTTGCTACTGGTTACCTCCGTGTGCCGCTGAGTCCTGCCGCTGTGGTCAGCGCTATCGTCCATCTCCTGCTGATCCACTCTCCACGCCTTCACGTGTTCCACTGGCCTCTACCCTCCTGTCAGCATTGGATTTGTATCTCTTCTACTACCCTCTGCTGGATCATCTCCATTCTCCTGGGTTTCCTATGAGTCCAGTTCCACGTGTTGCTGACTCCTGTGGATTCGTGTCCCTGTCGGTCTACTCACCTGTGCGCTGCACCTGCTAGACCGCTGCTTCTCCTATCCAGGGACTTCCTATCCAGTCGGCCTCCAGCCGCTCAGGTACCGCTGCAATCCCATCTGACTGCTACTGCTGAACCACGGTATGCATACTTCTCATTGACTGTGCTGTGTATTGCATATCTTGCTGGACTGTGTTTGGTTCTCTCTGGAGTCTGCTATCCGCTGAGTCTATTGCCATCATTGACTGTGTTATCATTGTGCTGGACTACTTCAAGAGACTTTCTAGATTGCAGACCTGATCAGTCATTTACATATATATATATACCTATATTGTGCATATTACTGTGGATCGTGTATAAAGTGCCTGTGTATATCCTGTGTTGCAGTCTTCCCCCGTGCACCTCCTCACATATATATGCAGTGGTACAACTTGCTGATGTCAGACCACTGATCCCTGTTTCCGGTATCACCTGTTCCATTATCCTCTCACATAGCAGTGGTACAACTTGCTACCGCAGACCACTGACTACCTGGATACCTCCACTTGGATTCCATTCCTTCACTCAGACAGCGGTACAACTTGCTACCCGCAGACCGCTGACTCTCATCACCTCCTTGTTTCTGTTGGACATTCCTCCTCACTATAGCAGTGGTACAACTTGCTATCGCAGACCACTGACTACCTTCACGTGTCCTTGTCCATACAGTTCCTTGTGTATCATTACCTCATTATTACCAGTGTTGCTAGTCATAGACTTTCCTGAGCATCTCATCGGCCATCATTTCATGTTCCGTGATCACCCAGCTACCAGAGTACCCTATTACCATCTACATTGCTCTGGTAAGCCTACCATCTGGTGATCCCTGGGTAAAGACTCCTAGTGCCCGTGACAGTAAGATCAGGCCATGACAGACCCAGATGTGGAACCTACCGCCAAAGAGATGTTGCAACATCTGGTTAGCCGTGTGGAGCAACAGGATGCCCGCCAACAGCTGTTACTTCAGTGTTATCAGTCATTAACCTCCCAAGGAACATCTGGACAGACTGTGACAGCTACTACTGAAGCTCCTGTGCTTTCCTCCGTTTCCCCATTGCCATCCCAGGTGTCTATAGCTTCCACGCTTCACCTGCCTACTCCGTCAAAGTACGATGGAGACCCCAAAACTTGTAGGGGTTTCCTTAACCAATGTTCAGTCCATTTTGAGCTCCAACCTCAAAATTTTTCTACCCATCGTTCCAGAGTGGCCTATCTTATCTCTTTGTTTTCAGGACAAGCCCTGGCTTGGGCCTCCCCTCTGTGGGAGAGGAACGATCCAATATTACAAGATAGTGCCAAATTCATTTCTACATTCCGAAGTGTGTTCGATGAACCAGGTCGTGCGACCTCCGCTGCTTCCAGCATCCTCCGTCTGCGACAAGGATCTCATACTGTAGGCCAGTACGTCATTCAATTTAGGATCTTAGCCTCTGAACTTCAGTGGAACACTGAAGCCCTAGTTGCCGCCTTCTGGCAGGGGCTTTCCGATAAAATTAAAGATGCACTGACTACCCAAGAGCTTCCTTCGTCACTTGAAGATTTGATCTCTCTATGCCATCGTGTTGATATGAGATTTCGTGAAAGAGAGGCTGAGAAAACGACTTCTGCTAAAGCACCTTTTCGCTCTAACCCTCAATTTCGTCCAGTGTCACCCGCTGTGATTCCCATGGAGATTGGACGTTCCAAGTTATCTTCTGAGGAGAGGAAACGAAGAGTCAAGAATAGACTCTGTATCTATTGTGCTGATTCCACTCATGTCCTCAGCTCCTGCCCTAAGAGATCGGGAAATGCCAGGCCCTAACTAGTTCTGGAGAGGTGAAGTTAGGGTCCCTGGAGTCCTCTCCATTGTCTATGAAATCTAAAGTCTGCGCTTTTGATGTGACTATTTCCTTTGCTACCAAGACCTTTGAGTCACAGGCATTGATTGATTCCGGAGCAGCAGGAAATTTTATTTCCAAATCGTTAGTTAATCAATGGTCTCTACCAATGATTACCTTAAAAACTCCCATTACTGTGACGGCTATCGATGGATCACGTCTCATCAACGGTCTCATCACCCAGAGTACGTCTCCAGTAACCCTTCAGATTGGTGCTCTGCATCATGAAGAGATATCGTTTTTAATTCTTCCTGTTACGACAAGTCCGATTGTCCTAGGCCTTCCATGGCTTCAGTGTCACTCTCCCCAGATTGACTGGCGCACCCCTCAAGTCACGTCTTGGGGGCCTGAATGTCACCATCATTGCCTTTCCCAAGTCATTCCTCTCAAGGTACAGCAAGCTTCCATTTCAGCTATTTCACCGGGACTCCCTCCTCAATATGCTTCATTTACCGATGTTTTTGATAAAGCTCAGTCTGAACGTCTTCCTCCTCATCGTTCTTGGGATTGTCCGATTGATCTTCTTCCTGGCAAGACTCCTCCCAGAGGCCGGGTCTATCCACTCTCGTTACCTGAAACTCAAGCTACATCTGAATATATACGGGAGAACCTCCAGCGTGGGTTCATTCGACCTTCCACCTCGCCCGCTGGAGCTGGGTTCTTCTTTGTCAAAAAGAAGGATGGATCATTACGCCCTTGTATAGATTTTCGTGGACTCAATGCCATTACTATCAAGAACCGGTATCCCATTCCATTGATCACTGAGCTATTTGACCGCATTAAGGGAGCCCGTATTTTTACTAAGTTGGATCTTCGTGGTGCTTACAATTTAATCAGAATCCGTTCCGGTGACGAATGGAAGACGGCGTTTAACACCAGAGACGGGCATTACGAATATCTGGTAATGCCTTTCGGGCTATGTAATGCCCCCGCTGTTTTTCAGGGCTTCATCAATGAGATTTTTCGGGACTTATTATATGTATGTGTCGTCGTCTACCTGGACGACATATTGATTTTTTCACAGGACCTGCCTTCTCACCACCAACATGTGGCAGAAGTCCTCTCCAGGCTACGGAAAAATTCATTGTTCTGTAAATTAGAAAAATGTTCATTCGAATTACCCCAGATTCCATTCTTGGGGTATATTGTTTCCGGAGTTGGTCTGAAGATGGATCCTGACAAAGTAAATGCTGTACTACATTGGCCCCAGCCAACTACTCTTCGTGCCATCCAGCGTTTTTTAGGTTTTGCCAATTACTATAGACGCTTCATTCAAGACTTTTCTTCCATTGCATCTCCTATTGTGGCCCTGACTCGTAAAGGGGCTAATCCTAAGCAATGGTCTACTGAGGCTATTCAAGCCTTTCAAACATTAAAAGAGTCCTTCTCTTCGGCTCCAATCCTTCGTCAGCCTGATGTGACACTCCCTTTTTTTCCTAGAAGTAGATGCCTCTAATGTGGGCTTAGGAGCTATTCTCTCCCAACGCTCGGAACAGCAAAAATTCCACCCTTGTGCCTTCTATTCTCGGGGTCTCCTACCCGCAGAGAAGAATTATACCATCGGAGACAAGGAATTACTGGCTATCAAAGCCGCATTAGAGGAATGGAGATACTTGTTGGAGGGAGCTCGCCATCCGGTGACGATCTTCACGGATCATAAGAACTTGTCATATCTCCAGTCTGCCCAATGCTTGAACCCTCGTCAAGCAAGATGGTCTCTTTTCTTTTCCCGTTTTGAATTAATAATTACCTTCAAACCAGCTGCCAAGAACAAAAAAGCTGATGCCTTATCTAGAGCCTTTGCTACGTCCTCTGATATAGAAGAGGTTTCCAACCATACCATTCTAGACCCCAAATGTATCTCACTGGCTGCTTCATCCACCAAAACGCTACCATTTGGGAAGACCCTCGTGCCTCCTACTCTAAGGAGGAAAATCCTTTCGTGGTTCCATGCCTCTCGTTTTTCTGGACACGCCGGTGAACACAAGACTTTTGAGATCCTCTCTCGAAGTTACTGGTGGCCTTCAATGAGGAGAGACGTCAAAGAGTTCATTGCTTCCTGTGAATTATGTTCGCAATTCAAATCCTCCCGCAGAACCCCAGCAGGGTTGCTGCGACCACTACCCATTCCGTCCAAACCATGGACCCATATTAGTATGGATTTCGTTACTGACTTACCACCTAGTAAGAACCATAACACTATTTGGGTCGTAGTGGACAGATTTTCGAAGATGGCTCATTTCATCCCTCTGTCTGGTTTGCCTTCCTCGTCTATCCTGGCTGAACATTTCATTAAAGAGATCTTCCGTATCCATGGATGTCCATCTGAGATTGTGTCTGATAGAGGAGTACAATTCGTGTCCAGATTCTGGCGAGCCCTTTGTAAAACCTTGGGCATACGATTAGCACTCTCATCTTCTTACCATCCACAATCCAATGGACAAACCGAACGTGTCAATCAAGATCTTGAGACTTTTATAAGGATATTTTCATCAGCCAATCAAGACAACTGGGTAGAGTTACTCCCTTGGGCTGAGTTCGCCCATAACAACATGTACCATGAGTCATCATCCAAAACTCCATTCTTTGTGGTCTACGGTCACCATCCGTCTTTTCCGGAATTTCCTGCCCTCCCGCCCACCCAAGTTCCTGCGGTGGAGACTGTTTGTCAGACCTTTAAAAATATCTGGTCTCAGGTTAGAACCTGTTTGAAGAAGACATCTGTCAAATATAAATCTTTCGCTGATAAGAAGAGGCGGGCTATTCCACCACTAAAAATTGGAGATCGTGTCTGGTTATCCACAAAAAATATTCGTTTGAAGGTTCCATCCATGAAATTCGCCCCTCGTTTTATTGGTCCATATAGGATCATTCAAGTTATCAATCCAGTATGTGTGAAACTTCTTCTTCCTAAGAGTCTTCGGATTTCTAATGCCTTCCATGTATCTTTGCTCAAACCTCTTATTATCAACCGTTTTTCAACTCCTCCCTCAGCTCCGCAGCCAGTTCAAGTCCATCAGGAGGAGGATTTTGAGATTACCGAGGTACTAGATGCAAAAATTTCGCGAGGAGTCCTCCACTTCCTCGTTCATTGGAAGGGCTTTGGTCCTGAGGAGCGCTCTTGGATCAAAGCTGAAGATCTTAATGCTCCTGCCCTTTTGAAGAAGTTTTACTCCAAAAATCCGGACAAGCCCGGTTCCAGGCGTTCTGTGCCCACCTTTAAAAGGGGGGGTACTGTCACTCACCGGACCGTGAGTGCCTCTTCCCGGACATTTAGGAACCGTGGCCGTCCACCATCCTGAGGGTCTGCGCATGCGCAGCCCTTTTCTATACTTCAGTGTATACCCCTTTAACTTAATTGGCAGATCAGGCAACCTCCCTATATTAAGCACCTGTGGTCACTACCACGTTGCCTGATCTTAGAGTCTCATTCCTCATGAGTCTCTGAAGGTGTTCCTGTATTACTTGTGTATTCAGTGCTGCTGATTCCTGTGGTTTCCAAACCACTTCTACTACTGTGGTTCCATACCACTTCTACCATCAACTTTATCATCATGACTGTTTGCTGATTCCTATCCGCTGCCTCCGTGCACTACAGTCTTCTACACCACTTCAACGTTATTTTATATCAATGTGACTGTTTGCTCATTGCTATCCGCTGCCTCCGTGCACTCCAGCTTTTACCTCACTCACCTGCTTCTCATCAAGTCTGTTTGCTGATTTCTATCCGCTGCCTCTGTGCACTACAGTCTCCTGCTTGCAACTCGCCTGTGTTCAACATCGTGACTGCCAGCTGATTACTATCCGCTGCCTCCGTGCACTACACTCTCATCTCATCTTTGCTGTGACTTCCTCGAGACTGCCGCTTTTCATTACCATCTGCTACACTTCGTGATCTACAGCTCCTGCCCTGCGCTGCACTCCTGTTTCCCATCGCTGTTGGTTCCTGTGGTTGCTACTGGTTACCTCCGTGTGCCGCTGAGTCCTGCCGCTGTGGTCAGCGCTATCGTCCATCTCCTGCTGATCCACTCTCCACGCCTTCACGTGTTCCACTGGCCTCTACCCTCCTGTCAGCATTGGATTTGTATCTCTTCTACTACCCTCTGCTGGATCATCTCCATTCTCCTGGGTTTCCTATGAGTCCAGTTCCACGTGTTGCTGACTCCTGTGGATTCGTGTCCCTGTCGGTCTACTCACCTGTGCGCTGCACCTGCTAGACCGCTGCTTCTCCTATCCAGGGACTTCCTATCCAGTCGGCCTCCAGCCGCTCAGGTACCGCTGCAATCCCATCTGACTGCTACTGCTGAACCACGGTATGCATACTTCTCATTGACTGTGCTGTGTATTGCATATCTTGCTGGACTGTGTTTGGTTCTCTCTGGAGTCTGCTATCCGCTGAGTCTATTGCCATCATTGACTGTGTTATCATTGTGCTGGACTACTTCAAGAGACTTTCTAGATTGCAGACCTGATCAGTCATTTACATATATATATATACCTATATTGTGCATATTACTGTGGATCGTGTATAAAGTGCCTGTGTATATCCTGTGTTGCAGTCTTCCCCCGTGCACCTCCTCACATATATATGCAGTGGTACAACTTGCTGATGTCAGACCACTGATCCCTGTTTCCGGTATCACCTGTTCCATTATCCTCTCACATAGCAGTGGTACAACTTGCTACCGCAGACCACTGACTACCTGGATACCTCCACTTGGATTCCATTCCTTCACTCAGACAGCGGTACAACTTGCTACCCGCAGACCGCTGACTCTCATCACCTCCTTGTTTCTGTTGGACATTCCTCCTCACTATAGCAGTGGTACAACTTGCTATCGCAGACCACTGACTACCTTCACGTGTCCTTGTCCATACAGTTCCTTGTGTATCATTACCTCATTATTACCAGTGTTGCTAGTCATAGACTTTCCTGAGCATCTCATCGGCCATCATTTCATGTTCCGTGATCACCCAGCTACCAGAGTACCCTATTACCATCTACATTGCTCTGGTAAGCCTACCATCTGGTGATCCCTGGGTAAAGACTCCTAGTGCCCGTGACAACGTCACCTGAATAACCTTCATAGTTCAGTGGTTAGTTCAGGAACTGGGGCTAGGACCCTCATCGGTACAGGGACACCTAAATCCCGTGGTCCAGTTGGATACACACCAGCAACACCCTCCTCGTCAACTTCCTCCACAATCTCCATCAGATTCAGTCCTGCAGCCCAAGTCAGCAGCCAGACTGAGTCCTCCTCAATACGGGATTCATCCGAGGAATCCTGCAGCGGTACGCCTACTACTGCCACTGCTGCTGTTAGTCGGTCATCTTCCCAGAGGGGAAGTCGTAAAAGACCGCTAAGTCTTTCACAAAACAATTGCCCGTCCAACAGTCGTTTGCCATGACCACAAAATACGATAGTAGTCACCCTATTGCAAAGAGTATAACTGCGACTGTAACTGCAATGTTGGTGTTAGACGTGCGCCCGGTGTCCGCTATCAGTGGAGTGGGATTTAGAGGGTTGATGGAGGTATTGTGTCCCCGGTACCAAATCCCGTTGAGATTCCACTTCACTAGGCAGGCGATACCAAAAATGTACAGAGAAGTACGATCAAGTGTCCTCAGTGCTCTAAAAAATGCGGTTGTACCCACTGTCCACTTAACCACGGACATGTGGACAAGTGGTTCTGGGCAAACGGAGGACTATATGACTGTGACAGCCCACTGGGTAGATGCATCCCCTTCCGCAGCAACAGCAACAGCTGCATCAGTAGCAGCATCTACAAAATGGTGGCTCGTGCAAAGGCAGGCAACATTGTGTATTACAGGCTTTAATAAGAGGCACAACGCTGACAACATATTAGAGAAACTGAGGGAAATTATCTCCCAGTGGCTTACCCCACTTAGACTCTCATGGGGATTTGTGGTGTCAGACAATGCCAGTAACATTGTGCGGGCATTAAATATGGGCAATTTCCAGCACGTCCCATGTTTTGCCCACACCATTAATTTGGTGGTGCAGCATTACCTCAAGAGTGACAGGGGTGTGCAGGAGATGCTTGCGGTGGCGTGCAAAATTGCTGGACACTTTCGGCATTCAGCCAGTGCCTACCGCAGACTAGAGGCACATCAAAAAAGCATGAACCTGCCCTGCCATCACCTCAAACAAGAGGTTGTGACGCGCTGGAACTCCACCCTCTATATGCTGCAGAGGATGGAGGAGCAGCAAAAGGCCATTCAGGCCTACACAGCCACCTACGACATAGGCAAAGGAGTGGGGATGCGCCTCAGTCAAGCGCAGTGGAGACTGATTTCCGTGTTGTGCATGGTTCTGCAGCCATTTGAACTTGCCACACGAGAAGTCAGTTCCGACACTGCCAGCTTGAGTCAGGTGATTCCCCTGATCAGGCTGTTGCAGAAGCAGCTGGAGAAAGTGAGGGAGGAGCTGGTAAGCCATTGCGATTACACCAAGCATGTAGCTCTTGTGGATGTAGCCCTTTGTACGCTTTGCCAGGATCCGAGGGTGGTCACTCTTTTAAAGTCAGAGGAATACATTCTGGCCACCGTGCTCGATCCTCGGTTTAAAGCGTATGTTGTGTCTCTGTTTCCGGCGGACACAAGTCTACAGCGGTGCAAAGACCTGCTGGTCAGGAGATTGTCCTCTGAAGAGGACCGTGACATGACAACAGCTCCCCCCTTATTTTCTTCCACATCTATGGCTGCGAGGAAAAAGCTCAGTTTTCCTAAAAGAGGCGCTGGCGGGGATGCTGATAACATCTGGTCCGGACTGAAGGACCTGCCAACCATTGCAGACATGTCTACTGTCGCTGCATTGGATGCTGTCACAATTGAAAAAATTGTGGATGATTACTTTGCTGACACCATCCAAGTAGACATGTCAGACAGTCCATATTGTTACTGGCAGGAAAAAAAAAGCAGTTTGGAAGCCCCTGTACAAACTGGCTCTATTTTACCTGAGTTGTCCCCCCTCCAGTGTGTACTCGGAAAGAGTTTTTAGTGCAGCGGGGAACCTGGTCAGTGAGCGGCGAAGGAGGTTGCTTCCTCATAACGTTGAAAAAATGATGTTTATAAAAATGAATAATCAATTCCTCAATGAAGTACAGCACTGCCCTCCAGATAGTACAGAGGGACCTGTGGTTGTGGAGTCCAGCGGGGACGAATTGATAATGTGTGATGAGAAGGAAGTACACACTGTAGGGGGAGAGGAATCAGAGGTTGAGGATGAGGACGACATCTTGCCTCAGTAGAGCCTGTTTAGTCTGTACAGGGAGAGATGAATAGCTTTTTTGGTGTGGGGGCCCAAACAAACCAATCATTTCAGCCAAAGTTGTTTGGTAGGCCCTGTCGCTGAAATGATTGGTTTGTTAAAGTGTGCATGTCCTATTTCAACAACATAAGGGTGGGTGTGAGGGCCCAAGGACAATTCCATCTTGGAACTTTTTTTTTTTGCATTATATGACCAATCAACAGTCGTTTGCCATGTTCAAAAAGTAAAACCAAATTTAAACAAATTCTAGAAATTAATCCAAAAGTAAAATGCTCTGTCATAATTTAAAACAAGAAGTATTGACGTGCTCTAAAACTACTGTATTGTTGTTTATATTTTATAAACACTACGCTTGAAAGCTGGAGTCTTTCAATGAAAAAGTAACTCTCCATTGCACGAATATTTGCAACAGGGACAATTTTAGGGTTAAGAAAGTCAACTAATAACACTTCTACGCTGTCTGTCTTTATAAACACTACACTTGGAAGTTGGAGGAGATATTGTGGCCCCGGCACCAAATTTACTACCGGGGCCACTCCACTGTGCAGTCCATATTTAGGTGTATCAGATATTAAACAACGGTGACAGTTGATGCCCAATTTTTTAATTATATTGTTGGCGCTGTAAAAAATTGTGTTCCAGCCACACCACACTACGCAGTCCATACCCTTTTTTGGTGGAATTCTGACCCGTGGAGGGTTTTTTAATTATATTGCGGCCTCGGTACCAAATTGTGTACCGGGGCCCCCACACTACGCAGTCAAGATAGATAGATGCGTATCATAGATAAAGTACATTCAGTGGTGTGGGGCAAATTGAAAAATATTCAAAATGCACTGACATTATCAAAAACAAGAGGTTTTCACACGCGGAAACTCCAACATGTATATGATGGAGAGGATGGAGGAGCAGCCGTATGTGCAGTGTAATGCAGACCTGTTGAAGGTTTTTTTATATATTTTATTGTGGTGCCCAGTGCCCACTACTCTACGCAGTCCAGATACTACTTTTGGGTGTAATTCAGACCTGTTGAAGGTTTTCTATATATTTTTTATTGTGGTGCCCAGTGCCCACTACTCTACGCAGTCCAGATACTATTTTTGGGTGTAATTCTGACCTGTTGAAGGTTTTCTATATATTATATTGTGGTGGCCAGTGGCCAGTCCTCTATGCAGTCCAGATACTATTTTGGGGTGTAATGCAGACCTGTTGAAGGTTTTCTATATATTTTTTATTGTGGTGCCCAGTGCCCACTACTCTACGCAGTCCAGATACTATTTTTGGGTCTAATTCTGACCTGTTGAAAGTTTTCTATATATTATATTGTGGTGGCCAGTGGCCAGTCCTCTGCGCAGTCCAGATACTATTTTTTGGTGTAATTCAGACCTGTTGAAGGTTTTCTATATATATTTTTTTGTGGTGCCCAGTGCCCAGTACTCTACGCAGTCCAGATACTATTTTTGGGTGTAATTCTGACCTGTTGAAGGTTTTCTATATATTATATTGTGGTGGCCAGTGGCCAGTCCTCTATGCAGTCCAGATACTATTTTTGGGTGTAATGCAGACCTGTTGAAGGTTTTCTATATATTATATTGTGGTGGCCAGTGGCCAGTCCTCTACGCAGTCCAGATACTATTTTTGGGTGTAATTCTGACCTGTTGACGGTTTTCTATATATTATATTGTGGTGGCCAGTGGCCAGTCCTCTATGCAGTCCAGATACTATTTTTGGGTGTAATGCAGACCTGTTGAAGGTTTTCTATATATTATATTGTGGTGGCCAGTGGCCAGTCCTCTACGCAGTCCAGATACTATTTTTGGGTGTAATTCAGACCTGTTGAAGGTTTTCTATATATTTTTTATTGTGGTGCCCAGTGCCCACTACTCTACGCAGTCCAGATACTATTTTTGGGTGTAATTCTGACCTGTTGAAGGTTTTCTATATATTATATTGTGGTGGCCAGTGGCCAGTCCTCTATGCAGTCCAGATACTATTTTTGGGTGTAATTCTGACCTGTTGAAGGTTTTCTATATATTATATTGTGGTGGCCAGTGGCCAGTCCTCTATGCAGTCCAGATACTATTTTTGGGTGTAATGCAGACCTGTTGAAGGTTTTCTATATATTATATTGTGGTGGCCAGTGGCCAGTCCTCTACGCAGTCCAGATACTATTTTTGGGTGTAATTCAGACCTGTTGAAGGTTTTCTATATATTTTTTATTGTGGTGCCCAGTGCCCACTACTCTACGCAGTCCAGATACTATTTTTGGGTGTAATTCTGACCTGTTGAAGGTTTTCTATATATTATATTGTGGTGGCCAGTGGCCAGTCCTCTATGCAGTCCAGATACTATTTTTGGGTGTAATGCAGACCTGTTGAAGGTTTTCTATATATTTTTTATTGTGGTGCCCAGTGCCCACTACTCTACGCAGTCCAGATACTATTTTTGGGTGTAATTCTGACCTGTTGAAGGTTTTCTATATATTATATTGTGGTGGCCAGTGGCCAGTCCTCTATGCAGTCCAGATACTATTTTTGGGTGTAATGCAGACCTGTTGAAGGTTTTCTATATATTATATTGTGGTGGCCAGTGGCCAGTCCTCTACGCAGTCCAGATACTATTTTTGGGTGTAATTCAGACCTGTTGAAGGTTTTCTATATATTTTTTATTGTGGTGCCCAGTGCCCACTACTCTACGCAGTCCAGCTACTATTTTTGGGTGTAATTCTGACCTGTTGAAGGTTTTCTATATATTATATTGTGGTGGCCAGTGGCCAGTCCTCTATGCAGTCCAGATACTATTTTTGGGTGTAATTCTGACCTGTTGAAGGTTTTCTATATATTATATTGTGGTGGCCAGTGGCCAGTCCTCTACGCAGTCCAGATACTATTTTTGGGTGTAATTCAGACCTGTTGAAGGTTTTCTATATATTATATTGTGGTGGCCAGTGGCCAGTCCTCTACGCAGTCCAGATACTATTTTTGGGTGTAATTCAGACCAGTTGATGGGTTTTTAATTGTAATGTTGGGAACACTCCTCTACGCAGTCCAGAAAGATACCTCGTTGCAACGTTTTGTACTAATAAAAAAAAAATTATTGTGAGGTGTTAGGTGTTCAGAATAGCCTTTAAATTAGTGGAAATTATTGTTATTGAATGTTATTGAGGGTAATAATAGCGTAGAAGTGAAAATAAGCCCAAAAACTTGATTTTTACACTTTTTAGTTTTTTTTCAAAAAAAATCCGAATCCAAAACCTTAAATCCAAACCAAAACGTTTCGGCAGGTGTTTTGCAAAACAAATCCGAACCCAAAACATCGAGAAAATCCGGATCCAAAACACAAAACACAAGACCTCAAAAGTCGCCGGTGCACATCCCTAGTTATTTTTCTACAGTAAATTGAAACGTGGTTAAGGATTTTCAAAAGAACACTCCCTAAGAGCACGTTCCCAGCAACTAATAGGGTGATTGCGATCATGTGATTGCCTAATGCATAAAACATTGATCCTGCTGCTGGGACAGAAGGGATCATCATCTATGATGTTGACGGTGAGTACCTGCTCAGCCAATCACAAGTGGCCAGCATGTAAATATAGCTTCTGATTGGCTGAGCTTTTCCATTTTCACTTGTGTGAGCAATGGGCTTTCAGTGCCCACTGAAATGCATTCAATATTCAGATGAATGGGGAAAATGTCAATATTGCTCAACACAGTAAAATTGGCTGAATTGAAAATAAATCAAAGTTAATAGCATACAGAGTTTGGGAGATGAATTTAGGATTTATTTATCATGTTTTAAACTTCTGCACAAAATGGGCCGGAGATAGATCTCCCTCGTAATGTTTGGTTTTTATCCAAAATGTATCTACACCAACACATTAACTTCTCAAGCACTTTAGTAAATGATGTAGCCTGGCAACCCTAATAAAATGGTAGGAACACAATATCATGCTGTGATAACTTGCTTGATGTGTCCAGTTTTACTAATTTTCCAGAAACCACTAAACCCCTTCACTGAACAGTGAACAATTTGCTGCCTTCTGAAGCCTTCATGTTTCCCACGGGGAAATATTAGCACAAAACTGCTATAATTAAAATGTATTGTTGATGTAATACTTGTACATTGCTGATGTCTTAACATTGTATACCCTTTGGAAGAATGGAAGCTATCACCGGGAGGGGAGACTAATCCCTTGTGTAAAAGTATGAATCACTTTTGTTGGTCTGCATGCACAAAACTGTCAGTTCATCTTCTAACTGTGTATGCTTTATATTAGGGATGTGCACCGGCGACTTTTGAGGTCTCGTGTTTTGTGTTTTGGATCCGGATTTTCTCGATGTTTTGGGTTCGGATTTGTTTTGCAAAACACCTGCCGAAAGGTTTTGGTTCGGATTTAAGGTTTTGGATTCGGATTTTTGTTGAAAAAAAACTAAAAGGTGTAAAAATCAAGTTTTTGGGCTTATTTTCACTCCTACTCTATTATTAACCTCAATAACATTCAATAACAATAATTTCCACTAATTTAAAGGCTATTCTGAACACCTAACACCTCACAATATTTTTTTTTTTTAGTACAAAACGTTGCAACGAGGTATCTTTCTGGACTGCGTAGAGGAGTGTTCCCCACCATATAATTAAAAACCCATCAACTGGTCTGAATTACACCCAAAAATAGTATCTGGACTGCGTAGAGGACTGGCCACTGGCCACCACAATATAATATATAGAAAACCTTCAACAGGTCTGAATTACACCCAAAAATAGCATCTGGACTGCGTAGAGGACTGGCCACTGGGCACCACAATAAAAAATATATAGAAAACCTTCAACAGGTCTGCATTACACCCAAAAATAGTATCTGGACTGCGCAGAGGACTGGCCACTGGCCACCACAATATAATATATAGAAAACCTTCAACAGGTCTGAATTACACCCAAAAATAGCATCTGGACTGCGTAGAGTAGTGGGCACTGGGCACCACAATAAAAAATATATAGAAAACCTTCAACAGGTCTGCATTACACCCAAAAATAGTATCTGGACTGCGTAGAGGACTGGCCACTGGCCACCACAATATAATATATAGAAAACCTTCAACAGGTCTGAATTACACCCAAAAATAGTATCTGGACTGCGTAGAGTACTGGGCACTGGGCACCACAATAAAAAATATATAGAAAACCTTCAACAGGTCTGAATTACACCCAAAAATAGTATCTGGACTGTGTAGAGTAGTGGGCACTGGGCACCACAATGAAATATATAAAAAGCTTCAACAGGTCTGAATTACACCCAAAAATAGTATCTGGACCGCGTAGAGTAGTGGGCACTGGCCACCACAATATAATATATAAAAAACCTTCAACAGGTCTGCATTACACTGCACATACGGCTGCTCCTCCATCCTCTCCATCATATACATGTTGGAGTTTCAGCGTGTGAAAACCTCTTGTTTTTGATAATGTCAGTGCATTTTGAATATTTTTCAATTTGCCCCACAACACTGAATGTACTTTATCTATGATACGCATCTATCTTCTAAGGTTCCTGTCCTGGTTCACCTCTTACCTTACTCACCGTTCCTTCTCTGTCACCACCTCTGGGTCTCTCTCCCCCCCATCCACCCTTCCAGTCGGGGTCCCTCAGGGCTCTGTTCTGGGACCCTTACTCTTCTCTCTATACACCTCCTCCCTGGGTGAACTCATCAGCTCCTTCGGCTTCAGCTACCACCTTTACGCTGACGACACTCAACTATACCTCTCCTCTCCTGATCTCTCTCCCTCCCTCCTCTCTAGGGTCTCCGCCTGCCTCTCTGCCATCTCCTCCTGGATGTCCTCTCGATTCCTCAAACTTAACCTTGCCAAAACTGAGCTCATAGTTTTTCCTCCCTCTCATACCCCATCCCCTTCTGACCTCTCCATCACTGTCGACAACACCTCTATCTCCCCTGTCCCCCAACTTCGCTGCCTTGGTGTCATCCTCGACTCCTCTCTCTCCTTTGGCCCCCACATCCTCTCTCTTGCTAAATCCTGCCGCTTCCAGCTGCGCAACATCGCTCGCATCCGGCCCTTCCTCTCCCAAGATGCCACCAAATGCCTTATCCACTCTCTGATCATCTCCCGCTTGGACTACTGCAACCTCCTCCTCACTGGCCTCCCCCACTCTCATCTCGATCCCCTTCGATCCGTCCTTAACGCTGCAGCTAGGCTTATTTTCCTCTCTCGCCGCTCCTCTTTTGTCTCCCCCCTCTACCTAGCCCTTCACTGGCTCCCATTCCCCTTCAGAATCCTCTTTAAGCTCCTCACACTCACCTACAAGGCCCTCGCCAACTCCACTGCGCCCTACATCTCCACCCTCCTCTCTATTCATGCTCCATCCCGCCCTCTCCGTTCTGCCTCTGACCGTCGCCTCTCTTCCCCCCTTATAACCTCCTCCCACGCGCGTATCCAAGACTTCGCCCGCGCTGCCCCCCTCCACTGGAACAAGCTCCCTCCCTCCATCAGAACTTCCCCTAATCTGTCCAGCTTCAAACGGGCCCTAAAAACCCAGCTTTTTCTTAAAGCCTTTCTGTCTCCCACTTAACTTCCTACCTTATCTTCTGCCTCTGTCCCCCTACTCTCCCTCTCTCCCCTGCGTCTCTCTGTCTGTCCACCCCTCCCCTTAGATTGTACGCTCCTCTGAGCAGGGCCATCTCTCCTCCTGTTTCCACCACTTCTAACTCTGCTCTCCAGCTACTTAGCCCTCCTCCTCAAAGGTCCTCCACCCCACGTCCACTTTCGCTCCCTCCTCCCCCCTGGGGGTCTCCCTGTCTTCCGTGCCCCCCTTCTTGGGCCCCGTCGTTTTCGGATCCTCCCTCCCCCTTCCCCGCCCTCTCTAGCTGTGCATTGAGCGTACTGAGTTGCTGTGTTTACTGTACTGTGCTGTCTCCCATTGTATTGTGATTTTGTTTGTCTCTGTACGGCGCTGCGGATGCCTTGTAGCGCCTTATAAATAAATATTAATAATAATATTAATAATATCTTTCTTGACTGCGTAGTGTGGTGGCCCCGGTACACAATTTGGTACCGAGGCCACAATATAATTAAGAAACCCTCCACGGGTCAGAATTCCACCAAAAAAGGGTATGGACTGCGTAGTGTGGTGTGGCTGGAACACAATTTTTTACAGCGCCAACAATATAATTAAAAAATTGGGCATCAACTGTCACCGTTGTTTAATATCTGATACACCTAAATATGGACTGCACAGTGGAGTGGCCCCGGTAGAAAATTTGGTGCCGGGGCCACAATACCTCCTCCAACTTCCAAGTGTAGTGTTTATAAAGACAGACAGCGTAGAAGTGTTATTAGTTGACTTTCTTAACCCTAAAATTGTCCCTGTTGCAAATATTCATGCAATGGAGAGTTACTTTTTCATTGAAAGACTCCAGCTTTCAAGCGTAGTGTTTATAAAATATAAACAACAATACAGTAGTTTTAGAGCACGTCAATACTTCTTGTTTTAAATTATGACAGGGCATTTTACTTTTGGATTAATTTCTTGAATTTGTTTAAATTTGGTTTTACTTTTTGAACATGGCAAACGACTGTTGATGGGTCATATAATGCAAAAAAAAAAGTTCCAAGATGGAATTGTCCTTGGGCCCTCACACCCACCCTTATGTTGTTGAAATAGGACATGCACACTTTAACAAACCAATCATTTCAGCGACAGGGCCTACCAAACAACTTTGGCTGAAATGATTGGTTTGTTTGGGCCCCCACACCAAAAAAGCTATTCATCTCTCCCTGTACAGACTAAACAGGCTCTACTGAGGCAAGATGTCGTCCTCATCCTCAACCTCTGATTCCTCTCCCCCTACAGTGTGTACTTCCTTCTCATCACACATTATCAATTCGTCCCCGCTGGACTCCACAACCACAGGTCCCTCTGTACTATCTGGAGGGCAGTGCTGTACTTCATTGAGGAATTGATTATTCATTTTTATAAACATCATTTTTTCAACGTTATGAGGAAGCAACCTCCTTCGCCGCTCACTGACCAGGTTCCCCGCTGCACTAAAAACTCTTTCCGAGTACACACTGGAGGGGGGACAACTCAGGTAAAATAGAGCCAGTTTGTACAGGGGCTTCCAAACTGCCTTTTTTTTCCTGCCAGTAACAATATGGACTGTCTGACAGGTCTACTTGGATGGTGTCAGCAAAGTAATCATCCACAATTTTTTCTATTGTGACAGCATCCAATGCAGCGAGAGTAGACATGTCTGCAATGGTTGGCAGGTCCTTCAGTCCGGAACAGATGTTATCAGCATCCCCGCCAGCGCCTCTTTTAGGAAAACTGAGCTTTTTCCTCGCAGCCATAGATGTGGAAGAAAATAAGGGGGGAGCTGTTGGCATGTCACGGTCCTCTTCAGAGGACAATCTCCTGACCAGCAGGTCTTTCCACCGCTGTAGACTTGTGTCCGCCGGAAACAGAGACACAACATACGCTTTAAACCGAGGATCGAGCACGGTGGCCAGAATGTATTCCTCTGACTTTAAAAGAGTGACCACCCTCGGATCCTGGCAAAGCGTACAAAGGGCTACATCCACAAGAGCTACATGCTTGGTGTAATCGCAATGGCTTACCAGCTCCTCCCTCACTTTCTCCAGCTGCTTCTGCAACAGCCTGATCAGGGGAATCACCTGACTCAAGCTGGCAGTGTCGGAACTGACTTCTCGTGTGGCAAGTTCAAATGGCTGCAGAACCTTGCACAACACGGAAATCAGTCTCCACTGGGCTTGACTGAGGCGCATCCCCACTCCTTTGCCTATGTCGTAGGTGGCTGTGTAGTCCTGAATGGCCCTTTGCTGCTCCTCTATCCTCTGCAGCATATAGAGGGTGGAGTTCCAGCGCATCACAACCTCTTGTTTGAGGTGATGGCAGGGCAGGTTCATGCTTTTTTGATGTGCCTCTAGTCTGCGGTAGGCACTGCCTGAATGCCGAAAGTGTCCAGCAATTTTGCGCGCCACCGCAAGCATCTCCTGCACACCCCTGTCACTCTTGAGGTAATGCTGCACCACCAAATTAATGGTGTGGGCAAAACATGGGACGTGCTGGAAATTGCCCATATTTAATGCCCGCACAATGTTACTGGCATTGTCTGACACCACAAATCCCCATGAGAGTCTAAGTGGGGTAAGCCACTGGGAGATAATTTCCCTCAGTTTCTCTAATATGTTGTCAGCGTTGTGCCTCTTATTAAAGCCTGTAATACACAATGTTGCCTGCCTTTGCACGAGCCGCCATTTTGTAGATGCTGCTACTGATGCAGCTGTTGCTGCGGAAGGGGATGCATCTACCCAGTGGGCTGTCACAGTCATATAGTCCTTCGTTTGCCCAGAACCACTTGTCCACATGTCCGTGGTTAAGTGGACAGTGGGTACAACCGCATTTTTTAGAGCACTGAGGACACTTGATCGTACTTCTCTGTACATTTTTGGTATCGCCTGCCTAGTGAAGTGGAATCTCGAGGGGATTTGGTACCGGGGACACAATACCTCCATCAACCCTCTAAATCCCACTCCACTGATGGCGGACACCGGGCGCACGTCTAACACCAACATTGCAGTTACAGCCGCAGTTATACGCTTTGCAATAGGGTGACTACTATCGTATTTTGTGGTCATGGCAAACGACTGTTGGACGGTCAATTGTTTTGAAAAAGACTTAGCGGTCTTACGACTTCCCCTCTGGGAAGATGACCGACTAACAGCAGCAACAGCAGCAGTGGCAGTAGTAGGCGTACCGCTGCAGGATTCCTCGGATGAATCCCGTATTGAGGAGGACTCAGTCTGGCTGCTGACTGGGGCTGCAGGACTGAATCTGATGGAGATTGTGGAGGAAGTTGACGAGGAGGGTGTTGCTGGTGTGTATCCAACTGGACCACGGGATTTAGGTGTCCCTGTACCGATGAGGGTCCTAGCCCCAGTTCCTGAACTAACCACTAAACTATGAAGGTTATTCAGGTGACGTATAAGGGAGGATGTCCCTAGGTGGGCAAGATCCTTACCCCTGCTTATTTGAGCTTTACATAAGCTACATATGGCCATACATTGGTTGTCTGGATTTGGATAAAAATAACTCCAGACCGAAGAGGTGCATTTTTTGGTCTTCTGACCAGGCATGACGATGGGCTTTTTCATCCCATGGACATCAGCTGTTTCCCCCCCTGGTGCCTCATTTACAATAACCACATCACCATCCTCATCATCAAGTTCCTCCACAGCGCCAGCTACATCATCAATAGGCCACCTCTTCCCGTACAGTGATGGGAAGGTCAGGCTTGACAACCACCAACACCCTTGGACTCGCCTTGGGGATTTGTGATAATTTCTCTTTAGAAGGCAGAGTTGTTTGCTGTTTTGTTGCTGACAGCATAACTCTCTTCAATTTTTTGTAGGGGGGGGGAGGAGAAGGACGGCTAGGATCCGTGGGTGAAGCTGAACCACTAGTCATGAACATGGGCCAGGGCCTAAGCCGTTCCTTGCCACTCCGTGTCGTAAATGGCATATTGGCAACTTTACGTTTCTCCTCAGATGATTTTAAGTTTCTCTTTTTGATACTTTTTCTTAACTTGGGCTTTTTGGATTTTACATGCCCGGTACTACGAGATTGGGCATCGGGCTTGGAAGACGACGTTGATGGCATTTCATCGTCTATGTCATGACTAGTGGCAGCAGCTTCAGCATTAGGAGGAAGTGGGTCTTGATCTTTCCCTACTTTATCCTCCAAATTTTTGGTCTCCATTATATGTAGCACAAGATGCTGCAGAATGTGTGAACTTGGTAATATTGCAGTACCAATGGACTTATACTGCTGGATTGGTTTTGCAAATTTGCTTATAATTATTTTTTTTTAAAAAAATTTTATTTTTATTTCTTTTATTACTTTTTTTTTATTTCTTAAAAACGTGGGAATAATGGGGAAATAACTATGCCCTTAGAAGCACAGAGCACAGGACACAGCACCACTGGACTGAACAGGACACAGCACAGGACCCAGCAGCACTACTGAACTCAGCAGGACAGAGCACAGGACACAGCACCACTGGACTGAGCGCAGCACAGAACTGAACAGCACGAGATATAGCAGGACAGAGGACCACCTAACACACCCTCCCTCTACCCTGATCAATGCCCGAGTGAAGATGGCGGCGACTAGTGGGGAATTTATAGGATCCGAGTATCGCGAGATCCGACAACGGGATTATGAGTCAGAGCCTCAGTTTCAGATTTGAATTTGGCGCCAATACCCGGATCTGTCTCGGATCCGACTCGGATCGGCAACGTTCGAGTGGGCTCGGATTTCATAAATCCGAGTGCGCTCATCTCTACTTTATATGTTAACATTTATTAAAAGTGAGCGTTTAAAGGACCATTAACACTATAATGCAACTCGCCTTAAGATACAAGCAGCACTCACACATTTATAGGAAAATATTTTAAGGATTTTACAATAACTTTAGAAATTTGAGATAATGTTGTGACTTACCTACCCTCCCGGAATTTCTGGAAGACTCCCAAATTTTGAGTAGTCCTCCAGGCAGAGTAGATCACCCTCCCAACTTCTTGCGAAGTAGGTAGGCTGTGATGACGTAATTCGAACGGAATCATCATCAACATACCTGGCCCCCCATGCTGTGTGATGCTGTGAATCTCATTGTTGCACCAGGGTAGATGGCTTTGATGATGCAGCAAATTGTATCACACCCCTCGCATTTGTCCCTTGGACTTCTCTTCCATTAGTGATGCACTAAATGCATGTCCTCCATTTTTTTATAGAACTTACATAATGTTGCAAAAACAAAATCTCAATTTAGCATGTAGGTGCAAAAGCAGGTTTACTCCAGCACCTAATCTGCCTTCATAAAGGAAGACGCCTGGTCTGTCCAACTCTTTCCATCAAATGGTACATAAATTTGCATACCCAGAGATGCCTCTACAATGACAAATTAATCCATGCGCTTACCTGTAAAAGAAGGTGCATGTGCACAAGAGTTTGCACGTGACAAAAATCCTATTGGTTTGCACATTCTTTAATGAGCTTAGTGAGGGATATTTACTCACATCGCTCAAAGGTGAAAAACTGCACTAAAACCATAGCAGCCTATTAGGCATTTGCTTTAACTGTCCAACCAGCACTGCATAGATAAAAACTAATGCTGATTAGTTACTATGGTTTTAGTGCAGATTTGCACCTTTGATCAATCATAGCAAAGGTCCTTCAGTGCCTCCTTTGGACTGCGGTTTTAAAGCGACAATGGCTGGACCAACAGCCTGATTACATTATACATGCTGTTGGTCCAGCCATTGCCGCTTTAAAACCGCAGTTTGCATTGGGAACATTACAAATGACGTGATTTGGTAGCGTCCAGCTTTTGCAAGGTCGGTTTTTACAGTGGGAGGGAATTCAAGCTGCTGCAACCACCACTTGTCATTAACTTGGTAAGTCGCAATTTGTACATGACCGGTGTTGTTGTCATCGGTATATTTTTGTAGCTCTCTACTGTGTCAGGTTAGTCTGAGCTGGGAAAATATCTACCACCGATATAGATTTGTATTTGTTAAACTATAAACACCTTACAATGACACCTAAAAGTGTCAGTTTCTGGAATTCATAGTCTATGAATGGTGCTTGGACGGTTGAAGAAGCAATGGGAACATTTAAGGCAAAATTCTACCACTGGAACGTGCCAAATTTTATGGAATGAGGTGGATATTTTTCAGTAAAAAGACTCATTTCCAGTAGCTTGTGTTTACAGACTTATAAAGGCAGATTTCTGCATACAAATGATTTGAAATCCTGGGAGGTGTGTAATGCATCTGTAGTTACTAGTAACTATTTTACATGAAGCCAATGCTTTTACATTTAAGTCACTTTTCAAACAAAATCTCATTGTATTATGTTCATGTCCAGCAATCAAGCTGTGCGTGCCGTGTCTATAAACAGGTGGAAGAAGACGGATGCAGGAAATTTTAGTTACACAGAGAAGCAATTGCTCTATTTGAAATCCTTATAAATAAATAATGGAGTTTGCAACGTGTATTTACTGGATATTAGTTTCTGGGGAAAAAACATTAACTTTCTTCATCCAAGTCAATTTTCTCTTAATGTTTTTCATTCTTCTAAAGAAAAAAACAAAACACTATTAAAGTTTTACATTCTGATGTGTACGTGTGATACATGAATGACGCATGTGGTGCATATCACAGACACGCCCATATTAAAAATTCATGAATAAAATGACAATCGCATAGTTGAGCGGTTCTAAGAGACCAACTCTGAGGGATATGATGCTAGCATGCATTAATTTGAATGACCTGGAAAGCTGCCCACAAAGCAGTCTGCATTTGTGTAATATAGAGTGTGCATGAATAATAGGATCATATATCAATTAGCTCATGGAAATGCATCTCTTCTCCATCATTTACACTCTCAATGTACATTAAATGATTAGTAATACATCACTCACTTTATTGTCTCATTACAAATGTATGGATGTTCAGTAAATTCCCAGGGCAAGCACAAGACATTAACAGGGGGATTATTTATATATATATATATATATATATATATATATATATATATATATATATATATATATATATATATATACACACACAAACACACACACACACACACACACATATATTCTCAAACAATATAAGTACATCCTGCTCAAGATAGGATTGACCTGCAAAACAGAGCCTGTGCAAATGCTTGTGCAGTGTAAGAGAGCAGTAGAGGGTAATTACGGGCACCTGTAACTCCCCACTGTACTAGCCTATACTTCCATCAGCAGTGGCAGCATTCTGTCACTTGGGGCAGCACCTAATATAGTTATTAGAGTGTACTCTGACTATCAAGCACTGTTGGCTGTAAATGTTACACAATGAAGGCTGAAGTAGATAATTGCTCTCACTGTGCAGTCAGCTTTACATACGACTGGATAATAATCAGTTCTGGACAAGAACCTTATAATTTAGCTTAAAGCAACGCATGCTTTTACATGTTGGTAATCTATACTCTTGACTTTGAGATATTACTTACTTTTTAACCATCAGCTGTCACCAAGACTGGCCATAAACACAACATTTTTATGTTATAGCTAAAATTATTGGCTTTATACGTGATTAGATACATTTGCAACCAGTGCGGATCCAGGGGGGATCGCCCCCCCTAGCAGGGGCTTGCTGCCGGCGGCTGCACACTGTGCAGGTCCGTTCGGCAGTGATAATGTGCTGCCCGGCTGCTCTGATTGTGTTTTAAACACAATCAGAGCAGCGAGACATACTGTGCAGCCGCCGGCAGCCGTAGAAGTTAGAAAGGGGGCGGGGCCTAAATCCCCCCGCCCCCTCCTATATCGCCTAGGGTAGAAAAAATTTCTAGATCCGCCCCTGTTTGCAACAAAGATATCAAAGTTATACATTTTACGATTGCTTGTTTTTGAAGAAAGATCAGAATTCAGGGTACTTTGTTGCTCTGGATATATGCAGTTATCTGGCTTCACCAGTAGATGTCAACAGTAATTCATCTCATCTGTTGACTAACTGCTACACCCATTTCTCTTCTCCTTGACTTTATATGCTCAAATTTGCTAATCTTCCTTGCTGCATCATTGTCACACCTTCCAGTAAACTCTATGCCTTCCCTGTATCCAGAATCCTGTTTTGCAGCCTAATCTGTTCTAGTCTCTGAGGTCATTATAGTGTGTTTCTTGGATCCTGTCTGCCCTGTCCTAGTCCCATTTCCCCTTCATATTTCTCTTACCCTGATTGTCCAAGTTTGCCTTTCCCCCCTTGCATTTCTCTAGTTATTATTTGTTCTGTTTTATCTCTTGTGATTCCGGTTTCATATTTCTGTAGTTTATTTAGGTTGCTGTGATTATTCTACTTATGTTTTTTTTTTCAGTTCATTAAATAGCATTAATTTTGTCCCATGAATTTTCAAATTCTCATACTGTACGAGTCCCCACCACAGCTACTAGCAGACATTAGGATATATAAGATCCTACCACCTCTGTACTCTAAACTGTACATCATCAGTTGAATTATTTCTTGATAAGTTTTGTTATGTTGTCCACATACCATTAAAGTAGCAATTCTCTTTTTTTCTATTTTAGTAATGTCCTTTTGGATATTGGGCCTCCAGAACTGAAGGTAAGATATCCCCCACTGCGTAACGCTGCATTACCACCTAGGAAAATGTTTTCTTAAGGTGTCCTGGGGGCTGCTACACCCAGCATTGTTTTCTACGGCTCCGCCAGTTCTATGCTACACATTCATTTTGTTAACCAACTTTAAATGGCAGTGAAGGCGGTAGTGGGTTTTGGCTGGGCTTTTATTGTACCCATGCTGCAGTATCAGGCCAGCTGCCCAATAGCAGCTGCCAGAGAGTTAAGATTAAGAGTTTATGCGCAAATGTCCAACATTCTATTAGGGATGAGCGCACTCGGATTTATGAAATCCGAGCCCACCCGAACGTTGCGGATCCGAGTCGGATCCGAGACAGATCCGGGTATTGGCGCCAAATTCAAATCTGAAACTGAGGCTCTGACTCATAATCCCGTTGTCGGATCTCGCGATACTCGGATCCTATAAATTCCCCGCTAGTCGCCGCCATCTTCACTCGGGCATTGATCAGGGTAGAGGGAGGGTGTGTTAGGTGGTCCTCTGTCCTGGTAGATCTCGTGCTGTGCTGTTTAGTTCTGTGCTGTGCTGTTTAGTTCTTTGCTGTGCTGTTTAGTTCTGTGCTGTGCTGTGCTGTGTTCTGCAGTATCAGTCCAGTGGTGCTGTGTGCTGTGCTCTGTCCTTCTGAGGTCAGTGGTGCTGCTGGGTCCTGTGCTGTGTCCTGTTCAGTCCAGTGGTGCTGTGTCCTGTGCTCTGTGCTTCTAAGGGCATAGTTATTTCCCCAATATTCCCCTGTGTTTAAAAAAATAAAAAAAAGTTTTTTAAAAAAATACCAAAAACTACTTTAATTTTTTTTAATTACCACAAAATTTGCACAACCAATCCTGCAGTATAAGCCCATTGGTACTGCAATATTACCAAGTTCACACATTCAGCAGTAAAAGTCCAGTGGTACTGCAATATTACAAAGTTTACACATTCTGCAGTATCAGTCCAGTGGTGCTGTGTCCTGTGCTCTGTCCTGCTGAGTTCCGTAGTGCTGCTGGGTCCTGTGCCGTGTCCTGTTCAGTCCAGTGGTGCTGTGTCCTGTGCTCTGTGCTTCTAAGGGCATAGTTATTTCCCCATTATTCCCAAGTTTTTAAAAAATAAAAAAAAAGTAAAAAAAAATAAAAAATTAAAAAAAAAAAAAAAATATATAATAATTATAACCAAATTTGCAAAACCAATCCAGCAGTATAAGTCCATTGGTACTGCAATATTACAAAGTTCACACATTCTGCAGTATCAGTCCAGTGGTGCTGTGTCCTGTGCTCTGTCCTGCTGAGTTCCGTAGTGCTGCTGGGTCCTGTGCCGTGTCCTGTTCAGTCCAGTGGTGCTGTGTCCTGTGCTCTGTGCTTCTAAGGGCATAGTTATTTCCCCATTATTCCCAAGTTTTTTAAAAATAAAAAAAAAGTAAAAAAAAATTAAAAAATTAAAAAAAAAATTAAAATATAATAATTATAACCAAATTTGCAAAACCAATACAGCAGTATAAGTCCATTGGTACTGCAATATTACAAAGTTTACACATTCTGCAGTATCAGTCCAGTGGTGCTGTGTCCTGTGCTCTGTCCTGCTGAGTTCCGTAGTGCTGCTGGGTCCTGTGCCGTGTCCTGTTCAGTCCAGTGGTGCTGTGTCCTGTGCTCTGTGCTTCTAAGGGCATAGTTATTTCCCCATTATTCCCAAGTTTTTAAAAAATAAAAAAAAAGTAAAAAAAAATAAAAAATTAAAAAAAAAAAAAAAATATATAATAATTATAACCAAATTTGCAAAACCAATCCAGCAGTATAAGTCCATTGGTACTGCAATATTACAAAGTTCACACATTCTGCAGTATCAGTCCAGTGGTGCTGTGTCCTGTGCTCTGTCCTGCTGAGTTCCGTAGTGCTGCTGGGTCCTGTGCCGTGTCCTGTTCAGTCCAGTGGTGCTGTGTCCTGTGCTCTGTGCTTCTAAGGGCATAGTTATTTCCCCATTATTCCCAAGTTTTTTAAAAATAAAAAAAAAGTAAAAAAAATTAAAAAATGTAAAAAAAAAATAAAATATAATAATTATAACCAAATTTGCAAAACCAATACAGCAGTATAAGTCCATTGGTACTGCAATATTACCAAGTTCACACATTCTGCAGTATCTTGTGCTACATATAATGGAGACCAAAAATTTGGAGGATAAAGTAGGGAAAGATCAAGACCCACTTCCTCCTAATGCTGAAGCTGCTGCCACTAGTCATGACATAGACGATGAAATGCCATCAACGTCGTCTTCCAAGCCCGATGCCCAATCTCGTAGTACCGGGCATGTAAAATCCAAAAAGCCCAAGTTAAGAAAAAGTAGCAAAAAGAGAAACTTAAAATCATCTGAGGAGAAACGTAAAGTTGCTAATATGCCATTTACGACACGGAGTGGCAAGGAACGGCTTAGGCCCTGGCCCGTGTTCATGACTAGTGGTTCAGCTTCACCCACGGATCTTAGCCCTCCTCCTCCTCCCCCCCCCTACAAAAAATTGAAGAGAGTTATGCTGTCAGCAACAAAACAGCAAACAACTCTGCCTTCTAAAGAGAAATTATCACAAATCCACAAGGCGAGTCCAAGGATGTTGGTGGTTGTCAAGCCTGACCTTCCCATCACTGTACGGGAAGAGGTGGCTCGGGAGGAGGCTATTGATGATGTAGCTGGCGCTGTGGAGGAACTTGATGATGAGGATGGTGATGTGGTTATTGTAAATGAGGCACCAGGGGGGGAAACAGCTGATGTCCATGGGATGAAAAAGCCCATCGTCATGCCTGGTCAGAAGACCAAAAAATGCACCTCTTCGGTCTGGAGTTATTTTTATCCAAATCCAGACAACCAATGTATGGCCATATGTAGCTTATGTAAAGCTCAAATAAGCAGGGGTAAGGATCTTGCCCACCTAGGAACATCCTCCCTTATACGTCACCTGAATAACCTTCATAGTTCAGTGGTTAGTTCAGGAACTGGGGCTAGGACCCTCATCGGTACAGGGACACCTAAATCCCGTGGTCCAGTTGGATACACACCAGCAACACCCTCCTCGTCAACTTCCTCCACAATCTCCATCAGATTCAGTCCTGCAGCCCAAGTCAGCAGCCAGACTGAGTCCTCCTCAATACGGGATTCATCCGAGGAATCCTGCAGCGGTACGCCTACTACTGCCACTGCTGCTGTTGCTGCTGTTAGTCGGTCATCTTCCCAGAGGGGAAGTCGTAAGACCGCTAAGTCTTTCACAAAACAATTGACCGTCCAACAGTCGTTTGCCATGACCACAAAATACGATAGTAGTCACCCTATTGCAAAGCGTATAACTGCGGCTGTAACTGCAATGTTGGTGTTAGACGTGCGCCCGGTGTCCGCCATCAGTGGAGTGGGATTTAGAGGGTTGATGGAGGTATTGTGTCCCCGGTACCAAATCCCGTCGAGATTCCACTTCACTAGGCAGGCGATACCAAAAATGTACAGAGAAGTACGATCAAGTGTCCTCAGTGCTCTAAAA
Organism: Mixophyes fleayi; assembly: GCF_038048845.1. Classification (NCBI taxonomy): domain Eukaryota; kingdom Metazoa; phylum Chordata; class Amphibia; order Anura; family Limnodynastidae; genus Mixophyes; species Mixophyes fleayi. Next base: position 179,808,752 of record NC_134402.1, on the reverse strand, counting down.
AATGCGGTTGTACCCACTGTCCACTTAACCACGGACATGTGGACAAGTGGTTCTGGGCAAACGAAGGACTATATGACTGTGACAGCCCACTGGGTAGATGCATCCCCTTCCGCAGCAACAGCAACAGCTGCATCAGTAGCAGCAACTACAAAATGGCGGCTCGTGCAAAGGCAGGCAACATTGTGTATTACAGGCTTTAATAAGAGGCACAACGCTGACAACATATTAGAGAAAATGAGGGAAATTATCTCCCAGTGGCTTACCCCACTTAGACTCTCATGGGGATTTGTGGTGTCAGACAATGCCAGTAACATTGTGCGGGCATTAAATATGGGCAATTTCCAGCACGTCCCATGTTTTGCCCACACCATTAATTTGGTGGTGCAGCATTACCTCAAGAGTGACAGGGGTGTGCAGGAGATGCTTGCGGTGGCGCGCAAAATTGCTGGACACTTTCGGCATTCAGCCAGTGCCTACCGCAGACTAGAGGCACATCAAAAAAGCATGAACCTGCCCTGCCATCACCTCAAACAAGAGGTTGTGACGCGCTGGAACTCCACCCTCTATATGCTGCAGAGGATGGAGGAGCAGCAAAAGGCCATTCAGGCCTACACAGCCACCTACGACATAGGCAAAGGAGTGGGGATGCGCCTCAGTCAAGCGCAGTGGAGACTGATTTCCGTGTTGTGCAAGGTTCTGCAGCCATTTGAACTTGCCACACGAGAAGTCAGTTCCGACACTGCCAGCTTGAGTCAGGTCATTCCCCTGATCAGGCTGTTGCAGAAGCAGCTGGAGAAAGTGAGGGAGGAGCTGGAAAGCCATTGCGATTACACCAAGCATGTAGCTCTTGTGGATGTAGCCCTTCGTACGCTTTGCCAGGATCCGAGGGTGGTCACTCTTTTAAAGTCAGAGGAATACATTCTGGCCACCGTGCTCGATCCTCGGTTTAAAGCGTATGTTGTGTCTCTGTTTCCGGCGGACACAAGTCTACAGCGGTGCAAAGACCTGCTGTTCAGGAGATTGTCCTCTGAAGAGGACCGTGACATGCCAACAGCTCCACCCTCATTTTCTTCCACATCTATGGCTGCGAGGAAAAAGCTCAGTTTTCCCAAAAGAGGCACTGGCGGGGTTGCTGATAACATCTGGTCCGGACTGAAGGACCTGCCAACCATTGCAGACATGTCTACTCTCGCTGCATTGGATGCTGTCACAATAGAAAAAATTGTGGATGATTACTTTGCTGACACCATCCAAGTAGACATGTCAGACAGTCCATATTGTTACTGGCAGGAAAAAAAAGGCAGTTTGGAAGCCCCTGTACAAACTGGCTCTATTTTACCTGAGTTGTCCCCCCTCCAGTGTGTACTCGGAAAAAGTTTTTAGTGCAGCGGGGAACCTGGTCAGTGAGCGGCGAAGGAGGTTGCTTCCTCACAATGTTGAAAAAATGATGTTTATAAAAATGAATAATCAATTCCTCAATGAAGTACAGCACTGCCCTCCAGATACTACAGAGGGACCTGTGGTTGTGGAGTCCAGCGGGGACGAATTGATAATGTGTGATGAGGAGGAAGTACACACTGTAGGGGGAGAGGAATCAGAGGTTGAGGATGAGGACGACATCTTGCCTCAGTAGAGCCTGTTTAGTCTGTACAGGGAGAGATGAATAGCTTTTTTGGTGTGGGGGCCCAAACAAACCAATCATTTCAGCCAAAGTTGTTTGGTAGGCCCTGTCGCTGAAATGATTGGTTTGTTAAAGTGTGCATGTCCTATTTCAACAACATAAGGGTGGGTGTGAGGGCCCAAGGACAATTCCATCTTGGAACTTTTTTTTTTGCATTATATGACCAATCAACAGTCGTTTGCCATGTTCAAAAAGTAAAACCAAATTTAAAAAAATTCAAGAAATTAAACCAAAAGTAAAATGCCGTGTCATAATTTAAAACAAGAGGTATTGACGTGCTCTAAAACTACTGTATTGTTGTTTATATTTTATAAACACTACACTTGAAAGCTTGAGTCTTTCAATAGAAAAGTAACTGTCCATTGCACGAATATTTGCAACAGGGACAATTTTAGGGTTAAGAAAGTCAACTAATAACACTTCGACGCTGTCTGTCTTTATAAACACTACACTTGGAAGTTGGAGGAGGTATTGTGGCCCCGGCACCAAATTTACTACCAGGGCCACTCCACTGTGCAGTCCATATTTAGGTGTATCAGATATTAAACAACGGTGACAGTTGATGCCCAATTTTTTAATTATATTGTGGCCTCGGTACCAAATTGTGTACCGGGGCCACCACACTACGCAGTCCAGATACTTGTTTGGTGGAATTCAGACCAGTTGAGGGTTTTATTATTATATTGTGGGGACCACTCTATCTATACCACACTACAACTCTATACCACTCTATTTAATACTTTAATTCTATTTCATACTTTAATTCTATTTCATACTTTAATTCTATTTCATACTTTAATTCTATTTTATACTTTAATTCTATTTCATACTTTAATTCTATTTAATACTTTAATTCTATTACTAATTACCATAAAGAGGAACTGCCGCTTCTATTTAATACTTTAATTCTATTAGTAGTTACCATAAAGAGGAACAAAATAAACCAATTTTACCAAAAGTATAATATGACTTAGACTTACAAACACTACACTTGAAAGATGGTGCCTTTAAATGAAAAAGTCAGTCTTCATTGCACGACTATGTGCAACAGGGACAGTTTTTTGGTTTACAAAGTCAACCAATAACACTTCGACCCTGTCTGTCTTTAACATACTTGATGGGATCTCAATGACGAATTGTCTGTACCATGTTTGGAGGAGGTATTGTGGCCCCGGTATCAAATTGGGTACCGGGGCCACCCCACTACGCAGTCCAGATACTTGTTTGGTGGAATTCTGACACGTGGAGGGTGTATTTATTTTATTGTGGCCCCGGTATCAAATTGGGTACCGGGGCCACCCCACTACGCAGTCAAGATAGATAGATGCGTATCATAGATAAAGTACATTCAGTGGTGTGGGGCAAATTGAAAAATATTCAAAATGCACTGACATTATCAAAAACAAGAGGTTCTCACACGCTAAAACTCCAACATGTATATGATGGAGAGGATGGAGGAGCAGCCGTATGTGTAGTGTAATGCAGACCTGTTGAAGGTTTTTTATATATTTTATTGTGGTGCGCAGTGCAAACTCCTCTAGGCAGTCCAGGTACATTTATTGGTGCGATTCATAAAAGTTCAGGGTTTTTAATATATTGTGGTGACCCACTCCTCTATGCAGTCCAGGTACATTTATTGGTGCGAATCAAACAAGTTGATGGTTTTCTTATTATATATATTGTGGTGACCCACTCCTCTACGCAGTCCAGGTACATTTATTGGTGCGATTCATAAAAGTTCAGGGTTTTTAACATATTGTGGTGACCCACTCCTCTACGCAGTCCAGGTACATTTATTGGTGCGAATCAAACAAGTTGATGGTTTTCTTATTATATATATTGTGGTGACCCACTCCTCTACGCAGTCCAGGTACATTTATTGGTGCGATTCATAAAAGTTCAGGGTTTTTAATATATTGTGGTGACCCACTCCTCTACGCAGTCCAGGTACATTTATTGGTGCGATTCATAAAAGTTCAGGGTTTTTAATATATTGTGGTGACCCACTCCTCTACGCAGTCCAGGTACATTTATTGGTGCGATTCATAAAAGTTCAGGGTTTTTAATATATTGTGGTGACCCACTCCTCTACGCAGTCCAGGTACATTTATTGGTGCGAATCATAAAAGTTCAGGGTTTTCTTATTATATATATTGTGGTGACCCACTCCTCTACGCAGTCCAGGTACATTTATTGGTGCGAATCAAACAAGTTGATGGTTTTCTTATTATATATATTGTGGTGACCCACTCCTCTACGCAGTCCAGGTACATTTATTGGTGCGATTCATAAAAGTTCAGGGTTTTTAATATATATTGTGGTGACCCACTCCTCTAGGCAGTCCAGGTACATTTATTGGTGCGAATCATAAAAGTTCAGGGTTTTTAATATATATTGTGGTGACCCACTCCTCTACGCAGTCCAGGTACATTTATTGGTGCGATTCATAAAAGTTCAGGGTTTTTAATATATATTGTGGTGACCCACTCCTCTACGCAGTCCAGGTACATTTATTGGTGCGAATCATAAAAGTTCAGGGTTTTTAATATATATTGTGGTGACCCACTCCTCTACGCAGTCCAGAAAGATACCTTGTTGCAACGTTTTGGACTAATAACTATATTGTGAGGTGTTCAGAATACACTGTAAATTAGTGGAAATGCTTGTTATTGAATGTTATTGAGGTTAATAATAGCCTAGGAGTGAAAATAAGCCCAAAAACTTGATTTTTAAACTTTTTATGTTTTTTTCAAAAAAAATCCGAATCCAAAACCTTAAATCCGAACCGAGACCTTTCGTCAAGTGTTTTGCGAGACAAATCCGAACCCCAAAAATAACGAAAATCCGGATCCAAAACACAAAACACGAGACCTCAAAAGTCGCCGGTGCACATCCCTACATTCTATATGCCAGATCTCTTTCTTACACTTTTGTGGCTCCCATCTTTCCTCTTTCTCTACGGAGCATAAAACCCCTGCATTTCTGTGTGTGCTGTAATTTGTAATCTAAATTAGTACATACTAGTCAAGGTTACATTTGGAATCCAAACAGCATTGGAAGTGCTATTGTATGCACTAATTCCTCAAACTAACTACGAAGATTCTATTGAAATAGATCTTTGCTTATTTTACATTCAACTCGGTAATTGCCTTATAATGGAGGGCCCTCCACAATTGCAATCTATACAAATCTCAACATTGACTATATCTATGCACATTGAAGTGGAAAACATTACATTCGATTTGGGCAAGAAATACTATCTACTGATGCACTAACTCAACCACATATTGGAGAAAACAAGGACTGTGCTATTTATAGCAGTATTGTTTATCTATACTTTCCTCTACGTGGAGGTCATGTCACCTGGTCTACTAAATACATCGAACGGGACCTGAATATAAGTGCTGAACAATCTCCAGGTTGTGGGATCATATAGAAAACGCAGTATATACAGCCAGTGACATATCCATGGGCATTTGGACATAGTAAAATACATCAACTATATTTTCAACAATACTGTAATCTCTATAGGACTTTGGAGAGAAGTTTAACCTTATTGCCCTATTTAGATTACATAAGAGTATTTTGTCGAGTTTGAATATTAATGTTATATCATACATATTAACGTTTGCACTGACAATAGCACATTATATTATTTGGAATATTGGAGGCGAACAATGCTGTTTTAACATTATATTAATATCAGTTTTAAATTGTTTCAAAATATCTTTTCTATGTTATGTATGTTATTCATGCATAAATTTGTTTGTTATATGGTAAAAGGAATGCGATTATTATATTTTTAATACCATATAATAGCACAGTCACCATTTATCTTTTGTCTAAACTTTTAGACAGGCAGGGCAAAAATGTCATAACAATGATTGGAAAAGATGTGGAATTACGGTCACCAATTTAATAGCAAATTATTACAGTAACAAAGTAGACTGCAGAAAACATGGATACAAATGTGATAAAGTGAGAAATGAATTCTATTTTAGCAGAAAGCTGGAACTCTCTTTTTTCCAGCATGTTCAGAGTTAATCAGGTGCTGGTCCAGGTGGTTATTAAACTAGGTATAAGCCTGTGCTCTGAGAGTGCTCTCACACACAGAGGGCTGAAGGAAGGCTGTTAGGCAGGGACAGACCAACATAGAAATTAGAGATGCTCACTGACCCCCGTGTTTTTGTTTTGGTTTTGGTTTTGGATCTGGATTACCGTTTTGGTTTTGCCAAACCGCGATTGCGTGTTTTGGTTTTGTTTGGTTTGTTTTGCTATTTTGTTTAACAATCAATGTTTTTGGGCCTAAAATTACCAAATTTAGTGCTTCACCTGTTTCTTGGATAAGTAATGTAATTGTAAAGCTAATAAATTATCCAAAAAACAGTTTAATTCCTGGTAGGCCTTCATTAATTCTACACACAGACCAGATTGTCTTCCTCTCCATCTATTAATATTGGCAATGCAGCCATCATCTTTGGATGTATATTACAATATATTAATATATTACTGTACAATATTAATTGAAATGGAGAAAGCCAGATTGGTTTCGGTCTCTCTAGGCCCCCCTGCACTTGTATAAAATACCAAAAAATTCAGCCGTTATAGACTGTACAATATTAAGAGAAATGGACAAAGACAGTTTGGGGTCACTCTGTGTATGACACCCTACCCTTAAGGAGAAATTGCCCAAACAGCAGCCTTTCAAGACGGTACGTGATATGGAAATGCCCCAAGTTCCTTTCCTCTTTGGGGGTAGATTGCACCCTACACTTACATAGAAAGTTTTAAAAAGATGTTATCGTCATCATCCTCAGCTTCATCCTCACCCTCATCAGTGTGTACGTCATCATCACAGACTATCAAATCATCGCCGCTTGAATCCGCCATTAGAGAACAGTCAGTGCTTGGATGTCTTGGATGGTGAAGACCTTCCTCGTGGAAGATGTAGTTCATTTTTATAAACATCATTTTCTTCACATTTTTGGGAAATAACCTTCTACGGCGATCACTGACTAAGTTCCATGCTGTGCTGAACACTCGTTCAGAGTACACACTGGAGGGTGGGCAGCTTAAGTATTGCAAAGCAAGTTTGTACATGGGTTTCCAAATGGCCTGCTTTTCTTCCCAGTAAGGAAAGGGACTGTCTGACATTTCCATATCAATTACCTCTTGAAAGTAATCCTCCACCATCCTTTGCATGATACTCATATTGAATGGAGTTATGGGCAAGGTCACACATTTTTTTTAAAAATCCTTCAAACCAGACAAGATGTTAAACTGTTCTGGTCTGCCCTCTGCGTCCTCCCTGCTTTTTTTTGGAAAATTTAATTTTTTACGAGCAGCAGCTGCTTGAGAAACTGAAGGAGGACATGTCGTCAAGCCAAGGCCCAGTTCAGCGGACAACTTGCTGAGCAATAGCTCCTTGCAAAAGTTCACATCTCGTTCATTTTGAAGCAAAGAGTCAATGTAGGTCTTAAACCTTGGATCAAGCACAGTGGCCAAAACGTACTGATCCGAGCTCAAGATCTTAATAACTCGAGGATCATTGTGAAGCAAATTAAGTACTTGATCGACAAGGCCAACATACTTTGCGGAATTGCTTGCTTTCATCTGCTCCCTCAGTTTCTCAAGCTGCTTTTCCAATAGTCTAATTAAAGGAATGACTTGGCTCAAACTAGCAGAATCTGCACTCAATTCACACATCACAACTTCAAATGGTTTCAGCACCTTGCACAGCACTGAAAGGATTCTCCACTGTGCAAGAGTGAAATACATGCCCCCTCCTTTCCCAATGTCATGGCTTGTGCAATACGCTTGGATGGCTTTGCGCTGTTCCTCCATCCTCTGCAGCATGTACAGGGTGGAATTCCACCTAGTTACCACCTACTGCTTAAGTTGGTGGCAGGGCAAGTTAAACTGCTCTTGGAGCTGCTGCAATCTCCTACATGTTGTCGCCGAATGCCTGAATGGCCTGAAATCTTACGGGCCACCAAAAGCATCTCCTGCACCTCACGGTTATTTCGTAGGAAGCTCTGCACCACCAAGTTGGAAATCACCCAGCTGTAATGCTCGCACTATATTGTTGGCGTTATCAAAAATGACATATCCTGGGGAGAGTCCAAGTGGTATAAGCCATGTATCAATCACAACTCTTAGTTTGCATAACAAATTATCAGCTGTATGCCTGTTAGTGATGCCGGTGATACAAAGAGTGGCCTGCCTGTGACAAATGTTACGTAGTGGTGTACATGCTGCTGCTGTTCCTGCTGGTGAAGGTGAATGACCAACCCAGTGGGCTGTCACAGTCATATAGTCTTTGGTTTGACCACTTCCACTTGTCCACATATCTGTGGTTAAGTGGACAGTGGGCAGAATGGCATTTTTCAGCGCAATCTCTACATTTGTACACACTTTTTGGTAGAGTTGTGGAATAGCTTTACGGGAAAAATGGTGTCGCGATGGAATTCTGTAACGCGGACACAAAACCTCAATTAACTGTGAAAAACCAGCTGCATTTATTGTGGATATTGGACGCAGATCTAACACTAACGTGGCAGCCATGGCGTCTGTGATTCGCTTGGCGACTGGGTGACTGCTGTCATATTTGCTTCCCCTAGCAAATGATTGATTCACAGTTAATTGTTGAAATGTAGGACTGCTCTTTTTCTTGGCCTTCCTCTGGGCTGACGATTCACCCCCAGCAGCAGCAACAGCAGCAGCAGCAGTGGGACTAACGCTTTCTTCAGAGGAATCAATAATAGTGCAGGAGTCATCCAGCCTTAATAAGTGGGATGCAGGGCTAACTCCGAGCGCTACTGAGGATATTGATGAGGATGGTGTGGTGGGTGTATTTTGTAGCTGTCGGGATGTCGGTGACCGTAGGGTCACCGACATCCTGATGTCGGAGTGCTTGTAATTTTTTTGGAAGAACTTACAGCTTTTCCCAACACTTTGCCATGAACACTCGTCAAATGGCGTAACATAGACGAGGTTCCAAGATGGTTAAGGTCCCTCCCTCGACTGACTGTGGCTTGACATACACTACAAATGACTATACAGTTGTCTGGATTGGGGTAGAAATAATTCCACACATAAGAAGTGCATTTTTTGGTTTTATGGCCTGGCATGACAATGGCCTTTTTCTTGTCACGTGCCAGAGCTGCTGCCACTGGTGCAGGACTGACACAAACAACCTTATCCTCATCAACATCCTCATTAGCGCCCTCGTCGCCTACACAAATCTCCCCCTCATCCTCTTCTATTTCCAAAGTGGCATCCTCAATTTCGGGCTGTTCAGGTACACATCAGCAGAACTGCTGAAAGGGCCCTTCTTTATGGGTACACTAACAGAATGCTCACGATTAGAGATCCCACTGTTGGATGGACTCTCCACAGGGAGTGGTGTCATTTGTGATTTAGAGCAAACATTATCCTCTAATGCCTTACTGTCATCTTGCAGCTCGGCTTTCACGCGTAACAGTAGTTGTGCACCACTTGTAGGCTCGGTAACATTTTTTGATCTGCCACTAGTAGACAAAGGTGAAGGCTTTATTCTCTCTTTGCCACTGTGTGTGTAGAATGGCATTTTGACTTTTTTTTTTTTATCCGCACTTAACTTTTCCTCAGTTACACTTCTTTTTCGCTTCAACATGGTAAAAATTTTTTGGTGTGTGTTTTTTTGACTGATTTCAAAAGACTATGTAGTTTGACATCGCCTTTCCCAGATAACATACTGGGAACACTACCATCAGGACTGGTGACAGAACCTGGTTGTTCATTTTGCTCATATGTGGACTGCTTTGAATCCATTATGAGCCCAAAGCACTTGTAGTGCTACAAATTGTTTTAGATACTGCTGACAAATATGACTTTTGACAGCCAGAAAAATTAATGCAAAAGAATGGTGGACACCCCAAAAACACTTGGAGTGCTAAATATTATTTTTTTACACTGCTGACAAATAGGACTTTGGACAGCCAGAAATATTAATGCAAACGGGTATTTATGGATTTCAATTATCGTGAGAACCGAGCCCCGAGATCCGATGACGTCACAATGACGTTCGGTTCTCGGGGAACCGAGCCCACCCATCTCTAATAGAAATACAAAGACTAATAAGGTAAAACATAGCTAGTTTTACATGGAGTTTATAATGTTTTGCTACCCAGGAATCAATTTAGCAGACTGGTAAAGATGGTGAGCAAGTGTCTATTTAGTTACTGTCCCAAACACACTCTCATCGCGTCTATGATTTAGAGTAGGGGTTAAACAGGATTTTAACCCTCAGTCTTGCCCTAGTGATTTACACAGGTTACAGATCTAGCTGAAACACATCCCAAAGCAGGTCTCTCATATTCATACATAACTAATTGCTACCTCCACCTGTTATATTAGGGCAATAACACCCCGAAATGCTGTCCTGTCACTCAAATGTACAAGCACGCACACATTATGCTCCGTGTTAGCAAAAATGGCTAACACATCACACCCTAACACACAAAGGGTTAATACAGCATACCCTAGCATTCAGGGGAGGGCTGGCAAATTTTAGCCTGGGTGGCAAGACTTGGCTCAGCAGCCTATTAGGAACATTTTAAAGAAAAAAAAAATGCAGGTGGCCCAGTGACCCAGCCCAAGGTAGCCCACTATGGGACTGGCCCTGGGAGCAGATGCCCCCTGCCCCCAGCCCAGCCTGGCCCTCAATGGGTTGATTCAGTAAAGCAATCAAAGGGTTAACATCAAGCAATATTTCTCTTCATAAAAGGCTTTGGATATAATGTCTATATAATTTCATTATTGCTTTCCTTTCATTGGGTATAATGTGGCTTTTATTTGTATAGAAGAAAAATGTAAACAAGGCAAATTAACAAACAGTGCAGACTTACATATGACACTGCTAGTTACTGTTACTTTTTTATGGACTCATATCCTTGAGCCTTCTTTTTGTGAGTATATGTAGAAATAGTTAAATAATAAAGCAAACATTGAAAATATGGTTTAAAATACTACAAGCTAGACACGATTCCTGCCACTAATATGTTCTTTTATGTCACTTTTAGTAATAACAACAACATACTTGGGGGTTTGTCCTTTGCCTGTACTTGAAAACAAAAACTATTTATTTTGTATGCATCAAGGGACATAGAATGCAAAATTCCAACTCACAAGACGGGAACTAGTTTGACCAAGCGCCCTAGCTGTCAAGCCCCAATCAACCCAAATGTCACCCTTACCCAAAGCGTGCAAACCCCACTTCTTTGGAGTCTCAAGAAATTTGGAACTTTTGACAGGTATGCAGGAGAACAGTGACAGATACAGATAAATTTTGTCAGAATAACAGACCCAGGTATAGTTTACATTAACCAGGGAGGTGAGAATAAATATGTTTAAATGCTAACAAATTGAATAAAAACTGGTGGACTGAGACCCTAAATCAACATTAATCAGCATGCAGGATCAGGTGGACAACAGAGTAGGTAAAAATTGTCAAAATACCTGCCACTTGTTGCCTATGTGTAATATTTAAATCCCAGTCTGAGCTCACTTTTCCTAGAAAATAAACTTTTGGGGGTCTATTATGGTGAATCTGTGCCTTAATTTTTTTTAAGTGAGTCACATGTCAAATGCATGGATGGGTGAGCCAATCATGTGATGCTCACATTCACTCACATTACACTTTCTCCTGCATGAGCTTCCCAGACAATAAAATAATGTGATACATTCAGTGGGAAGCTTACATTTTATATTACTTTCTGACATAAGGATTTTTTCTGAATCCATTCCCTTATAGTCCAGTTGTCTTCAGGAGAGCAATTAAGCTTGCAGCCTTCTAAAATATATTCTGTTACTATAATATCCTCAAAGGGTTTACTCATACTTTACAATGGCTCCTTGATCCAGTTGCAGAATGTGAAGGTGGTATTGGTTATCTGGGGCAGTCACTAACTACAACCCACCAATAGTTAATGGGTTATGGTGAGCAAAGAGCATAGGATGATCTGCCAAGACATAGAGGACACCTGTTGCTATCAGCTGGCTGCACTGTATGAGTAGTCAGAGTACTTCAGTTATATAGTTACCTAGTAGGGCATAATGATAGCTACCCCCATCTTTAGATTGTGCACTACACAGATGTGCGCTTCCTCAGCTCCAGGCTCACCACTTGCTAATCACTGCTACACCATTTTTAAGTACATCCTATAGACATTGCCATCTTTTTATGCAATCGCATTATTGTACCCCCCACAGCTGTAGACAGATTGGTTATTGTAAATCCTGCTCTCAGCACTGTAGCAGCTACTTATTGCTCTCCACCTGCTGAATGGAACAAAAAGCCAAGATCATCCTCTTTCTGTTCTCGACCTATGATCTTCTCAGGAACTTCGGATTTGGTGGGTTATGGTGGTATATGGAGGAGTTTTTCCCTTTGTATAGCAGATATTCATATGCAGTGAAACGCATCATCATCATTTATTTATATAGCGCAACTAATTCCGCAGTGCTGTAGAGAGAACTCACATCAGTCCCTGCCTCATTGGAGCTTACAGTCTAAATTCCCTAACATACACACACACAGACACACAGACTAGGGTCAATTTGATAGCAGCCAATTAACCTACTAGTATGTTTTTGGAGTGTGGGAGGAAACCGGAGCACCCGGAGGAAACCCACACAAACACGGGGAGACCATGCAAACTCCTCACAGATAAGGCCATGGTCAGGAATTGAACCCCAGTGCTGTAAGGCAGAAGTGCTAACCACTAAGCCACTGTGCTGCCCATCATAGCGCATCATTTTGGCGCAGGACAACTGTGTAGCTAAACATATACTGACCGTGGTACAAAATTTAAGATGAAGCCCTCTAATCCCATCACCCATCCACAATGACATAATATAAACACATCACTCACACATTAATGTGTAGGCGATCGTGTAAATTTAAACATACATTAATCTTATACATGTAAATCACATGTTAATGATATATACAGATCAATCCCAAATCAAATAGACAATTACATACATTAGATATGCAACAACCCCAACACATACATCCACTACACACAAAATACTGTATACTTGATACCATTTTAAGATTGTGTGTCAAAGCCTGTGGATCCAGTATTGTGGGTAGGGACTCTTCTGTGTTTTATGGAAACTTGGTCAGGATCTGGGATATCTGGTACAATAATGTAACCTTGATGTCCGTAACTTAGAAATAATTTGTGACCTTTCCCTATTTGGATACAACTCCTTGTATATGTCAGTGATATGAGTTTGCTTCTAGACCACATACTAAACTAAGGTTGTAGACTATTACTTCTTGGAAAAGATGTTATAACTTTCCAAAATATCTATATCTAGTAACACATCCCTTGTTGTTTGACTTGGCCAGTTCTGTAGAATAATATGACATGTGCTTACCCTTTGAGGTGAGAGAGAAGAGAACCAGTCTACATTTATTTCATGACCTAACCTTGTCTTACTTACCAGTTGTTGGTCAACGGAAGGTATTAGATCATGATGCCCGTAAATTATAGCAGGATTATACTGGCTGAAAAGAACTGGATAGAAAACTCTTTTCCCTAAAGAGGAGACAAAATACAAACATTTGAGGTTAATTAACAAGGGTGTCTCAGTTCAACAACGCTAAGTCAAAACATTGAAGTGTCGTTTGATTAAATGGAAGATCGTGAAAATAATTATATAGCTTAAAAAGATGCAATTCACACACAGCCAAATACCCATAGAAATCACTGACACAATAGGGATATTTCATACCTATGCAGTAAGTGAGATATGTGCATTCTGCACCTACTGTTGGGCTCACACACAAACAAAACCTTCTTTCACCCTTTCAACCTTTCTTTTTTTTCAATTTGGTAGTAGCTTTTCTTCAGTTGTTCTTCCACTAATAAAACCTGATCTTAAATAATAGTTTTGAAGGAACGCAAAAAATGTGAGTCAAGTGTGGTGGTAAAAATATGGCTGCAGAATTGCGGCTGCATGGGTCACATGTAGTTTGAGTTGCATTTGTTCTACTGTTCATTATACTGCATGTAACAGGGTTGCTTAGTGATCATTGTTTGAGCAACTAAATTGTTGATCACCTGCGGAATGTATGTTCAATATTCCTGCTTGTAGAAACATACTTGGTGTGGTGATACCATCATATTAAATACTGTAGTGTCTATATGACATCAGAATTTTAACGGACAAATCATAATATTAGGGTACTGGTTTTCTCTGTGTCAAGTGATATTTACAAAACACGTGGAAATTAGTCACACATTATATATATCACATATAACATCACTACATATCACATGCACAATCGCACCAATATGCACAACCACCTCCATATGATATCCATTTAAAATGACACTGGGAGAAACAACAGTCATACAAATAGACCCAGCAAGCATTATTCTGATTAAATTTATGCTCAAACAGGTAATTTATTTTAAGCATACATGCTCCGTACATATGTTCCATTTACAGTAAACGCCTACTAGGTTATTAGTTATCCAGTACACCTCCAGACCAGGTGAGATGAAAGGACAAAAAAAAACTATTTTTTTTACCGTTTTTACACACAGATGAGAAAAAAAAGGCTGGTCTTGATCCTGGCATGATAATCACAAGACCCTAAGACAAGCCTAATGCAATGTCCACATTTATCCAAGCCACTCTTCCACAATGACACTGTGTCTCTGTACTCTCCAACTACTAGGTCTCCATTGTTTTTGTGTTTTTATCCCAATTGGAGCACATTCTTACACATGTAGCTATTTTCTCAGCCACACTGCCTGCTAATTTTCATCATTGCCACAAAGATTATACCATTGATTAGTTTGGCATTCTGCGACCATGGAATAACTCAAAAGTCCAATTTCAGAGAACATATTTTAACAAAATGACAGTATCATTTTGGACACAACAGCAAGCACAAAATTAAATCACAAACTTTGTGAATATAACCTATTCTCTGGGGAAGCTATAATAGTTAACAAGCACAATAAAGGTAAAACACGTAGAATCATCAAATCATTGACACCTGTTATGTGTCTGAAGGGGAATCTACATGAAATCCACCCACCATTAGTGAAAGCATTAATAATGCCACCAAATAAAAAAAAGTTATGCTTGAGATTAGAGAAAGAACCTATTAACTCAATCCCCAGCTGGGACGACCATACCTGGCTGTGTGTTTATTCTGCATGTATTCAAAAACTCTGCATTGAAGTAGATATCCACATCACAAAAAAATAGAAGGACGTTATTTCCTTTCCAGGCACGAGCTCCAACATCTAATCCTTTTCCACGGGAGAATTCCTCATTCAGCTGAATAAATGTGAAGTTCTTGAAGTTTGCTGCCCTGGAAAGAGAAAAAAAAAATTATAGTACCAAAACCATACCATATAATACATTTATAAATTCAGACAGAGCTATTAGAAATGTGTAGCAGTTTTTGTTGTGTTTTTTTATTGTGAAATTATGGTAAGAAACATATACAAGCACTTTTTATCCTGTTGTAATGGCAAACATTATATTGTAGCCGTGAACAAAATATGCAGAAATGGTCAATTATTGTGTATTGTACAACCATAGCAGTCCTCCCAACATTTTCGGAATTGGAAGTTGGGGCAGGAAAACACAGTCTTCTAAAGTGATATGCTGGGCCGCCAACTGGAATTTCAGACCCAGGTACAGCAAGTTTTTGGGGCCTTCCATAGCCGTCACATTAGTTTGGAGGTACAGCAAGTTTTTGGGGCCTTCCATAGCCGTCACATTAGTTTGGAGGTACAGCAAGTTTTTGGGGCCTTCCATAGCCGTCACATCAGTTTGGAAGCCCCTCCCACTACACAGGCAGTACTTTGTATCTGCCCCCTCCCCCCCCCCCTGTCTGCGCCTCTTATGATATGCTCAGTCAGGAAAACGTCAAAATAAATGGGGAACACCATGTGACTATTGGAAATGAGCAGCTTATGTTTTCATGTTCTACGTAGGGAAATAAAATCACCTACAACATTGAATGGCTTTTAAATTAAACAGCTACTACCACAGCTACTTCATTCTTACTGAGATGGAATCAACTTCAACATGAAAGAAAAATATTTTCAATGCCAAACAGATTCAAACGTGGTTCAACATTTAGTTAATTTCTGTTAGGATAAGAACCTACTCACTGTCCATCAACTTTCTCACCTTCATCCATCAATCTGAAGGCTTTTATGATAGACCTATCAAGAACCCGACTTATTATTGTGCAGTTCATTCATATGTGGCCTTCATAAGGTACTAGCCACCATTACATGTACTTATAGGAATGACAATCACTTAGAGCCGATTGTAGAAATGTATGATTGCTATAGATGCTAGTCTAGAATGAAGAATAAGCTACAAACTCCGTTATTTCTGTATGAAAGTCAATGTAGTATGCCATTAGGCAATAATATTGTATATCCACTAAACATTTCTTCATAATGTCATGTAAACGTTCATTATTTGTTTAACAAATATTTGTCACCTTAGTGCTGAAAATGTAAGGTCCAGTTATGATGACAGGGACATGCCATATAATGCAGTATGCACTTGAGAGAAGCGAAAACTGCTGTTAAAACTTGATCATATTCTTCCACTGGATCATATTTAAGGAGAGAAAGGGCTTTTCCTGATATCCAGTGACTGGAAAGGTGTAGAAATAGTGTTTTATGATATTATAATGACTAATACCTTTTTATTTGAGGTTTTTCTACTCTACATGGAGGGGGTTCTAAATGTTTTTTACCTTTTTTCATTTTTGTATGCATTAGAACTTTTACAATTTTCTTTTCTGGTTTATATGAAATTGAAACCTAAATCATTTTAAAAATTAAAATACATATATCAGAGGGACACTGACCTCTCACAAATTCCATCTCGCAAATTAATTTTCAGACTTCTTACATATAGAACTAGTATAACAGAGGTAGAAAAAGAGCTAAAATAAGCAACAATTAATGTGTCTGCCACAAAACAGAACAGTAAAGGCAAAAACCAACATGTGCCAAATTGGTTTATCAGGTATGAGATTTTCTTTTTAAAATAAAACACTATATTCTTTGGAACGTACAAGTGATGAAGTCATTGAAGATTTGAAGATTTATTCTGAATAATTTTGCGAAATGTCACTAAAATGTATAAAACACGGTTGGAAATTGGGAAAAGATTGAGGTGCGTTGTCACATAATATATCTCCTTGTAAACCACAGCTTGGAGCACAGAGACTGTTATGGTCTGTACCAAGCCTAAATTAATGGCATTAGTCTGTTGCTCCCATGCACCTGGAGGAAGTAAAATGTGCCACTGCTCAGATTTTTATGTACTTCAAAGTCAAGGAAGCAAAAAACATCAAAGGGACAGTGTCAACCCAGCATTACAAACAGATTATCCTACACGTAGAATAAGAATTACTGGATAACATATCTCCATAAAACCATATGTACATTCCGTACATGAAAGTTGTTTGACTGCAGCAGTGCTTTTTAGCAAGCAGTGGTTAGATGTATGCAGATATTTTTATCATTATGAAGAGCAATTTCTAAGAAGGGTAAAAAAAAAAAAAGATAATTCTTTATTATAGGACTGAAAGCATTTTACATTGTTGCAGAGGTTGAGGCAGCCATTGGGAGCACATTCAGCTGCACACAGTAGGGTCCATTTTTGCCAGAAGTCAATTAAGTAACCAGAATGCTTTTGGAGTTTGGGAGGCAACTGGAGCATCCAGAAGAAACCCACATAAACATGAGAAGAACATACTAACGTCACACAGACAGGGCATTGGTGAGAATCAAACCCATGACCCCACTGCTGTGTGGCATCAATGCTGACCAATGCTGAACAGTACTGCCCATGGCTATATAAACATGTAAAAATGAGCTTTTAACCCCTTCAGTACCCAGTGAGGCAACAATAAAAGCACTGTGTATTTCATGTGTTGCTAAGTGATAAGCAAAGCTAATAATAATTTTATATTTAGGTTAATGATTATAAGGCTAATGACCAATGATCATTTTATATGACTGACAAATGAAAAGTTCCTGGTAACGATCGCAATGTTACTGGAGTAGAGGGAATTGATCTGTTCCAAAGATAACATTTGTATAATTTTGCAAATCGAGCTTCAATCAGATCAAAATAAGATTTGGGTGATTTATTAAAAAAATAATAAAAAAAAACATCCTCTGTAGAATCAGCCATCAATCAATCACTTTGAAGGAATATTAAAGGAACCAATCACAATGCAAAAGTCCAAATCATATGGCCATATATAAAATACAAGTAACTTATACGCTGTTTCACATTCATTCTTGCTGGTAGTATTAAAATAGAAATGTCTCTTGGTGTCTCATGTGTAAATTTTGCCGCCTGCACAGAACTGTCTATTAAATGATATCACTCGGGATTTCATTTGACAAGCCAAATAATAATGACAGCCCTTCTCATAAGTGAAAATGCATGATACCTCTACTCTATATTAAATTTAGAATAAATAAATGGTGAAAAGAGAGGCAATACTTTTACGAATATATGTAAATAACATACAAATGTACCACAATGGGGATGTAAATGTCTCTGAGATCCATATTTGAATGCATCGCTGTTCTAATGTTATCATATATCTAAGAAAGTGCCACCAGAGCGTGAAGCACAGAACAATTGATGAGAAAGATAAAACTGCAATATAAGACATATAAATATTTTATTAACATTACGTTATGCTCCAAAGAGTTTACAATAAAATAGACGAAAGAAAAAAAAGGACAAACTTTGCATTATTTAGCATAAACTGAATGTGAACTTTGCCTGAACACAAAAAAGTTATTGGCATCACTCAGGTCAATTATTGCAGCCAGACAGCAGCACATCTTTGTTGCTGGAATAAAGACACAATTCAGATACCAACTTCTGTGAGGTGTCTGCTAATGTTATTCTTTATCAGTGAATGTTTCATAGTAAACAAGAAGGAAAGCAAATACATACATCTATATATAAACTGTCGATTAAAATATAAAGAGCCACTGCATGGGGCACTGGCTAAAAAACAATTGTGCACCACAATTGTATTTTTTGCATTACCACTACTTGTAAATATTGGACCTTATTCATCTTCGAACGGAATGTGAACGCAACATTGACGTAACTTTCACGCACGTCCGCCCGTATTCCAATACAAGCGGATCTCAAGAAACGTTTCATTTTGAATATGGGTATAAGTACGCTTTAGCTATAAGTTACTTGTCATATGCACACAGACAGAACAGACTGCAGCATATGTGCAATATAAAGTCCCATCACTAAGCATGCAAAAATAAATTATAAAATAAATTTGCAAATATTAGTACTATAATAATTTATTTATATGACATAAATCAGGATGTTCTTAATGCATGCTCTACATAAAATGCATTTTTATAGTTTCTCTTACTTGAAAACGCATGTTTTGGCATACATACTTGTCAGTCATGACGATCATTCGTCACTTACACCTGCCCTGTAGCTAATGTTAAAAAAACACATAAGAGATACCCAGAGTTTGAATTCAATGCATGTGCATACACTCGACTTCAACATGCTCTTACTGTATATTGCCTACTTTCATCCGCCCCTTCCCACCCTTCAACTCGTAGACAGTCCGAAGTGTCATTTGCATTTGGACGTGCATTGGATGTAATTGCAATTTCAAAGTCCCTTTCTGAGCATGCACAGCGCAATTTCTCGCAAGTAACGTTACGGAACGGGACTTACATCCTTACATGAATCAGGCTCACTGTATAAGAAGGACACAACATAAAAAAGAATACCTTAATATATTTATCTTATTCTTTAGGAGAACTAGTCACTAGGAAAATTAATCAGAAATCCAAAGTAAAACACACCTCAGTTATCTAAATGTAGAAAGAAAACATTTATTGTGATTTTCTATACTAGATGCCTAGTTATACCGCAGAAAAATCATCAATATATTCAGATTTTTTCCCCCGGAGTTTATAAATCTTCACTCAGCTCTAAGATTCCATAAGATTTGATTTGCTTAACAAGACACAATGAAGTCTGTAGATGGTACTACAGTGCATGTTGTATGGAAGAAGCTGAGGTGTGGATCATCATTTGATGGCTTCATCCCCCTTCAGTGTCCAATGCGTCTACTACTGAAAGTGATCACAGATCTATTCCTGTTTTTATTTATGAAAAGCACGTCTCTTCCCATATTTGCACATCATCAATCCTAATGCATGATTCACTTAATTAATGCCTTCATTTATAAGTGCAGAAAAAGAGGATTCAGGGATGTACATAAGGCGTTAACGTTATATCAAATGTTCATAATTTAAAGATATAAAAATAAATATTTATATTTTTACATAATGCTTCACATATTGTAACAATTTTGGGATATTTTGTGGAAAATAAAAGATGGTGCTGAGAAACAGATATTACCGAGATACCCAGCAGTCATCATCGTCGCCACAAAACTCTGCATACAAATTCTACATTAAAAACAGAACAAGTACAGATGAGATTGGCGAAGGTGAGATTATACAGCAATGCGAATGGATAGGTACAAATGTTACTGAGCAATATGTGGCAATATGTTACTGGGGTTAGTACTGGTATAATGCCAGAAGAAAAACTTATCGGTGGAATGCTCAGACATACTGCCTTGAAGATAGTGAGAATAACTGCAACATTGCTGCCATACACTAGGATGTACTGAGATTTGGGAATTAGGATGGAGCCCCCTTAAAAAGTAAAAAACAAAACCAGGCTGAAAATGAAGTGTGATTCACTGTATGTGTGTGTGCTTATTTAAGATTAATGTATAGTATCAAATGGGTGTCATATTATTTACAACAGTACATACAGGTAGTAGACAAAAAATGGAAACACCTGATGAGGGACACTAAGTAATCTAAAAAAAACTGTACAGCCTTGAGTGCTTATTGCAGAGAGTCCTGGGGGTTCCATAATGTTACAGAAGTGGGAGTTGCTCAATCAATTTATAGGTTCATAGCAGGTGCTTAAAAAGGGTGGGGTTATCCTGCAAGGAACAAATACAGAGAAAAATTCCCAGCACACTGCTATAACCAGTAAAGGGCTGCTATTTCTACTTGTACATAAAAATACAGAATTCACAGTTGCACACATTTGCAATATTATTGCAAATATTAAATGCAATATAATTTTTTTTAGATATATATTTTTTTAGATATAAATATTTTATTTAGTTATATAGATAATTTTTAGTACGTATAGTAAGCCACCTGCCCCATCAAGGCGTTTCTGCTAATAGGGTAGTCCTAACAACCCTTGATAAAGGTGCCACAGGAGCACAGAAACGGCTGTTAGGTACTTTATGACATACACTAACATGAGCTTCTGTCCATCAGCACCAGCACAAGATGAGTATATTGTGAAATAATAATGCTGCTCATCGGTCTTTTTTTTTCTTACTGCTTTGGATGGTATAATGGAACAGCTTCACTTTGGACTGTAAAAGTAATAATAAAGCTTATATATATATATATATATATATATATATATATATATATATATATATATATATATATATATATATATATACACACACACACACACACACACACACACACACACACACAAGTTAACCCGTGCATGATACTCATGCATTCTAGT
Organism: Mixophyes fleayi; assembly: GCF_038048845.1. Classification (NCBI taxonomy): domain Eukaryota; kingdom Metazoa; phylum Chordata; class Amphibia; order Anura; family Limnodynastidae; genus Mixophyes; species Mixophyes fleayi. The sequence continues at coordinate 179,787,370 of NC_134402.1, read as the reverse complement.
CAAATCAAGCTACTTAAGGTCTTAAAAAGGTTCTTGTCATGCATTTGGACCTAGCCCAGGCCTCCTCGGTGGAGGAGCGTTACTTACCGACGCAAGCGCCCTTTTTAAATGTGTGTTCATGAGGTAAAATTACCTCACGAAAATGAGTTTGACCCCTCAACTCGTAAATTTAGCCTTTACTACCCCTCCCACAGGGGGAAGGGGGGATGATGGAAGTTAACTGACTTCACCATTCTAATTTTTTTGTCAAATAATGTCAGTATACCAAATTTCAGGTCAATTGGATGAGCCCTTTCTGAGAAGATAGATTTTTCCACACACACACACACACACTAACACACGCCGCTAGGCTTTTATATTATAGATATATATATATATATATATATATACACACATACATACACACATACATGTATATATATATATATAATGTGTACGTGCTATATGAACTAAAGTATATGGCCACACCTGGTAATTGTTGAATTGAGGTGTTTCAATCAGACCTGTTGCCAGAGGTGTATAAAATGAAGCACCTAGTCATGCAGTCTCCATTTGCAAATATTTGTGATACGACATGGGTTATTCTGACTCAGTGACTTTAAGTGTTGTACTGTGATAGGATGTCACCTTTTGCAATAAGGCGGTTCGTGAAATTTCTTTCCTGCTGGATATTCCACTGTCAACTGTAAGGGAAATTATTAGAAAGTGGAAGCGTTTAGGAACAAGAGCAACTTAGCCATGAAGTGGAAGACCATGTAAAATCACAGAGCGGGGACAACAACTGCTAAGATACATGGTGCGTAAAAGTGGCCAATGCTCTGCTGATTCCATAGCTGAAGAGTTCTGAACTTCCACTGGCATTAATGTAAGCACATAAACTGTGCGGCGGAAGCTTAATGGGATTATTTTCCATGGCCAACCAGCTGCATGCAAGCCTGACATCATCAAGACCAATGCCAAGTGTTGGATGGAGTGGTGTGAAGCACTGGACTGTGGAGCAGTGGAAGCGTGTTCTGTGGAGTGAAGAAACACGCTTCTCTGTTTGGCAGTCAGATGGACGAGTCTGGGTTTGGCTGATGCCAAGAGAACTTTACCTGCTTGACTGCATTATACCAATTGTGAATTTTGGTGAAGGAGGGATACTGGTATGGGGCTGTTTTCCAGAGTTTGGGCTAGGCCCCTTATCTCCAGTGAAGGGCAATCTTAATGCTTCAGCATACCAAGTCATTTTGCCTCCAACTTTGTGGCAATAGTTTGGGGAAGGCCCTTTTCTATTCAAACATGACTGTGCTCCAGTGCACAAAGCAAGGACTAAAAAGACATGGTTTGATGTGGCTTGACTGGCCCGCACAGAGCCCTGCCCTCAGCCACATCAAACACCTTTGGGGTGAACTAGAACGGAGACTGCCTTCTCGTCCAACTTCAGTGCCTGACATAATAAATGCTCTACAGAATGAATGGGCTCGGATTCCCACAAAAACTTTCCAACATCTTGGGTAAAGCTTTCCAAGAAGAATGTAAGCTGGTATCGCTGCAAAAGGGTATTGGGTGACTTTACAGGGGAAATATAGTTTTGCCTATAAATATGTATATATATATACATACACATAGGAAGTATATATATATATATATATATATATATATATATATATACTTGAAGTAGTAGAGTTATTTTGGAAGATGGCAGTTAATTAATTGTTCCTGGTGGCTCTCTATTGGCTAGTGACTAATTGCTACTTTTAAGAGACATTAGACCTATGTAACAAACAGCATGATCTTCTTCATAATTACAGCAAAATGTCTGGTAAACTGATGGTACAGTTTAAGCAAAAGTTATTGAGGAACTGTACATTAAACTTGTTAGGTCTGACATTGTAGAGTATTCCTTCCTGGCAAAATATCTTGACAAGTGATCATCGATCTATTTATTAATTCTGCAATGTGTGGTATATAAACTTCACCAAATCATATAATTGGTAAGAATTCCACAATAAATTTGGATTATACTTCTTTAATGAATAGAAGAATCCAAGTTAATTCAATTTTGGGGAAATCTGTGAAAATTCAGCTCGTCAATTACTACAGCACAATGTACCATTTTCCTTTCCTAAGTGAGAATTAATTTACTTTTTCACTATCGCACTGCTAGACCTCTTGTGCTTTTCTGAGGATATCTGCAAGTACATTGCATTGTACTTTTGCATTGATTTATGGTTATTCAGGGCTCATTATTAGGACAATGTATAAACTCGGCAGAAACGGGAAACTCATGATACGTAGTTAGGATTCTAAATACACGGAGTGTATTGACTGTGTGAAGTAGGAGTATTCATCTTGGTTATCGGGTCTTTGTGGTGACTGTAGACTTATGATCAGGGCATTTTCTACCCTCTTTCTCACATCTTTCTTCATCAACTTCGTACTTGTTTTATGTATGGTTTGGGGCTTTGTTGGATGGATTGATGGAGATGATGGTGTATGAAAATGAAGATTAAACCTGTATGTAAAAAGGTTTACTACCCCAAATCCCCAAGGATTAATGCATATTATGTGATACTGTATAATAAAGAATCAAATGTTCATTTGACATGTGATTTTACCAAGATAAGTTTGTTATTTTTTATAGACGCTTAATGGTGCTGCTAGCACAATTTTATATATATATATATATATATATATATATCTATACACACACACACATACATATACATATACATATATATACATATATATATATATATATATATATATATATATATATATATATATATATACACACACACACATACATATATATACACATACATATATATATATATATATATAAACCAATAGTGAGATTTAAACAGTTCACCTAACTTTTAATATCTGCAGGAAATTCTATGGTTTAAATAGACATACTTCCGAAATTCACATCTTTGGTGGAGAGGGTCCCTCTTTCACGCTTTTCTTCTAAAATGTCCCTCATTTAGACTTAAGGTATAATACTATAATTATGAACTAATACATTAACTTCCAGAAATATGTTTGGCTGTGTTCACTGCGTATATTGTATTGTTTAGAGATTTGTGTTGTTTGTAAGTTGTATATAGTATTTGTATGTCAAATACTCACACATTAGGCTTTAAAAACAAAACCTATTTGAAAAAAGTGATACAGTCCTTGCATGTGGGATTAAAGTTTGGTGTTGAAGGTGGTTCTAGATATGCACATGGGGGAAGGAGTGAGCCAACATAATTTTACTGTGTTACGTACTTCTAAGTACAGCGATCTGTAACACGATGTTTACACAACAGACAAGGACATACTTTTCATGGAAACCCCGGTTATGTGATAACTGGCATCATTGTGTAGAAGTACAACTCCTGTTATTATAATAGTTATAAATAGTTCCTGTAATGATGGTGGGGAACAGTGTCCGGGTCACAAGCAGGTACATTTATCTGTGGGCAGGTGGCTGTTATATTATGTGGAGTTATGGCTAGTACAATATGTTGAGCATTTTACTTACCCAAAACCACTAATGTTCATACACTTCAAAATCAGCTTTTTCCCAAATACATATCACATTTTTAACTATAATATTGCTTCCTGACATATGGACCTGGCTACTACCTTTTGGAATAATTTGGTCAGTCCTGCTGTAGCCAAAGCATAGGGATTTGGGCTGTTTGTAACATTATTAGCACATTATTAGAGAGGTACCATGAGATGGGATATTGTGCGACACCCATTAGGAGTGGAACTTAATGGATCTGGTTTTTCGTTGAGTACAGGAATCGAGAGTTTAAAGAGGTTGTCCCCATGGACAATGATACCTCAACCAAAAATACCACAAACAGTAGACAACACCTTTAATACTGATGTTTTTTAATGTGTTACAGACAGTCGATTTAGATATGTCTCTCTAATCTAAGGGGTGCATTCAATTACCGGCAACATCACCGTATTGCCAGCAATTATGGTAAGAATCTCCACTCATAGATGAGGAGATTCCAGCCATTACAGCAGCGTGAGGTGTCTGCATATGGTTAAGGCCTATTGTCAGCAAACACACACTCTTCGCCAGGCAATAGTGCATTTCTCCCTTTCATAAGTATACCCCTATATTTGTAAAGATATTTAAGGGATTACTCCACTCAAAATAAAAAGCTTTGGATGAAGCTCATTAAGAAAATCTCCTTTTGGACACTGGTGCTGCCGATATCTCTCCCAAAATAATTTCTCATTTGTGATATGAGAAGTTGACAGGGGAGCAGCTAGACAACACTGCTGGCTGTTTGAAGTGCTAGCAGGGGATCGAATCACATCACTCAATTCTCATAATAATGCAACGACAGACCAAAGTTTGTATTTAGAATCTCCCTTCCTGAAATTCACCTCTCAGATACACTGAATATGCATTTTGCTTTATACTCACTTAGAAGTGTTCTCCAGGATAGCTTTCACTTCTTGTGCCTGCTCCTTCCCAAAGTAAACCACAGTGAGATGAACTCTTCTGTCCTGGTTGATGCACACGTCTCTGTGAGAAATAAGACAAAACAAACTTATTCACCAAGATAAAAATACACCAAAACAAAAAAAATATGAAAGATGCCTGAGCAGAAAATATCACAAGTGTGCAGCTAGTGGGCACAGCAAGTTCAGCTACGCACTTCACTAAAATATACCCCCATGCATTTCACTAAACAACCTACATCATTTTTACAGGTCTGCCCTATAAACATGGAAAAAATGCACAAAAACACAATTTTTTATAAAACTGGGTTTAGTTCAGTGGTCTCTGTGAGAAAAATATTTACGACTTAAATGCTATCTGGTGAGAATGTTTTATGTGAGTATCACTGCAGAGTTAACTAAATTATGCTTGTCTATTTAAAACCATAGTTATTCTGTGTTTCTGCCCATCTTGTTATAATCAATACTGTAAATGGATCAGCATCCTGCAGTACAATGACATTTAGAAGTGGACATTTAGAAATAGTGGTATGAAAAATGTAATGGGAATGTAAGTAAATGGAATTTGATAGTTTTACAATGAAAGCAGTAGGAGAAGTGGCGTATGGCATACCACCATATACACCCTCCACTTCGACCACTGGAAACAACTATAAGAATTAAGGGCCTGTAAATAAGAACAGTATCTGTATACAATTAAATTTTATTCAGTGTTTGAAACATGGATACATTCAATGATTTTACAAAGATTAACTGCATAAAGTTAGCTATATGATAGCTATATGTTTTAACAAGAGATGACCAAAACTATCAGGATCCAGCAAATCATAAGTCGCAGGTCTCTGCTGACTGAAGCAAATGAATCCCAAGGGTGTGTGGGGCGGTAAAGTGAAAATCACTTACCAAAATACTGGTCATTAGTAGTGGATGAGTTTAAAAACCTTCAGTGTGCTTGTTCCTTCAGGACCCTCAATTTTATCAAGTTTAATTATAACATCACAATGACTAGGAGTAACGAGAATAACTACTATGTTCATAGACGTTTTGGGAACTGGCCATGGAAAAGTCAGTCTATGCTGACTGTAGCTGTAACTGCGCTTTGTGGAAAGAGGGAAGATTTCCATCCCACTATCACTTTACTACCACCCAATTCACTTATTTATACTTAATTAGTTTCCAAATTATCACCCTGGACTGGCTGGTGAAGTGGTAAGAGGATGTGTAAAGCTGCCATGCAGTACCTCCAGGGAGCTGAGCATCTCTCAGCTGCCCGGATAAGTTCTGTTCTTAAATCAGGGTAAAACCAAATTGCGATAAGCAGCAATATTCTAAGTTACTACACCCTGATAATAAATTGGCCCCCAAGTGAGAAAAGATGGCTGGGAAAAAAAGGTAAACGGTGGGTGTCTGGGCATTACAAGTGATATTACATGTTATAATGTTGAATTTTCTAGGTCCTTGGGGACATACAGACATTGGGTAGAAATACATACCATACTTTCCTGTATTGAAAATAATAAAACTGGAACCAACGTTATCCCAAAAGGTATTTATTTTTATTACATCTTGAGCCATCATACTATAATTTCAACTTGGCAAACTGTTTCAGTGTTGATTATGTGGGTTTACCTGAAATATCACTTTGGGATTACATTCTACATTTGTCAAAACATACACTCAAAACTTCTTTTTGGGGCAGGTGGGTGAAATCTATCCACTTGTGTGGCAACAGTAATGATCAATGTTGTAAACAAAATATTTTACAGATTAAACACTATATAATACTAATTATATATATATATATATATATGTATCATTGGATGAACGAAAGTATATTGGTTAATATTGTTTTATCGTGTGATTGCACTCAGTATGCCACGCTACACGTGGCATAGTGCGATCACGCGGTAAATTACGCACTAACCCACTTGCACTACAACATTTAGTTATTTATATATTTCATATTTATATTGATTCCAATCCACAGTGATTTATGAGCAGATAGTATTTAGTTTATTATTAGTTTATATAATATGATTATATGTTCACTTCAGTGTTATTTAAGGTTCAGGTTATAGGAAATGTGTCATGTCTGATATCATTTTAGACCCCTATTCATCAGCAGCTGTCTGGCTCTTTCGCCGAAGAGATTGCATATTGCATACTCTAGTTATTGATGTTAGGGAATAAATAGTCAAAGTGATACCAAACTGTAAAATGCTAATGGACTAGTTGTAACTGGTTTCTGGGCGGGAGAATCATCTGGAATATTGACCCTCAGCCTTTGAGGGGGTTGTTTGAACTAGCCTATGACCTGTTTACACTGGACCCGCCTGAAGTCTGGACCTATAGAAGCAAGCCACGTCATCTGCATTGTTCTCTCTGTAACACTGAATGTATATAATCATAGCTGTGCTCCCACTAGAGTCAGTCTACTCTGACCACAGTATTCTAGAGTGATATACTCTTCACTGGTACCCGTGGTATTGGCTGTACTGTATTATAATCATGTATTGAACTGTTAAATGTTACATCTGCTAAAATAAATTACTTTGTGTGTTGGAAACACAATACAATCGCTTGGGCAATGCTTATTTGAAAACGATAAAATTACTTTAATAATATATATGCACAATAGTGTGCAAAAGTTTAGGCAGGTGTGGAAAACATGCTGCAAAGTAAGAATGCTTTCAAAAATAGAAGAGTTAATAGTTTATTTTTATCAACTAACAAAATGCAAAGTAAATGAACAGAAGAGAAATCTAAATCAAATCAATTTTTGGTGTGACCAACCTTTGCCTTCAAAACAGCATCAATTCTTCTAGGTACACTTGCAGATAGTCATGGATTTTGTAGAATTATAGTCAGGTGTATGATTAACCAATTATACCAAACAGGTGATAATGATCATCATTTTCATAATTAGGTTGAAACACAGTCATCAACTGAAACAGAAACAGCTATGTAGGAGGCTTAAAACTGGGTGAGGAACAGCCAAACTGTGCTGCAAACGTGAGGTTGTAGAAGACAGTTTCATGTCACAGGTCATACACAAAGCAAGAGTGAGCACATCAACAAGACACAAGGTAGTAATACTATACTGCATTAGCAAGGTCTTTCCCAGGCAAAGATTTCAAAGCAGACTGGGGTTTCAAGATGTTTTAGCTCTTTTGAAGAAGTACAAAGAAACAGGCAACACTGAGGTCCGTAGACTAAGTGATTAGCCAAGGAAACTTAGTGCATCAGATGAAACACACATCATGCTTACTTCCCTTCGAAATCGGAAGGTGTCCAGTAGTGCCATCAGCTCAGAACCGGAAATAAACAGTGGGAACCAGGTGCACCCATTTACTGTTTGGAGAAGTCTGGCCAGGAGAGGACAAAAAAAACCAACATACTTTCGACATGAAAACAAGGCCAAGTGCCTCAACTATGCATTAAAACAAAGGAACTGTGGTGCAGAAAAATAACAGCAGGTGCTCTGGACTGACAAGCCAACATTTTAAATACTTGGCTGCAGTTGGAGATTTGGTCAGGATAACTGGTGTCTTCAATGCTGAGAAATACAGACAGTTACTTAGCCATCATGCAACACCATGTTATGATTCCTAGTAAACTCAGGAAGCGGCCACGGAAGTATAATACAAATGTCTTTATTCCGGCAAAATATATGAGCAAAGATTCAGTTCAAGAAACATGCAGGTTTTCATAAGCAGGTATAACTCCCAACATAAATATGAACTGGTGTGGCAGGAAGGTACACAGAAATAACAAGTTCCAGTGAATGCAATTATAGTTTAAATGCAGGGATAAGAATGGCGAGTTACCCAATTCCAGGTACAAGCAAAACCAGAGTCCAGGCAAAGTACAGGGTCACAAGCAAACTAGCATAGTCCGGTAATCAGGCCGAGGTCTAGGGCAACGAGAGTTCAAGCGGTATCCAGTATTCAGGCAGAGTTCGGGGTCACGAGCAAACAAGCATAAACGGTAAACAGGCCAAGGTCACAATGGGAGATCAAGTATCAGCAGAACCAAACTGGAACAGGGGGACACAAACAGCAGCCAGGTATACACAGATGAACTGCACTGAGCACAAGTTGAGGCAGCTATTAGAAGCTGTGAGTCAGGTGCAGTTCTAATTAAGCAAAGAGATTAACCCCTTCAGGCATGGTGCAAGCTCAGGAGCAGAACAGCAGCACCTCTGGAAGATTAAATGTACTGCTCTCACAACAAAACATAGGCAGAGTCGTAACACACCATCAGGAAGGTGTCTGATTGACTACAACTTTATTCTGCAGCAGGCCGACCATCATCATCATCAATTGTTTATATAGTAGCACTAATTCCGCAACACTGTACAGATAACTCACTCGCATCAGTCCCTGCCTCATAGAAGCTTACACTCTAAATTCCTTAACATACAGAGAGAGAGATATTAGGGTCAATTTGATAACAGCTAATTAACCTACTAGTATGTTTTTGGAGTGTGGGAGGAAACCAGAGCACCCAGAGGAAACCCACGCAAAAATGGGGAGAACATACAATGAACCCAAACATACAACCAAAGTCATGAAGAACTATCTTCAGTGTAAAGAAGAACATGGAGTCCTGGAAGTGATGACATGACCCCCACAGAGTCCTGATCTCAACATCATTGAGTCTGTCTGGGATTATACAAAGAGACAGAAGGATATGAGCAAGACTACATCCACAAAAGATCTGTGGTTAGTTCTCCAAGATGTTTGGAGCAACCTCCCTGCCAAGTTCCTTCAAAAACTGTGTGAAAGTGTACCTAGAAGAATTGATGAGGTCTTGAAGGCAAAGGGTGGAAGGGTGGTCACACCTAATATTGATTGTATTTAGATTTCTCTTCTGTTCATTCACTTTGCATTTTATTAATTGATAAAAAAATATACTATTAACACTTAGTGGTTAGCACTTGGTTGGGCTTAGTGGTTAGCACTTCTGCCTTACAACACTGGGGTCATGAATTTAGACCCAATTGGGCATAGACTGATGTGAGTGAGTTTTCTGTACAGCGCTGCGGAGGAATTAGTGGCGCTATATAAATAAATGGTGATGATGATGAACCCTTCTGTTCTTGAAAGCATTCTTACTTTGCAGCATTTTTTCCATGCCTGCCTAAAACTTTTGCACAGTATAGTGCATATATATATATATATATATATATATATATATTAGATATGATCTATGCAGTATATAGTGGCATGACATTGTGTGCTATTGTACATATGTCTTTATGCCGATAGACAATATTATGATGAATATCATTCGAGAAAGCCTTTCATTTTATTCCTTTTATTTATTCAGCAGACTTCCATTCATATGTTATCGAGCCTTCACATTATTTATAGTCAGACATAAAAGTCAGGAAGATGTAAAGCTATCACGAATGACCAATGCTTTTGTGACTTTTGATTATAAATTAGTTCGCAGTTACAGCCAAACTTCTGATATTTTAATTAAGCAAAATAATATATCTGTCTTCTCTGGCATACAACTGACTGATATTTTCAGCACAGGCCGTAGTGCTAATCTATGTTCTGCCATGCATCCTCCCTGCCTTACCTTGCTGATAAATTGCATTCATCTCATGATTCCTAGCTTTTGCAAATTAAATATGCAGGATGACTTATGAAGCACTCTTTCAGATTGCTGACTTTGTGCTTTTGGTGCAATAGAGTATGACAAGTGAACCCCCATCCACCCACACGCACTTTTTTTTTTTTTTTTTTTTGCAATAAACGGCATAATGTGCAGTAGGAACACTCAGTATAGGTATGTTCAAAGGTTACAGGAAATTCACTCTTATAAATATATACTAAGAATACAGGGACAGTATTTTCAATAGTCACGAACATACATTAAAACATTTTCAGTAAAAAGGTTTGATCATGTTTTTTTACTATATAAACACAATAATTAGTAAGGGTTATTCATAAAAAGTACACAAATGCCTGTCTTTCATACAAATGCCATTCTGTGATATCACGTGGCTATTTTACAGTAATGTGCTCAGGGTGTTAAGATGGCATCAACCCTTGCATAATGTTTCTGCTTCTGATGGTGGAGCTCGGCAGATCAAGGCATTCCTTGCTATGTGTGGACTAGGTGCAGGAAAGTAAATCACTCTGCACCCACATGCAAAAGTGAGATTTTACATACCTCTCAGCAGGGGCAGGCTATGGGACCGATGCCCCTGGTCGGTCCCATAGAGGGCTATCTTGGGCTGGTGCCCAGTGTATTATTATTATTATTATTATTATTATTAATATTTATTTATAAGGCGCTACAAGGCATCCGCAGCGCCGTACAGAGACAAACAAAATCACAATACAATGGGAGACAGCACAGTACAGTAAACACAGCAACTCAGTACCCTCAATGTACAGCTAGAGAGGGCAGGGAAGGGGGAGGGAGGATCCGCAAACGACGGGGCCCAAGAAGGGGGGCGCGGAAGACAGGGAGACCCCCAGGGGGGAGGAGGGAGCGAGAGTGGACGTGGGGTGGAGGACCCTCGAGGAGGAGGGCTAAGTAGCTGGAGAGCAGAGTTAGAAGTGGTGGAAACAGGAGGAGAGATGGCCCTGCTCAGAGGAGCGTACAATCTAAGTGTATTGTGGTTACGCCCCATGTAGAGTGACCACAATGACTTCTCGCTTGGGACAATCAAAAATTGAAATATATGATTTCATGTTTCAGAAACTGAGCTTTAAGAAGTAGAGATTTATGGGCATTTCCGCTTTCCTTTTGAGTTGGTAGCAGAGCAATCCCCCTCTCCTTTCAAAATGACCTGAAATAAACCTCTGCCAGTTGGCAGAGATCAGGCGTCAGCCTGTACTTTCAATATAATGCCTTTTTCACCAAGCTGGCACACTTTACATAGAAAAGCACATTTCTACGTTCACAAACAACAATATAATAAACAAAAGAAAATGTACAATAGTGAAATTTATTTAAGTTAGCAATGAATAAGGGGGTGGTACTAAAGTGCTATTAAACATGACGGTTACCTTTTCAACCACTCACTTATCCAACTGACACCACAATCCTGGCAACGATCCCTTCCCAAACTAAACTGTGTTCATGCACAGATGTATGTGCCAGTAGATAAATAAGCACACTTGCACATAATTCAGATTTAGCATTTAGTAAATTAATCTTAATTTCCATAACCCATTGCTATTACCAGTGCTGGGATAGAAAATATACAATCAATATTTTTATATTTTTCAGTCACATACAATTATTGTGTCGTTAAAGGTGTCAATCTCACAGGGGGTCATGCCTAGCGCTTCTGAAATGCTAGGACGCCACCAATCCACCTACACATTCCCAAAAACAATTGCCACATGGACCAGAGTCTCCTGCCATGGTAGTCGGAAAATACGTCCCAGCATTTTGTGAGTTGGGCCACATATGTCGACCACAGGACAGCCGTACAGTCCCCTCAGATCAGAATCCGGACAGTTGGGAGGTATGGTGTTTTGATGACTGCAAGATCAGGATTGTTTTATAGAAAAGAGCTAATAACATTGTCAGCATATCTAGATTAAGATATTTTATATAAAATCTTGATCATTTGATCAACACATCAGACAAACAAAGTTTTCTGCTGCATATCCCAGTAGAGAGGAGTAAAAGTTCTTGTGATAAGAGTCTTGTGGCAGAACAGGCCATTTCTCAGAGGTGCGAGGTTCCAGTGATTCAATCATCATCATCATCAACATTTATTTATATAGCGCCAGCAAATTCCGTAGCACTTTACAATTGGGAACAAACATTAATAAGACAATACTGGGTAATACATACAGACAGAGAGGTAAGAGATCCCTGCTCGAAAGCTTACAATCTATAGGACAATGGGAGTTAGAAACACAAGGGCATATACTACATCATATTGCACAATGGACCAGCCAGACTGCAAAGGTAAAAGTACTGAGTGGGCTATGTGTGTTGCAATGTTGGTCAGAAGGTTGTTGTCTTGCGTTAGCAGTGTAGAGGATGGTAATAGGGTAATCTAGGGAAATTAAGATGATGGTTGAGGAATATCATAACCTTGTCTGAAGAGGTGGGTTTTCAGTGAACGCTTGAAAGTTTGAAGACTAGAGGAAAGTCTTACTGTGCGTGGGAGGGAATTCCACAAAGTAGGTGCAGCCTGGAAAAAATCCTGTAACCGAGAATGGGAGGATGTGATGAGAGTGGAGGAGAGACGTAGACCTTGTGCAGAACGGAGGTGTCGAGTAGGGAGATATTTCGAGACAAGTGAGGAAATGTATGTCGGTGCAATTTTGTTGATGGCCTTGAATGTCGTTGAAATACAGGCAGCCAATGTAGAGACTGACAGAGTGGCTCAGCAGAGGAATAACGGTTTGTAAGGAAAATCAGTCTAGCCGCTGTGTGCAAAATAGATTGTAGGGGTTCAAGTCTGACTTTGGGAAAACCAGTAAGGAGGGAATTGCAATAGTCGATGCGGGAGATGATGAGTGCATGAATTAATGTTTTTGCGGTGTCTTGTGTCAGATATGTGCGTATTCTGGAAATGTTCTTTAGGTGTATGTAACATGATTTAGATATAGAGTTAATGTGGGGAAAAAACGACAGTTGTGAATCAAGGATTACACCTAGGCAACTAGCTTGAGGGGTGGGATTTATGGTCATGTTATCGACAGAAATAGAAATGTCAGGCAGGAAGCTTCTATTTTTGTGTGGGAATATTATTAATTCAGTTTTTGAAAGATTGAGTTTGAGTTGGCGAGAAGACATCCAAGATTAAATGGCAGAAAGACAGTCAGTAACGCGAGACAACACAGATGGTGAAAGAACAGGAGAGGATAGATAAATCCGCATAGAGATGATACTGAAATCCAAAAGAGCTTATTAGTTTTCCAAGAGAAGTGGTGTAGATAGAGAATAGCAGAGGACCTAAGACTGAGCCTTGTGGAACTCCAACTGATAAAGGAAGCGGAGCAGAGGTGGATTCAGAGAAATTAACACTGAAAGAGCGATTAGATAGGTAGGATGAGAACCAGGATAGGACAGTGCCTTCAAGACCTAGGGATTGTAGCGTTTGTATGAGAAGAGAGTGGTCAACAGTGTCAAATGCAGCAGAGAGATCCAGGAGAATTAGAAGAGAGTATTGGTTATTATTTTGTGCTGTGATCAAATCATTGACAACTTTGGTCAGCGCAGTCTCTGTGGAGTGTTGAGAGCGAAAGCCTGACTGAAGAGGATCTAATAGGTTGTTTGCTGTAAGAAAGTATGTGAGGCGTGTGTAGGCAATTCTCTCGAGAAGCTTGGAGGGGCATGGGAGCTGGGAGATGGGGCGGTAATTTATGAGAGAGTTAGGGTCAGAATTCTGTTTTTTTTAAATGGGAGTAATCACTGCATGTTTGAATAGTGATGGAAAAATACCAGTAGAAAGAGATAGATTACAGATTTTAGTTAGAGGGGGAATGAGCACAGGAGACAGGGACATACCAATTTGTGAGGGAATGGGATCAAGAGGACAGGAGGTAGAGTAGGAAGATGAGAAGAGAGTAGAAACTTCCTCTTCATTTGTGGGATCAAATGAAGAGAGAGTGCCAGAGGGTGCTACAAAGGAATTGAGCAGATTGCTTGTCAAGGGAGATGATATCATTTCAAGCCTGATCTTATCAATTTTGTCCTTGAAATAGGAAGCAAGATCCTGTGCACTGATGGTAGTTGGAGGATTTGGGGCAGGAGGATTCAGAAGAGAGTTAAATGTGTTAAAGAGGCGTTTGGGGTTAGAAGCCTGAGCATAGATGAGAGATTGGTAGTATGCTTGTTTAGCAGTGTCCAGAGCATTTCTGTAGGAGTGGTAGATATCAGTATATGTGATGAAATCATTAGAGGCACAAGATTTACGCCAGTGACGTTCTGCTTTACGAGAAAGTTTTTGTAGAGTTCATGTTACTGTAGTGTGCCACGGTTGGCAACGAATTCTACGCAAAGTATGTAGTGTCGCTGGAGCTACTTGATCCAGGGCAGTTGCTAGGGTTTGATGAAAATGGGGTACTGCCCGATCAGGGGAGGAGAATGTAGAAATTGGGGAGAGAAGGTGTTGGAGAGAGGTGGAAAACTGTTGATAATCAATAGCGTTGATATTCCTGCGGGTACGAGGAGGCTTGGAAGAGTTTGACACAAGGGAAGGTAAAGAACTGGGGGTGAGCGAGTAGCTAATAAGGAGCTGATCCGAGAGAGGGAAAGGAGTGTTAAGGAAATGAGAAACTGAGCATAGTCTAGAGAAAACAAGATCAAGACAGTGGCCATCCTGATGAGTAGCGGATTTAATCCACTGGGAGAGGTCAAGTGAGGAGGTTAGAGAGAGTAGTTTGGAAGCAGCATTGGAACGTGGATTAGAAATAGGGATGATGAAATCACCCATGATGATGGTGGGGATATCAGTAGATAAGAAGTGAGGGAGCCATGCAGAGAAGTGTTCAAGAAATTGTTGGTGTGGACCAGGGGGGCGATAGATGACAGCAACACGCATAGAGAATGGGTTAAAAATCCTAACAGCATGTACTTCAAAAGATGTGAATGTGAGTGATGGGACACTTGGTAGAACTGTGAATGTGCACTGTGGGGAGAGAAGTAGTCCAACCCCCCCTCCTTGTCTGCCTCCTGGTCTGGGGGTATGGGTGAAATGGAGACCACCATGTGAAAGCGCTGCAGGTGAGGCAGTGTCTGAATGCGTGAGCCATGTTTCTGTTATTGCTAGAAGGTTGAGGTTGTATGAGAGTAAGAGATCATGTACGGAGGTAAGTTTGTTACAAACAGAGCGTGCATTCCAAAGGGCACATTTAAAGGACTTTGGAAGAGAGGGGAGACAGGTTATGTGTTTGAGGTTTGCCAGATTTCTGTAGTGTTCAGATATGTGTGTGGGAGAAGTGAGGGGGACCTGGATTAGGTGATATATCACCAGCTAATAGAAGCAGGGAGGAAGAAAGGTAGGTAAGATGATTGTAAGATCTGTGTCTTTTTAGTTTCTGGCGGCAGGGTGAGGCTGTTAAAGTTATTGAATTTAAATAGCAAAAGAGTTCATGAGTGTTCACTAGAGGTGAGTGAAGTAATGAAGGGGCAATGTGGACAGAGGTGTGTGTTGCAGGATGGGTAAGGGATGATATATTCCTAAAGATAATGCCATGAAAAGAGATCAAGAAAAATATTTTGGCAAGCATTGGGACTATTCGTCAAATAGCAAAAATGAGGAATTAAAGGAATTGCCTAATTGCAATGTCCAGTGTAATCAGATAAGTAGTGCAGAGCTAGGCTGCAGCAAATGTAGTGTATTCCTGGATATCTGGATAGTATAAAATAATGTGGGGAGCCATGTGGGGGAGTGGGGGATTCAATCTCAAAGTTCCTCTTCTCCTTAGCCATTCCACAGAGTATTTGTAAACTCACATTTTGTAACATTTATTCATAGTCTATGAATAGATCTAGAATGTCAATGGTCATTTCATTTGTGTGTGTGACATGGTTGGGCTATGACAGCAAGTATTTTGTGGAACAGTTTTGAAAATATTGTTCATCTCTATCTCAAAGCTACCGGTGGCTGTTTGTCAAAGTCACACATATCATCGAGAATGATCTGCTGTTCAAAACCATAACTTAAAAAATCTAATTTGCAAAGAGGACATGGTAGACTTCACTTACACAGTATTATACTTGGTAGACAAAGATTCCCTGCAAGTATGTTTTCCATCAGTTGTCCTTCATCCATTTGCTTTCAATTCTGACAAACCATGCAGCAATTATAACCTGCCCTTTATTTTTCAAAGCACTTAGAAGAAGCACAGCAAGCCCATTTATTACAGTGACCTGACTTCAGATGTCTATTGCTTGATGGCTGTCAACAGAAGGCAAACTACAGACGGGGATCAGCAGGAGTTACACACCTTTCTGCACTGTTGCTTGCTACTGAGCATGGTTTCTCTGTGGTTCAGCAAAATTAAAGGTCGCAGCAAAAAAAGTTAATTAACCAATTTCTTGTGGTTTGTGATGAAAAATGGATTTTCTAAAAATAACTCGGTTTAGAAAATCACAGTAATAAAATGAAAGTCACATGGGGCATGCTTCACAGCCCAACTTGTTTGTATACGTCTACCGCTAAGGTTAATGCTGTATTATTAAAAGGTTCCTAAAACACACAGATGCAATTATTTTGTGCACAAGTTCCATTAGTTGGTTCATTATAGTCTGTAATGCTTCTTGTTTTATTAATAACTAAAACCAGCTAACATTATTTGCGAGTTAGAAATACTTGGCTACCATTTAGATATTGAATTTGAAATGATAAGCACATTAGTTTGCTATGAATATTCAAGCAAAACAGTAAGCAGCAGCTAATATAGCCTATCCATCAGGATTAATTTGACTTGCAAATTTTTAAAGTTAAAATAACAAATATAGGGTTGTTATTCCCATCCATCAGCAAATTTGAACTTAGCTTGATTTCTTATAACAGTGGTTCCTAACCCCTTTTTTTACACTGGGAACCTCCTACAGATTCCATCCCCCCCTCCCATCTGCTGCCCCCTGGTAACCTCAAATGTTTTGCAGCACTTCACCACAATCACCACCACACTGTGATTTTGGTTGCTCCTGAAATCTGATATATGTAAAACCAATTTTGATCTTAGTCATATTTTATTTTCCTGGATTTTGAGTGATTATCTCTTTGTTGGTAATTAAGATGTTTTGGAGGGTGCTTGGGGCCATTTAGATTTAGAAGTTGATGTTGCTGCATTTTGTGTGTGTTTCAAGGCTAACATTTTTCTTCCCTTGTTAAAACAACAATCAATTGTCAATTATAGCCAGAAATAGGTGATTAGCTCTTTTTGTTTATATTTGTTATTAACTAGGTAGGAAACATGGTTTTATTCTTGTTGAAAAGTGTATCCTTTTCTGGTTAGTGAAAGCATGCACTTCAGGCAGTGGTCTGCAATTACCCAGCCAAGGGCGTCTTAATAAATGAATGGCCTGTGTGCAACATTAGTTCTTTGGACCCCCACCCTTGATAAAAATGCAAATAAAGGTGCACACATATTCAAGCTAAGCAAAAAACGACACACCTTCATAATCTATCTATAATCATCGGTGATAATCGTTTTTCCGATTACCACTATTCCGACATGGAGAATCCCTACAATTAAAATCCAAAATTATGAAAAACCGATTTCAAAATAAACAGACTTCACTGCACTGCAGGCTGATGTCATTGCGACGTCGATCAATAGAAATTTAAAGCGGCAATGTGGGGACCCCTAAGGTTAAGTAAACACTTAACCCGACATTGCCGCTTTAAAATTCTATTGACAGACATCGCGATGACGTCAGACTGCAGTGCCGAACACTTCTTTAATCGGAATCACTTGCTGTCAGCATGGTGCTTTCATCGGAGATGTCCAGCGTCGGGTTGAAGGTAAGTATGTTTATTTTCAAATCGTTTTTTCCTAATTTCGGATTTTAGTTGTAGGGCTTCTCCATGTCGGAATACTGATAATAGGTAAAGCGTACCCAACCCTATAACCATACAAACACTTAACTCTGTAAACTAGTATTCAGGGACCATCAACATGAGAGAAACCACAGCAATCTTCATATTTATTAAACAACAATGTATTACCATTAGTGTAGCTCAAACTTGCAAAAATAATTTAAATGGGATAGCATAAAACATCTGGCCAAGAGTTATTTCACATGCAGAGATACATGTTTTGACAAAGCACATAAGACATGAAAACATACCTACTAATGTCCTATCATAGTGAGATACTGATTTCCATCATGCGCTCCCCAGGTGTCAAATAACTCACACAAACTTCATCTTTATATTTAGTATAACAATGTTGCTGATTAATTTATATCATTAATATCTAAGGACCTGTCAGTGACAATAAGAAATAAGCAAATTATACTTATCTATACTTTCATTTCCTAGAAATACTCCATGGCAGCCATTACTGATTGGACATCACATATTCAGCTAAGTAGAGACAGGAAAAAAAAGTTGACACCCAGGAAGGTATATAATCTGACTCCTCCTTCCATAGTGATAAACACTGCTGGTTCTGCACGAACACTTACTTGGAGTGTCAGGATATGGTGTGATACCCCAGGGCCGCCGAGAAGGGGGGGTACTATTTACATGCTCATAGATACTCAGATGCCCCCAGGTCTTAACTCTATTGTAGTGCAAGTTTATTAACAACATCACAGTGGCAAGGCAGGAGGAGGGAATCCAGATGATAAAGCTGAGGTCAGGGGTCTGAAGCAAACATAGTAGAAGGGAACAGGCTAAATGGTCAGGGCTGGCAGCAAGCAGGGGTGTCCGAAAAACAAGCCAAAAGGTCAGGGTCACCAGAACGTAAGTAGAATCCAGAAACAGGCTAGGGGGTAACAATGAGAGGACCAATTAATAGAGAGGCATAGTATTCACAGGAACATGGGCAACAGAACAGGAGCAGGTCAGCAACAGACACAATCCACGCTATAACCGGCAAGGAGGCTAAGCCCTCCCTGCCTTAAATACTCAAGGTGACAGATCAGGGGAAGGGGAAGAGGTGTATCCCATTAAGCCCCCAGCAGGTGTATAATACTGCTAATTAGCCCACAGGCTCTGGCTACACTACAGCATATTATTGCGCGCGCGCCCGGCTGTCCAGCGTTGCCGAGACTCAGTGCTGAGAGGAACAGCATCTCTGCCGTTACCGGAAATCTCGGAAGTGACGTCCCAGCTGTTGTTATGACAGCCAGGACGCAAGTAAGAATCGAGCGGCGTGGAGCCGACGCTCGTAATAGTATACTGCTGTTCTATTCTTCTCGTTTGCATTCCCTTATTGGTATCTGCTGCATTTGACTGTGCTCAAAATCTACAAACTATCTCTCTCTCTCTGGCTATTATGTACACTTTCTGCCCTGTGTGCACGGCAGTAATATTTCTAGCCCAATTGGGGTTTCTCCCATCCAGGCAAGCACTTAACAATATCAGACATACAATCGACACAATTCATAACAAAACCTTCACTGGTGCTTGCCCTGGATATGGAGAAAGCCTTGGAGAGGGTGCCATGGTCATATATGGCTTTAAACACTTTGGCTTTTTTAGGCTAATTTATGAAGGCCATCAGCGTGCTTTAATAGAATCCCTCTACAACCGATGGCTTTACCTCCAACCCCTTGTCTAACGGCACCAGACAAAGTTATCCTTTCTCTCCATTAATATTTGCCTTGATTATCGCACTCCTGACCAGCACAATCAGAAATAATCCTGACGTTTTCACAGACAATGTTCTTCTCTCCCTTACTAAACCATTGTTATCACCACCCTAAATTCTTTACGGAACTGTCGGATTTTGGTGAAGTTTCAGCATGCAAGGTCAATAACGACTAACATGAGGAGTTACCTGTCTACCTTCCTGATCATTTGAAAAAGTTCCTCAAATTGACCTTTGACTTCCAGTGGCGAACCGACTTAGTCAAGGGTCTAGGGGCCAAGATTGCAAAAACCTATGACTAACTCTATAAGGCCAATTGTCCTCCACTCTTTCACAAAATTAAACAAGACATTCTCCACTCCATAGAAAACATTTTATTTTGTGGATAGGTAGGGTTAACGAACTCAAGATGAAGGTCTTACCTAAAATCCTCTGCCTGTTCCAGACCATGCCTTTACCTGTGCCGCTTCAGACTTTCGTCACCCTTCAAGCTACATGCAACAAATTCATTTGGAACTATAAAAAATCCAGACTAAAGAGAGATCTGCAGGCTAGGGCTTCTGTGTCCGGGTGCCTTGGCTTGCCTCTGGTTCCACAGATACTAGAATGTCACTCTACCATTCAGTCCTTGCGCCATAAACCCCATCACCTGATACTCATGCATCAGAATGGGAAGCTGACCTAGGAACTTCCCTCAGGTAGAAGACATGGGACAAAATCTATGCTAGAATCATGAAGTGTTCTATAAGTGTTGCAATAAAGGAAAAGTCCTTACTAGGTTGTACCTGGTCCCTGCACACCTGCTTAAAATCTGGCCAAACTCTTGAAAAATCTGTTGGAGAGAGTGTGGCCAGACAAACAGCTTTAGGCACATCTGACGGTCCTGTCCGATATCATACCCTTCTGAACTGAAATATTGTCCCTTACTGCACATGTCATTGAGCTCTCCCTTCAGCTGTCCATTACCAACTTGCTCTTTTATGCCCCTGTCCAAAACATAGATAAATCTCTTGACAAACTGATTTTACAAATATCTTGCACCATGAAATATCAAATCGATCGGAACTGGAAAAATCGATTGATCTCAATGACAAAATTTCTTTCCAGTTAAGTAAATGGCATAGAACAGTACAAATAGGTGTTACAGTACTAATCAATAAAACAGACAAATGTGGTGCGCGGAGTTGTAAGGAACTCTCCAGTAGGAAAAGTGGAAAAGGAGAGAGGAGGCAGGTGAGCAGAGATCATTCATTTAGCAATATCATTGTAATCTTGATGGGGATGTATTACAAACAGATTTGTACCAATGAGACCAGATTGTATGATGTTTTTGTAAAGTTTCTCCTGTCTTGTACATAAATCTCTCATGTTTCCATAGATCATTAACAAGTGCAATTTAGTTATATATACTAGGTTCCCTTTGATGCTATCCCACACCAAGCGAGTATAACCTTAACCAGTGTTGCTAAATTAAATATAAATTTAAATAGTAGTTTGTTAAAACACTCTTCCAGAGTAAAGCCAAAGAGGAATATCTGCACAAAGCAGGGGCTGCTGCCACTGTTAAACATATACACTTCCACACACCATCCCAAAATACAAGCACCACTGAGCAGCTCCAAAGCATGCGCCAAAGAGTAACCGGGAGGGTGTTACATTTGGGGCAGTTGTAGAAGAAAATGTAGAAGTGCACTTGTTGGAACTTTAGGCAAGTGGTGGCCTCATTTGTGCCCCAGAGCATCAGACTCCAATCTTCATCAGAAATGTCATCGAAATCTTCCGCCCACTTAGGTCTAAGGGGTTGCAAGGACTTCTGGTGACAGCCTTATATGAGCCTACCTTGTGCAGGATATCTTTCATAGAAGAGTCTACAATTTGAAGAGTGCCCTCACCAAATTGGGATCTAAGAGGATGGGACAGTTGTAAATACCTAAATATAGGCAACTTGGTGATTGAGAATTCAAGTTGAATGATTTCAAATTATTATTTGCATAACCCTGACCAAGGGTATAGATTCCCACTCTTTGACATACTACATCTGACCTTGGCAAATTCCCGAAGTACCACCCCTCTCATAAACTTGTGAACTAATGACCAAACTTCAGAAGCCTGCCTTATAATAGGAGCTACTCTTTGGAAGTTTTGACTTGCCAGAAGTAGCTACAATAGCCTTAGGGAAGGATCCACCTGCTTGCCCTTGGTGAGTCAGGGAGCCAATTAGTTAGATGGGTGAGATGGGAGGTGAGATTGTAGATTCTAAGAGTAGGGAGAGCTAGACCATCTGTATTTTTAGACCTATACAATGTTATAATTTTAACTCTCGCTCTCTTATCACCCCACACCAGCAACATTATATGGCAGTTAATATTTTGGGAAAAATTGTTTGATAAACTGGGGAGTATAAAATATTTGGGCTGTATGATCATTTTAATCAAGTTAATTCTCCCAGTTTTTCCAAGAATAACACTAATGGTACTCAGTCACACGGACAGTATTGAGTTTAACATAATCAAGGGCAAAATTGGTTATCCATATACCCAGATATTTGAACATACTCGTTCACAACTGCGAGTGACATATGCTTACCCCATTTGGGACCATCCAGCCTAGTGGGAAAATATTTGTTTTAGTCCAATTTATTCTGAGGCCAGAAGTAGTTCCAAATGTGTACAACATTCTGAGAAGGTTAGTCACAGATTCCTCAGGATCTGCCAAAAATAATAACATGTTGTCTGCGTATAATGCTATGCTATCAATGGTGTCCCAATCTGCAGGACTTTAATATCTGAGTGAGAGTGTATGAGGCGGTTGAGAGTGTATGAGGGACGCAAGCAGCTCTAGGGCAAGGGGAGTGGCCATTTTTCCCTTTGTGAATGAGATCCAGGGAACACACACACAATCTCCATGCAAAGATAGCTCTGGTCACAATTAAAATCAAAGCTAGGAGGATTTCATCACTAGGCCCCATACAAAAGTTTGGGGACATGGGGGTGTGCAATGCTAGTCCATCGTCTAGTGGCCCCCGTTCTGCTCTTTTCATGTTCAGGGACCATTGCTTTCGCTGTGAAGCCCTGTTTGGGGTTTCAATTCAAAAATGAACACCAAACACATGCTCAGCAGAGCAGAATGAGGCCTCAGCAGTAGATTAACAGATTAACCGGCATCACCAGGCCCTGCTCACCTCTGGCAACCAGGTCACCAAACACCCTGCAACTGTGGTTGTACCACCCAGGAAACAATGCTAACCAATGTGTCACTGAGTCACAATAAAAGGATATTTCAACAAGATTAATTTTGTCTTTAATTTAAACAAAGTTTAAATTGTACAGCAGACTCTAGTCACTAATTAAACTATGGAAGCAATACTTAAATGGATTGGCTGATATAAGATGAAAACCGTCGTACCTGAAATTTTGCATGAACTGCTGAAACTTGTCAGTTCTTCTTGCCAAAGGGACAATGATATTCACAAGAACATTGGCCGTGTTCAGCTTCTCATTCTTGACTTTCACAATAGGTCCAAATGGTCGAAAGAGAATGATGCGTTTAAATTCTTGACTTCTATCACCTTTAAAAGACAGTTCATACAATGTTCCTTTATCACGTTCTGTTCTATAAATACCTAGAAATGAATAAAATAAAACATTAGAAAGTCTTAAATAGGGTCTCAGAGAGATCAACCTTAGTACTGTATAACTGTGAAGGTACAGTTGCTCTGCAGACACATGGCATTTATATGGAGGAGATTATCAGACAAAGGGGTCTATTTAAGAAATGGTGAAGAGCCAAAATGCAGATGTAAATGATGGCAAAAGGCTTTTTCGATGCCTTTTGCCATTTAAGAAAGGGTTAGTCTACAGTAAATTTTTCTAAAGTAGCTAACCTGAAAAAACTGGATAAATCCTTGTTGCATCTCTACTGATTTTGTGCTATAAGGGTTGTTTAATTGCACCAAAAGTCTATTGTGATAAATTTGTCTAGATAATTTGCTGCAGCAGCATTTGGTGTAATTGTCTAATTAACCCGTTCGCAACTGGTTGTCTCTCAAAACAATTTATCCAGTGAAACCCATTTCACTGATGCACAGTGCCTAACTTCACAATGAGATATATTTATTCAGTAATCTATGTGCTGTAGTGATTTATGGCTGCATATTGGAGATAACGTTGAAACAAGATTCCTAAATTGTTCTTTTTTTGTGACATGTTAAATAACCTTGTATATTGAAAGTCTAGTGGTATTACTTTTCTACAATACTGCTGCTTATCTGCCATGTTGGTAAAACCTTACGCCGCAAGAGAATAAAGCCACAAATTTATGCAGTTTTAGCCCTGTGTCCCTTGTTTCATTCCAACACTATTGGGAAAACCTTTGCCTCTCTACCATTCCACCGGGCCTGTGGAATCCTATCTTACACTACTTCTGGAGTGTCAACCATTCGCCCCATTACATGAACCCAATTAACAGAGCTTACCACTGTCCCAATAGACATATATTTGCATTTTGCAACAAAGTCATGCCACTATAGGAAGGCAGTATGGTCTTTTTCTATGGTATCCAGCTGAAATGCGCATAGCCCATTTTCTATTCAACCACAGCAATAGGCTGCCAGTGAAGAGGGAATGTACTTTGTAGAGGGGAGGCGGGAAGTGGGAGGGGGGTAAACATGGTCCTTCAAGAGCAGCCTGGCACAGTAAATTGCAGCGCTGCTTGTTCATGTACCGATGCGATTTGTAATAGTACATATTGAGGGCTACCATGCTGGGGTCATAAATAGGTCCCAAGATATATGAAACAAGGGTGAGGAAAAAAATTGTTAAACAGTGTAGGCATTGCATCTGCATTGGGTCCTGGGGATGAATGAAGCTACTCTGTTGGGATTGCATTTGTTGGCCCATTAATGTTTTGAAAGGGGTTCAATGGCTTGAAATAAATACATGAATGGAGATAATGGAAATATACATAAAAAAGGAAGAGAACCAAAGAATGGGTAAATACAGCAATGGAGATGCCAGCTTACAACTAAAGCTTTCTATTGCTCAAATTTTTCCATGAGTTTCCTTTATATGGATTGATGTAATCATAGTCTAAGACATCAAAAAGCAGAATAATTCTGACATACAACATTTAACTGGAATAATAATAAGCATAGAACATTTGGGGGGGGGAAAGGAATTCTTTCATAATACAAATATTAAGGGATCCGTTTGTAGCATGTGACAATTAAAAGAAACCATCTTGTACAGTATACAAACATGAAACACCTGGAGTATGAATAGCTAATAGGTGATGATCACATGTTCTGTACATATTTATTGCAAAGAAAGGAGTTCATCCGCATTAACTTTATTTCTCCTATACAATGATATATGACATACAGTTTGAAAATAGTCCTACCATACGCACAAATATGGATTCTGGCCTATTTTAGCATCAAGACACATAAAGTATCTACCTACACTTATTTAATAGATGACCGTTTTAAGAGTTCTCATTTTCTGAAATAAGTAAAATAAAGAGATACAAGTAAATAAATTATGATAAAAATTATGCATTCAGCTTATATAAAATTGAAGAGAGTAATAAATCACCCCTTATTCAGTGTATTTCTCACTAAAAAGGGAGAGGTGTGCCTGTGAAAATGACTTGCTGAGTAATTTATTAACACATTTCTGTTTAAACAGGGACATCCTCCCCAGAATATAACTAGATGCAGAATTTGGGAATGACAGATAACAGGATGCCAACTTTCTTACTCACATTGATCACACATCTGTGTGAGTTTCCTTTAAATGGTTTAAAACAATCACAGAGCAGGATATCCAAGAGCAAAAGATTTATGACAGAAACTATTTTACTTGAACTGTAATGAGCTTGTTGTCAAAGGATATAGCAGACCCAAAAATAGAATGGACGTCATCTACGGGAGCAAAACTTCAGCCCTGCAGAACAAATACAGCTGTGGACCTGTTGTGTGGATCAATTTTCTCAAGTTCAACTAGATTTTCACCGGGAAGTTTTACAGATGGACACAGAAGCAGAAGTTTGCATAGACAGAATCATATTATTATTGTTATTATCATATTTACAGCATATCTGTAATTTGCTGCCAGATTATAATTGTCTCTAATTGTTAGAAGATTAATTCCTCCAAAATTAGGTGGCTGCTGTAAGTGTAACAGTGATGGTGTTTGTTAAATCAAATAAACTTCTGAAAAGCTTGTTTAAGAACTTTAAAATCTTGTTTAGTGAATATACTTGGCAGCATTTGTTTAGGATATAATAATCATGGAAAACTTAACATTTTAATTAAGTATTTATGAATGACACAGGAAGTAATCAATTGCAAACATATTGTTGGTTTATAGCTTTAAATAATTGGATATTGAGCCCTAGATAATTAAGTGACATGGTATTCAACTTGTATTGAAATGTGCTATTCCATCCTTTCTTTGCCATTGGCAAGAGTGCCAAGTAAGTCATACATTTAATGAGATAAAATAGTTCCCTGGCACAATGTAGAAAATAAAAAATAATAAATAGGCATAACACCAAACATCATCAACACATTCCACTATATCAGGGAGATTAAGAGCGTGGGACCCCACTGTTACTGTGTGGCATGACCAAATCAATGCCCTGGTTAGTCAGTGCAGGGGTTGTGTTGCTATTGAGAAAGTGAATAAAACAATTCTCAGAGTGACCCCTCTCCTAAGCTACCAGGACTAAAAAGTGCTGGGCCTCTTCCTGCTACTCTGCAGTAACATTTTTAAATGCAGCACTTTCCATTAGTGTGCTACCATGGAGATCATGATTGATGCTGAAAGGGTAGAGTACCTGGAGCCACTATAGCAAGGGTTGTTGCTAGGGTTTGATTAAGATGTGGGAATGCCCGATCAGGACAGGAAAATGGATAAATTGAGAATATAAATATTTGCAGAGATGGAAGTTGTTAAAAATTAAGGGTTGAGATTTCTGCAGGTTCGGTAGAGTTAGAATGCAAAGAGAATAAAGTGGTGGAGGACAGCTTGCATGTGACCAGGTAACTGTCAGAGAGAGGGAAAGCAGTGTTAATAAATTCAGAGACTGAGCAAAGCCCTGTAAGGCAGTGACCATCACACAATGATTAAAAGAGTTGGTCCATAGAAATTTAGAGAGAGTAGTTTGGAGGCACAAGGAGAATGTGAATAGTCAATATTGATGTTGAAACACCTATGACGATTATGGGGATTTCAGAGGATAAGAAATGAGGGAGCCAGACAGAGAAATTTTCAAGGAATTGTTGGTGTGGTGAAGGAGGGCAATAGATGACAGCAATACACAAAGATAAGGAGTTGAAAATCTGGAGAGTATATATATAATAGATGGTAACATAAGTGATGAAACAGTTGGTAGAACTGTAAATGTGCAATAAAAGGAGTAATCCCATCCAAACTCCTTGTCTGCTTCCAAGGCTGGAGGTGTGGATGAAAAGCGGGTGAGGCAGTGTCTGAAGTTTCTGTTATTGCCAGAAGGTCACGGTTGTTTGAGAGGAAGAGGTCATGGATGGAGGTTAGTTTATACAACCAGAGGGTTGGATGCACACTGGGTATAATTTACACAAAAAAAAAAATGACATAATTTCTGCTACTTTCATTTATACACAAGAAGGAATATATGTTATCTGCTGTATTTTACCAAGCATAATAGTGAATGTGTCTTGTGCTATTTATCATCATCAGTTATTCATATAGCGCCACTAATTCTGCAGCACTGTACAGAGAACTCATTCACATCAGTCCATTGAAGTTTACAGTTTAAATTCCCTTACATACATCTATACATACACATATACAGAAAGAGACTATAGCATCAATTTGACAGCAGCCAATTAACCTACTAGTATGTTTTTGGAGTGTGGGAGGAAACCAGAGCACCCAGAGGAAACCCACGCAAACAGGGAGAACATACAAACTGCACATGGATAGGACATTGTTAGGAATCAAATTCATGGCCCCAGTGCTATGAGGCAGAAGTGCTAACCACTTAGCCACCGTGCTGCCCCAAAACTAATGTTAACAAACTTTTCTTGTGCTCATGACCTGGTTGTGCGTATGCATGGTATGCGTTCCTGACAGAACTGGACTCATCTTGAGATGACTCAGAATTGGCATATAGGAACAAATGCTCTATTTTTTTTTTAAATTACACCCATTATGCAACTAACCTCAGCATCAGGGGCTTTGCCAGTAAATAATAAGATAAGTTCTAGTGATGCTCATTACTGAAAACAGACCATGTGTGAGCTGATTGGTCAGCTGGTAGCTGATATACGCTGATAACACCTTGCTAGTGTAGTCATACAATGTGCATCACTGATCAAGACTTTAACATGGGTGAGTACATACATTACAATTACAGATCTGATTTGAATAAGATGTGTCTCAGATAAATTGAATTTCAGAGTACATACTGAAGCAAGTAAATATAGAAAGTAGAGTGGTTTCTAGTGAGACAGCTCTCCAGTGTATAACTGCTTAGTTTACCTCTGCCGCTGAGTTATTCACTATGATGTTTCATGGACATTGAGTTGTTTTTCAGCATCCAACTGCTCAGACCATTAAAACATTGAATACAATGTGTAGTCCTTGTGAAACTCAAATTACATTCATCTAAAGCATCGCAGCTGCTGCTTTAACTATTATATAGTTTCTTCTAACCGAGCCTGCAGTAAATGCCAATTTCCCCATCTGTAATGCTCACTGCATTCTTCACTGATGACAATATGCTTTACAGCCAAACTGGCCACTAACTTGTAGACCTGTGCAAACATTCTTGATTGTATCAACGCCTAGAAGATAGTTGCAGTTGAAACACTGTATTTCTCTGTATATTGTGAGTGTAAGTGTAAATATACCCTCGTTAACATGCCTGTGGCTTTTTCACCAGAGCAGACTAACAAATATTGAATTAAAAGTAAGAAACAATGACTGGTGCCATTCTATAACTGAGTGCAGTGAAATGTAGTGTCACAATTGAGAAACACACAAGACCTCATTTTCAAAGCACACTCAAAGTGCAGTCAAAAGCGCTTTTATTTTGCACCCTACACGCAACAAGGTGCATGTCAATTCTCTACTCATGGAATATACCTGCTTAAATTATTTATGTGTGCAATAGGGTGAACACTTTAAAAAGTGCCCTGTGCAAACACCACATCAAAAGTCTAACCTCCTACCAGTTTAGTACCACTCCTTTTATTAAATTAATCTTTTCTGTTTTTGTTTTAAAATACTGCTCAGTTTATCCTCATCTGTGTCTTAAATTTGGAGAGTGAGGGGACCTTTAACATGTGGAAATGGATGTGTCCCCCTCTACAAAGCAAGGAATGTACCTAAAATGCACAATAACCTTTTTATCTCAATTCAATATCCGCAAATCTTATTTTTTCACTAATCCACAGAACACCCAAAATCTTATGCCTATGTTTGGGTAGTAAAATGACGTCCTATTCTAACTTAGGCCTGTAGTCTCCAGACTACAATTTATAATAATTAGAATAATGATCATTACAGCATGTTCATCTTGGAATAAATATCTACATTGTCCCTGAAATCTACTCAAGGATACCTTCTATTTTTTAAACAAATGGGACCACATCCCTTCTGAACAAAACAGCCTGTTTTGTAACACACAGGATTATGCTTACCAATTCATTGCACATTATACAACGGTGCACTAGTGCAGGAAAAAGGTTCAGGACATCATCTTCATCATCATCATCATCATCATCTATTTATATAGCGCCACTGATTCCACAGTCACATCAGTCCCTGCCTCATTGGAGCTTACAGTCTAAATTCCCTAACATACACACACAGACAGAGAGAGACTAGGGTCAATTTTGATAGCAGCCAATTAACCTACTAGTATGTTTTTGGAGTGTGGGAGGAAACCGGAGCACCCAGAGGAAACCCACGCAAACACAGGGAGAACATATAAACTCCACACAGATAAGGCTATGGTGGGGAATTGAACTCACGACCCCAGCGCTGTGAGGCAGAAGTGCTAACCACGTAGCCACCGTGCTGCCCCACAGGATATCACAGAACGGCATTACCACTGTGGGCCCACATGTTTACAGCTTTGTAGGGGACCCTTAACACTTAAACAAATTACCTTTCAGACACGGAGATACCCATGTGTTACTCAGAGTTAAAGAGAACACATGGTTTTACACTGTCATTTTTCAGCATAACATTTTAAACATATGAGCATGTGGTAAAGATTATCCTCCAACATTGCAGGGGTGTGATTCTTGTCTTAATTAATTCTTCAAGCATGTCAGCCATCTATTTACAGTGATGATAATTACAGTGATACAAAACGTAAATTTGTCTAGTTTACATCTGATTTACCACAAACAGCTTCAGCTTGGCAAGAATTACATGTAACATTATTCATGTGGCAAGACAGTCTCTCGTACTGCCAAGGAATAAAATAAAGCATGCTTTGCCTTTCTAGAGCTACCATACCGATTAACGGGATGATGTGAACAAGTTCTAAAGCCTTGTGTACTACACACCATATTTCCATTAGTTCTTGTCACTTATTAAAAGCTACATTAACATGCTACAGAATGTTTTTGTGAAATTTGCCACCTGTTACAGATCATCTAAATACCAGTGTATTAAAGCATGACCATGTTACTTTTATCACCGTAGATACCATTTGTAATGGTACCATTTTGGAAATACGAGCAAATGTTCTTGTGGATTTAAGTCCTTTACTGTTTAGGTCATACTGGTATTTTTCTATCTGCACAGGCCCTAATGTTTTCCTCATTCCCCTTCTTATGTTTCATTTTAATTGGTTCGATACCATTTTTCTAACAAGTGTAAACATCAAAAGACCATCTGTAAAAGAAGTGTTAGGCTAGATTATGATGAGAGAAAATTGTTAGTTTCAGCGGATCGACATATGAGCAATTGTGCTTCAGTAACACAATTATTCACAGTGTGGGCATGCAAACGGGACTCAAAGAACATATCTTACCCTATAAGGTATAACCAATAATTTCACCACTAAACGCAACATATTTGACCTACCCCCACATTAAAGATTTTCCTTTTGTTTTTCTCACTATATTTCTCATTGACAGTCATTCATGTTTCATATAACTGCTGAGGTGTGCTTATGTGTATGCATATTTGTGCTTTACTTGAGGTGAACTTAAATCCACATTTAAGTAAGTCCACTACAGACTCACTCTTACACCTCACACTTAGACCTTTATCATTGTCCTGGCTATATCACATCAATTCCTAGACAATTTCCCATTCAAACTAGTGACTATTACATCCCGATTGATGACCCATATTTCTCTTGCTACAACATGTATCTCTTTAAACTCTTCTTTTGGACTTACCCAGGTTCCCAGTTCTCCTGCACCTGAAGATCATCCCTATTTCTTGACTTTCATGTCCAGACATATTCACAAAACAACATAACCAAACAGTTACATGAAGCTGCCTTAGACCAAGAACCCAATTTCAATATCTTTCGCTTCTGGAGGTGCCAACAGCAAATTTGGGAACACCAAACAAATACGATATCTCCATATGTGCTTTCCTGCAGATTTCCTTTACTAAAAAAAATATTCTCAGATCCTACACTCATATCCTTAACCAAGCAAAACAGACCTATATTGTCCACTAATCCATGAACTCTTTTCAGCATACTCAACTCACTTCTGATCAAAACTATTTAAAATATTGGCTTTTACTTAAAGGAAAAAATACAGTGTTCATCAGAAGATTCTATAACAATCTCCAAACACCACTTTTTCACATCATCATTTATTTGTATAGCGCCACCAATTTTGCAGTGCTGTACAGAGCACCTGGAGGAAACCCACGCAAACACGTGGAGAACATACACAGATAAGGCAACGTCTTAAAACAATCTCATGACCCCAGTGCTGTGAGGAGGAAGTGCTAACCACTAAGACACCGTGCTGCTAACAACTTCTGCAAACATCCTCATGTAGTCTATTTATATTTGGTCTTGAGTCTAAATATGAATTATCTACCAGAGGGCATTAGCCTTGTGCCCTATTAATACCCTCTGGATCTCACTTCTCGTTCATTCTTACTACCACCGATTCCGCATCTATTGGAATCTGTGACCTTTCCTCCTCATCTGGATATTTTCCATCTTCTTTTAACTATGTATTGATTACTTCCATCCTATAAAATATATTCTCTCACTCAAGCTACCCCCGTGTATCTTCACTTCCTTTTGCTTCAAAACTCATTGAATGCCAGCCTATCTCCTGCTCACTCTCAATGAGGATTCCATGCACTTCAGTAAAAAACTGTTTCAGTTGAATAAGGTTTGTAATGATCTGCTAACTCTAAGGAACATTACGCTCTATTAATGGTTATGGATCTATTTGCTTACTTCTACTAATGGTGATCATACTTAATGCAAGCAAAGCCATGATTTCAAGACAATATTTAATTCACTATTCCTGTAGTGTCACTTTGGAGTACCCCTCTGTATTTATACAACAATTAAGTTTGGCTTTTAGTACTATCTCAGGGATGATTATATCCAACTTTTGCATGGAATCCTCTCAGCTGGCTCCCGTCATGGCATCTGTATATCTAATCTGCACTGGCTGTCTGTTTTTCCCAGGAAACAATTTAAAGTTCTGGTTCTCATTTCTTCTGTTTACCACCCTACATTATCTGTCAATGACCTATGCCTATTAACCGCCTTTATATCCACTTCTTACTCCAATCAACAACTCCTATGCTACACCTATCTTGGGAGGCTCTATCTGGACCAATCAGGCCAACCACAGACTTTCATAGTTTTAAGCGAATTCTTCACAAATATTTCCTAAATGTCCTGCTATAATATTAGTTTAGGCGATAACTTTATCCCCTATCACCTATACTTTCCATCCACAACTTACTTGCTCTTTATTGTCACAATAGTTACACTATCAGGGGAGGACTGGCAAATTTTCGCCCAGGGTCAAGACTCGGCTCAGCAACCTATCAGGAACATTTTAAAGGAAAACAAAATGCATGTTGCCCAGTGACCCAGCACAAGGTAGCCCACTATGGGACCTGGCCTTGGGGCAGTTGTCCCCCCAGCCCAGCCTGCCCCTGTACACTATGTTCTCATGCCCATATTATATCCTCCACAAATATCTCCCCATTTGAATTTTATTTCTTTAACCCACACAGGGAAGATTTATGTTTTTAACTTACATACAAACAAATTGTTTACACACTTAACTACCACTGACATCTAGGGCAGGGTCTAGAGAACCTCTCAGGGGTTCTCTTATCTCTATGAAATCCCTAGTGATGACCTCACTAGGTTGCTATATTGAACACTGTTAGAGGAACAAATAGTCAGGAATCCCATTGTTATGGTTCCTGGCCATTACACAGAAACCAGCAGCTGTTTATTTAACTATGTCCGGGTAAAGGAAAGTATAGGATACCAGATTATGCATTTATGCCCTGTTGTACCAAGGGGTTAAACTCCCATTTTTGTGTTCAGGCAAATAATTATTTGCATATTATAACCAACTTAAAATAATTACAGACTCAATTTGTTGTCTAGAGTCAAGAGAGGATTTTAGACATAAAAACGTGATGTTTTCTCTATAACCCAGCATTTTAATTTACTGTATACAATACTCCAATCGAGCTCAACCTTTTCGCAGTTCTGTAGTACAAGTCTACAAGCCTGTAACTCCAGAGTGATGTAACATAAGTACTTCTTGTTAGATTTAGCCTCTGGCGCCATCGCTCTTTAAGGCAACCACAGTCCTGCAGCCAATCAGTAGCCATGGGTACTGCCTCACTCCTGGCTGTTTGCCTACCAAATGCAATTTTTTTCAGCTTCTAGTCGATTGCTAAGCAGCAGTAGATTCTTAACTTAATGTTATTAGCACAAGTGTGCAGATTAATTTAGTACTATGAGACTGCTTAATTCTTATCTGTTCCCTTAGCCTTTATTAATCTCTCTCTCCCCACCATCTGTGCTGGTGATAGTTTAGTCCGAATCATTACTTACTATTGGGCTGAACTGTGTGCGTATTACTAATTCTCTGTTGTGACCTGGATTGTTTATTGGACTTTGTCTTTTCTGCTGGCAGCCTTTTCACCTTAGCCTGTATCTAGATTCTGCCTTTGACCGCCGCTTGCCCTTGACCTCTGCCTGCTTTACAATTCCATCTGGACTGCAGCCAGCATGTGACCATTGCATGACTGAATTTGCTCTTGAACCTTACCTGTCAGTAAACTTGGTGTCCTTTGCCGGAAAATCCAATGTTACTATCGTATCACGGTTACTATACTGGAAATGTTGATGTCTTAGTTTATCATGTCCAGTACTACAAATACCGTGAAGTTAATGAGCCCATACTACTATGGGTTAAGGTCTGGGGCAACTGAGTATTCGCAGACATATAGCATTATGCAAGGAATGGAGCTATTATAGGTGAAGACTATGTAAAGTGGTTCTATGAGGTCTTATTTTCTGATGGGTATTTCAATAATACCTGTTAACATCGCAACCTGCCCCAAAGCATACATTCTAAATGGCGAAACGTCCCAAATCATGGCCAGCAACAGGGGGCGGGGACTTAACAGGAACGTAGGTGGTGTTTTTAACAACTATGGCCACTTTTGAGCAGAGTTGGGGCGGGGTTTATTATGTCCCGCCTCTGGTATTCTGAATGTTGGGAGTTATGCCAAAGAGGTGAAAGAGAGCATGTTGTTAATGTTTACTTAATCATTTCCAGCATTATCATGCCATCTAGTTATTTCAGGTACATTCGTCAAATCAGTAATACAGAGCTTTTGATACATAATTACAGTAAAATAGTGGTTTTGCTTCCAATTGAAATAAAGTTAGTTTAGAAAAATATAGTGTTCACATCTACAGTCATTTGCAAAATTGTGGACTAACCATGATCCAATTGCATGTTTCATTTTATAAAGTTTACACAATATCTGAGGGGTACAAACTGAAACAGGACATATTTCTGTACATTTAATTGAGCAGTTACTATTTATTTGCTGAATTTACAAGCTTGAAATAAATAAACTTGTGAATGTGTATATTGTCTAATTTTCACTAGAACATGCTATCCATTGTATCGTGAAGATTGAAGTCAGGTGAAGATTCACTCTATTTAATTATAGCTCTTTGAAATCTACATTCTTCAAGTATTTATGTTTTTCATATGTTTAACTTTTAATATGTAATTGGCTGTGTAAAAATGTGCCCCACAGACAAGGCATGCACACAGATTTTAGCCATGGACAATTTTTTTTTTAATTTTCTTCCAACACGTTAATCTGTCTTTGTGGGAAGTATAAGAGTTAAGCCAGCCATAGCAAAAAATACAGGGGTAAAATGCCTGCTCATTGCAAGAACAATTTGTCTGATTCAAAGATTCCATGTGCAACACCTATTATATACCGCATACATTTGTTTCTACTGCCCTATGCTAGCACATACAGATCTGTGATTCATGTCCGGCCTTGAGTCACTAGCTACTGTTCTATAACACATGTTCCACTAGATATTGACCTGGAAAATGTGTGGTGATGCTGCTGTATGTTAGATATGGTACATGTGCTACCGTGTGATTATATATGGAACTTCATACTACTGGATACTGTCTGTGCTGTCATGTGTCACTAGATACTGTTCTATAATTCAGATACTCTCCTGTGCCATTGTAAACTGCTCTGGGTACATGTGCCACCAGATACTGCTCTATTATATGGTGTACCACTAGATGCTGCCCTGTGCCACTAGATACAGGTCTATGATACATGTGCTGCCCTGCGCCACTACATACTGCTGTATAATACCATATGTTCCCATGTTCTGGTCAAAACAGGAAAATAACAGCACATACAATTGGGAAATGTCTAAACTTTGAGAGCGGTTTACTAAATACAACTGCAATATTTGGCAAATGTATATGAAACTTTTCCAATACTTTCTACAACTTTCTGTTATAACTTTATGTGATGGAATCAACGTGTTATTTCAAATATTTTCAGTTCTGATAATCATTTATGGAATTGACATATAGGCCTATAAGTATATTTGTAAATGTTACTGTTAATACTGTTACTCAGAAGCCCAGACAGGAAAGATCCATTAAGAATTGAGAATCCCTTATTGCAGTGCAGCTTTAACAAACTGCGATTTGTTTATCATAATTCTAGAAACTGAACAGGATCGCGTCAGTCTTGGCTACAGGTTTCTGGATTGACTGTGCGTCACGTAATTGTTTGTAACACTGCATGGCTAAAGTGGAAATACTGAGTCATGCTGAAGACTTGCCTTCATTATTTCACATCTGGCAGATTTTCTTATATAGGCTTGAAAATAGAAAGAAAAAAATAGCCTGACAATCTGTCGACATGAACATGACATAATAAGCATATCCATCACAAAGTAGTTTGCGAAATGCATTCTGGATTTTTAGTTGGAGAAAGAAAGCACTTTGACACAATTTTACATGCTTAGCACAGTGAATAGACATTACAGAATAACACATGAAAAGAACATCGACAAATTCTATAGAATGCTGCAAGCCATCTTGGTTGGTTTATAACGCAACACTATCTCCATTGATGAAGCTTCAGGGCTTTGTTGCCCATATTACAGCAATACATATGTTGGTTGTTTTTAGTACAAATATTTCCTAGGTGGTTTATTTATTTATTCATCTATTAATAAAATTTAACATGTTATATTTATGTATCATCTGCGCAATCCTTCTTTTGTATGAGTTTAGAATGCTGCAAGCCACAATTATTGTCACAATTATATTTTATTATAACAGTAACAGAGATCCAAAGTCTCTCATGAAAAAGTCACTCATTGTAACTGCCTAACTGCAAAACCATCTATACTACAAAATAGATAATTCTCCATATTCAGGCTTTGCCACTCACACATTGGAATGTGATTCATTACTAGAGATGCTCGGCCTTGGTTTTCTGAAAACCGAACCCATCCGAACTTAGGGGATCCAAGTAGGCTCACGAGCCTGCTCGGTACTTTTGCGCATCCTCGGATCTGAATCGAGGCAAAGCGTCATTGTTGCGTTGTCGGATCTCGCAGGTTTTGGATTCCATAAGTACCTCCCTCCCCAGAAGATCCAGCGTGCTTGCTCACACAGAATCAGGGGTAGCACGGTTCTCGTCACTCTCCAGTGCAATTGCTCAGTGCCATTGCTCATACACAAACAGGAGGGGTAACAGTGTTCTTGTCACTTAACAAGAAATGACTGGAAATGACTGGAAATTAATGTTATTGAGGTTAATAGAAATGTAGGAACAAAAAAGAGTCGAATTATGTGATTTTAGAAAAATAGGGATCCAAAACCAAAACACACAAGGGCAGTTTTGCCAAAACCAAAAACACAAAGTTAGTCCAGATCTAAAACCAAAACAAAAACACGGGGGTCAGTGAACATCTCTATTCATTACATACTCCCTTAGTTGCCAAATGTCCATGATTAGCAGGGAAGGTCCACTTTCAAAAGACTCGCCTCTGACAATATTTTTTTTCAACATTGGAAAAAACTATGCTTTACAGCATTTTTTTGTTCTATGTATAATACTTAATACATTTCCTATTTTGCAAACATTTTTGAAAATTTTATTTTTGCAAAGTAATGAATAATACACCGGCATTAAGAGTGTACATATACAAAAAAAATGAGAAGTAAACAATATCTACGACAAGCATAGCAGCGTAACACCTCAATGCGGAGGTAATATAACATTTGTTGCTTTAAGTGACCAAGAGTTTTTTGTTTTCTTTTAAAGATTAAGAGGGTGGAAGAAAAGTAGAAAAGAAAAAAAGAGAGGGGGAAAGTGTTGTGGATTGGCTAAATCCACATTAGGTTAAGCCAGTAGCTAAGAGGAAAAGGTAAAGACAGGGAGGACATAAAAGAGAGCAAAGTCAAGGGAAGGGTAAGCGAGCTTGAAAGAAAGCCACAGCTCCCATACCTTGGTGAAAGATTTGGAAGAATTGTTAAGAATGCTAGTCATGTTCTCCATACGTTATACCTGCCGGAATCTATTGATTATGGCCTGAAGAGATGGAGCAGTCTGCTGCCACCAGTCTGCTGCAATTTGACATGTGGCTGCCGAAAAAATATATCTAGCTAGCTTGTTCTGATGACGAGTCGCCGAGGGGGCCCCCAGGGGTAGAAGAAAAAATTTAGGCTCCAGAGGCACATTGACCTGAAAAACTGATTGGCTCAGATGTTTGATATCAGTCCAGTAATGTGCTAATTTAATACATGTCCACCAAATGTGGAGGAAAATATCCTCGTGGGACACCCCCCAGCAGCGATCAGAGGACTCAGGAAGGCATATAGTACCAGCGAAACAACACCTTATAGATATTCACTTTTATTATAATGCAGAT
This sequence comes from Mixophyes fleayi, assembly GCF_038048845.1. NCBI lineage: Eukaryota > Metazoa > Chordata > Amphibia > Anura > Limnodynastidae > Mixophyes > Mixophyes fleayi. The sequence goes on along the minus strand of NC_134402.1, from coordinate 179,749,175 downwards.
AGAACTAGAGGCAGCATTCTCATAAATCTCTGAGCATTCTTCCTCTTATAGAGTTTCACCAAGGTCTCATTCCCAAGCCAGTTCGTGGGGGTCTCTGAGGCCTGAAGTAGGTGGAGCTAGTTCATAGTATAGTGTAGAAATGAGACTTCATGGAAGAGTGACACAGAGAGCCTCGAAAGTAGTAAGAGAGCAGGAGGAAAGATGAAATTTAACTGTGTTGTGAAAATGTCCGTGCTGTAAATATTGGTGGACGTTTTTTGAAAGGATGTATAGGCAAGATTGAATAAAACGAAATTGAGGTAATATTGCAGAAAAAATGAGGTTGTTGAGGTATCTGACTCCCCATGAGAGCCATGGCCCGAAACACATTGGGGGTGAGTCCCGGAGAAAAGTCCAGGGAGTTCAATAATGGTATTATTGGGGAGGGGCAAAGAGAGAGGCCATATTTTTGAGAGGATGAGTCTTAAACTGGCAGTGAATGTGAGATGACTGGGTGAAGTAGGGTGCGTTTTGGGCGACGAGCCCGTGGGAGCCAGAAGAGATTGGACGTGAAAGCAATCCCAGACCTTCAGCATCAATACGTGCCCACACTTTGGAGGATTTAGAACCACACCACAAAACACATTGAGCGAGTTGGATGGAGAGGTAATAGCGTTGGAAATCAGGGATACCCAGCCCTCCTCCCCGCGAAGACCTCTGAAGAACTTTACAGGAACCCCAACTACGTTTACCAGACCATATGAATCTAGACACGTAGAACTGAAGGAACTTAAAAATATAGGGGGACACACATGGATGAGCAGGGTCTGAAGGAGGTAAAGCAATCTGGGGAGGGTGTTCATCTTGACAGCGTTAACACAGCCGATCCAAGAGATATAAAGGTGAGACCATGTGGTGAGTTCTAGTTTCATTTGGGCAAGAATGCAAGGGAAATTAGCTTGGAAAACATGGTGCTAGTGTTTAGTAATATATACCAGAGAGTATTTGATTTTTTGGAGGCGCTAGTTTAAAGGGAATGATTGCTCAAGCAACGAATTGTCTGGTGCATGGACATAAAAATCCAGGACCTCTGTCTTGTCCGCATTGACCTTGTAATCTGAAAGGAGCTCTATGGCTCCTTTCAGATTACAAGGTCAATGCGGACAAGACAGAGGTCCTGGATTTTTTATGGCTCCTTGCAGCCAAGGGAGGGGGGGGGGGGGGACAGTTGAGTTAGTAATAGTTGTGCAAAACATTTTTTACAATAAAATATACACTACAATGTGAAGTATTCCAAACTACTGTTCTTTATTAAATAATTCATTATACCAATGCTATATCATGACTGCCTTTATTTCATGTGTCATAAGTCAATAGAATTCTGAAATAAATTACTGTAAGATCATAGTGTCTTCTGCACCTAAATTGAACAAAACCAGAGTAAACGTTCATGTTTGCACTCTCCACCACTTGTAGCTCATTTTAATATCTTGCACAAATGATGGAATTTTGCTTTTGTCCTGAAGGCACGTCATTTCACCTAGAATTCTTTATTAAGACACACAATTCAGTGATCACACAGAGAAGAAAATTGGTCTTTCGCCAAATAAAGCCCAGTGACGTAGACATGTGAACAAGAGTACATCTCAGCAGGAAATATTGGGTTTCACACTGCACTTTTTTAGTTTAATTAATGGCCTTTAGTACATAAGAGAAGAATACAGTTATGGAGCCAAGTATGTGAGTTTCTATACCACGGCCCATCAGAACAATATATTATTAATTACAATTTAATTTAAAATTTACTACTGCCCACTAGTTTTAGTCTAATTATATTATTAACCCAGTCAATCAAAGAGTCTTGAGGTCTATACTAAGTTGCTGCTTTATCTAGATAAACCAATGCCAAATAATGAACATTATAAGGCAATTTACGTATTCTTGTATCTTAAATGGTTAAATTGAATCAACAGTAAGAGAAAATATAAGTTTGGAAGGAGCTTTTCTGCAATTCTGTTTCCTTCACAGTATTGTTATTTAGCTGAGGTCTTTCTGTCAGAACTTGTTTTTCTCTGTGCCATTTTGATGTTGATGTATTGTATAAACAGCAGAACTGCTGTATGAATAAATTATGTAGGTGGAAATCTCAATTCATTGGACTAGATTGTCAGACGCGGTTTACAAGATTAAATTGCCTGTAACTGAAAATTTGAATGCTAAGCTATTTTTCTTTACATAAATATTGCTAATAAAATGCTGGGAGCACTTCAGTTCTGCTAAAGCAATTTGCATTTAATAACCCACATTGTTAACTGTGCTGATTTAGAATATGTCTAAAAAAACAGTACCTTTACATACAATGTCATCCATAAAAGCACACTAAAACATGCATAAAAATGCAAAAAAGTAACAGTAAAAAGGGCCACACAAATATGGTTAAATTAACGGTCCCAATTTCATCTATCAAAATATTTGCACCATGACAGATCTAGAAGCTATTTGCTCATATTTGCTATATGTTAATTTTTTCAAATAATTGGAATTAAATTTTAACAGAAATGTTCTCAGCTTTTTAAGCTGAAATTTTACCGTAGTAACGGTAAATATGCAGGCTAATTGAATTCCACCCATAGGGGCAGATTCAATTGGTCATGATGTTCTGAGAATTTTTTTTACTAGTAGTACGGTAAAAATTTACTCTCAAACTTGAGTGAGATTTCTGCAAAAGAAAATCCACTAGAGGTGTCTCGAGGCCGTTCCGGAGACACTTTGCGCGGATTTTTTCTCAATTGACTTTTTCCCATAGTGTAGTATTTTTGCACTTAAAGGGCAATGCACAAGATGTACAAATGTTCACAGAGAAACCATGGAGAAAGAAGGGACTTTTCTTTTTCTGATTCTCAGCTCGGTCACAAATGGCAGAGCCAGGGCTGTCTTTTCCACTAGGCACAATGGGCAGGTGCCCGGGGGCCCCATGAGCAGGGCTCTTAATTAAAATAAATAATCCTGCAAAATCCTTGCGGTCACAAGGTCAGGTCAGGTAGCAATCCGGCTCCCTCCTTGTTCCCCTCCTCCGTGCTGCACTCGCACTGAATGTCGGGCGTGACGTCATCACGCCCAACATTTTCATTGATAAGCCATGACGCGAGAAGCAACGGAGAAGCAAGCAACAGCGAGGATTCAAAGAAGCAGAAGACACAGAATAAGAAAACAGAAGAGAAGAAGGGGTTGCTAATGGAGAATAGGGTGATTGAAAGGTAAGTGAAGGAGGGGATTTGATTTTTTAGTTGCTGTACTTCAAGAGTCACTGAGCGATTACATTTAAAATAAGAAGTGATTTTATATATATATATATATATATATATATATATATATATGTATATATATATATATGCACACACACACACACACACACACATATATATACACATATATATGTAGGGGCGAAATCATTTGTAATGTTACTACATGCTTCCATATTTGTGTGACAGTCTACCTTACATCCCGAGTCTATTTTTTATAGACTATCATTATGATAATTGTCTTTTCTATCAAAAATGCTCACTTTGAGAGAGATCTTCAAGCCCGTAAACAGGGAGATGAGTGAGCATATTACTCATTTATCATTTTCACATGTATGAGTCAGTGCCCATAAAGTTATAACAAATCTTTTTCTTGTATTTTGACCCACTTTTATTGCTAGGAAATTACATTTCCACATTACAGTATACACCAGCGGTGTCACACTTTTACACAAGGAATATCACTGACTGGTATTAGCGCTACTAACCTGAGAGGCGCGGAGTCTAACACACCACCAGTGTTCACCAGGGACCCCTGCAAGGAGGTTTGGGATTTGCTGCGTGCGATGTGCAGGTCGCGGTTCTCCCAGGAAGTCACCAGTGCAGCGATTAGAGGGTAGTCAGACAGGCCGAGTCGAAACCAAGGAAGCGAGGTACCATGGAGAATAGGCAAGAGTAGTCAGGAACGGTCCAAAGGTCAATACCAGTGCGGGCAGCGAAGTACAAGGGATATCCGGAAGAGAGGCCAAACAAGCCAAGGAGTCAAATACACAGGAGGTCAGGAACAGGAATATAAACTAAATGCTGGAGCTGGTTAGAACCAATACTCTGGCACTAGACAGAGGCTGCTTTAAGTACTCTAAGGTGCCTCCTGATAGGGTTAGGGAGATTTAGGCGGTTAAGACATGCTGGCTGCAGACAGGTGAGTAGATATAGAGTTCTGCTGCTAGGCAACAGGACGAGGATTGCGGAGAGAAAGTGTCCGTCTGTGGCGCCTGTGGAGAGCGCGGAGACGACACCTGACAAGCGGTTCCCAAAGTGCGCACCATGATTCCCATGGGTGCCGCGGCTCTGTCACAGGGGTGCCTTGGCCAAAGAAAACAACAAATAAAAAAAACTAAAAAAAAAAAAACAACTTACCAATTCGGCGGCGCCCAGGACCCAGCATCCCTCCTCGCTTCTCACTGAATATCAGGCATGACATCATCACGTCCGACATATTCGGTGAGAAGCGGAAAGAGAGAGGAGGATGCTGGGCCCTGGGCGTCTCCAGATTGGTAAGAAGACAGAAGAAAAGACAGAAGAAATAGAAGAAAGAAGGCCAAGTATGTTTAGTAAACAAACGGAGGGGAAATAGTGATAGGAAACAGCAATGGAGGGGCAAAAGAATGAAGGAGGGGGCAGAGTGAAGATGAAAGAGGGCGCAGAGTGTGTGGATGAAAGAGGGCACAGAGTGTATGGATGAAGGAGGGCACAGAGTGTGTGGATGAAGGAGGGCACAGAGTGTGTGGATGAAGGAGGGCACAGAGTGTGTGGATGAAGGAGGGCACAAAGTGTGTGGATGAAGGAGGGCACAGAGTGTGTGGATGAAGGAGGGCACAGAGTGTGTGGATGAAGGAGGGCACAGAGTGTGTGGATGAAGGAGGGCACAGAGTGTGTGGATGAAGGAGGGCACAGAGTGTGTGGATGAAGGAGGGCACAGACTGTGTTCATGAAGGAAGGCACAGAGAGTGTGGATGAAGGAGGGCACAGAATGTGTTCATGAAGGAAGGCACAGAGAGTGTGGATGAAGGAGGACACAGAGTTTGTGTATATTATTATTTTCCCTTGGATTTATGTGTATTATTTTTGAAAACAACATACAAAGTATTTTTGTCCTGACCTAAATACTTATTATGTTATTTTGACCCAACTACTTATAAAAAGGGTCTGCTCTGTAATTATTTTGGAGGGGTGCCTTGAAATAATTATGAGACTCTAAGGGTGCCGCGAACTGAAAGAGTTTGGGAACCACTGGTATACACAACTTTTAATGTCTTAGTTCAGTCTGCATATTTTTTTCTATCTGCCCACCGCTGTCCACACTCATCTCCTGAGTAGTAATTGGGGCAGCTACTGATACTACACTGTGTGTAGTGAATTTTCACCATTCCATGACAGTAATAGTCATGTGGAGCATAGGTCACTGAGTTCTAGGTCTCAAATGATGAGGTAATCCTTATCATGCCAGACAGAGTTTTCCTGGACGACTCTGCAGCAAAGCAAACGTGACAAGTGGCTGCAGCCATCAACACAGTGGAGAATATATATATATATATACACATATATACACAAGTTAACCCGTGCCTGATACTCATGCATTCTAGTCAAATCAAGCTACTTAAGGTGTTAAAAAGGTTCTTGTCATGCATTTGGGCCATAGCCCAGGCCTCAACCACCAACCACTCCCCACTGTCACCCCCGGCAACCACCAACCACTCCCAACTGTCACTTCTCCTTCAAGAAATATATATATTTTTTTTTTAAATCTTTATAAACACTTTTAACAATTAACAAATTAAATTAACAAATTAAAAACATCTTAGTATACCAAATTTCAGCCCTTTCTGAATTTTTTTTTCCACACACACTAAGAATTTAGTAGGTCAGTGTATAACTCCGCCCAGCAGGTGGCGCTGCAGCTTGGTTTTATATTTTCCACACACACACAGACAGACTAACACACGCCACTAGACATTTATATTATAGATATATATATATAGATATATATATATATAGATATATATATATATATATATATATAGATATATATATATATAGATATATATATATATATATATATCTATATCTATATCTATATATATATATCTATATATATATATGACACACACGCATACATATATTTCCAAACAAAATGTCTTTTAAAGCTTCAATCTGAAGCATCGGTGGCAGTAACCTGGCAGACATATCTAATATACTGCAAGCTTAGTTTTCATGTCTCATGCTCTCTGGAGGAGTTAGTTGTTGCTCTAGAATCAATTTTACCCCTTGTTCAATTCTTGTTCAGAGTGTTCAATAAACAGTCCTTTGGGGGCTAAAAGAGCAATGTGGCTGTTCCTCTCCTGTAACATAAATGTTTTGAAGATATTAAAGTCCTGATTCTCTCTGCCACGTTTGGCCTGTCTGATGTATATATGTGCCATTTGTCACTTATACCAGCAATGTAATGGAAATACTGACTTAGAGACTTAATAAATCTAACAGAGAGACGAAAGGCAGGCAGGAGGGAAACACAGCGGCTGCCAGTTAAGGCTGACAAGCAAATGTCAGAGCTCAATAGATGACGTGAACTTTAAGGTAATTCCCTTTCGCTCAAGTTGTCAGGTTTTTTTGTTTGTTTACTGTCATTGTAATGCCACAGTGAGGTGTGATGAGGGAGCATTTAGGATCAACAGCATGCCCCAGTTAAGAAAAAATAAATAAATAGAAATAACAACTGGAAAACTAGATAGTAATTTATTAGAAGACAAATCCTTATTCATATTTTAATAGCACCACTGTGTGGGCACATAATAAGAGAATTAAACTTACTGTTAATTTCTGTTCCTTGGAGTACTGCATGACAGCCTTTACAATGGGTTAGTTCTCTAATCAGCTGAATAGAGAAAAGAGAAAAACACACCTAGATGTTATATAACTCCTCCTTCACTCTGGTGTCTTTTTTTTTGTCTCTCAGCTGCATAACAGGTTTTATTTAATGAAGTGAGAGTGTTTTATTTTATTTGTGTCTTTGAGAAACATTCCAAGCTGTCGCTACGAAAACAAACAGAGCAGGATTAAAAACAACACCACTTGATTCGCGGTAGCCTAATAAGAGCGGCCTCCTTCACAAAAAAAAATGAGAACTCAAAAATTTCTTGAGGTCTCTGAACGAGTTGCCAGCTTGGATGCTATCCCTGGCTAGGGGTGAGCTTAATCTTTTGCTCTCTACTAAAACTGAATATTACACTCAAATGCCCGAATCAGACCTTTTATGAAAAGGGTAATAAGGCGGACAGATTGCTGGCGTCCAGGCTGAGGGCCAGGATGTCCCGTAATAATGTTACTCAAATCAAATCACAATTAGGTGTCACCACACAAGACCTTGACCAAATAACCAAGGAATTTCGGAATTTCTATAGTAAACTCTATAACATTTTGCCTAAGGGTAGCTTTCCCCCTGTGCCTGTGGAATCTATTCGGGACTTCTTGCCTCAATGCCAAATGCCAAGAATCCTACCTTGTGCACGTGAGATGCTGGGTGCAGACTTCACTTCTCAATAAATTTCCAGCGTTATAAAAAGCATAAAACTAAATAAAACCCCTGGCCCGGATGGCTTTACCGCCATGTACTATAAAACTTTTAATGCCTTGCTTTTGCCTTATCTTACCGATGTGTTCAATAGCTAGCTGAAGGAAGGATCCTTCTCCAAGGAAGCTCTTGAAGCTAGAATTATTGTCATTCCTAAGGAAGGCAAGGATCCTTCAGATTGTGCCAATTACAGACCCATCTCACTTTTGAACACAGACATTAAAATATATGCTAAGGCTCTGTTGGAGCATCTTAATACAGTGTTACCTCAGCTAATCCATAAAGATCAGGTCGGTTTCATACCGAGCACACAGGCACGTGATAATACAGTGTATAAGATCGATGGCACGCCTAGCATCAACACCTCCAGGTCCCTGGCCATTGTACTCTCACAGAAAAGGCCTTTGATCGAATTAATTGGCCTTTCATGCCGGAAATGCTTAAAAAAATTGGATTTGGTGGTAATTTCCTGCATGGGTCCAGACCCTTTACTCTGGTCCCTCGCCGAGGGTCTTTGTGAATGGAGTACTCTCTTTCTCACTGCCGATTTTAAACGGCACCTGACAGGGATGCCCACTATCACCGCAGATTTTTGCTCTATCGGCAGAAAGGATATGTCTCTCCCCTGATATTGGAGATGTCTTAGTTGGGTCTGCCGAGTATAAACTCAGCTTATTTGCAGATTATATCCTGCTTATGCTGAGCTCACCTCACAACTCTATCCTAAACTTATTTGAGGTCCTCGCTTCCTACGACTCTCTCTTGGGGTATACATTTAACTTTTCCAGGACTGAGGCCCTTGCACTTCATCTTCCACCTCCTACCCTGGATCTCCTTAAGAGTAATTTTAATTTTTCTTGGAAATGCTCCAAATTAAAATACTTGGGAGTCTATATTACTTCCAGCTATGATACATTGTACTCAAACAACTTCTCACATGTCATTAACACAATTAAGCTGGATCTTCTCAGATGGCAAAAAATGATTATTTCCTGGCTGGGTTGGATTGTTTCCCTTAAAATAAACATATTACCCTGTTTACTTTATTCCAAACACTTATGGTGAAGGTACCCAAATCTATTCTGCTACAACTGCACCGCTAGTTCTCCCAATTTGTCAGGCGTCACAAACCACCACGCACCAGCTCTGCGACTTTGCGTAAAGCTACACACAATGGAGGTTGGGAATTTCCAGATGTTAACCTTTATTATACCGCTACCCACCTGGACCAAACCGTGGCATGGTTTTCAGGGGGACTTGGTTCATGGTGGATAGATCTGGAATCCTCCACTTGCAAGATGTCTTTTTTTGGCTCGGCACTGGGGATGCCAGCAAGCGATAGACCTAGAACTATGAAATCCCACCCTGTCATCTCCTTTACTTCCCACATATGGGACTAATGTAGATTGCATTTCAAGACCACCACAATATCCTCTCCAATAGCACCTCTCTGGGATAACCCTGCTTTCTCACCAGAACAACTCAACTCTCGTTTTCAATTTTGGCATGCGAGAGGCATAAAGCTGATTAGGGTACTACTTGAGTCTGATCATTGTATTTCACTGGCTTTCCTCAAAGAAAAGTTTGACTTCTCGTCAATCAGCCCTTTTGTGTACCTTCAGGTAAAAAATTTTGTTGAATCCCTCTCAAAACCTGATGTTACGAGAGGGCTAAATCCTCTGGAATCCATAGATGTCAAACATCCCATCCAAAGAGGTATTATCTCTAACTAATATATAACCTCCTTCTCACCTCCAGGCAGACCAATTGCCCACACATGAGCTTAAGTGGGAGGACAACTTGGGCAGGCCACCAGATGAGGACACCTGGTCCTCTGAAATTGTTTGTTCTGGAAAGGTAAATTGATATTGCTCTAACAAGATCCACAGTATATAAATGGAGATGTTCGTATAATCTCCTGGTCTACATTAGGTACAGTAAATAAGCAGGTTTAGTTCTTAATACTACATTGTCTCCATAGATGTTTAGAAAAGGCCATTAACACCATATACTAAGTTATTTTTCCACTCGACGAGCACAACAATACTTCAAGAGTGAGCCATTTAACGGTAATAGTCTGCAAAGGGATCCAAAAGTAAGGCATCCAAAACAATACTGAGATCATGAAATCCCACAAAAGGTTTGATCACAGGCCATAAGCTGAAAAATAAGGCCTTTAGATGCGATTTTGGGGCCAAGAAAAAAACTGAGTGCAGATACCTGAACTATCAGGGAAGAGGGAGACAGACCTTTAACAAAACCATCTTTATAGGATTCCTAAATAATTGGGACACTGGCAGACGTGGGATTCTCTATTCTCTCTTTGGAACACAAAATCAATATTTTACAGATTTTATAAACTCAATCTTCATGGTCCCTGGTATAGAAGATGTGACCGGCATGATAGAGGCCAAAGTTACTACTTCGGCGTTCCCCAAGCCCCTGCAAACCACAGGACATGTGGTAAAAATGGAAGGATTGCAACTACCTCTACTGCCTCTTCCTTGATTTTTCTCAGGGAGGGCAATCATGGGAAAATGAGAGAACACATACCCTAGCTGGAAGTTCCATGGTATTGACAGAGCATTTACTCCAAAATCCCCTGTGATGGGAGTAAAACCGGACTATCTTGATATTCAGGGCTGTTGCCTTCAGATCTATTTTGGTAAGAACAAATCTCTGGACTAGCATCTGAAAGACTTAATCATGCAAGGTCCAATCTTTTGGATGGATCTGACACCTGCTGAGGTAATCTGCTATAGTATTGTCTTTGACTGCTACATGAAGTGCTGAAAGAGACTTCAGAATGTCTTCTGGCTATGACATCACTGCTGTCACATCATTGTGTTGCACTTGGTACCTTGTTTATAAAAGAGAGCACTATTCTGTTGTTGGTAAAGATCTTGATATATTTGTACTGTAGGAAAGACTGACCATTCTGAATTGCATGCTAAACTGCTCTCATTTCCAGAACATTTGTGTGCAGATGTCTTTCATTCTTTGGCATGTCCCTTGTATCACTTCTGTAAGCTCCTCAACCTGAGGTGCTTGACACTTTCATGAGCACCATACATTCTGGTTCTAAAAGAATCATAACGTGATTTCCTAGCATTGCCACCAGTAAAGTAAATGTTTTGTGATCTTTGAAACTCTGACTGCATGCTTTAGAGAATCTAAGTTGCAATCCCACTTAGCAAGTAGATCCAGTTGAAGGTCTCGCATATGACAACTTACATATGGAAAAAAAGCATATGACAGAAGTGAGAACCCTTAATAGTTTTTTTTTTTAAATCAGTGGCTGATACTGAATTTTGACAAGCCTTTCCTATGAAAGATTTAATTTGTCTTTTACAGTATTTATCTGAACTCATTGGAACTGCTGAGTTCCAAAGGAGTTGTTGAGAGGGCAGAATATGACTTTGTTATGTTGACAAGCCAGCCATGATGTTGTATGAACAGGATCACATATATTGTCATACTCTCTGCAATGTGTTGTGCCTTAAAATTAAAGAATGGCATCTAAAAATGGCCACAGGGTTATAAGGGCCACCAATACTTTGGTGAGGGTCCTTGGAAACATGGAAGATCAAATGGAAGGCAGGTGAACAGGGAGTGAGATAACTGGAAAACTAATCTGAGGAATCAATGATGTTTTATTGCAATAGGAATGTAGAATAAGTATCCTGCAAGTCTATTGAGAAGGAAAAATCTCCCTTTCCTATCACGTTCAGAATACTGATTGCGTACAGTCCAGGACGGTTCTGAAAACACCTGGTTACTTTTTGCACCAGGAACAGCTTTGAATAGAAAGCAGTGCCTTCCTAGTTTGAAGGTCATTTCAGATTAGAGGATGGAAATCAGGGGGAAAATGGATCAAGATGCAATTTGACAGTTTCAGCGACTTTCTTGGGCGAGTTTAAACTCCCTAATGTATGAAAGTGCGAGTTGATAGAAAATAGCCAGTAAAGTGATTTTTTAAAAATTGCCATTCCCCAAGTCACTGCAAAATCGCATTCCTGACATTTTTGACACTCTAGCACTACAAGTTGCCATATGTATGAAGCTGAGATTTTGCGAACTCGACCCGAGATTGATGTGAAAATCGCCATATACAACATGCTTGCTTTGGATAGGCAAGACTGGATTGGCTGAAAAAAAATTGCAGTTTGATATATTTATCCCCAGGACTTGACCATATTTTTCTCTTGGAGCACTTGATGAATTTCTATGTGGTAGCTCTTTCTGATTACTTGAACCCAGCAATCCTGAGTGGTAAGTTTCCAGACCTCTGCAAAGTTTTCAATTCTGCCCCCCACAGAAATAAACATTGGTTGGGTTTAGAGAGACTCATTATGTTGTTTGCTGTCCTGGCTTCCCTCTCTCAACTTTAAAGGGCCAGAAGAGTTGTCAAAGGCCTATAAGTATGAGCTTGAACTATGGTTTCTTGAATATCTGTACTGTAGTGTATTATCCTAGAATCCGAGTATTCTAGAAACTGTAGATATAGATACCACGGACTTAAATATAATGTCTGAAGAAACATTTTTTATTTTTTCCTTTTAGAGGACCTCCGTAATCTAAAGAAAAGGTGCTTCTTGTTTAAATTGTTCAAGTGCTTGAGAAACCCCTCCTTTCTTAGAGCACACATCTTACAGAAAACGCCTATATAGTCATTTGGTACAAAATAATCTCGTGCTTCACACACACGATTATGGAACTTGCAGGTCTTTTTCTCTTGCACAGGCTCCACATGAGCAGGGCCGCCATCAGGGGGGTACGGGGGGTACTGTTGTACCGGGCCCGGGCTCACCAGGGGGCCCGGTACAACAGCGCAGCACAGACTTACCTGGGGCCCCGCTGATCTCCGCTACTCTGTCTTCATCATTCCCCCAGCGATCATGTGATCTGGCTGTCACAGGCAAAGCACATGATCGCAGGGGGAATGATTCCTCCACCCCTGCGATCACATCCTGGTGCCTGGCTGTCACGGTGACAGCCAGGCTGAAGACAGAGTAGCGGAGACCAGCGGGGCCCCAGGTAAGTATGTGTTGCTGTTGCTCATAGGGGGGGGGGCGCTCATGGAGGGGGGGGCCCGGGGGACACGGGGGGCCCGTACTGGGCCCCATGATTGCTGAAGGCGGCCCTGCACATAAGTACTGTGAAAAGAGAGAAAAATGCTCTAACTACCTAAATAAATTGTTTGTGTATTTATTTGTAGAAGAATACCCTACCATTATTCACTGCTTCTTTTTGACCCAGCTTCATTACACTGCGTCACATATGTTGCTGGACACAAGCAGTACTGCGTGAGGTCATCTGCTATTTCTTTGCCAGTGGATCTGTGACGGAATCTCTCTTATGCTATAAATACCTGGCTTGGTCTAGACACATGGGGGTAAATGTATGAAGCTCCGGGTTCTTCAACACCCGGGAGTTCGGCGTCTTCAGTGCTTAAATTTAAAGCGGCGCTGCCTTGTAAAGGGAAACTTCCCTTTGCAAGGCAGCGCCGCTTTAAACTTAAGCGCTGAAGGCGCCGAACTCGCGGGTGTTGAAGAACCCGGAGCTTCATACATTTACCCCATGCTCTCCGTTTACATTTCAATGCCGTGCACTGGGCTTTTCCCACACACCTCTAAGAAAAGTGGATACACAAAGCTTGGCAGAACTCTTCTAGTCCACACCTCTGAGAAGATAAGACCAAATCTCTCCTCTTCCACACCCTCTGCCACCCAACCACATGGATTTACACAATGGGTAATGCAGTCCAGTGTAGAGACACACAAAAGCTTAATATAAACTAATGTTGCAGAACTTGATATAGAGATATATGGGAACATGGGAAAGATTCTAATGGATTAAGGAATTGAAGATTACTATGCCAAGAATGAATGATACTGGTAGATGTGATAAATAATAAGGATTCAACCATGATTACTATGTGAGTAGAGTAATAATGCTAGGCTATTGTTACTATTGAGTACATATTGAGCCTGATGTGATGTATGGATTACAGGAAATGATATGTGCCTTGTGGTAATGCCATGAGCCTTGTGAGAATGCCGAGTGCCTTGTGGGAATGCAGTGAATGATTAATGAGGTTGCCTAGGGGTGTGTATGATGTTCTGTAGATTGTTTGTGATACATATGGAACGTAACTGTGCATATAACATAGGTTATATGCACAGGGAAAGGGATACATGTGAGACAAAACAAAAAGTTTGTGATTGATATATTGTACTTGGAGTTTGACAGTAGATATATGATTAATACTGGGTCTATGGAGCATATAAAATACATGAGAATATGAATGAGGCATACGGAGGACAAATGGAACTATGAATGGAGTAGCCTATGATATACAGAGTTTGTGATTGAGACATGTGGACTTGTGATTTTTATCAGCTGCATATGGGGTTAATATGGAGATAATGTGGTATACAATGTGGATAGTGGTTGTAAAGGGTTTAAATGGGATTCAATGATGTGATATATATGGAAACTTGTGATATATACAGAGTCTGCGACTATGAGCTGCGCCATAATCTCAATGGGTCCCAATGCACGACACCTGCCGTGCAAATGGTAGTTGCGCCACTGGTGTAGTTAATTGTATTGCATTGTAAATGTACTAAGGGTAATGTACAACTCTTGTGGAGGTTAGAGAGTTGCACATGCGCCCTTTATGTGTACCAGGATGCCCACCACTGCTCTAGCAACTGTCTTTTTTTTTGAGAAAAGGTGTTTTGCCCTTTTGTTTAGGTCTATGTAGATTGGTAAATACTTAGTTGTATTGTATAGTAGCCTATAACCAATTTGTTTATCTAAACTATACACGTTTTACTGGGAGTACTGGCAAGTACTCTGGAGATTATTTATAGATGTTCATTTGCGTGGAGAGTTTGTTGATTCTACTCTAGAACAACCAGATATTCTAGCAATTTTGATCGGCAGCACTGATCACAAAGCAGACAAGTCCTGCTGAAGAGCGTTTTGCTTCTCTTCAATAATTGTTACATATTTAATTTACAGTTCACTGACTGAACATTCATGTTAGTCAATGAGCAAGAAGTGATCAGTGTTAGGTAGATATATAAAAATATATATAATCTACCTATCTGTCAAGTTACAATTGTACAACTGCAAATACAGCCACAAAACCCACATATAAATGGCATATGAATTTGTGGCTGTATAACAATGACCTAGAGAGAAATTTAAACAGTAAACTGGCACAACTTCACTTGTTCATGCCATAGCTCCTTTCAGTATCTGAGGGTTATAGTATTGGAAGTAGAGATGGTCAGGCTCGGTTCCCCGAGAACCGAACATACCCGAACTTAGCAAATCCGAGTACAGACCCGAGCTGGGTCGGTACTTTCGCGCTTTTTCTGAATACAAAATGAGGCAAAACGTCATTGTTACGTCGTCGGACCTCAGATCTAGCGAGTTTTGAAATCTATAAATACCGCCCTCCACAGCGATTTACCGCCATTTGAAAGCGGGACACAGAAGGGGTAGCACAGTCTGTAGAGCAGTTGGGCAGCAACATAGATATAATTGAAAGAGGAGGGGGTAGCAGTGTTCAACAAAGTCTACAGTGACATTCAGGAGAGCTCCAGTGCTCCATTGCTAATTGTCATTGCTGAAATTCAAATACTAGTGCTGGCAGGCTTGGTGAAATTCTGCAGTCACATTCTACTGTGTTATATAGGTAACACACAAAGAGGAGAGCTCTATTGCTAATTCTCATTGCTGAAAAATACAAATACTAGTGCTGGCAAGCTTGGTGTAATTCTGCAGTCACATTCTACTGTGTTATATAGGTAACACAGAAACAGAAGAGCTCCATTGCTAATTGTCACTGCTGAAATACAAATACTAGGCCTGGCAGGCATTTCTTCTGAATTTGCAGTCAAAGTGTACAGTGTTATCAAAATGGATTCACAGCAGAACAAAGAAGAGCAGGAGTACCAAGCAGCTGCTGGCACCAGTCATACTGATAGTAATCCCTCTATGTCAGCTGGTAAAGCTTATGTAAAAGTGCATAGTGTTTTTAAGTCAGGGAAACAAAGTGCAAAAAAAACACCTTTTACCTTGGTCAAGAAAAAAAAAAAGACCTGAAATCCAGGCAAAGTTATCTGCAGAAAAAAATAAAATTGCCAACATGCCATTCTACACACGCAGTGGCAAAGAAAGAATGAGGCCTCCGACTTTCTCTGAGTGCGAGTTCTGCAACTGTCACTGAGGCATCTTCTTGTAAGGTCAGTTGTGACCAAGCAAGACCTTGTCATTCGGACTCCAAAAGTGGTGCCCAAATACATTTAAGAGTAAAAGCCGAGCTGGAATAAAACAGTAAGGCATTAGAGGAAAATATATGTTCAGATTCAGAAATGACACAAATCCCTAAGAAGAGTCCATCCACGAGTGCTATGTGTACTCGTGACCATTCTGATAGTATACCCATAAAGAAGGCCCCTTTCAGCATTTCTGTAGATGTGTGCCTGAACATCCCGAGTGTAGCCGGTGATACACCAATTGAGGATGCCACTTTGGAATTGCAACAGGATGAGGGGGATATTTGTGTAGCCGACGAGGGCGCTAATGGGGATGTTGATGAGGATGATGTTGTTTGTTAAGTAGTGCACCGGTGGAAGCAGTTCTGGCACGTGATAAGAAGGCGGTCATTGTCATGCCTGGACATTAGACCAAAAAATCCACGTCTTATAAGTGGAATTATTTTTACCCAAATCCTGACAACAGTTGTCTAGCCATTTCAAGCGTATGTATAGCCAGAGTCAGTCGAGGTAGGGACCTTAACCATCTAGGATCCTCATCCATGTTACGCCATTTAATGCAAGTTCATGGCAAGATGTTGGGAAAATCATAAACTTATGCTGAAAAAATAACAACAAACAGTCCATCATCAGCTAGGACTCTTCTCTCACCTATATCCCGATGCCTGAAATTTACATCCACAACACCGTCCTCATCAATAAGCTCAGTAGCGATCGGAGTTAGTCCTGCATCCAAGTTGCTAAGGATAGATGACTCCTCCACTATCCTGGATTCCTCAGAAGAATTCTTGAGCGTTAGTCCCACTGCTGCTGCTGCTGTTGGGGGTGAATCTTCATCCCAGATGCAGACCAAGAAGAAGTAGTAGTAGTTTACAACAATTAACTGTTAAACAATCCTTTGCAAGAGGAAGCAAGTTTGAAAGCCGTCACCCAGTTGCAAAGCAGTTCACAGACGCCATGGCGACTATGCTAGTATTAGATCTGCGTCCAATATCCACTATTAATGCAGCTGGTTTTAGACAGCTACTTAAGGTCTTGTGTCCCCGTTACCAAATTCCATCACGACACCATTTCAGTAGAAAAGATATTCCTCACCTCTACCACAAGGTTCGTAAAAATGTAATTATTGGGCTACACTATGCCATTCTACCCACTAAACAATAAAAAAGATAGAAATGTAGCGCAGATTTTGATATCAGGCTGCCTGTGTATGGAAACTCCTATCCACAAAGGAGTATGCAAATTCAGTATATACAACAACCACAGACCCGTCACAAATGGCGGCTAGTATCAATCAAATATACATTCAGTCCTATCGTATTAGATGTACATAACATATATTGGCATAACATATATAGGCTTTCACATAGTCCAGTATTATGTAAAACTTCTAGATGTAGTGTCTCCGCATCGGTGGGTAACATATACCGTGTTCATCTAATTTCATCCGAATATATACGAGAAACCCCTTAGGGAAATGCACTTACCAGACGTGGGTAGTACATCAGCATGTTACACTTCTCGGCGGTCGTTCTGTGAATTTAATCATCAGCTCAATATGGGATACTCGCGGTGACTTCTTATTCCTGTAACTCCGATCACTCCAATCATCAGATAAGAGAAACACCCAGCGGACGGTCACTCCCTCTGACTCCTCACTGATCATGCTGATGTACTACCCACGTCTGGTAAGTGCATTTCCCTAAGGGGTTTCTCGTATATATTCGGATGAAATTAGATGAACACGGTATATGTTACCCACCGATGCGGAGACACTACATCTAGAAGTTTTACATAATACTGGACTATGTGAAAGCCTATATATGTTATGCCTATATATGTTATGTACATCTAATACGATAGGACTGAATGTATATTTGATTGATACTAGGCGCCATTTGTGACGGGTCTGTGGTTGTTGTACATTCTACCCACTGTACACTTAACCACAGATATATGGACAAGCGGAACTGGGCAAACTAAAGATTATATGGCTGTGACAGCCCACTGGGTTGTTGATTCGCCTTCACCAGCAGGAACAGCAGCAGCATGTACCCAAGTACGTCACATTTGTCAGAGGCAGGCTATTCTGTGTATCACCGGCTTCACTAAGAGGCATACAGCTGACAATCTGTTACAAAAACTAAGGGATGTCATTGCAACATGGCTTATCCCGCTTCCACTCTCCTCAGGATATGTCATTTCTGATAACGCTACCAATATTGTGAGAGCATTGCAGCTGGGTGAATTCCATCACATTCCTTGTTTTGCTCACACAAACTTGGTGGTGCAGAGCTTTTTAAAAAATGACAGGGACGTGCAGAAGTTGCTGTTTGTGGCCTGTAAAATATCTGGACATATCCGGCATTCGACAACAGCGGTTAGGAGATTGCAGCAGCTGCAAGAGCAATTTAATTTGCCCTGCCACAAACTGAAGCAAGAGGTGATGACAAGGTGGAATTCCACCCTGTATATGCTTCTGCCGATGGAGGAACAGTGAAAAGCCATTCACGCTTACTCCACAAGCCATGACATTGGGAAAGGAGGGGGGATGTATTTTAGTCAAGCGCAGTGGAGAATACTTTCCGTGTTGTGCAAGGTGCTGAAACCATTCGAATAGTCACCTGTTAAGGGAGTTCAGACACTGCTAGCTTGAGTCAAGGGATTCCCATAATTAGACTTTTGGAAAAGTAGCTTGAGAAACTGAAGGATGAGATTAAACAAAGCAATTATGCTAAGTACGTTGGACTTATAGATCAAGTACTTTATTCGCTTTGAAGGATCCAAGAGTTATCAAAATCTTGAAATCGGATCACTACATTTTGGCGACTGTGCTTGATCCTCAGTTTAAGAGGTCTTCTCTTTGTTTCCAACTGACCCAAATCTCAAGAGATGCAAGATGACAGCTCAAGTGTTACGTGACAGGACGGCGTCTCCTCCTTCAGTTTCGCAGTCAACTGCTGCTAGGAAAAAACTTAGCTTTCCCAAGAAACCCAGGGATGATGCAGATGACTCAGCACAACATTTTGACATCTGGTCTGGTCTAAGAGAATTGACCAAAAAACGCGAAACCACTGCTGTAACTCCACCTGATCCTACTATCAACATCCGAAGCATGGTGGAGTACTATTTTACAAACAGCATAGAAATAGACACATCAGACAGTCCCTTTATATACTGGGAGAAAAAAAAAGGAAATTTGGAGACCCATGTACCAACTCACTTTGCACTACCTAAGCTACCCACCCTCCAGTGTGTACTCGTAAAGAGTTTTAAGCACAGTCGGGAACCTTGTCAGCGATCGGCGTAGGAGGCTACTTCCTCAAAATGTGAAAAAGATGATGTTCATAAAAATGAACTACAATTTCCACGAGGAAGGCCTTTCCTGCCACTTACTTCTGTAATGGTGGATTCCAGTGGTAATTAATTAATAATGTGTGAGGATGATGTACAGACTGATGAAGATGAGGCTGAGAATGACGACAACAACATCTTGCCACAGTAGAGTTCATTAGCAGCACTGTTACCTTAGGTGCCTTAAGCCCATTGTTAGGTTGTTTTGTGGGGGCCCAAGCAAACCAAGCACTTCAGCCACAAAAGTGGCACTTCTTGTCGCTGAACTGCTTGGTTTGTTAAAGTGTGCATGTCCTTTTTAAGATCCAACATAATCCTAAGGACAATTCCATCTTGCACTACTTTTCCTTTCAGCTACCGAATGTGCCAATGTTACCTACATGTGCTATATACTGTTGTGTGCTTTGCAAAACTCAAATACACCCATTGATGATGCAGATGACTCAGCACAACATTTTGACATCTGGTCTGGTCTACTGTAAAAGAATTGACTAAAATTAGTGACACCACTGCTGTAACTCCACCTGATCCTACTATCAACTATCAACATCTAAAGAATGTTGTCTTTATACCATTCAAAAAAATTAATAATAATCCTACAACAGTTTTATTAACAAAGAATAATGTTGCTTGCAGAAGTAATGTAAGTATAGATGTCTAAATAGACGTGTATATTACTCAATGCGAAGATACCTGGTTTTATGGCCAAATTCTACCCACTTCACTCTGGCTGGCCAACTATGGGTGCCTTCCTAAGCCAGGGAAGTCTACCCTGTAACCTTCTAAGGTTCTCATTAGTCCCTCATGCAACTGCAGTTAGAAATTAAAACAATACATTTATTGTAATAAAAACAATCACTAGATTATTATGTACACACAGTAAATAAATGCCAGTCAGGTTTACCACATCACCCTTACCCCACTATCTTAAGGAGTTACAGTCACCTGGCTATCCGGACTTCACAGCCTGTGGATCTGCCGACGATGTATTTCACTGGTAGAGAAAGGCAACTCTAAAAACAAGCCACTCTGCAGCTTCCGGTCTCAGAATGAATACCCCCCCCCCCCTCCCCCAGATTGGCTCCTTACATTTAAGGTCTAATTTCCACAGTGGTTTAATAATGTAGATTTAATTGACAGCACTGTTAAGCTTAAGGCAGCTAAGCTATTGGTAGCTTGTTTTATGAGGTCCAAACATACCAAGCATTTTCGCCACAGAAGTGGCACTGCTTGTCGCTGGAGTGCTTGGTTTGTTAAACTGTACATGTCCTTTTCAATATCTCACATAAGGGTGGGTAGGAGGGCCCAAGGACAATTTCATCTTGCACCACTTTTCTTTTCTGCCACTGCTATGTGGAAATGTTTCCCCTGATGTGCTATGAACTGCCGTGTGTCTGTGTTGTTGCTCTGTCGTTTAGCATCCAGCCAGCCCGCTGCAGTCTTTGTCCGAAAGTGTATGAAAATAATATTGTGCAGGGGCAAACGCAGGATTTTTATGGGGGGGTTTCCAAATAGTTGAATTCTGAACAAAGCAAAAATACAACTTAAAAAATAAAGCTCCACAATAAGATAATAGCATTGATAACACACATTAAAACTAGCAATGACACTCCACATCAAAACTAACACTGATACCGCACATCAAAATAGCATTGATAACACACATTAAAACTAGCAATGATACTCCACATCAAAACTAACACTGATACCGCACATCAAAATAGCATTGATAACACACTTTAAAACTAGCAATGATACTCCACATTAAGGGGCATATTCAATTGTTAGCGAGTTCGCTGAAATACTCGCGCTCCAAAAATATTACCATTAATACGGTAATATTGCATGTAAATACCGTTAATACGGTAATTTACTCGCTGAATTCAGTGAGATATTACCGTATTAACGGTAATATTTTTGGAGCGCGAGTATTTCAGCGAACTCGATAACAATTGAATATGCCACTAAAACTAACACTGATACCGCACATCAAAATAGCATAACACACATTAAAAATAACATTGCTAATGTACATGAAAAAAACGAACAAAAAAATAAAATAAAAAACATTTATAACATGACACAAGTTTGGACTAATATATATATATATATATATATATATATATATATATATATATATATATTTATAGATTTGTAATTGGGTTACAAGGTGAAATCAGATACTGGCCACAATCAATCTGATGTAGTTTTTTTTTATTAATGGACCAAAGACTCCATTTCTGGGGAGCCTGCAGGGTATGCAGAGCTGTGTTATTGTATATAAATATTGTATTATAGGATTAAAAAAGTAGAGGAATCCTCTACTTTTTTAATCCTATAATACAATATTTATATACAATAACACAGCTCTGCATACCCTGCAGGCTGCCCAGAAATGGAGTCTTTGGTCTTTTAATAAATAAACTACATCAGATTAATTGTGGCCAGTATCTAAAGCGCTATTATTATTTAATGTTTGCAGGGACACTTGAAATAGCCCTACCGTGCCCCAGGGAAGCCAGCCAGTGATGCCGGGTATTCAAGGGAGGAGCTGCTGCGCTCGCGCATGCGCAGCAGCTCCTTCTCGCCGAACAGGAGACATACAGCAGCCGCGGCGCTGTGACAGAAGCGTCGCGGCGTTGCTGTAAGTGAAAAACTATTTGGCTGCTTTTAAAAGATCCTTTTGCCCGACCGATCCGCGGAGGGGGGGGGGGTTTCTGGAGACTCAGAAACCCCCCTGCGTGCGCCCCTGTTGTGACCTATGAGGTGGTCAAGATTGACTGCAAATGACTGAAAATTAGTGTTATTGAGGTTAAAAATAATGTAGGAACAAAAAAAAGAGCAAAATTAATGTCATTTTAGCATATTTTAGCTATTTTCCTAAAAAATACAGATACAAAACCAAAACACGGGGGTCAGTGAACATCTGTAATAATTACTAGTCAGCACTTTTCATTGTCCCTGACCCTAATGCTTTTTTTTCAAAATTTCTCTCTTGCTTCGGAGGCTGTGATATCATTCTGCCACCATAATTCACCTATGTATTTGCGCAAGAAGGATAGTTTTAGATTGCATATCTGGCAAGTATCCCAGTTCTTAATAGGTCGTACATCAAACGCCTACTGATGAGCTTGAAATGAAAATGGCCTAACAAGAAATCAACATCATTACTTAAATTCAAACTGCTGCCAGGATTCAAATGTTAAAGTTATGACTTTAATTTGCTAAGTGCTATACCCTTCCCCCGCTCTCCTCTCTTTCTGCTCTCTATTCTCATCCCTCTTGTCTCCTTAAACAGCTACAGGAGAGCAGGAAATAAAGACAGTAATTGACTATGCCATACGGTAAGAGAGATTAGGTCTTTCCGTTTACTTTAACACAATTACAGTTTGTTAGATCTGTCCAAATGGTTCCCTTGTAGATCAATATCACATAAAGAAAGTGTGATGAGTATAAATGCTTTTGTAGTGCATGGACAGTTAGATAGCACAGCTGAAACACTTGGCCTTGGTAAAGGATTTCTGAGGACTATTGAAAATGTGAAAAATGCACAGTAAAATGTGTACGGTAAAGGATATGATATATCTACCATTTGGCAGTGCTGTATTAGGTTATCACTACAATACCTGTCTTCCAAAGGTCACTATCCAAACTAACATCATTAAAATTAAATATCTATTTCATTAATCCCTGACACTACAATACAGTATCTGGAAACATATGTATAAATATGATTATTTGAGCAGTTCATCGAAGAAACTCCTTTACGCATTACTGTATTTGTCCTAAATATCCTAGTATCTATTATTACTCTTCCTCTTGAGATTTAAAAATAGGAATACCAATTATATTGGTTTCTTAACGTGATCTTTACAGCATGGTTTTAATCTGAAAGCGTGTCACAAAGCATCTGGTGGATGTACGTAGATTTAAACGAGAAGCTTTATTTTATGGTTAAAAAGAAAAGCATTCTCTCTGCTACGTTTGATCATTAAAGAAGAACACTTGTTAAAGGGACTCATTGCTTTGCCTTTATTGTCCTGGAATTTTGTTGCAAGTAAGGCCAGTATTTCACATTAAAATATATCAAAGGCTGAGAATTACTGAGCTGAATAATATATATGTGAAATATCTGGAGTGTTTAAAGTAAACTAAATATTTCAATCATGCTCTCTTTCATTCCACTGGTGTAGTCGTCGTGTTAGGAGTGAGATGCTTCTCTAACAAGCAAACAGTGACAGAAAGCAACGCAGAATGCTTTACCTGGTGTGCATTAGTTGATTTATACACAGGGGCAGCGAAGTCACAGCAACTCAGTCAATAAATGGGTTTTGCCTAAAAGGTGTCGCACAAGCAGATTTATTTTCCTACCAGATTTAAAAAAAAACAAAAAAATACATGCAGGTTTTTAAAATCTGCAGGAGAACAGCTAAAGAAAACAAGTGCCTCTTATTTCTACTGTAGCTGTCATATGAGCGATTAAACTGCTACTCGGAAACTGTTCAGATAATATAGAGCTTTCAGGCAATATATTCCTTGCCATAAGGAAAAATGACCTGAATTATTGAAATGATTTTTATATGTGATGTTGTTCCTGCCGAGCGAACATTAGACCCCAGGTGAATTGGATCATGGCAAAGTGACAGCACACCACCTCCTTCAGATAGTTTGGGAAGGCAGCAAGTACACAGTGGAATTGTCTCTGTCCAAGGTGCTTCCTACGAATTTTTACATGACAAAGGACTGGATATTTACTCCTCCACTGATCATGCAGTATTTCTCATGGTTTCAGCTTTAGTAATTACAATATTTCATGTCAAGTTTTTTTGTTGTGTTTGTATTTTATTTAAATTTTCGAATACAGTGCAACAAGCAAATTACCATTACTGAAGATCAGAATAATAGTCACTGTACAAAGTAAATCAAGTGAAATCACCAAGCCAGCTTAGTAAGTTTAGACAATGCAAAAAAATAAATATCAATTGCTTCAAATATCTGGTCAGGGCCACAAGAGGGCGGTGGGCACAATGCCCGCCCGCTATATGCCAAATCACTGTCAAACAATGATGTGGTGCTTGCGATGGGACAGCCCTACAGGATTGTATTTGCCCATAGACAGAGACCTGGTGAAACGAGGAAGATACGGGCCGGCTCACTGCAGCGTTCTGATGTGCAAAAATTATGTCAGGACCCTGTCAGAATAGAGGAGATGAGGAGCTGGCATGGCAGCAACATTGGAGGAGGGGCAAGAAGATAAAGAACGAAGAAGCTGAGAGAAGCCACACACCCCCCGACGATGTATGCCCGCTGAGAGACAGCACCTACTCCCACAAAGATGCTTGGGGGGACGACGCTGGTGTTATGTTTTATCCAGGGCACTAAAATGTCTCGTTACTATTCTGTATCTGGTAATGGTGAAAATGATAAACATACAATAACTGAGTAGAAGAAAATGTGCAACAGTATATTTTAAGTAGGAAAAGGGAGAGGGTAGGGGAGGGAGATTGGTGAAGGCGGCATTCCAAGTTTTTTAAGATGCAAATTGTTATTTTTAATAGAGTTATGTAGGTAGAAATCATTCAGAAAATATTCACTGTAGAATTACACCTAGATCTGACTACAAATTTAGTGTAAAATTATGCACAATTTAAACTATGTAAACTAAACTATATACAAAACTATCTTCAGTTTACCACCCCTACACCACAACCATTATTTTGCTTTCTGTAGACTGTAAAGTGACAACTTTGCATTAGCAACAGTGACACATACAGAATATAATAGTCCAAAACACTATATATGAGGGGACTAAAAAACTTCTGAGTCTGTACATAGATCACTGAACAAGAGGTGTGTTCAGGAGCTTTTGGCACCTTTGCTATAAATTCCTATAATGTTTAATGGTAGGACTGTAGTAGTTCTATATGCCTCTAATGGTTTGCTGCATAACGCCTGTAGCATTAAGTTGTTATACACCGCCCCTGGTGATAGCAGGCGAGGTGACCTGGGGGATGTCCAAGTATATTGAGGCTAGTGTCTCAAACACGTAGGAGGGCACCAGTGACGTGGACAACGCATCACCTGGTATTGCGGAGCTTAGCCATGTGGCACGGAAGCACCAGCACTGACTATGTGAGCCTCACATGGGGACCAGAGTCTCTCTAAGACTCTGGTTTCCCCATGATTTTTTTTTACTTTTTAAAGATTTGTTTATTAAAAGGTTCTAAACATGATAACAGAATGATACAACGACAATAGGTAAATAGCCGTGGAGACAGCATCATCATAATCATCATTTATTTATATAGCGCCAACATATTCCGTAGTGCTTTACAATTGGCAGAAGCCAATATGTACATAACTTTCTGCAGTATAAGAAGATGAGATTAGAAGAGACCGTCATTTTTAGGATTTTGGTAAGAGATGAAAAGAAAAAGAGGGAGAGAGAAGAAGAGCACAAGAGGAGAGAAGGAGAGATGAGAGCAGTGAGAAGAGGTGAGAGAAGAGGAGAGAGAACAGTTGGAGACACTGAGGGAGAATAAGAGGGAGGGGGGAAGGTTAGGTATATTCAGTGTACAATAGCACACATCTTGTTAGGGGAAGGGAGAATGGTATTGAATGAAGAACAACCTATAAATTGGCCATACTTTATTGGCCAATTTAGTGCAGAACGTGCGTGACGGGTGCCACAAGGGCCAGTTGCTGAAAAGATACAGGAAGGGCCCCAATCGTTAAATAAACCAGGCAAAAGAAACCAGCAGGGAGATTCCCACCTTCAGGAGTACCCCAGAAGTAAGATCCTCCACAGCAAACAGAGCGTGTTCGGCACCACGGGGGAAAAAGCAGAGCCCCTTCTAGCAGGTATTTCCGTGCCCCCATACTGAGAAGGGGGAGTCGCTGCATGGATATTTGGAAGTAGGAAATGGAGACTGCTAGGCAGAGGAATCCATGGATGCGAGAATAGTTGCAAAGCTGCCTGACATTTCACTAACAAGCTGCAGATTTAATGTTATTTAAACTGAATACACTTTCCACTAGTTCAATGTCATACTTCCATGTATTCTCGATTAAACCACACCCACAATAAAGCGGTCATAACCAGTAATTGCCTAGAAAGCATGCCTCAATATGTTCATCTTTATCACTGCAATATAATTGGTTATTTTTCCTTTAGCATTACCACCACTGTATTTCTCTACAATTGTATTTTACAAGGTTACACATCATGCTTGTCATTACATTCACAAACTCTAATTGGTGAAAAGAAAACATAAGGAAGTCGTTGAAGCAGCTGTGACTGTATTGACTCTACAGGTCATTTATGGAAGTACATAAGCAAAAGGACAATGAAAATTCCGTCTTGCGACAGCACACAACTATTGCTACACAATTTTAGCACCAGGGGGTTTCTTTGGCTGAGTGACTCTTTATGCACCACATGTATTTGTATTGTAAATTTTGGTATAAGGAAAATGCAGAGGTTCTTCCCTGCTTTACTGAGGACTGCACATCTTTTACCTTCCAAAAACGGAAATTACTGGTACTCATAAGGAATCGGCCTATACTCACTGGCTGGCACGCCTTTTGCACCTTATAGCTGCATTTTATGGAAAATAGCCTTTCTATGCTCATTTTGACCAATTTTAACATTCAAACAAACAAAAGTGTCACAGAAATTATCATTGGAATGTGGAAGTCAAATAATTGGATGAAGTAAACTAAATTGATGAATATTGTTTTACCGTGCGATTGCGATTAGTCCGCCACGTGTAATGACGCAATCAGACGGATTAATAACACACATTTACACTCGCACTTACACTTGTAAATAGTACACATTTATTAAAGTTCCAATCCACATTTATTTATTAGTAAAATGTATTAGACATTATTTGTACATAGATAATATTATAGTAAAGGTATTTATGGTTCAGGTCCTCTAAAAGGTAAAGAGTTTGGTCTCATATCAAATTTTATTTCACCAGCATTAACCCGGTTTGGACAGAGTAGTGATCGCATCTAGCGGTCGCAAGTTATGAGCAATATGAGGTTAATATTTAAAAGTACTTTGCTTATGGGTCAGTTTAAACTGGTTATTCGGCGGGAAGACAACAGTTGGATTGAGTTGCCCCCACCCTTGAAGAAGAGATCAAATTAACTGACGTATGACCAGCAGACAACTGGAACATAAATAACCCTGGACCAATGAAGACCTCTCTTAGTGTTATCTGTGTATATTCGTGACATCACTGTTTATGGTAATTCAAACTGCATATAAGCAAGCTCCTGGGCCAGTGTAAATCTCTCTTCCTGACTACAAAGTTGAACATGGATCTGGGCCCAGGTAGCGCTGGCGTAATGTAATGTATTTGGTTTATACTTTCCTGTTGTTATATATTTTATGCTTCAGCATGGCTTGCTGTAAATCCTGCTATCTTTTGCTATTAAATCTCTTTGTGTGTTGAAACCACTATCCCATTGGACAGTGTTCATTTGTAGCAAAAAAACGAACATTACAGGAACCAGTTAGTGTTTGAAGCATTGAAATTAGGTGAAAAGAAAGGTGTGACATTTCATTCTCCACATAAGCTCTATGAGGAGAAAGATTGCAGCTGTATCTTTTAAAACATCACCCCAGTCCTATAGATGTACACCAAGGAAATCAGCCCTTTTGATCTCCGCAACATTTCAAAAAGGGACAAGATCATTTAAAAAAAAAAAAAAAAATGATTTACATTTTCCTACATTTACAGACACCTACATAAACCTTGACAGTCTATCAGATGGCAAAACACAACCAGCTACACAAGGCGATATATATTATAAATGCAGTGGCCAAAAAGATTAAACATTTACAGAGACAGTTGGAGGTACACTTTTTTAAGTACATGCTGACACTGAAAAGCATGACCCATGACCAGTATCTATTCATTTAGCATGAGCTAAATAGTTTCATAAGTGAAAATTCTATAACAGTACCAAGGGTACTGTGATTTATTTATTTTTTACTTCGATTGAACCAATTTCCTTAAATTCAAAAATAATTGGCTGCATTTCTGTATCTAGGATAGAGGACACACAGAACACATCGGATTGTTTATCTATATAACACTGTGAATTTTGATGCAAGTGTTTTAGACAGAGTGATAGCTTTCACTTGAAATGTCAGACTGAGTTTATAAAGAAAACTTGTCAGATTATTTTTCAGCCACTTATTTTCTTAGTGAATTCGGCAACTGAACAGGTGACAGAAAAATTTTGCAGAACATATATACATAGGGCTTTTTACCCTGTCCTTCTCACTTTATTAAATATGTACTTGTGTTTTGAGGACTTCTTTTTCTTAGTAAAAGAAGCATAATCCTATTGTTTGTTAAAGCTAAGAAAGTATTTTATCATTTGAATGGAGACACAGTCAGTGGCGGCCTTTTCATCCTTTACACCCTGGGTCAAAATTGCCCACTGGGGTACCGGAGAACCCCCCACCCCCTACCCAATTGCGGCTCAAGGCAGAGAATGATGGGGCAGCTGCAGTCAATGTGTATCCTTTTTTTTTTTCTTTTTAGATTTGAAATTAAATTAAATAAAGTCAAGTTACCTAGGCGAAGGTGCGGCTTTGCAATATTCCTGTGACTCTTCTGAGGGATATCACTTTCTTCTGCATTT
Organism: Mixophyes fleayi; assembly: GCF_038048845.1. NCBI lineage: Eukaryota > Metazoa > Chordata > Amphibia > Anura > Limnodynastidae > Mixophyes > Mixophyes fleayi. Next base: position 179,720,229 of record NC_134402.1, on the reverse strand, counting down.
GTCAGTCTTTCTTACATTCTCTCCTGTCTGTGGCATTTTCTCTTCTGTTCTCCTGTCTGCACCAGCCTACTTGCCCTTCTGCACCCCCTTTGGCATCAGGCCACACCACTTCATGGGCCCTTACCATTGGTTTCCCTTGGTGTGCTCTTTATGCCCCAGCCTGACACTATTTACATAATACATATTTGTACTAGTATCGCCACAGTACAATGTGAAAGTCAATTAGATCAATTAGGCAGGAGCCACAAATTCAGACTCAACAAGAAAAAAAATGATATATCTGGAACTGAAAGCCCTAAGAAAGCTTCACTGAACATTTGTAGGCCCCTATGAATGCTGAAAAGAGCGAGGCCCTTGTAACAAATGAACCAGAATTAGCAGGGCTGCTACAATGGTAGTTCCTCCACTGCATATAGTTCTAAGCTTAATGTTATCATTTTGTAGTTTGGTGCTTTACTATAACATCTACCCCTAAAGGGCTACCAACATTATTTGTAATGCAATAAGTGTTTTGTACTCTTACTAAATAAAATAATGATATTATCACATATATGACATGCTATAATTACAAATGATTGCTTCTAATGCCAAAAATATGTTCCAATTTTTAATAAACTTTAGCTACTGTCCAGTAGCCATCAATAAATATGTACTTTTTCATATTCAATAATAATCCAGCTCCCACTTGGATTATTAAATTAAAAAGGCAGCTATGTCTTAGAAACAACATTATATCACACCTTCCAAAAGTTGCTATTTTGGCAGGACTGTCCAGATTCATGGACCCAGAAAGGTCACGATGGGTGCCTAACATGGCCAGATTTTTCATTTTTATCTGGGTGATCCTGTTAAGTCTCAGGAGACACTAGCAAAAAAAGTGTGGATCGCAAACGGAACGGAAAATTAGCTAATAAACTAGCTATATAAGCATTACAGAATAAGTGATACCATCTAGATCTTCCTCACAGCTCCTTGGTCCTTCTTTTATCTAGGGTATCCCCATTTTCAACTATGACTTCACAGTACTTTTTGAATGCAGTGTTTATTATGAATCATTATTCAAGGAATGAATGATTGGTTGCTGGCCTCAACACTGGACCACCAGGCCATCATTGACAGTGAGTGTGTGTGGCCACAATTTTAACAAGTTAACAATTGCTTCACATATACATGGCACCACAGAGATCCCTGAAGTCTGTGCCAAATTATGTATATACCACAGGAAATAAAGGGTGTTAGCACTCCTCGGAGAGTGAACAAAGCTTAAACGGAGATTAAAATAAAACGCCTATGTGAACCAAACTCTTAACGTCACTTTTGGCAATAGGCCTGATTTTCTAGCACCCTTTTTACTGCAATAGAAAATAACCTATCACTATAATCCTGAGATGGCAATAACAGAAGGAGGAAAGCTTTTGTAGACATGACCCCTTCATGTATAAGGCGAAGCCCTATCCAGTGAAAACACCCATTTTAGCCAGAGATAGGGCTTTTGCCCTATTATAAATAGACCTGTAAGGTAAAAAAAAAAGTGTGGCTATTTTCAATTGAATGTATGCCACAGCTATTTGTAAATCTTATAGAGCTCAGTGCCACCCTTGACATTTCAAACATCTTACATCTAAAAGTAAACATTTTTGTGTTTAGTAGTACATTCTAATAATTAACTGGACAAGTGGGAAAAAGCGAAAGTGAGGAAATTTAAAAAAACAAACAAACCTGCATTTCTTGACTGTAACTCTACTTAAACAAAAGTTTACTTTTTAAGTTGTTCAAATGGTCTTAAAAATGACTATTTTGCAGTCAAACTCAGAAATAAACAAAAACTTCAATGGGAATGTATCTATTTTATACCAAAAAGGTACTTATTTATATCTATGTACAGCTTATTAATTAAAAACACAATTTTTTTAGCTTCATCACTGACAAAGTACTTTTAATTTAGGAAAACTAGAGAACTAAGTCTCTAGTTTTTAGAAATGCATGATCAGAATAATTGTTAGTTATTTGTGAATTCAAAGCTTTTCTCCCCCAAAGAGCTGGCAATTTTGTCAATTTGACCCTTTTGCACATCATGGTTATTAAGTAGGATCTGACCATGAAGCATGTATTTTTTTAAAATGCAGTAAACATTACCTCATTATGTTCGTGACTGGAAAATCAGGACAAATTAATACATTCGGCCATACCACGAATCGACCCTTTGCCACACATGCCATGCCCATTTCCAACAAGACTGTGCCTGTTTTCAAACTTGTTTTGACCCAAGGTCCCAAGGAAATCAGCGGTGTTGGCCGGTATGTGTGTATGCAAACCTGTCAATGGAAAACTCGGATAGCGCTAACTTACATGGATAACACCACAAAACTTTGTATAACTCTGTAAATTATGAGGAGTGTATGTAATGACTGACTGCACACTATAGAAACGACAAGACTGGCATTTTAAGGAAATTATTTAAGAACATTGTAAAACCATGTCATACCTTCAATGAAATCAGAAGAGACATATACTCGTCTAGGTGTGTTGCTTCCCTCAACAGGATGGTTCAGAGCTTCCACCGCCATTTCAATAGCTTCCACAAGCTCATCCCTTTTATCTTTCCTTACAGGCTTTTCTTCTGGGTGGCGGGTAAGCCCTGTTTCCAGTTGGTACACTTTCTGCAGAGTAAAACTATCAAATGGAATGGCCGCATACTCGGTGGGAACCTTCACACCATTGTGTACTTCAGCCTTGCTAACCTGGGAATGTAGAAAGTCTAAGAGGTCTGTTTGCGTCTTCTCAGGACTGGCATGGTCAAAAGTCACAGTGAGAGAATCAGTGTAGTGACCTTGAACAGTTTTAAGCTTTTCACTTCGTTCTTGAAGCTCATCCTTTAGCTGGGCAATTTGCTTTTTCAGACTAGTGATATAGTTGCGATGTTCTTCCTCACGTTCCTGCAGGATAGCATGGAAGCCTTCTTTCCCAGTAGGGCTATTAATTCGGGGCAGTATGAGCTGTTCATCCTCAGCTCTTGGGGTGCAGGCCAGCATATACAAAACAGATACAATACAGCAAAGACAGACAAGTAGGATCCCCACCCGAGAAACCCAACTCAGTAGCCCTCGCCGTACCATCCTCGCATTTAAGAAAGAAAAGCTATCATCTTCATCCTGACAGACAATGCAGTCCATAAGAAGTAACCACACTTATAATGGCCATGTAAAGAATAGTGCAGGAAGCGCCACTGTCCCATTAGGATGAACTTGCTTCACTTACGGCGGTTACAGGTATATAAAGACATTTTGTAAAGCAATGTTCATAGAAATGTAGAAAGAACCTTCTAAACTCCAGAATTTGCAATGTCATCTCAGTCAAAATTTTCAGCTTTCAAGTGTAATTTGGAATCTAGAAAACAAAAAAATAAAAATGTTTATTAGAATTTTTAAATGACGACAAACAGATCTATATATAGAGAAGCACGCATGTGTATAACATTACATTATGGTGCTTATTTAAAGTGTATTCATCAGCTTCTCAGCGTATGAATATTCAGTTATATCAATTCACTAAGAACTACTTACATCACCGATATACAGACAATGAGGCAATTTTGAGGTCACTAGTTCCTAGTGAATTATTAAGCAGCATACCCATGAATATTTTTACTTAGCCCATAACGTGACTGCCTCCACACAGCCATTTCAATAACTTGGTGAAATGAGCAGTGGTGTGTAATTTTTATTATAAATTGCAAATTATGTCCGTTAATTATCTTTTATCACCACTTTTCGCTGTGCTAAGAGATGAATTTTCAGTTCTCTTTAAAAATTTAGTCATGTCAGGACAGAGCCTACAATAAGGAGCTTTCCCAGCCAAGACTGTTTTACATTGAAATTCCTTTTGCGGATTGCTGAACGCAGTGGCGAAATACTTAATTTTGAAAGCTCTCCACCATGTTGTTGGCTATGCTAATATTCATGGGTATGCTGCCTATTAATTCTCTAGGAACTTTGTTATGGACCTTTCCGACGGACCAGAACAATGGTAAGAGCGGCTAATGCCATATTCAGATTGCCATTAGCAAGCTCCAAAAAACAGAGCTTAATATATTTTCGGAGCTTGATAAATTGGCCTATTTCGCCGTCCCCATATAGAAATATGTAGGCAGCGTTAGCGATTGAAACTGTAATGAACGCTGGAGATATTGAGTCTTCATAATTAGCCGCCATACATAATTTTGTCAGGATTTAAAGCAAACGTGTTTTATAAATAGGCTCCTTAAGCTTTTATCAGTCAATTGCTGTCAGATTAATAAAAACAAATCTCTGACTGGTCACTACAGCACATGTGTACGTGTACTATTTAGTTCAACCAGTCCTTATGCATTGCTCCTATGATGTTACCCCATAACTCTCACACACCTCTGTCCTTTCATTATCCTGTGAAAAGACCAGGGGCTAGATTTACTAAGCTGCGGGCTTGAAAAAGTGGGGATGTTGCCTATGGCAACCAATCAGATTCTAGCTGTCATTTTTTAGAAAGTACTAAATAAATGAAAGCTAGAATCTGATTGGTTGCTATAGGCAACATCCCAAATTTTTCAAACCCGCAGCTTGATATATTTACCTCTTTGTGGAAATTATAGTTCCAAATTAAAGGATGTTTAACACAGTACACGCATTTCCATATTACCCAAGAAGGGAAAGTAACCTAAGAAACAAACTGTTTCTTACATTCATTAGTTCTCAAGAAAATGGTTATAAAACATAGCTAATGATAAAAACAATGTAGTAAAAGTGTAATGGTATACGCAATGCATGCTGCTATACATTGTCCAGTCAGACAGACTGTTTTGGATGTCAATAGAAAAGCTCCTACATACAGTACTACTAAACTTCACACTCACAAATGTCATTATTTCCTTCTGCTTTGTTTTTATTTGGGTCCAAAAGAGGAACTTTCCTCCAGGAAGAGGGTTGTATTGTATACAGCACCGCCGCGGACGCTTCTTTGACCGCGCCTCGGCTGCTGTATAGTACAGTGCTGCCGAAACGGAGCTGCTGCGCATGCTCGCTTTTTTTTTTTTTTTGGTGAGGGGGAAACCCCCCTAACAATCATCATCATCATCATCATTTATTTATATAGCGCCACTAATTCCGCAGCGCTGTACAGAGAACTCATTCACATCAGTCCCTGCCCCATTGGAGCTTACAGTCTAAATTCCCTACTATAGACACACACTCACACACAGAGACAGACAGACAGAGAGGGAGAGACTAGGGTCAATTTTTTTTTTTGATTGCAGCCAATTACCCTACCAGTATGTTTTTGGAGTGTGGGAGGAAACCGGAGCACCCGGAGGAAACCCACGCAAACACAGGGAGAACATACAAACTCCACACAGATAAGGCCATGGTCGGGAATCGAACTCATGACCCCAGTGCTGTGAGGCAGACGTGCTAACCACTAGGCCACTGTGTGCGCCCCTGGGTTAGTTTCCAGATGTGCACTCCACAGTGACATTGCTCATTGATCATCACCATTTATTTATATTGCACCACTAATATAGAGTCTAATCTACCTAACATACACACACACACACAGACACAGAGAGAGAGACTAAGGTCAATTTTGATAGCAGCCAATTAACCTACTAGTATGTTTTGGTAGGAGACCCACGCAAACACGGGGAGAACATTCAAACTCCACACAATAGCAACTCTATTACATACATACAGAGATACTAAAGAATCCTTTCATGTCTGGATGCATATAGCACAAATATGTTGTAACCAAGTTTGACCAGTCTAGTTCAAATTAGACCACTGAGAGCTGCAGTGTATGAGGGCTACATACACTGTAGCATCATATCCACCTGATGCTGTTAAATGAAAAATGTGCTCTATTAATATGGTACCTTACCACAGTTAATTATATGGTCTTAGTCTGCGCAATAAACCCATTGGACTTTAAATATGCATCACATATGGGAGCTGTCATATTGTGAGTAGATTTTGCAGAGCTAAAAAGTAGAGTGTAACAGAATGGTTTTACATTATGCTGAGGAGATAAAGGGCGCTCTGGAAAATTGCCTTCTCACAGAACACATGTATTTCCAAATAACTAAATTTCTGTCACAATAAAGCAAAGTAAATATTTTTCATATACAAGTGTAATCTGTTTTTCTGTCATATATTTCCTTTCCTGGAAATATTAGCATAAAATCATGTTTATACATTTGACAAGCATGTTGTTAGATTGCAGACACAATATTTGAGATAAGTATATTGTAAATTTGCAAGCATCAACGTTAAGATTTCTCCTGCCTTAACCTGTTTAACACTGGTCACTGCAATTCCCATAGACTTCTATGGGGACTTGAATGTGACCCAACTTAACAAGCAGTGAAGTTTTTCACCGCCAGCCTTTAAAAACTAACGCCACCTCAAGTTCTATGGAGTTGCGTCCCGAGGAAGTGCCGTGAAGAGGGTGAAGAGAGAAGAGAGAAAAGATAGGAACTTACTCACCGGTCCTGCGTTCCAGCATGTAATACTTCCCCTCTTTTCCCGCAGGTCCCGGTAGCGGAGGGTGAATGAGCTAATCAGGGCTCACCTCCCCCTGCTGGCCAATCATCGGCCGGATAGGTGAGCCAATCCTGGCTAGCCTCCGGCCGTTTGAATTGTTGGCGGCATGGCGCGCCAATCAGCGGTAACAGCATCGCCGAGTGATATCAGTGCTCCGACGCCTAATTAAGCCTCCGGGCACCACCATCATAAGAAAAGTGGAGCCAACGGAGAAGGACGTCGTGGGACATCCAGAAGAAGAGGAGACACGGACACTGGCGGAAGTGGCAGGCAGCCCTTGTAAGGGTTAGGAGCTACTCTGCCACAAGGAGACGACGGAAAGACAGCTCGGCGAGAGAAGAGGCCGGCGCGGCATGTCAAAAGACACCGGGATCAAGAAAAGAAGATGATCACCGGCGGGGAGCCCTTCTAGGGGCTGAGAGCGCCCCGTCAAGAAGACAGCAGGGAGTGGCGTGCTGAAGAGAAGAGGCGCCACCCATTGGAGAGCCTGGAAGACCTGAAGATGTAGGGGGCAAGTTGAGAATCCTGTGCAGAGCAGGTGAGTAAATTCCCTGTATTTAGGTCGGACACAAGGCCCGTGGGCACTTCAGGCACTAGGCCTGCTGGCACAGTTAGTGGGCACAAGGCCCTGGCGCAGTTAGGGCATAGGTAGGGTTTCTTTGGGCAGTAGGTCCATTTGGTTGATTTGGGCACTAGGCCCTATAGTTTGAGAGGGGGGGTATAAGACCCCAGCATTAAGTATGACCTGTAGTTGTTAGAAGTACATCAGGTCCTTGTGGTTAGAGGGACAGTAGGTTCAGGTTGTTAGCAGGGCAGTAGTCCCTTATAGTTGATAGCAGCGATATGCCTTGCTTTAGCAGGACGCTAGGTCCTTAGTAGTGTAGGGGACACTTGGTCCCTTGGTAGTTAAGATTTAAAGTTACAAAGAGTGGCATATAAGGCCCCTCTATCCGTCCGAAAGGGCACTTAAAGTCCTGAGCCCCAAGACAAGGCAGTTTAATGGCCAGGGTTCAGGCCGTGGGCAGAGGCCTGCGTGGGCGGCTGAGTTCGAGTGAACCCGGGTGGCCCAGAACAGGTAAGTAGGAGCAGTATCCGTCTTCCCAGGTAATTAGCTGGTGACCATTGGTATGGTGGTCACTGGCAAGTAACATACCAAACGGTTTATTACTTGTATGTACCTGTCTCCTTTAGTGTATTCCTCTGCAGGGTCCAGGAGTCAGACCTTCACTAAAGACGGTGCTGAGACGGAAAGTGTCTGGGGTGAATCCGAAGTGGACGGCAGGCGGTCATCGTTTGGAAGGTAAGACATCTGTGTGTGTCTGTCCTGTTTCCCCTGCATGCATATCAGAGTCCATAGAACTGAAAATTGAAAGGTGCGGTGTTTTTAATACTTTAGCTTGAGTGCATCATGTAAACTTCCTATCTAGTGGTGTGACTGTCGACCCCCTCTTCTGCCTGTTGCCCACACACCTGTTCCACACATGGTAAGAAGAAGTGGAAAGAGCACAGAGCCTGAGGGAGTGCCGAGTGCCTGATGGGAGGGGGCCTAGTAACCTTCCACCAGGCATGATGAGCCTTATTGTGGCAAGTTATGTAATTGTTAACTATATTACATATTATAGCACTGAGATACGTTTTATCACATTGCACCAAACTGATAGTATTGCTAGAAAAAAAGTTACAAAAATAAGTCATCTTTAAAACTTCCAGGGGTATTTCTCCATATATCTATCTTAACCTGTCTGTTAGGGATTTTCTCCATCTACCTGTTAACAAAAATATTTAATATACTGTCACCATCTCTGTTTCTTTGGTGATCTCCACTGGCTCATTGGTTACAGCAGCTACAGCCACAACATGGGGAACAACTGTCCTGCTCTGTGTCCAGTAACAAGCATGATAGCAAAGAAAATTACTCCGAGCTGGAAGATGACCACAGGACTACTCATGTAGCAAAAGTAAGAACCAGAAGAGGATGGAGGTTGTGATAAATGGTGGAGTCATGGTTGTTAGTCCATAACCTTATGTCACAATTGTTCCCCACACTTCTTAGATTGTAAGCTCATTTGGGCAGTATCATCTCTACCTTCTGTTTCATGTTATTATATGTTATTTTCCCCTCAATTATGTTAGTGTATATCAAAACTTCTCAGCCTACCTTACCACTTGGTGATCAATTGTCACAATGCAGAAGTCACAGTCACTGAGCTATTCACAGAGGCTTCTGTGCATTTTGGGTTGCAGAAAAATGGCAGCTGCTTGTATAACTTAGTAGATGGAGACACACTGTAAAACAGAAGTCAATTCAACTGATGTTCTCAGGTTGTCTCAGGACACAGGCAGGTACTTTAATGACATTCACTGCATACTGGATATTATTCACAGTCATGTGTGTGTGTGTGTGTGTGTACTTACATTCATATCCTTGTGGGGACATTGACCTGTTTACACACCAACACTGTGGGGACGCGAGTCGTAGTGGGGACAAAAATTGAGGTCCCCACAAAGCATTCCAAGGGTAATCAAGGACCTTGCTGATAAGTCACATTTGTAGGAACAAAAGTGTGCATGTGTCCAATGTGGAAGGGAGAGTGTGTGAGCATCCCAGCGCCAGAGGCCAGTATACCTTCCAAATGCATAGCAGGAAGAGAAAGTGGGGGCAGCCCGCCGGCGCTTTATAGACCAAGCGGGTAAAGTCACAGTCGAATCCATCTGCTGCTAAGGTAAAGCGGGGACAGGGAAGTATGACCGAGCCCACCGGTAGCTCAGACTATAGCCCGGAGAGCAGTGGGGATGAGTATAACTCTGACAATTCGGAGGAGAGCAGTTCAGACACCATCGGTGATGCCCCGATGTCCACCAGCGCAGCAGAGTGCAGGTACCCAGAGATGAGTTCTATGTACGATCATTCTCGACCTTCTGGCAGCTGTGTTTTAAACACAGAAGGTCGGAGAGACGACACAGTGTCTGTCCAAACGCTATCCAGAAACAGGGATGGCTCCAGGGGGTATAACAAAATGCAGTACTGCCTATACTGTGAGAAGCTCCTCTTAAAAATTGCCAGGCACATGAAGCATGTTCACCGCAATGAGACTGAAGTAGCCTGGGCCCTGAAATTCTCCAAGCACTCGAAAGAAAGGCAAATGGCACATCTTCGCAATAGGGGCAACTTTGCACACAACGGTGAGGCAATGAATGGCGTTCTGGTCCAGTGCAAACTTCCAGACAAAGAGATGGATGCTGAAGGCTTCATGCACTGTGTAGCCTAACAGTGGTGCATACATACATACAGCCTGTGGTGACACATGAAGAGATGTAAGCTAAACCAAAGGGACAACAAGCTTACACCTGGCAAGAACAGAGTCCAGTCACTGTGTGCCTTTGCTCAGCCTGTTCCACCTGACATCAGTGGTGGCTTTTGGAAGCTCTTGAGCGACATGACCCAGGATGAATTTTTACTCTAGGTCAAAAGTGGCCGGTGCATCATGCAGATGGAACGCAATCTGCTCAACTGGGTCAGATCAGATGTTGGCAGGCACGAGTACATCCGTCAGAAGCTTAGAGAAATAGGCAGGCTACTGCTACAGGCCAGAAGAGCTACCCCTTTGGAGAGAATGGAAGACGCTGTGAAGCTGGCTATGGTGAGGAGACAGGAAAATTTAAGACGCCCTCACTTACACTCAAAGTCGGGCACAGCCTGCAAAAGATAGCGAGAATTGTGGAGTGCCGAGCCGTGATGGCGGGCTGCATGGCTGCAGTTCAAAACACACAAAATTTCAGGAAGCTATATGAGGCGAGATGGAACGAGTTGATCTCATTGGCCGCCTTGAAAACTCTTAAGGAGTCCAAGTGGAACATGTCTCATCTCTTACCTGTCGTGTAAGATGTGAAAAAGATGCACTTGTACCTCGATGAGAAGCAGCAAGCGTACCGAACTGGGCTATCCACCGAACCTACTGGGCACTATTTGCAAAAGTCACCTTGGCACAGGTGATCTTGTTCAATCGAAGAAGGGAAGGGGAAGTTTCAAAAATGTTGCTGACAATCTTCTCCTCAAGAGATACTTCGAATCTCCACGAAGATGTGTCCCTAGCGCTTTCCGAGGTTGTGAGGAAGTTCTGCCGGCACTTCACTCGCATTGAAATTCGAGGAAAACGAGGGAAAAAACGTCCCCATCCTGCTGACACCAGCCATGCAAGCTGCAATAGAACTTGTCACAGAAAAGCATTACAAATGTGAAGTGGATAGCCAAAATGTCTACATGTTCGCCAGACCAGCTGCCTTATCACACTGATTGCATACTACTGTTTGCCCGAGAGTTTGGGGCCAAGCATCCCCACACGCTGTCTTCCACTAAGCTTCGAAAGCACACTGCCACCCTCTCGAAGGTCCTCAACCTAAACGACATAGAACTGGATCAGTTGGCAGACTTCCTTGGGCACGACATCAAGGTGCACCGATAGTATTACCGCCTCCCAGAAGATACCCTCCAACTCGCCAAGATCAACAAACTGTTAATGGCTCTAGAGAGTGGCAGACTGGCCGAATTCAAAGGCAAGAATTTGGACAAGATGCACATTGATCTGGACGGTAGGTGGAAAATCTGGTGTCTGATGTATGCTTTTGACTTTTACCTCGGTCATTTATATATCTGTTTCTTTTCTGAACCGGTCCAGCTACAGAGCAAAATTTGAATGATGAACAATCCCCCGTGACAGAGGGACAAGTGGCCAAGCGTTTAGTTGACACGTCCATGTCAGAAGAGAGACGTTGTATGAACCTGGCAACACGCGATCAGTGCCCAGCCATGGCTTCCACGGTTAGGTGTAGCACACAGTTTTGCTAGGCAAAAGAACTTTGCCTCCTCTGTATTTTGCGGAGTCATAATGGACCACTTTACTTCCATTCCGGTTGCAAAGAAGTGTGGAGGAAATCCTGGGATGGAGAGGAGGTCCAAGCTGTGGAGAAACACCTGATTAAGTTTATACAGACATGCCAGGTGCCTGGAAAGCGAGACTGTGTTGCGTGCCTTATGGCTCAACCATCCATACTGAAAGATCGGAACTGGTCGGGGGTGAAATTCTACATAAAGAACAACATAACAGCTTTAAAGAGAGATAAAACTTGTTAAAATGATGCACATTGGTTGAACAGGACTGTAGTCTCCATGGCTAGGTGTCGTGTAAGCGGGCATGTGGATGTCCTCAGGCGGCCAGGATACACAAATGTTTCCCTACCATTGTTATTATTTATTAATTTATGTATGCAAGAATGTGGATGTCCTCAGACAGTCAAAATACATGACACTTTCCCCATCTTGCAGTCCGTGTCAAAGTGTAAATCTCATGTGGCAACTCTGGGGACAAACTGCTCCTACACATACCCCTATGATTGCTTTGTCGAGAGGGCATTAGAAAAGGGGTGTCCCTATAGGCCATGTTCCAGACATAGGTCCTCACAATGCAATAAAAACGTGTGTGTGTGTGTGTGTGTGTGTGTGTGTGTGTGTGTGTGTGTCTCAGAGCTCTAGGGGCTTATTTATCAAGTCTTAAACCATCCGGAAATGTCTGTTTCCGCATGGTTTAGGCATATTTAAGTATGTAAACAATTTAACAAATGTCTAACGCAGGAGATATCAGATCCCTCTTCAGCCAGTGGTCCAAGTGAAATGTAGAAGTGGCGGTATGTAATGGGAATGTAAGTGAATGTAATTTAATAGTTTTTAAATGAAGGCAGTAGGAGAAGTGGCATTATGGCATACCACCCTATACACCCACACTTTGAACACTGTCTCAGTCAGCCTTCGCATTCTTCACTGCTTTAATTAAAGGAACTGTTCCCTGCACATGCACAGTAAAGAATCTGGATCAGAATCTGGAGCTGTAAATAGAGTCAGTGCTGGGACAGCCTTTTGTCAAATGCGCTGTCCCAATATGACTAATGATAAATTGTTCTGTTAAGTCATCTATCATAGCTACGAGTAATGAATACAAAGATATTTTAAGTGTTATAATTTAATATGTCTTTGTATTGTATTAAATGGTGTTTTAAAAAATAAATAAATCTAGAAATCTATCTAATATTAGGTTTAAATTAATTTTAGCCCTATCAAATTCACTAAAATTTCGGGGACAGGCATCCAGCCATTCAGTTACATTTACTATACCACCAATTTTTAATTAACACTTCAATCACCGGTAGTGATAATAATTAAGGATGGTATAAAGCAGTGTGGGCCAATAGGGAGTCCAAAGATCACATGATGTCCTTAAGTGGGACCAAACACCACTTGTGGGGCTCCCCCAAAAAACAACATGCTGCCTGTCACTGCTATGAACAGCATACATGCAACTCAATCAGCAACTCAATCAGATATTTGATCAGTCTACTGCAAAGTTAGACTGAGGAAAGTCAGTGTCTGATTTGTGGCTATAGCTTACTTCTTGTAATATGCCCAAGCATAGTAAATAAGTGTTCATGTTTAAAAAAAATCTTGTATTCCAACAAGACATTTAAAATATGCATGCTAAAATGTTGTAATAAAAAAACTTCAATATACTCTGCAAGTGTGTAATGCATAGCCACAATATTTTTCACTACTGATCATGTGACATTTCATAGGCCATAATGTTGCAACAAAAAATGTGAAATGAGAATATGCCGAATCTACTCAGGCAGTATAAAAAAAAGTCTATATAATCTATGAAATACCCTTTTTTAATAGTACATATACAAATACTAGAACCTGAATTATTAGTGGTATTTGACCACCGAAGCTTAAAATGTGTAAGAACTCCTTAACATTGCACACAACAGCCTCAAATGTACAGTCTTTTAAATTGCCTAAAGGCCCACTCAGGGAATTATAGTGCCTGACCTTACAGCAATCCAGGTGGCACCGTCGATAATTCAGACCAGCATTTAGTATTAAAAGGACATTAACCAAATTTCTCAAGGTTAATATGTCTTTCATTAATACAAAATGTATATAAGGGACAGTACGGTATAATGTTGACCATTACATGAAGTGTTATTTAAGAAACTTTACATACGTGACTTGAGATGATGTTTTGTTGATGCATTATCTCTTACCAATTCTAAATGGCATGATACCCAATTGGGGAATTTAAAGCCAAATAAGAGAGAACTCTCCAAGTAACGGTCACAGTAATGCATATGTACAATCTGCTTTTAAAAGCGGTGCTATGACATTGGCTTTGCTTTTTGTATGGACCTCTTTTCCAAAGGCAACATAGTAGTTCCAGAGTAAATCAAACTCAGCAAACATTAATCTCACTGTCAGGGTGAAACGCAGGACATGGAGAAAGGGCATACAATTGCTGAATACTTTCTATGCAGTGTCTAGTTTTACATGTTTGTAGGCTTAGTTTTGCTTATTCATTCATTCATTCAATATACATACCCAATGACATTCTCTAGATTTACAGGTTCACGGCAGAATGCAGTAAAACATAAAATGGAAAAGAAAGCCTAAAACATATAGTAAGAGGATATTAAAGTGTATTTAGAGTCTTGGGTAATTCTTATGCCCCCTAATACTGATAAAAGCAGCAGAAAATTATTGCAAATATTAATGATGCAGGTATTACAAGAGACATGTTAGCTTTTTAACAAATGCCCTGATTTAAGCTAATGGGAAAATGAGCAGTGAAGATTAAACTTGGCTGTTCTTGAAAGAGTGAATACTCATGGATGCAGTTTCTGTGTCTGTGGTCTGCTGATCTAAAGTGCATTCAGACACAGTAGGTAAATGCACCTCAAATCTAACTGCATCTGTTAAAGAGCGGCTTACAGAAATCACCAGTTTTTTTTGTAATTTACACAGCATTTTGCCATTCATAAAATTTAATAAATGCATATGGTTATGCATATCACTACCCCAAAAACAAAATTTCCAGACCTAAAAATCATAGATCGCTTTATTCACTGTTATGTATAGATAGAGTAGGGGGGCTGGTAGTAAAAGGTGATTAGTAAATCGCCAATGAAATCTCCAAACTCAGTTCTCATACGTTACAAACAATCCAGACGAGTGATATTACCTACTCAACTTTCCACTGTGTGTGCTACATATAGACATTAATAAGCTATAAGCCTATTAAATGGAATGTCAAATGCTCCAATAAATAAATAATTTAAGAAACAATTAGCATATTCCCCCAAATACCTCAACCAGCCTGAGCATAGACAGCTTTGACTGCTCCCCACTAAAGCAGGAGAACAACGAGTGTAATGACCCCTCTAGGCCAATTGAATTATTATGGGAGCTCCCGTATGGAGCAAGTTTAAATGAAAAATGTGGGGGGTATTTATTTTTACTAAAAATATTTTTAAATCTGTTTGTGGGGATTTTTCCTGTTACAGCTATTGAAAGTTTGCCGACTCTCCTGGAACATCTGGGAGACTACCAAGTTTCTAGTAGTTCTCCGGACTCCAGGAAGAGCAGTACAACCTCTCGCATTCTACTCACTTCCTTAGTGAAATAGGTGGGAGCAGAACTTAATGATGCAATTTACAACAAATTGCTTCATCCGGGGAACACTCAGAGGGGCGTTCAAAAATGAACTACATGTTCCAGTGGGTACTGGCTGCCAGAGTGTGCTGGCATTTGTGCTTCACAAGCTCCAGAATGTCCATGCTCCCAGGACTTGTAGTTTCACAATAGTTTCCAATTAATTTTTTACTACTCACCATAAGGTTTCTTGGCTCTAGGAGAAGTGGTGTACGCTGGCCTATTGTTTTGCAAGATTTTACTAGAGTCACCAGCCCCCTTGGGCTGAGACTTGTACTACTATGACACCTTATGCTGTGGGTTTCCCTGACAATTCAAATGTAGACGGTATTATTAGGCTGATAACTGGAATGTAGACAGTATTATTAGTAGTAGAGATATTATTGGCGACCTAATAATACTGTCTACATTTTATTTGTTGACTCAACAATACTGTCAATGTCACTATTTTCCAACCGTGTCTTTATTATGGTGTCGGCCATATAAATGTCGAATATGTAACTGTCAAGCTAACACACTCAAGCTAACAATGGTTTAGCAGATGTAATTTAATTAAAACAAATATATTCTAAAGCCCCCGCGACTCGCGCGGGGGGTGCCGCGAGCGGGGGAGGGGCCACACGGGGCTAGTGTGGTGGCTGGTCTCCTGCTGTGTGTCACATGGGACGTGCGCCACATGACAGGTGCCGTCCCATGTGTGAAGGGGATGAAGACTCCAGTCCACAGCTCCTAGAGGGAAAAATGTAAGTTGGAGGAGGGGTGGGGTAGTAGATTAAGTGTGTGTGTGTGTCTGGCTACTGTCTGTGTGCACTATGTGTGTGAGGGGCCACTGCGTGCGTGTATTATGTGTGTGTGAGGGGCCACTGCGTGCGTGTATTTTGTGTGTGTGTGTGTGTGTGTGTGTGTGTGAGGGGCCACTGCGTGCGTGTATTATGTGTGTGTGTGAGGGGCCACTGCGTGCATGTATTATGTGTTTGTGAGGGGACCACTGCGTGCGTGTATTATGTGTGTGTGAGGGGCCACTGTGTGCGTGTATTATGTGTGTGTGAGGGGACTACTGCGTGCGTGTATTATGTGTGTGTGAGGGGCCACTGTGTATGTGAGGGGCCACTGTGTGTGTGTGTGAGTGAAGGGGGGGCCAAACCGATATCTCGCCTAGGGCCTCATGAGGTGTAAACCCTGCTGTTCAGTATATACTCCAGGCCCTCAGCAAAGGAATATTCTCCTATCATAGGAGCGAGGAAAATGCTAACACCACAATATTAAATTCTCATCCTACAGCTGGAGAAGGATCTGTTAAAAAGGTGCCAGAGGGCGAGTATCTCCTGAATAGGAGGGGTCTCAGACAGATTTTCTTTCTGCTATTGAACAAGTAAATATAGTATAGGAGTAATATTATCAAAATTGATTAAATTTGCACATATAATTTTAAAAAAAAATATCAAAAAAAAAAAAAAATCACACAAATGGACTTAACCTTTACATCATACATGCCAACTCTCCCGGAAAGTCCGGGAGACTCCCGAAATTCGGGTCAGTCTCCCGGGCTCCCATGAGAGCTGGCATTTCTCCCGCATCCCGGATTCACAGAGAATCGCGTCATTTGACGCGATTCTCGGTGAATCACGCCATTTTGGAGGGCGGGAGGGGGCGGGACAGGGCCAATCGCGTAGTTTTGGCCTCGCCCTCTGCGACGTACATGACGTTTTCGTGGGGGGCAGGGCCAAAATGAGGCGATGGGCCCCACCCCACCCCCTCCCGCCCTCCAGTCCCGCCCCCTCTCCCGTAAACAAGTTTCCAGGAGTAGGCAAGTATGCTTTACATTACATTCACAGTCTCTGATAATAAGTTAGTCACATATCCCACCATACTGAGCAAAATAACTGTTAATATGCCATATAATATAAAAAAACACAATATATTTTTGTCTTACTTTACTGTTTCATACTGACTGTCAGCTGAAATTTTTTTTTGTTATACAGCACTGTTTTGAACAACATGACAAATGTGTAGTTTGAGAACTATTCTGCCTAAACTAATCAAAAAGTAAAAGAAAGATAGTAAAAAACAATCTATTTGAGATTAATCTCTGAAGAGCTGTGTTGAAAACGTGCTGCTCCATGTAACACTTGTATTTTTTCTTTTGCCCAACAAGTACAGATTTGTTCATTTCCATGTCTCTTTGTATAAGCATATATATTTGGCAGATTTAGAATACTATGGGCTCTATATGGCAATAGGTAATAAACAGTGATAGAAAACGGGCCCTATCGCCATAATTTATTATTAAAATCACTCCAAACAGGAGGACCTATCAGAGGGGATTAGTGCATGCGTGACCCATCTAGAGATGGCAAATCTTACCGCCGGTGATAGCAGTGACCTTTTGATGTATAGGGCAAAACTCCTGTTTTTGCCAGACACAGGGCTTTTCATTCTATAATAAATAGACCCATATATCCCAGCATATCAAATGTAAATAATGGTAAGAAGTTCATATCCTCAAGATACACCATTCTAGAGCTCTGCAACTGCCTCCCGTATACAGTCAAAGCAGGGGAGCCTGGCACTCAAGATAGAGAGGCACATAAATCTCTCGGCTGGAGGGAGACTGTGGGGGAATAATCAATCTGCCGCAGTAGAGCGGAATGTTAAAACAATGAGGGGTATAAGACTTTGCAGGAAAAGACTTTGTGATGATCGTGCGGGAATTGAAGGTAGGGAGAGACACGCCACATGGGTAGCGCATACCATGCCTCCTCTTGCAAAAACTATCAAGTGTGGTATGTGTGTATCTTTTTTTAAGGTGTGAAATGTTGGAAGGGGTTCAATAGCATTCTAGCATGGATGTGCTGCAGTACGTTTTACGGTTTAGAAATTTTGCTTAACATTCATTTATTCAAGCATGAACAATATCCCAGTGGTGATTTATTTCCTTTAATTTCTGACAACAATAAAGTGATTTCATCTGCATGATATAGTACCTCAGAGTACTGTCCATATTCATTTGACCCATAAAGTTGCAAATAAAGCAGCTAAAAATAGAGCTCATAATTCCTCAAGACCCTCTATGAATTTACAATACCCACTGTGCTGTGGGATGGACCAATCATAAATTAATGTTGAAGAAGGAGCCAAATGGGGTATTTAGGATTTACTATTCCTATTTTTAGCTGGTTTACTCCTCACAGAATTCAGTGCAGTGCACCAAAATATATCCATATACCCAGGGGCTCATTAATGGGGGTTTATATTCATAAAGCTGTATTTAATATGTATTGATGCTTGCTAATTATACAGACACCACTGTGTAGCAACACTACCCTTGTGTATTATTGTCAGTATATTTTGAATGGAATATCTGGGCACAAACAACCTACTCCTCTCTGTCTCAGCTGTAAACTAGCGCACTGTAAAAACCCATTGGTATTTTGGCAGCAGGTGGGGAAGGAGAATGGGTTGGAAAGTGGGAAGAGGAGATTTAGTCATCAATTTCAGCATCCCATTAATGTTCAAGAACCAAATACTCCCTTATAATAGGAAGTGTGGTGGTGAGAGAGGGTGGGGAGGGGAGGGAATCCATCTCACTTGCTAAAGGTACAGTGAAGGACCAGGATTCAAATTAATAAATTTTTAGATATGACATTTTTAGCTGCTTTATATTAATAATAAGTCCAGGGAGGGTGTTTTTACCCCCTGCGCTACATGCCAAAAGATGGTTGACAGATTACCACCCTGGGCTTGGGGCCTGGTTCAACCAACAAAAAAATGTGTATATAACGCACACATCAAATGATATGTCACTGTCTGCAAAGTATTTGTATGAGGGACATTTATAAACAAAGATGGAGTTTCATTGAAAGAAACTGGTTACGCCACTTTGGGAGGGGTGTTGGGAAACACCTGTCCTTAGGAACTAGAGATGGGCGGGTCCGGTTCACCGAGAACCAAACCCACCCGAACTTTGGGTATCCGAGTACCGAGCTGAGTAGCTCGGTACTCTCCCTCCCGCTCCGAATACAAATCGAGGCCGAACGTCATCGTGACATCGTCGAATCTCGGGGCTCGTTTCTCGCGATACTTCAAGATTATAAATACACGCCTCCACAGCAATCCATCGCCATTTGACAGAGGGAGAGAGCAGGGTGTAGTCACAGGCTGATTAGAGCAGGGACAGAGAATCCAATATTCTTCTTGCAATTGCTCTAACAAAAATCGCTAGAGAAGAGAGGAGGATAGAGGTTTATTTTATTTTTTTAATATTTGCCACTCCCCAGTGCTTTTGGGGTGTCCCCCATAATTGTGCATAAATATTTCTGGTTGTCAAAATTACTGTCTGTCAGCAGTATCTACCAACTAATTTTTAGCACTCCCCAGTGCTTTTGGGGTGTCCCCCATAATAGTGCATAAATATTTCTGGTTGTCAAAATTACTATCTGTCAGCAGTATCTACCAAATAATTTTTAGCACTCCCCAGTGCTTTTGGGGTGTCCCCCATAATTGTGCATAAATATTTCTGGCTGTCAAAATTACTATCTGTCAGCAGTATCTACCAAATAATGTTTAGCACTCCCCAGTGCTTTTGGGGTGTCCCCCATAATTGGGCATAAATATTTCTGGCTGTCAAAATTACTATCTGTCAGCAGTATCTTACCAAATAATTTTTAGCACTACAAGTGCTTTGGGCTCAGAATGGATTCAAAGCAGACCACATATGAGCAGATGAGCAACCAGGTTCTGTCACCAATCCTGATGGTAATGTTCCCAGTACGTCATCTGGGCAAGGCGATGTCAAACTAAACAGTGTTTTTCGAAATCAGTTCAAAAAACAAAAACAAATTTTTTTTTTACTGTGTTGAAGCGAAAAAGAAGTGTTACTGAACAAAAGTTAAGTGCTGATAAAAAAAAAAATGCCAACATGCCATTCTACACACGCAGTGGCAAAGAGAGAAAGAGGCCTTCACCTTTGGCTATTAGTGGCAGATCCCAAAAAGTTACCGAGCCTACAATTGGTGCACAACTACTGTTACACGTCAAAGCCGAGCTGCAAGATAAAGAGGATAATGTTTGCTCTGATTCACAAATAACACCAAAACCTGTGGAGAGTCCATCCAACAGTGGTATGTCTAATCGTGAGCATTCTGTTAGTGTACCCATAAAGAAGGTTCCTTTCAGCAGTTCTGCTCATGTGTGCCTGAACAGCCCGAGTGTAGCCGGTGATACACAAATTGAGGATGCCACTTTTGAATTAGAAGAGGATGAGGGGAAAATTTGTGTAGGCGACGAGGGCACTAATGATGATGTTGATGATTATGATGCAGACAGATACCAAATTGCCTTTCTCAATTTCTATTTATATTCTGGATTATATAACGGATGAATAGTTTTCTATTTTACTCCTAGTGGAGAGGGGATCTGATGCAGACAGATACCAAATTGCCTTTGTCTATTTCTTTGTATATTTGAATTTCTAGTTCCACAGTCTTGCAGGCTTTTTTGTATATTCAACTACAAGCGGAGGGCGGGGGGGGGGGGGGGGGGGGGTGGGCATAGATAGCCACCAAACTAACGTGGTCCATTTAATTTTACTTTCTAGTTCCACAGTCTGTGCAGGCTGCTTTTTTTATATTCAACTACAAGTGGAGGGTGTAATACACACCCAAAGACGATGGATACATTGCCAATAATCAAAGATGGAGGAGGTAGACAACCAGGTTTGTCTGTATAATTTGCAGACAAGTGTTCGAATTAAGGACGTCCTACCAGGGATTAAACTGTTTTTGTCATAATTTATTAGCTTTAGAGTTACCTCACTTATCTAAGAAACTGGTGGAGCACTAAATTAGGTTATTTTAGACCAAAAATTTTTTTTATTTTTTTCAAAAGTAGCAAAACAAAACCAAACAAAACCAAAACCAAAATAAGCAATGACGGTTTTGCAAAACCAAAACACGAAGGTAATTCAGATCCAAAACCAAAAACAAAACCAAAACACGGGGGTTAGTGACCATCTCTATTAGGAACCCACAACAGGCACTAAACAGATAAAAGCTAATTGCTAATTTGTTCCTCTGGCTCAGTGTAATGCAATATTGACAAATGAGCCCTACAGTGTGTATATATGGGAGACATGCCTGAGCTCGGCTCAGAAGTGCAGCATGAGAGTTTTTATTTTAAATGTGGTCCTATTTTCTGTTGCAAATTGCTTGTACAATTTTCTCCCAGACTAGTTAACGTGTTTCTAGATCCCTATTTTTGCCTACATACAAGCTGCAGTAGTGGTCTGAGGAAATAAGTGCATGGCAATGTAAAACAACCCAAGAATATGTATCTTTACATTGGTTTGTAGCCTACACTCAAATTCTCACTGGGCTAAATGTACTTTAAGTTGTATGAGGCATGGATTGTACAAGACTACTATCATTTACCTCATTTGCATTCTGGCAATCTTTGTCAGTCTGCCATTTGACCCATTTTACTGTAGCTCCTTCATCTCCCCCATGTGTGAATTATTTGCTTTATAATTTCTCATAAATTTCCTACTTTAAACATTTCTTCCTCCTCTGCAGCTGCAGGGATTTAATGAGAGTTCCTTTTATTCCTAAGCAAGCCATGTCCAAATGCAGCATGACTTCAGCCAAGTCTGGCTGTTCAACAAGTGTCCGTGATGATGTGGCAGTTTGCTGTTTTTGCTAGGAAAACAATTTCAGGCATATTGCTAAGGTAACCAAAATATGTCAGTATGCAACCAAAGAAACCAATGAATGTGTTTTTTGAGCACAGTAAGTGGCATCTATGATACTCCAACACCAGAACACAGGGCTGTAACTAGGGCTGTGCGATAGGGGCGACTGCCCAGGGCGCAACGCTGAATGGGGGCGCAGTTTAGGAATATTTTAAGTTAATTTGGTTAAAATTGAGGGCTAGGGGGATGGCATTTGTCTTTCTCGCCCCAGGCGCTAGAATTCTAAGTTACGGCTCTGCCAGAACATCTGTAACGAACATCCTAATTTTTCCATAAGGTATATACAGGCCAAATTGTCATCATATCTCTTGACCCCTACTGAGCAAGTTCAAGGTTCCTAATATAAATTAATACGTGGTATTTATCAATACACCATTGTTCTAATGACTTAAGAATTTTGTAATTATGAATTGTTTAGCGCATGCTATAAATTCTTGTTATAATGGCTGCATACCTATAATCAGCCCACAAATTAATTAGCACAGATCAAAGTAATACACTTCCTAAAATGCATTTTGTATTTTTTTCAACTAGCATCCTTTGCTACCAGTAAGTGATAGGCGTTATAAAACAAGACAAAAAAAAGCAAAAAAAAAAAACCCTTTTTTTTTTATTCATGTCCTCGTTGTTAAAGGCAAATGAGCAGTGGAAAGCAAGTATTTTACAATAACAATCAGAACTTGGTCGCAATGATTCTGTGGCCAGTTAGTGCATTGCCCATAATAATTTAACAACATTATAAAAAACATTGAATTTGGCATTGCTCCCAGACAGCCTTTACTGGCCAAATTCACGTCATATTCCTTATTTAACGTACATCAAGTGCAAATTTATCAAGGTTTAGAAAGCTTCCAGGAGCAAAATAATACCTAAATAAAAATGCTGTCACAAACGGGCTGAACAGTGCATCATCAGATCCCAAGGATGGAAAAAAAAAGGGGGACAGGGTGATGTGGGAACCACTTCTGAGCATGTGCAGTCTGGTGCATGTGCCGGGTGGTCAGAAGAAGATCCGCTCTGCTCTTACAAGAGGAAAGCAGAGGCCTCTGGGAAGCAGGGGTATCGGATAGAGGGGAGCAACCTAGCACTGCCTGTCCCCACTCACCTCCAGGCCCCACAGTTTCAGCACCCTCTGTAGTTTCACCACTGGTCACAAATATATAATAACAAAATATATATGCTTAAGAATATATAGGCACTATATGATAGAGTTGAATTTGGGTGTTCTGCTTACTGAGGAGCTTTCCTCAATGTTTGATCAGTCTAGGCTTTAATAGTAGTTAAAAAGGTTATATAACGTTTTGAAAAATACATATGTTGTACAAGTTTAGCAATATAATTTAAACATGTCATAAAATGTGGGAAATATTCTTTTATAGTAATGTGAGAACAAAAGAAAACAGTCTGGCGCTGTAAAATAAACAATATATATATCACTATGAGTCAGTATATATATAGGAGAATGATTTGCACAATATAGTTATATTGGGAAAATCTCACCTGTCAACGTCAAGGCGAGTCCCTAGCATGTGAAACAAGTGTATATGCAGGATGTTACAGTTAAAGTCTTCCCTGAGCCTCCATTTTCAAAGCTTGCAGCACCTGAGAGGAGGGGTCTGACTCCCTGGCTGCACTTTTCAAATGATATTATTTACTTGCACACAATTCATTAATTTAAAGAAGTGAACCTTGTTTTCACTAATTTCTAGTTTGTTTTTTTGGGAGTTAGGACAGTCCCCTTATATGCTGCAGGATTTGAAAATGGAGGCTCAGGGAAGTTTTTATATGCGACACCCTGAATACTCATTTGTTTCACATGCACATTTTCAGATTATATTAGTCACTTGTACACATTTCATTATTTAAAAGAAGGGCACCTTGATTTTATTAATTTTTAAAATAATGGTTTTGTTCATTAGATGAGAGCAGTGTCTTTAGACAGTAGGGAACAAAATGTTGGATATGACTTTACCTTGAGTTTTTGAAGCACTACACCCACATCTACGATCCACCGTGTTTAAAAGGGCATATTATTACAGCAACAAAAATAAACACTGCAGCTCCCTGTCATTCCTGAAAATATTTAAAAACATACTTTGCTGTTGCCCAGAGCATTCAAACACACATATAACCACTGTTTTGGTTTTTATTTAGGGATGGTGGAAGCTGTTGTTTTGCAGGTGGTGCTAAAATGTTAATAGTCAGTACATAGGAAGTGGCCAATACAGAGTGTAGAAATAAAAACAAACTTGGTCCTGAACCAGGGGGCCAGTGCTGGGCTCTCCAGCATCTGCCCCCCCAGCCCCTACCCCGTCCTTCACTATGATTGCGTGGGAAACAGGGGAGAGCTGGCAAATTTTAGCCAGGGAGGGGGAGGAGGGGGGAGTCTTAACTCAGCAGCCTATTAGGAACATTTTAAAGGAACCAAAATGCAGGTGGCCCAGTGACCCAGCCTAAGCTGGCCCACTATGTTCCGATGCCACCCTGTCCCGCAGCCCAGCCTGCCCCTGGCGGATAAGCTTTTCACTACACTCGTGTGGGTGAAGTACACTGGACACTTCACTGCACATGTGCAGTGGCTATTTTACACATTGTTTCATTTGGGAAAATCATGATGTACAGCTCTCACTGGTAATTTAATCTAGAGGAATCATAATTTGTCTGACAAACAGTATTTCAGTAGTGTGTCTCTGCTCAAGTAGTTGAGCAAGTGCAACACTCACCAAAGGCAGGTGTGCATGGCAATTCAAGGGGTGTGGTCATGTCCATTGTACCGTTGCACACCCTTAATAATGCCACCCATACACAACCCCCATCTGGTGGAATGCACTAGATATGCCCATGAGAAGGGCTAGACAGGCCCCTTGAGCAGAGGCTGTGTAAAGTGCATGAGTGTTACCTGCACAGTCTCCCTGAAATAACTTAAAAAGCAGGTAAGTATGGAACAACCTGCATGAAAAATGAACCAAGCTGCAATAAAAGCAAAAAAGCACCATAATGAAATAAGTAGTAATGTGACCATCAATTAAAAAACATCAACCTCTGGTAGTAAAAATTAAGGGAGTGTACAAAAGTTTGGGTTGTGGGAGTTTGAATGTGGTTTTACACAAGCATTGCATTTTATGAAAACTTGCTATTTCAAATGAACAAATGTGTACAATGCAGACCCATCTGCCCAGTTTATAATGCAGACCACCCGCTAATGAATAGTGAACTAACAGTTGACCAGTACAAAATTCACAGATCTATCATCTCATGACAATTACACATTACAAAGCCCCGTCTGATAACTAGTATAATTAAACAGTCCAACCTGATGAGCAATTTGCAATGCAGATCACAACCTAATAACCTAAATACAATGCTATAATACAAGGTCCCCTCTGATAACCAGAATGCAATGAAGAGCCCCTATGATGTCCAGTGTACTATGTGCAGTACCACAGGAGCTATCAGGCATGATGCACATAGTACTAAAAATAGGGCTCACATCTCATCTACTTTATTATCCTCCAAGGTGAGAAAGGAGTAATGTTTCAGGGACCACACTGCCCTCTTTATAAAAGCATCTAAATCCATCCACCCTTTCTCTGTTCTCTGCCCGGCTGTTTCAGAAGATTGAAAGACTCTCTTGGCAGCCTAAGAGAACACCCTATGGAGCAAACAAACAGGTGAACTGCCAAGAACATATAGGAATATAATTTGTGTATTATAAATGTATAATAATTTAGTTATGTCGCAAATCTATGTACTTCTTGACTACAGTACTGCAGAATATGTGGTGCAATAGCAAGCTACTTGGAATATTTCTTATTGTAAATTACACAATTGCTATTGCCTACATTACTGTGATTACATAGCACATGATGCTTTTCATGTAATGGAAATCATTAGTCACACTAAAGTAGATAAGATCTGAATGAAACAAATGCTTATCAGTAAGACGCCTGTCTGTAGCGGTGAAAAAACAATTTCTCTGTATACGTGCATCGTGGTAGCATAAAGCTACTTTACACTGTAAGTGCTGATACACGCTAATCACACGCTGATGCCTTGATATGAGGCATAATCTCTCCTAAACACTGCCACTCATTTTTTCATCTTCCTTCTACAAGAATACATTGCCTAAATATCCCTGGTTTAGGGAAACTGAGCATATTTCTATGTCATACATTCATTTCTTACACAATATACTCAAAAGTAGGCAGGTTAATGTGCTGTTGTGATTTTCTGGCCTGATATATATGTTATTCTTTCCCAGTGTACCTGTCTGGAGGTAGGGAGTACTCAACATATTGTAGCAGCTTGCTCTTACATGGAGTGTGTCACAGCTAGAGAGATACCTGAAATTTTCAAACCTGGAATATGTGCCTCATTTGTCATTGGGGCTCAGAATCTTGCATGTCGCTCTGACAGAATTTGGCATTAAGTTTTCTTTTTAAATTTCCCCTATCATTTTTATTTTATCTGGATTTCTACCACAACCAGAGATAAGTGAATGAATTGATACTGTAGTCGTTCCAGCTCTATTTGCAGATTGTAAATAAGTCAGAATTGCAAAGCAAAATAGGGACTACAAGATTGTATTACCGCAGCGTCAAAATTCATGCAAAATTCCGCCTCATCTTTATTCATCTCTAATCACCACCAGTGAGTAGAGAAGGCTTCCCCACTCAGGGGCAGATCTAGGAAATTATTATACCCCGGGCGATGTGGGGGGGATTTAGGCCCCGCCCCCTTTCCAACTTCTAAGGCTGCCGGCGGCTGCACAGTATGTGCAGGTCCGTTCAGCAGTGACAGGTGTGCTGTCCCACTGCTCTGATTGTTTTTTAAACACAAGCAGGGCAGCACACTGTCACTGCTGAACGGACCTGCACATAGTGTGTAGCTGTCGGCAGCAGGCTCCTGCTAGGGGGGGGCGATCGCCCCGATCGCCTTCCCCCTGATCCCCACTGTCCCCACTGGCCAAACCCTGCTTTAATGGTCATGGTATAATAGGATCAATATATACACTTTGGTTTAGAAGTTCCTGGGTCCCATGTTAGTGGAAGCCCCTCTGCCTGCTGGCAGTGGACATAGCACAGTCATGGACAAAAGTTTTGAGAATGACATAAATATTATTTTTCACAAAGTATGCTTCCTCAGTTTTTATTATGGCAATTTGCATGTGCTCCAGAATGTCATGAAGAGTGCTCAGATGAATTGCAATTAATTTAAAAATCCCTCTTTGCCATGACAATGAACTTTATCCCAAAAACAACATTTCCACTGCATTTCAGCCCTGCCACAAAAAGACCAGCTAACATCAGGTCAGTGATTCTCTTGTTAACACAGGTGAGAGTGTTGACGAGGACAAGGCTGGAGATCAATCTGTTATGTTGATTGAGTTAGAATAACAGACTTGAAGCCTTAAAAGGAGGGTGGTGCTTGAAATCATTGTTCTTCCTCTGTTAACCATGGTTACCTGCAAGGAAACACGTGCAGTCATCATTGCTTTGCACAAAAAGGGCTTCAAAGGCAAGGATATTGCTGCTAGTAAGATTGCATCTAAATCAACTATTTAGCGAATCATCAAGAACTTCAAGGAGAGAGGTTCAGAAGTTGTGAAGAAGGCTTCAGGGCAACCAAGAACGTCCAGCAAGCACCAGGACCATCTCCTAAAGTTAATTCAGCTGCGGGATCAGGGTACCAACAGTGCAGAGCTTGCTCAGGAATGACAGCAAGTTGGTGTGAGTGCATCTGCACGCACAGTGAGGCGAAGATTTTTAGAGGATGACCTGGTGTCAAGAAGGCCAGCAAAGAAGCTACTTCTCTCCAGGAAAAACATCAGGGACAGACTGATATTCTGCCAAAGGTACAGGGATTGGGCTGCTGAGGACTGGCGTAAAGTCATTTTCTCTAATGAATCCCCTTTCAGATTGTTTTGGGCATCTGGAAAAAAGCTTGTCTGGAGAAGGAAAGGTGAGCGCTACCATCAGTCCTGTGTCATGCCAACAGTAAAGCATCCTGAGACCATTCATGTGTGGGATTGTTTCTCAGCTGAGGGAGTGGGCACACTCACAATTTTGCCTAAGAACACAGCCATGAATAAAGAATGGTACCAAAACACGCTCCAAGAGCAACTTTTCCCAACCATCCAAGAACAGTTTGGTGACGAACAATGCCTTTTCCATTATGATTAAGCACCTTGCCATAAGGCAAAAGTGATAACTAAGTGGCCCGGGATCAAAACATCAATATTTTGGGTCCATGGCCACAAAACTATCCAGAACTTAATCCCATTGAAAACTTGGGGTCAATACTCAAGAGGTGGGTGGACAAACAAAAAACCCCCAATTCAAACTCCAAGCATTGATTAGGCAAGAACGGGTGGCCATCAGTCAGTATGGAGCCCACTTATGAAATGCTTGTAATTTTACTTCAGTATACCATAGCAACATCTGACAAAAAGGTCTGAAAACACTGAAGCAGCAAACTTTGTGAAAACCAATACTTGTGTCATTCTCAAAACTTTTGGCCATGACTGTAGTTGTACAGTTGTGAGACAGTAGTACTATTGAAAAAACTATTCTAAACAGCTGGATCCGTCCTATTTTGCACCACATAGGTCCTGAGGTTATATTGTGCCTATTAGGGAACTTCTGAGCAGGTAAGATGGCTTCCTATATATATTATGAAAACAAAAATCACATCTGAACTCTTCAGAAAGAAAAAACACAACAGTCACATTTATTACATTTTACAAGATTAATTAGCAAAAGTACACTGACCACCTTAAGGCTATGTCCAGACAGATGCCATAGACATTTCATTACCTTATACCAAGTGATTAAAGTGGACATTTAGCGTAATTTAGAAGTAGTGGAAAGGGAAATGGAAAGGGAATGTAAGTGAATGGAATATGAGAGTTTTCTAATCAAAGCAGTAGGAGAAGTGGCAGTATGGCATACCACTGTATACATCCTCCTTTTTAACCTCCTCATACCGCTTCCAGGAGCATGGAAAAAGAGGCAGTAATTGGCTCACAATATTAAAACCACTGACAAGTGAATAACATTGATTATCTCATTACAATGGCACCTGTCAAAGGGTGGGATATATTGGGCAGCAAGTGAACAGACAGTTCTTGAGGTTGGTGTGTTGGAAGCAGGAAAAATGGGCAAGCGTAAGGATCTAACAAGGGCCAAATTGTGGTGGCTAGACCACTGGGTCAGAGCATCTCCGAAACGGCAGGTCTTGTGGGGTGTTCCCAATATACAGTGGTTAGCATCTACCAAAAGTAGTCCAAGGAAGGACAACCGGTGAACCGGCAACAGGGTTATGGGCTTCCAAGGCTCATTGATACATGTAAAGAGCGAAAGCTAGCCCGTCTGGTCCAATCTCATAGAAGAGCTATTGTAGCACAAATTGCTGAAAAAGTTAATGCTGGCTATAATAGAAAGGTGTCATAACACACAGTATGGGGCAGTGTTGCTGGACACTGGTCAGAGTGCCCATGCTGACTCCTGTTCACAGCCAAATCACCTAAAATGGGCACGTGAGTGGAGGAACTGAACCATGAAGCAATGGAAGGTGGCCTGGTCTGATGAATCACGTTTTTTATTACATCATGTGAAGGCCGGGTGCGTGTGTGTCCTTTACATGAGGAAGAGATGGTACCAGGATGTACTATGAGAAGAAGGCAAGGAGGAGTAGGCAGTATGCTACTCTGGTCAATGTTTTGCTGGAAAACCTTGGGTCTTGACATTCATGTGGATGTTACTTTGACACATACCACTTACCTAAACATTGTTGCAGAATAAGTACACCCTTTTCATTGAAACAGTATTCCCTGATGGCAGTGGCTTCTTTCAGCAGCTTAATACACCTTGCCACACTGCAAAAATTGTTCAGGAATGGTTAGAAGAACATGACAAAGAGTTCAAGGTGTTGACTTGGCCTCCAAATTCCCCAGATCTCAATCTGAGAGTATCTGCGGGATGTACTGTAAAAACAAGCCTGAGCCATAGAGGCCCCACCTCGCAAATTACAGGACTTAAAGGATCTGCTGCTAATGTCTTAGTGCCAGACACCACAGGACACCTTCAGAGTGTCACAGTTGTCTATTTCTCGATCCGATTCAGAACCCTTGGGTCTAGCTGGAGCAGGACTGAAACGGAACCTAGAGGCCCTGATGATCTCTCTGCTCATCTAGAGTCCTTAGAGTAGCACAAGCAGTATAGGAGTCTAAATATCGAAGTCTGTGCCTGAGTACTGGACTGGAATCCGGCATAATAATTGACTGGAACTGTTTGTGGGAACTCAATCCCGGCTTCTGAAGCATGGCACATGGAACTGGAACCCACTAATAAAGAACTCAGATAGGAAACACACGGAAACTCAAAACAGAACAAACTGGAGACAGGGACTAGGAAATCAGAACCATGATATAAAATGGTAAACTCAGAACTGCGTGGCAACCACAGACCTGGAACCCATAGACAGATGCACGGAACTAGAAATAAGCCCTAGAGACTCAGAACCAGCCATAGCAACAGAACAGGTGATACTGGTAAAGGCACTGGTACTGCAGAATAGATACTGGATGGTGCAAAGTTCTTATGGAGGTAAGCGCTCTTGCTGAATGCAGAATATTGTAGGAAGATAAGCAGCTTGAAAGTGCAAAGTACTTGCAGAATTACAAACTCCAGGTAATTCAGGATGTTTGAAAGAAGATATGCACTTAGAATGCAGGATACGTGCAAAGTGATATGAAGTTGGTAATGCAGAATGTACAAAGATGATAATCACTTTGTAACACAGGGAATCAAGACCAGTGCAGGAACAACTGGAACCTGGAGCCAAGAAATATCCTCAGGAGAGAAGTGTGCTGTTCTGGCATTGAACAGATCTCAGCAGCAGGTTTAAATAGGGTGTACCAAACAACTATTGGCTGCACAGTTCATGTGATCACAGCTGCTGATTCTGGTTGGTCTGGAATGATCACCTGACTGCATCCAAGATGGCCATGCCCATGCAGCAGAACAAACAGTATGTGTTTGTTTACAAACAGAGATGTGATGGACAGGAATGCTGCAGGCGGCCAGGAGGGACCCGAATAGCTGTGATATGACAGCGGTGGATGTGGTAAGTGCGGCTAAGACCCTGATGTTTGACACAGAGGTTCCTGGCTCAACAGCTCAGAGCTGTTTTGATGGCATAAGGGAGACCTACATAATATTATACAGTTGAGTTTCATATTGAGGCTGATCGGTGTATGTTGCACACCTGTAAGTGACCTTTTGTAAAGAAAAACGTATACATTTTTTGTAAAATCCTATTCAAGTGACTAGTGAAGTCTTTAGGAGCAAATACACTCCCAAAAAAAACCCTCTTAATTGGCGCAGTCTTTATAACTGAGAAAACACATGGAAGTTATTAAAGTGTAAATACTATGGGTTGGTTTATTTATAGCTTATTGAACAGCATTGTATCCACAATACCATATACAGTGATTGTAACTGTTGCTATGGGGGAGGGTGGGGAGGGCCTGTGGCCTACAGAAAAAATAATTGGTGACCAATCCAAGTCTATGGGTGAATCCAGACAAAAATAATTAATAAGTCCAGTAACCCAAAGCTAATCATTCTCCTGTGAATATTGAATATATCTTCATTTTGATGTGTACATCAAAATTTTGCAATATGCTATTAATTTATATATATAAATTTCCTGTTGTCTCATTTTGAGAGCTCAGATGCCATTGGAATAACTGGGACGTGGAAACAATGAATAGTTTTGAGTTTTATATGTATCCCTCATTGCTATGGAAAAGCCACATTGAATACATTCTGGAACTTGTGGTAAAAAAAAAAGACAAACTAAGCACAAGCATTGCAGATTAGTTTTGCATTAAACTGTTAGATCTTGGTAAAAACTTCCAAAAGTACATTCCTTTTTACCATCACAAACTCAGAACTGACCTATTGAGTGCTTGTTTTCTTACACGGAAGTATTCAAGTATGTAATATGCTGTCAGTATGCTCCAAATTGAAAAAAAAAAGGCTCAGGCCTGGCTACAATTATAACCTTTTGGTCAAAAACAGACAAATGATTAAACAAACTAATTATGTTTAATTGACTTTACTTTCTAAAAATTGGATAAGCAAAAATATTACACTTTTGCAGAGATAAATGATTTATATGCAGATTTGTGCTTACTAACATAACTTGAAGTGTGTAAGGACACAGGTGTTGAAACCATAGTTCTCTAGGTACTCGGCCCTCTAGGTTCACAGATCACACAGGTAAGGAGGCAAGAGACAATAACCTCTTTTTTTATCAAATGTATACACACTAACTAATTGCAACAGTGCTCCACAAGGAGAAACTTATTCCCCCACCAAATACAAGAAAGGGTCAGTAACTTCACCAGTGTCAGCAAAAACCCAAACAAAGTCCCCAGCAGGATACCTCACAGCTCAGAGTCTCCATTTGAATAATGAAGGTGGGCGAGGGGATTCGATCAGGTTGGTCGGTCTATGTACTTGCTGATCCCGGCTGCTTGGCCAACTCTCCACTAGCTTGGTGGGACATTGGTTGTTAGTATCCCTACGGATGTAGGCTCACCAATTCCCCAGAATCTACGAGTATCTCCCTATGGAGTGATGACAAATCAGTCCCGAAGATACAGCACCCAATCTGACTTGAGCAGGTTCCTGGTTCAAATGATCTCTTCTGGCACTGATAGAAAATGACTACTCAACATCAGTCCAAACCCTTCTCCAAGGAAATTCCACAGCAACAATGTCCCTCCAAGGTTCCCTTTTAATTCCCTTCAAAATCCCCCAGTCCCAACCACCTCCCTGGGCCAACCCCCAGACCATGATCCCTTTTCATTGGTGGTTTCTGGACTTTGGGTGGTAACAAACCAGCTGCTAGCACTAGGGCTCTTCCCACAACCCTGGGCGGTGGGTGTGGGAAAATAATTATTTGATAGCAAATATGCCTTTTGTCCCTGGTGCACTGCAGGTCACAGCATGCCCAGGCTGCTATTAAGTGTTCGGGCATGCTGGTGCTTGTAGTACTACAGGAACCAGCATATCCATGACTTCCAGGGCATGCTGGCACTTGAGGAAGCACAAAAATCAGCATGTTCTGGCACCTAGGGTCCACTGGGACAAGTAGTGCACCAAGGAAAAATATAACTAAAACAGACACCAAATGTAAAAATGTAGTTTCCTTGAAATAAAAACACCCTTACACTACCCTCACTCACCCTCTTTATTGCTCACCTACATCCAGGGTCTTCATCTGTAATAAATCCAGGGATCCTTTGCAAAATAAAAAACCTTGATAGGCGACACAAGACTAGCAACAAAGAGCTCCCAACACAAATGAGGTCTTACGGACCCTATTTTACTTATAATAAATACATTTTTTTATAAGCACATTTACTATATTTTATAATCTCTTTATTTATAACAACAGGGTGTGCAAACAAGGAAGTAGCAACCACGAGACAATAAGTACCAAATACAAAAAAAGGGCATTACACAACAACATATATAAAAAGAATCAGTCACATTTGCTATATTTTAAGCAATTATTTTTTTTAATAATTCACTAATATTGAGACTCAAGACTGATGGTGTTAGAAATATTTATGAATAATAATAGAGTATAGGACTTTTGATTATGAGCTTATTGTTGATTTGGAGTCCTTTCCTGATGGAAACACTATCAATATAAGTAAATTTACATTAGGCAAATATGAAACGCACAAATGTTATTAATTCCTTACATTTGTATAATCAATAGTTTGACTAAGGTGCAAGTGATTGTGTAACAACTGTTCAATATGTTTAAAAAAAAATAATTGTCGACCTGGCAATATAATACAGGCTAAGGATTAAGTGGATTGCTATCTAAGTAAAAGGAATATTTGGTTGACCCTAGTTGCATGAATGAATTACTGGTAAGCAGAGGAATTAAGTACTTCAATACACTGGACCAGACCAGGTGGGTCATCCAATTGTTCTGCATATCATTCAGATGCAAATAGCATTTGCCTGAAACCAGGTGTACTTATAAGTAAAAAAAAACAAAAACAGTCAGCAGTGTAGAAAATGAAACTGATTGCTCCACACTGGCTTAGTGTATCCACACTTATTTATAGCTCTACAAGGGGTCTCCTATCCAGACCGCCACACATGGGCAAATCCAACTGGCTGACTACTGTGCTAAAAACCAATAGAATCAAATTTGGCATATAGTGGGCATGGAGGAAATAACTTACTACTTACACAATAGAGGTCAAAGACCTGATTCTTTAAGGAAATTAAGTCACATGACGTGACTTAATTTGTGTAAAATTGCTCCGTGCATGCTCAGAAACTGACTATACATCAGTGAACGCAACTACATGCAATTCATCTTCAAACGCAAACGCAACTTCCGACAAATAGACAATGTACAATAGGGGCGTGCCAAGATAGAGCGCACCGCACACACATCCACCCGATTCAAGCTCTGAACACCTCTGAGGTACGTGCTTTTTAGCTGTATCACTTGCACCAGCTACAGTTCATGTGCAAGTGCCGACTGATAGTGATGACGGTAGCACGTGCATGCTAGAAAACGTGTTTTTAATCAAGAGCAGCTGTAAACATGCATTGTATTTACAGTAGGCTTTTTTTCAATGTATTTTTATTAATGATTATATTATTAGAAGGTGTTAATGTATTTAATATATGTTTTTTCTGTGCTTATGGGACATATTGCACATATGCATTGTGCTTATCCTCCGTGTTGTGCCTGTCTGCACACAGCAAGTGGCGTGTAGGCAGAAATGTTTCTTCAGATTCACTTGTACATGCAAGGAATTTTTTGTCCGTTTAAAAAACCCAAAAACCTCAAATTGCATTCACTTTGCATTCCTTGAAGTATCAGACCCCATGTGTTTAATCAGGTATAGCCAGGGGTGACAAGAGGGGGGGATGAGGGGTACGGGCACTTCTGGAGCTAAGTATTTATTTATATTTGTTTTTCAAGTTTTTTTTTGGAAACTGCTTTCCTTGATCTAGCGGGTGGCGCACGAAAGGGGGGGATAAGGCGGGAAGGAGGGAGCTGACGGCTGCTACCAGTCCCCTGGCATCACACACTGTCCCACAGCCGAAGAGCTCCTAATCTCGTGAGACTAAGAGCTTCCCTGCTCACTCTCCATGATGTTCTCATCTAATGGATGTCAGCAGCTCAAGCACAGCATTACGTAAGTACAATGGTCTGGGGGGTGGAGTGATGTGGCTGGGGGGTGTGCATAAGAAATGTAATGTAATGGTTTATTACAATGTATGCATTATATACGACATGATGTGGCATGGTGAATATAATGTTTAATTGTAATGTATGTAGTATATGACATTACGTGGTTGGTGGGGCATGATAAATATAGTGTTTTACTATAATGTATGCATTATATATGGCATGATATGGCAGGGGGGCTGGCCTGATGTTGCAGGATAGGGAGTGATAAGTATAATATTTTATTATAATGTATGTATTATATGTTGTGTGATCTGTGTTTTGTTATGTACAGTGTTCTATTATTGCTCTGTTTTCCATATTTAAATTTTTCAACAGGCCCCAACATACCAGGATCCATACAATAATCCAGTACCAGGTTGTGAAAACTGCAATAACAAGTAAGTGAGAGCAACAGGGGCAAAAGCAGGATTTCTATAGAGGGGTTTCCAATTTCTTGATTTTGTAAGAAAAAAAATAATTCTCACAATAAACCTGCAACAAGCGTTATTTTTGTTGAATTATTGCAATGATCACGGTCATATTTTTACAATAGCAACAGTTACAACCAATCTAAAAATATTGACAATGACTAAAATTGACTGTAAAATGTTAGAATGAATTGTGATTTTTGTGTAAATAGGGGGGGGGGGGGGGCTAAACATGATTTATAATTTCTTTTTTAAGTATACATTGTGCTATAATTTATACTTGCACATAGCTGAAATTTCCAGTACAGACAGGGACAGATTGCCAGGGGTTATTGTACTGGCAGGAGTAAGGCTGCAATGATGGAGTATTTTGCCTCTGTGGCAACTGATAATATACTTCAGAACATACTGTGGTAGATAACATCTACATACTGCGCCTCTAGTCTCACTGTTCAATGTTCCGCTCTGTGCAGGAAACGAGTAGCTAATAACATAAGCCTCAGTTTTGGCTAAATGGAAATAAAATCTATACATATGTGTTAAAAGGATAGATTACAGGATCAGAGGGGAGAATCCTACAATCTTGATTTGCTAAATAAAATTGTTCTATATTTTGTCTCCACTTTCAAACAATGTAACTGCAATAAACAAACTTACAATAAACAAAATTTCATTAAAAGTTTCAGATTGCTAAAACATTAATTTTTGATCATTCTTTTCAGCTATAGATTATTTTTTTTACATGTCCCCAAGTGCTTCCTTAAGCAGACATTATAAATGCACATATAATCAGCTCTATTGTATCCTTTATCCGTGTAAGGTTTTGCATTTTTCTGC
The DNA here is from genome assembly GCF_038048845.1 of Mixophyes fleayi. NCBI lineage: Eukaryota > Metazoa > Chordata > Amphibia > Anura > Limnodynastidae > Mixophyes > Mixophyes fleayi. The sequence continues at coordinate 179,683,836 of NC_134402.1, read as the reverse complement.
TTTGTATTGTTGCGCTCTCTGGCAGGGAAGGGTTTAATAAATCAACTCTAGACTGCTGTAGAGCTCTGCAGAGATATTCAGAACAATATGATGCATTCTTGCCTTGAAGCTAAAGGTCTCAAGCTAAGGAGAAAAACTACGGCAGATGTTGGCTCAGCCGCAGTGCTGTCCCTGGCTGCATCTCTGCCTCTCATGGTGTATCTCACAGATGCTCGTTTTTCATCCAAGTATTTACTTAAACACTCTGAAAAATAATTTAAGTAGAAGTATAGTAGTGTACATTAATGAATACTAAAATGTAAGTATTCAAAGAAGTCATTCACCAAATTAAATGTTTCCTCCCGTCCTCTATTAAAGAGAACCTATCAACAAGTTGTCCATTTCCTTTTTATTGCTTTATTACATAGGCACCTAATTATCATATCTAGACGATATTAAAGATTTTCTATTAGATATGAAAGATTTTTCATTGCAATAGAAAGTCTTTTCTCACCGTAAATTAACAATAACATTTTAAAGGGGCAGCTGTTTGATACTTGAGCTTCCAGTTCTACTTGATAATAGAAAAAATCTAATATTTTAATCTATTTAAATGAAGAACAAAATGCTTTATTTAAATAGACAATAATAAACAATAGTCTTCACCAGCCTGGGAGCTTTGTTAAATATGGAGTAGCCCTAAATCCAGTGAAAACTCCTTTTACAGCTGGCTAGCAGGATCACTTGATAAACTTTTATTACTAAATTGTGGTGATATTAGAATCTTTTAATCTGACACTTTGAAATGTTGATAAATATTTTCAGGCTTTATATGGCAAAAAAAAAAAAAAAAAAACAACTAAAATTGCTCAGAATAAGCTTATACTATGTAGAAAGCAGGGCACTATAGCCTTGCCAGAGATTCTTATCTAGATCAAGAACATTTCACCAATAAATCTCTAGAAAATGCACTTTTTGCCCCTTTCTCAAAAGCCGCTTTGTTACAACTATTAAGATCATCAAACCCAGAAAAAATATTGTAAAACACCTAGACAACCTAGAACACAATAAATAAAAACAACAAATGATATAATAAACCCAATTGATACATGACAATATGGGGAAATCCTGAATTTACTTCTAGCATAAAAAAACACTGCCTTCTTGAATTGGAGAAGTGAAGGCATCATAACCATACAATATGAATTTGATCCAGATTGCACACTGTACAGCTTTCAACAGTTTAAGGAGAGACTAGAACTCCTTAATAGTCAACTCTACATGTACCTACAAGTTCGCCATTATGGATTATCCATAACTCAGAACAAAACTTCCTTACCAGCCCCAGATGAACTATAATCACTAATAGGCAGGGCTTATTTGTCATTGAACGCTGAGAACGGCGTTCCGGCACCTTTTTTTTTACTTTTTTTTTTTCTCTGCGGTGCTGCTACAGTGCAGCATCGCATCTGTGTGTGTCCTGCTTCCGCTGGCCAGAAGCAGGACAGCGAGAGGTTCCGCAATCAAGCTAAGAAGAGTGAAAAGTAGTATAGAAGGTAAGTACAGAGTACAGAAAGTGGGGAGGGGGCACAGAAAGAGGGCTACAGAAAAACAAAGGGGGAGCAGAAAGAGGGCTACAGAAAAACAAAGGGGAGCAGAAAGAGGGCTACAGAAAAACAAAGGGGGAGCAGACAGAGGGCTACAGAAAATCAAAGGGGAGCAGAAAGAGGGCTACAGAAAAACAAAGGGGAGCAGAAAGAGGGCTAGAGAAAAACAAAGTGGAGCAGAAAGAGGGCTAGAGAAAAACAAAGGGGAGCTCTAAGAGGGCTACAGAAAAACGAAGGGGAGCAGAAAGAGGGCTACAGAAAAACAAAGGGGAGCAGAAAGAGGGCTACAGAAAAACAAAGGGGGAGCAGACAGAGGGCTACAGAAAATCAAAGGGGAGCAGAAAGAGGGCTACAGAAAAACAAAGGGGAGCAGAAAGAGGGCTAGAGAAAAACAAAGGGGAGCAGAAAGAGGGCTAGAGAAAAACAAAGTGGAGCAGAAAGAGGGCTAGAGAAAAACAAAGGGGAGCCCTAAGAGGGCTACAGAAAAACGAAGGGGAACAGAAAGAGGGCTACAGAAAAACAAAGGGGAGCAGAAAGAGGGCTACAGAAAAACGAAGGGGGAGCAGAAAGAGGGCTACAGAAAAATGAGGGGGCAGAAAGAGCTACAGAAAAATGAGGGGGCAGAACAAGAGGGCCACAAAAAAACAAAGTTGGTAGGCAGCAGGGGACATTTCAGTGTGTAACAGGTGAGTGATGTCCAGTTGTTTTGTATTGTTAAATCTAAAATTTTGGGCCTCCCCTCTAGGTATCCTGCGTTTACTCCTGGACAGCAGTGAAGACTGGACAGCATTCTGCTTCAGACATCAGTGCATCTGGACTGCAGCCTTGCCAGCCAGGAGGAGGTAAGAGTTATTATTTTTATTTTACAATTGTCAAGTGTGTGAAGGGCAAGAAAGGAAGTAAATTTATGCTAATATATAAATATATATATATAAATATATATATATATATATATATATATATATATATATATATATATATATATATTATATACATATATTTATATTATACATATATACATACATATTTGTTTTTATAGATTAACAAGATGTGAGTTAGCACTACTAATAGGCTTCATCATCATCAACATTTATTTATATAGCGCCAGAAAATTCCGTAGCGCTTTACAATTGGGAACAAACATTGATAAGACAATACTGGGTAATACATACAGACAGAGAGGTAAGAGAACCCTGCTCGAAAGCTTACAATCTATGGGACAATGGGAGTTAGAAACACAAGGGCATGTGCTACATCATATTGCACAATGGACCAGCTAGAATGCAAAGGTAAAAGTATTGAGCGGGCTGTGTGTGTTGCAATGTTGGTCAGAGGGTTGCTGTCTTGCGTTAGCAGTGTAGAGGATGGTAATAGGGTAATCTAGGGAAATTAAGATGGTGGTTGAGGATTATCATAACCTTGTCTGAAGAGGTGGGTTTTTAGTGAACGCTTGAAGGTTTGAAGACTAGAGGAAAGTCTTACTGTGCGAGGGAGGGAATTCCACAAAGTGGGTGCAGCCAGGAAAAAATCCTGTAACCGAGAATGGGAGGATGTGATGAGAGTGGAGGAGAGACGTAGATCTTGTGCAGAACGGAGGTGTCGAGTAGGGAGATATTTCGAGACAAGTGAGGAAATGTATGTCAGTGCAATTTTGTTGATGGCCTTGTATGTTAGTAGAAGAATTTTACATTGGATTCGTTGAAATACAGGCAGCCAATGTAGAGACTGACAGAGTGGCTCAACAAAGGAATAACGGTTAGTAAGGAAAATCAATCTAGCCACTGCGTGCAAAATAGATTGTAGGGGTTCAAGTCTGACTTTGGGAAGACCAGTAAGGAGGGAATTGCAATAGTCGATGCGGGAGATGATGAGTGCATGAATTAATGTTTTTGCAGTGTCTTGTGTCGGATATGTGCTAATAGGCTTCATTTAGAATAACAAATATAGGCTACAATAGTTATATAAAGTTTTAGTCCTAACTGGCATTACATCTACCTGGTCAATAACAGTAACCGCATGGAAAGAACATATTCCTAATATAAATGAACTACATATGTTATTAGCTCACCTTGAGAATGCAACGAAAGATGTTACAGCCATGTTACAGAATGTACATTTAAAAATAATAAATAGAGCATATGTATCACAAAGCCAATGTAAACATATGGCGGAGGATGAGATAGGGCTGTGTCGGAAATGCAAATATCCCAAATCCACAATCTGTGGAACTACAAAAAAATCTGCACATTTTGGAATAAAATTGTTGTCTTACAGCTTTAAAATGTATGCTAAAGATAGATCAAGGGGCACACATGTTCTGTTACCAGACTTGCCCACCACCAACATAAAACATATACTAACATTATAGTTGCCATAGCAAAAAAACTATCTTGAAAAAATGGATTTCTTCTTCTCCTCTACTTGTCGGAACCGCCGCTTAGTAAATATACCCCCGTATCTTTCCAACATCTCCTCTTGCCTGCCACACTCCCCATATATACTCTACTGATACATGTGCAACTTAACGTAAATTGAAAGGGCTTTGGAAGTTATATATTGTTTATGATCACTCACTAAATCAAGTTATGGTCAAGAAAAAGTTGTTTCCCATTGCACTTTTATTTTATGCTTTTATGGCTGTGTAATTCTTACACAAGGAAAAGAAAGTATAAAATGCCTAAAAGAAAACATTGTACACTGGTTTATGTCTATTTGTTATGTTCTTTATTGTATTTTAAATTATACAAAAAAAGAGTTAAAAAACACAAGTAATGCCACTATTTGACATACATACAGGCCCGGCGCTCCCATTAGGCAACGTTAGGCAGTTGCCTAGGGCGCCGGGCTCTGGAGGGCGGCACTGAAGTGGGGGACCCAGTGATAATTAAATAAATGCTAAGCCCGCCCGCCCGCCCGCTCGTTTGCCCGCTCGCCCGCCCGCTTGTTTGCCCGCTCGCCCGTCCGCTCGTTTGCCCGCTCCATCGCTATAATGCGGTGCTGCACTGTAGCAGCACCGCATTTTAAAATTTACCCGGCGCCTGGCAGCGTCGTGACGTCACGACGCACGACGCTGCCAGTGTAGAGGAGACAGAGAAAGAAGACAGAAGCGCGGAAGAAGAGAAAGGAAGGAAAATGAAGAAGTTAAGGTGAGTACAGGAAAGAGGAGGCTACAGATAACAGGAGGGGATGGGGGACGGATGCTATACATAGGGGGGAGAACGGAAGCTACAGAAAGAGGGGAATGGAAGCTACAGTAAGGAGGGAGAATGGAGGCTATACAAAGGGGGGAGAATGGGGGCTATAGAAAGGGGGGAGAATGGAGGCTATAGAAAGGGGGAGAATGGAGGCTATACAAAGGGTGAGAATGGAGGCTATACAAAGGGGGGGGAGAATGGAGGCTATACAAAGGGGGAGAATGGAGGCTATACAAAGTGGGGGGAGAATGGAGGCTATACAAAGGGGGGGAGAATGGAGGCTATACAAAGGGGGGGAGAATGGAGGCTATACAAAGGGGGAGAATGGAGGCTATACAAAGGGGGGAGAATGGAGGCTATACAAAGGGGGAGAATGGAGGCTATACAAAGGGGGAGAATGGAGGCTATACAAAGGGGGGAGAATGGAGGCTATACAAAGGGGGAGAATGGAGGCTATACAAAGGGGGGGGGAGAATGGAGGCTATACAAAGGGGGAGAATGGAGGCTATACAAAGGGGGGGAGAATGGAGGCTATACAAAGGGGGAGAATGGAGGCTATACAAAGGGGGGGGAGAATGGAGGCTATACAAAGGGGGAGAATGGAGGCTATACAAAGTGGGGGGAGAATGGAGGCTATACAATGGGGGTGAGAATGGAGGCTATACAAAGGGGGGAGAATGGAGGCTATACAAAGGGGGGGGGGGATGGAGGCACTAGAAAGGGGGGAGAATGGATGCTACAGAAAATTGGGGGGGGGAGGAGGAGGCTGGAGAAAATAGGGAACTTAGGGGATTACAATTAGAAATGTCCTTGAGTTAGAGACTATGGGGTCTTTATACTAAAATAGTGCCGTGACAAAATGCAGCGATGCATAATGAAGCACAGCTTTAATTCACTTTGCTGGGGCTACTCTAGGATAGTTAAGGAACCATTTATGTGTATTAGTATTTGCCCTCTATTTGGCTCTCCTTTGTTGCCCTCTATTAGTATAATTAATTTTACATCTGCAGAATACATTAACAAATGCAAATAAAATAGAACGGTCTAGATTATCTGTCATTTAGATTACCTTTCTGTATTTATTTGCATGTGTTAGTATATTTAATATATCATCTACAGAATACATTAATAGACAGCAACAGAGGAGAGCCAAGTAGTGGCCAAATACTAAAAAAAAAAGCCAAGTAGTGGGCAGGGGGGCATGTGAGTAAAGCTGGTGTCGCCTATGCGGCTGGCATATGTGACAAAAGCTGATGGGCAAGGGGTGACATTGTGAAAATAGCTAGTAGGCAGATGGGCATGTGTGAGTGAAGTTGGTGGGCAGAGGGGTACATGTCAGTATGTAACAGGTGAGTGATGTCATGTTTTCTTTTCTTTCATTTGTTTTGTTCTGAAGTCTAGCATTTGGAGCCTCCCCTCTAGATATCCTGTGTTTGCTCCTGGGCAGCAGTGATACCTGGACAGCATTCTGCATCAGACATCAGTGCTGCGTCAGACATCTGGACTGCATTGTAGCCAGCCAAGAGGAGGTAAGAGTTATTATTTTTAAGTGTGTTAGTGGCTGGGAAATTAGAATTTTTTTTTATTTGGGGGGTGGGGGGGGGGGGGGCGGCAACCTAGGGCTTTGCCTAGGGTGCCGGGCAACCTTGCACCGGCCCTGCATACATAGTAAAAGTTGTGTATTACTGACCTGAATAAAGCCCCTAATCCACTGGCGTAAAAAAAATCAAAAAAAAAAATAATCAAGCTTTTATTAACTTTTTTTAATGCAAGAAAAAAACTTGTAAATCGGGATGGGGAAGGGGCCTATTGGTTCCAATGACGTTATACTCATCTTTGGACCATGCCTGCACTATCTACTCACGGATTGTTGGAGCTATCCAATGACACCACATGTCATTGAATAGCTCCAATGACATGTGGTGTCATTCGAGCTATCCCAGCGCCAGTAGCTAACCAGCCTTACATATGTAAAATGGCTAAAGTGTTTATACATAACTAAATATGTCCCCCTGCTCCTGTATATAAATCAGCCAGACCACATAGTCCATTCATGCTGTGTCACATGCACACAGTGGCGAGATTCAATTTGTGGGCGGGACTAGAATGCAGCCTATGAATTTGCTAAAAAAAAAAGCGACATCACTGATGTACTGCGTGCTTAATATTCATGAAATAGTGGATTCAAGTGAACAGATAGGCTACATGCTCATGGATATTAGTTTAACCCACAAAATGGATACATTTGCTGTGTGTAGGCAACAGACTCAATGTGCACTCTCTCCCTCTCCTTTTATTTAAAATTTTTACCAGGGGATTCCAGCTGTGATCAAGTGGTGCACAGCCTATGGTGAATGTAATGTGCTAGAGAGAGAGAACGCACTCATGTACAGACAGTGGTTGTCGTGGAAAATTAGGCGGCATGGAATATGTACATTAATGGAATTTGATAGTTTACAATGAAAGCAGTAGGAGAAGTGGAAGTATAACATCCTACCGTATTCCAGCCCACTTCGACCACTGTGTATAGGTCATAATATAATGTGTTATTACAGTTCCTCCTGGCTTGTAAGTAATAAATATTTAAGAAAACAGCAAAAGCAAGAAAGATGGTAATGGAAAAGAAAAGTAGTATATCAAATAGACTCTGTATACATTTAAATGTGCTGAAAAGTCCACACATGATTATGAGTGTATTTCCTAACTATTAATATGCTGGGTTGCTACTCCACAGGGAGTGATGTCATAGTCAATTCAGCAGCGTGGGAGCAATAAAAACATAACAAAACACTGATGCTTTCTGCCACAAGCCAAAGCTCCCATAAAGGAAGGTTTCCCATGACCTGACTTTAGGAACATTACAAAGTGTTCAAATCATGTACTGCTACAGATTTTCCATTAATTAATAATGTAGGATGCAATGCAATGAGAGGTTCTGTATTCATGGAACTGTTCCACAAGCTATTTAAAACTCAGAGTGCGGTATTAAGTATCAGGAGGCAGCACAATAAGGGAAACCTGCCACAAACGCACTGCTTACAGCTGTAAATAATACAGAGCGATGTAAAGTGACATTTGAGAGTTGGTAGTCATGTTTTTGTCTTATATGGTTTAAACCCAAACAGCATCGTGGAGTGTCATAATACGAGGCTCCAGCGGGACCTCTTGCTGAACTAAATTCCCACCTTTGTAACAGGTGTGCAATTAGTAGAAGTAAAAACTGCCTGTCTACAGCAGTGGAGTGCATGTGTGGACACTGGCTGGCTGGGCTGGGGGGCATTAGCACCCCGGGCCAGACCCATAGTGGGCTAACTTGGGCTGGATCACTGGGCTATATTCATTTATTTATCGTTAAAATGTTCCTAATAGGCTGCTGAATCGAGTCTCACCTACCTAGGCTAAAGTTTGCCAGCCCTCCCCTGGTATGTGGAAGCTAGATAGTAGATGTGGCTATGTAAAACAGTAGCGATTTCATTTATGGTGTCAGTAGTGGGATAATAAACATGGAGAACATGTTCTTAGATTAAAGACCATTTTCTTATAATCAGGAATTGTGAATATAGTGTTACTTGTTACATATACCAGGATAAAGAAAAAGAGAAGTGGCACTGTGCAGCTGTCCATATAAAAAGCATAACTAGGGCGATTCAACATCTGCTATCAGCAACATCTGCTATAAATGTTTTGTTATAGAAAATGAAGGGAGGAAGAAAATAAAACTTATCAATGAATGAATGCTGTATATGATGGTTCACAAACATTAAACGTTTGGATTGATGTAATTTAACAGAGATAATAACTCGGGCAGCATTTAATTGCAAAAATGTGCTAATGAGGAATCAGCATGTTTGGGCACAGAAAAAAAGAAAATGACATATACAGCTAACATTCACTAATCAAGCTCTGTTACAAGTTGATACACCTGAACCAAGTTGTATTGTGTCCTACATAAATTAATATTGTGATGCTGGGTGTGTAAACTGTAAAGAAGTATATCTGCCATAGCATATTAATATATTGCTTCTTGGACTATGTAATTGTTCTGGGTAAGATTAACAAACTTAATATATGCAGGATTTACCTCAAAGTCAACTGCACCAGGGTAAGGAGATAAATCATACTTGCCAACTTTATGTTGGCCACGTTCAAGAATTCCTGGGGGGCAGGAGGGGTGTCTGGGCGGAGAGGGTGGGGAGTCACAAAACGCATAATTTTGGCCTGTCCCCAGTGATGTAATGCCTGTTTTGGGTCTTTTTACAGAAGCCCCGCCCCCTCCATTTCTACAATAAAACAGAATTGCAGAAATTATAAATCCATATGTGGTAATACACATATGTAAGAAGAGTCACAAGATAACACAGCATATTTTAAAGAATAGCAATCAGTTGAGAAAAAACATTTTGCAACATATAAAGACTTACATTTAGCATTATTTTTAAAACATCTTTAAAGAAGCAAAACAAAACCACCTATAAATAAATACGCTAAATCATGAAATAGGCCTACTTAAATAAGGAAAGAGCACGGAACATGAGCGCAGTTCTGACCGTACTAAGATGCTTTTCAATTTGAATGTGGGTGTAAGTACACTCTGTCTAAATGGTACTTGCATTATATGTACAGACAGACAGAGCAGAGTGTAGTATACATACAACCATATGTGCAATGTAAGGTCACATCAAAATGCAAAGAAAAAATGTAGATTATAAAATATATGAACATATCTAAACAGTATAATCATTCATAAAAATATGGTTGGTTTAAAAATATATATATATATATTTTATTTTTTTAAAATTAAATAAAGATGTTTTTAATGTTACTAACTTCCTATTGCCTGTGTAGTCCTCTATTTTTTATTACATATGTGTAGATATGAAAGTCAGCATTGAGAGAGATTACAGCATGCATGATCCTTCTTCTATGGCAACATTCTGAGACACATTCACTAATCACAGCCAGTGTAAGCAATACAATGCATGGGAAAAATAGGGGTCTGAGATATGGATGGAGGAGGAGAATTGGGTAGAAGAGTGCATCGGGGAAGAGGTAGACAGTTGAGTGCATGTAAAAGAGGGAGCTGCTGGGCAGTGAACGGTTGGGTGAAAGAGGGCTGGAAATTGCATGGTGAAGGATAAAGAGCTTTTTTTCGGTCAAAAATCAGCCTGTACAAATCTGTATGTGTGTTTCAGAGCAGAAGTAGAAACTTTTAATGTGATAGGAGTAGACATTAACAATACATTGTTGTGACACAGCTGGGCCCTAGATTTTTGAAGCATGCTTGGAGGGCCTGATAATAAAAATAATAATAAGGTTAAGTACACTGCTATAGGCAATCAATACAGTTATTTCTACTCTACACAGGGTGCAAGAGCTAAAGAAAATGGCAAATTACATGTTTACAGGGCCTCAGTAAGAGCATACTTGCCAACTCTCCCGGAATGTCCGGGAGACTACCGCATTTTGGGTGAGTCTCCCAGACTCCCGGGAGATTGTGGCAAAATCCTGCATCTGCAGAATTAGGGCCAAAATACCGCGATTCTCCGGGAATCGCAGCATTTGGGTCCAAAATGACGCAATTTTGGAGCAGCACCCCCCGCACGCCCACCTCCCCCACGCCAGCTCCCGGAAAGGAGTGGCAGAAAGTTGGTAAGTATGAGTAAGGGAGCACAAATGATAGGAAGAAGACATGCATTGTATTTGTCATATTATGCAAACAAGGAAACACTGAAGAAACCTTGTGCACAAGTACATGTTGAAGAAAGGGTTGCAAACCCAAAGCAACCAATCAGAAAATAAAAACAAACGCCCGATTGGTTGTTAAGGTTTGCAGCACCTTTTTCCATATTTTCCATAGTTACTTTTGCATTGGGTCTAAATTGTTAGGATTCTGCTAAATACTTATTATATAATATATATTATATTATATTATATAAGGCCTAACAAATTGATGACTTGTAGCACTTACTAACTGTTTCAATGAGCTATAGAAATAATGTACAATATGAAAGCAAGCAAATCTCCCTTTTATCTGTTTTAATAAATACCCTGTGATTCTTCCCGTTCAGATATAAATGTTTAATAAAATGGTAAACATTATACTTACTTTGCCTAATATTACCCAAACCAAACCCTAAATTCAATCCATTTCTGTACAACTCCTGAATCACATTTTTCAACACTTCTTTGTTAACCAACAATCAAAAATATTAAATAATTAAATGTTAATAGGTCATACTGAAGTTAGCTCTTTTGTTACAGGATTGTTAAACAGAGTGTCATACTGAGTGAAACAAAAATGTATAGAATAATATACAGTATAATACAATCAATATATGACAAACATTTAAAAATAAATGCTGCAAGTTAGAATGTACAATAGTAGTGAATGTGTTGTTTAACTAAAAAATAAATTAATCCAACCTTATATTGTGTTGTTTCAGTGATCAAAGACTTCACAATCTTTAGACTTTTGACAAATAGTGTTTCAGGACTGTAGCGAGAAACAGCGCTGCAATAAGAGTATAACAAAAATTTAATTTAAAAATCATAGATAAACCACCAAAGTTTCTGCATGCTTTAACTGTGACATAGGCATACCTCCCAAACTGTAAGGTAAATGACCAGAGGAAGAACTTTAGACTAGTGTAAAGAGATACTTATAGTTAAACTAAACATTTACAGCAAATACCATCCTCTGCCAATTTCTAGTAAAAGATTAACACGGAACATAGCCTTCTATAGAAAGCCAACACCACAAAGCACTTTCAAACTGAATAGTA